>NC_053040.3:474308403-474946070 GCF_002575655.3 Aegilops tauschii subsp. strangulata
AGCGCTTACACGAAACAGCTATAGAGCAGGGTGTCAAACTGTCCCATTCGAATAAAATAATGTACACTTCAGATTTCTGCCTTCGGTACTACCTACATTAGTCAAGACCACCTTACATTACCTAATCAAGCATTCAGTTGAGGAAATTAATGCTTTCTGTTGCTGCGCTAACTGATAATTAAGCTCCCTACTCTTGTGCGTTGCTAACATGGGCATTCTGCTGCATGTAGCTACCAAGCACATGTTGCAGCTCTAGTTGTTTAGCCAGTGTTACCGTTGGGTTCCATCCACACCTATGGTGATGACAAGAAGCATCAATGCCACCATTAAACGTGCAACATTGTGGTTCCCAAGTATAGTACGGTGTCATGGTGGGCTATAAGGACGTAAAAAGTGGTGTGGATATATCGTCCTACTCTGCTTGGGGCTAAGATTTTTTTATCCAAGTATGTTAATGTATTGGTTGGCGACTGAAAGATAATAATGATGAAGAATGATGATGGCAACTTACATGCGAACTTCAACCTCAATTTTTTCGTAAGGCACTCCATGGGCACATAGAATCTTTAAAATACGGCGAACTATCACATCTTCCGGCGTGCAACATATAATTTTGACTACCTTGAGATGTGGTGATAGCAATGACTGTTCCTTTAAGTTACAACTTTCATCAGTTTTGCTCAAATGATAATCCTGTAGTAAACAAAATATTTTGCTTAGGTCAACAAATGGTAAATGGTAACTTCAAAGACAAGCTATCTTACTCTGAGAATATATATACCTCAGAACTTTCAAGATCAAGCTGAAGCTTAAGTGTCTCTAGAATTGGTGAGTGCTGGAGAAAGTAAATCAATCCAGTAAAATCATCACCGACACACCATTCATTGAGCAACAATGTTTTTAACTTCCTAAACACAGGGCGCCATTTCAAATCCATTCTGAAAATAGATAACTGGAAATAAAATGGAGAAGGTTAAACCACAATTCAAGATCTGAATTCAGAAGTACAAGCTCCTTTTTTAGATACGGAAGTACATGCTTTGAAAGCTTTCTGATGGCTCTCTTTTTGTATAGCAATTAACAGTTAGCATATACCACGATTTGTAACCCAAGCTGTACTATAATCTCAATCCTACATCTATGAATAGTACACATGACTAAATTATCCAGTAGCGGTATGCATAGCAACAAATGTGTTCAAGAAACATCAAGATTCAAGCATGTGAATTCTGGAAAACATGCAACACATGTAAGGAACAGGCTTGATAAGATTATATTGACAAATATCTTCATGCAGACATACATGGAATCTAGTGGATGTCAAACAACAATAGGAGGTGGCGAAAAGGGAGCATACCCGTGTCGGATCATATATTTTCAACTTCAAATTTGTAGCACCCGACAAACTTTGCAGAGCCACGGGATAGTTGGTTCCACCAGGTTGAGCATCACATCCCTCACATGTTTGACACTTTGGCTTATTTCAGTCAAATTACATGTTTGACTTAGCTCATTTGAAATGACTCCATACATGCTCCAAAGTACAAATAAATGTATATTGGGAACACACCTGTAGATGCGCAGAAATTTGTTTCGTCGTAACAGTGTCCATGTTCATGATTATCTTTATCTTGCTGGGCGATGCATCTGAAATGAATTAACAGATATAATTTCATATTATCGATTTTAAATCCAGAAGGCTAATCCCGAAGTGAAAGTGCTTGGGCCTAAGATGGGTAGTTACTTGCTCCAAGTATTTGAAGAGCATATAAAAACTTGCTCTCTAGGAAAGGTATCCATTTGAGTTGAGTGGTCGTTTTAGTTCCATCCTTTTGCTGTGCTACGGACTCTCCAACTTCTTTTCCATGTTGGGCTTTATCTCCAACACCTGCGTGTGCACAACATAATACTTTAATATTAGCAGTTTCATGTTTTCGTGCAATAACAAAGGAAGACAAGACTTATTTTACTTGACACAATTCATGTTACTACAACATTGAGAAAATTAATATAATGTTCTGGAAAGCATGCACCAAAACCAACGTCTCTAACTTTTACTACTATTACATATAGCTGATTTCCCGTGCATTACAACGGAGGCATACATATTCTAGTGATTAAACACCAATCGTATCCGACATATACCTTATACCCACCATATTCTAATGCATGAAGTGATTTGATCTGATTTGACCGAGTTAATGCAAAATATTTGATTTGATTTGATTGACTTAATGCAAAAGATTTGCTTTGATTTTCTTTTATTGCCCGTGTCCAACATATAGCTAGAACGACCGATTTGATTTGCTTGAGTTAAAGCAAACCTTACACCCACCAAGAGGGGCACTGCAAAATATTTAGTTTGATTTGATTGGATTAATGCATGATGTGAGCGAGGGGAGGCTTTACCAATGAACATACGACCACCTCACCTTAATAGTAGAGATTCATCAAAGCACCTATCTTTTGAACCTCTTAAACTTTTGCCAAAATAATGGCCGTTCTACATTGGGGGGGGGGGGGGGGGGTTCAAACTCATGGCGAAAGTTTGACACAAAATTTGTGCTCTTGTAAACATGGAAGGAGAGAGTAATTATTTTCCTTGGTGAAGAAAAATAGATAGACATGAGAAATAATTCAAGGGAAGCAATGATATTTACTCTTACTCTCACTTTTTGTGCCAATCTATAAAAAGAAATCTACTTTGAAAGATGTATTGTACTCCAAAGATTATTTGGATTGGCCAAGTGAAAAGTTGTACGTCAATAGATTTTCAATGAACCATTAGATTATAGTGTTAAGTTATTTCGTACAAACTATAAGCATAAATACTTGGTCATAAGATGTTAATTTTGACCTTGAAATAGATACTTCATCCTGTTCAGCCTAAGAACTTTTACATCAAGATGTTGCCACATATTGTGAATGGTATTAGCATCAAGAGGCTTCTTCGCCAAAAAAGAGCACCAAGTTGAATAGATCTCTTCATTGTGTAGATTGTTGTTTCTGTTGACATCACTACTTAAAAAAAAATAAAAGACTTCTCAATGTCACATAAAAGAAGATGCATGTGCATGCAGTTGGAGACAAATAATTCATGAACATACTAATCACTTGAAGGTTTCTATGCATATCTTTGGCAGCTTCCAAGAACTGAAAGCCATTCAACTCTTCCATGTCCACTGCTGCCATGATGAAATCAACATCATGTGCTTTCTTTTCAAGAATACCGAGTGCTTCTATGGGACTTGTATATACTGCCACTGGAAAGACAAGATCAACTTCACTATCTAAATGTAACGACATCTCGGAACATGAGAATAAATGGTTTCCACGAAACATGAAAAGGTGTATATTTTCATAAAGATGAATATAGTTCCTCTTTCATGGGATGTAGAAAACCTTACCATAATAGTTCAATTCAGAGAGCATGGATTTTGCAGAGTTGGCATGAAACTCATCTTCATCAATGACCATCACGCTAAGTGCATCTGAGGGTCGTCCTTTTGCTCTTTCTGCCATGGGGTTTCTCAAAACTAGAGCTCTATTTGCTTCTATTTTTGTGTATGTGTGAATGTGGCAACTGGGCATTGGTGGCTATTTATAGCTCAACAGGGTTTCTTCCGTTTCGCATAGTCATATGTATAATATATATAAAAATAACATAATACATTACTATCGTTTTGCAAAAGAGCTAATAGCACAAAGTGGGCAGGTGTGGTCCAGGCATCCTACATGGTGACACACATGGTGGGATAGAATCCGACACAACAATAAATGAATCACAGCCCCCCCCCCCCCCCCCCCGAAAAAGAGTTACCACCAAATGTAGATTGGCCAATAACCACGAAAGTACTAGCTACATAATATGTTTCAAATATATACAAACCAAGCACACATATATGATCTGTTACACTTAAAGTAATAGAGAAAATCTATGTGTGCACTTGTATTTATATTTGTGTATAGTAGACATCGAATTCGAAAACGACAAAGCGTAATGACATAACACATTGTCGCACGGATGCGACGACAACGTAAAAACAAAACCACAATTATAACCACATTTTTCGGAGGAGCATCACTCAGCGGCGATTCTACGTGTAAGTTGTGGGGTCAGCTGACCGCAAAACCTTTTTTTGTATTGCAAGTTTAGTTATGTTTGTATTTGTGTAAAAAAGGACATTTAAAAGTGATTAGTGCACTTGAAACCACAACTTTTTGGTGCTGGCACCATCACTGGCTGAACTAATCAAAATGACAAAGTGATGTCGCATGGATGTGAACATAATGTAATGGCGAGATCAAAGTTATAACCGCATTCTCCTAAGGAGTTGTAATATTGTTAAACAATGAACTTAGAGTCAGTGTTTACGTGTGACCCTAAAATTTTAGAATTAAATAACATTGCTTTGAGTGGTGATTTCCTCCGTGAGGTCCATAAGTCTGCACGAGAAACAAAGTTTCAAACATAATAGAGTACTCTACTTTAAGTACTGGTTTATCATAGCCAAGCAGTCTAATTAACATGGTCTCCTAAATTGTGAATAGTGAAATTTTGTATGGACCGCTAGAAACTAGAATATTTACAAAATGTGTAGCGCCATTTGGATGGTCTGATGTCATTGGTCCGCGGATATCTGATATGGGTGGTCAGAAGTTAGAATGGATACAAAGTGGGTTGCAACCTTTGGACGATCAGATGTCATCGGTCAACCGATATCTAGTATGGATGGTCAAAAGTTAGAATGATTACAAAGTGGGCTGCATCCTTTGGATGGTCTGATGTCACCGGTCAGCAGATATCCGATATGGATGGTCAAAAGTTAGACTAGATACAAGTGGGCTGCACTCTTTGAATGTTTGTGATATCAGTTACACTACATTAACTATAAGGTTTATGTTCTCGCACCCCTCAACCACTAATGGTCTCAAATAAATGAATCTAGCTCTTGTTTTTAATCAAATCAGGTTGTGTAGATTCATGATTTCACATTTACGCATGAGATTAACTATAATGTTTATGTTCTCGCACCCCTCAACCACTAACGGTCTCAAATAAATGAACCTAGCTCTTGTTTTTAATCAAATCAGGTTGTGTAGATTCATGGTTTCACATTTACACATGGTGGTCTCTTTATGACGTGTGTCCAGTCATATTTCTCCATGCATGCAGCCTAAACAAGTGAATGTTTGTCACACTGGCTTTTGGTGTATATGCATACCACTTCCCAATGTACATTTTTCTTTTGAATTACTGATCAAACACCCTTATACAACTTCAAAGATATCACAGACGGAGACTCTATTATGTTTTCTTCTTTGAGAAACATAGTACAAAGGCAGACATTCACATACATGCATGAACACTCACCCCTATGAACGCACACACTCATAGCCCATCTCATGAGAACCTCCGAGAGACAAGACCGGAAAATCTTGGGACGGAATTTCTCCGACGAGCCAAAAAATAGATAATTATCATAATATTTCTTTCACAGATAAGGTAAGCATCATCACTGTCAGAAAAAAATGAGCTGAAACAATTCATTCGATAAATGCACAGTGACTCGTGTCTGTTGTATATTATAGTGTCGGATAGGAAACTATGGCACATATGTGTACTGCAGCTATGAATATATAAATGATGAGATGCTTTAATAAATATATATTTTTGTAAACACATGACCACCATTATAGTTCGGTACATTTAGAATCATGCAAAAACATCACAATGGCTGGGGCACCTGTCACCGTAATGAGGTAGGGTCATCGTCGGCATCCATGTCTGACGTGTACATGCTCAACCAAAAAAAGCAGTGCGGCTCGCCTCCACCATTGCTGACGGCGAGCTCGTCTACGTCTAGGTCACACCCATTCATGAACTCATAAGAGGCTATTCCTTATTTGGTCATAGTGGGGATGTAACAGGGGGGAAATTGTATTTTCTTGCCTCACTCAACACCATTAGTAACCAAAATTGACGGAATTTCATATAAGGAACAAAACTTCAACCATGTGTCAAATATGGAAGATTTTTTCAAGGACAAATATGAAACCACATTTTTATTCAGGGTCAAATAAGGAATTCTCTAAAGAAGGAAAAGAGTGAAACCTTAATGAATTTATCACTGCAAGTCCACAACCACCGTTTCACCTCCCCAACGAGAGTTGTGGTGAGAAAGAGTGGACTGACTGGGAAGAGCATTAATGAGATGGTAGGTATATTATGGTTGTCTATCCTTGAGAGTGTTCTTTTTCAAGAGGGAAGAGAGTAATGGAGATTGTATATAGACTAAACAATCTAGAAACACACATGTATTTTGTTCAAAAAGGAGGCTTGACCCTCGGCATCTGCATCATTAGGATGCACACAACCTATAGACATACATGTGCTACAACATTGCACAAACAATCAAGGAAAATAAAAATACAAAGAAGCCCCTAGGGGTCCCTGAGCGACAACCATCTCGCCATCAGTCTTCACCGTTGCGAGAGAAGAGAAGCAAACCATGAACTAAAAAGCACCTTCACAGACTCCTTTCATGGACCTCAAGAGTGCGCAGCTACAGGCGTGCCAATGATGTTGTGGAACATCGGCAGGAAAAGACCCCCATACTTCTCGAGCGCAAGATCCACCTCCATTGGAAATTGTAACTTGTATTTTTTAGCATGGACACACTCAATCAACATGGCATGTTTAGAAAGAAGCAGACAATCACATGTTGCATATTACTTAGCACAATCTAGAAACGACACTAGACAGGTGCCTAAAACATCTTACCACAATTACATAATCGGTTCAGGCCTGACACTAAGTTCATGAGATGAGCAAAAGTGCACTAGGACTACCGCGGCACTCCAAACCTCAACATGATATGATTTATGACAACATCCAAGCAACAAGCTACACAACAATACATAAGAGTTCATTTGAATAGGACACTAGTAGACGAAACACAACAAATCACATAAGAGTTCATAACTTCATATGAATAGCACACTAGTAGACTAAACACAACAACTTCATGGCACCAGATCCGAGGGCCTCAAGTTTGAAGAACGAGGATGATCTGATCATATATAGATCGAAATTGAACCCTGCATAAACAACAAAGGATCCATTGAGCACATGAAAGTCTCATACGAACTCTTCGGTTTTAGTCTAACTAGCTATCAGGGCATAATCTGAGAAATTCTTGTAATGGGATAGTAATGGAACATGAAAGTGAGCAGATGTTTTAACTTAAATTTGGTAGGAAGCATTTTGGGTAACGCTTACACGAAACAACCATAGAGGAGGGTGTCAAACTGTCCTAGTCCAATAAAAAAATGTACACTTCAGATTTGTGCCTTCGATACTACCTAAATTAGTCCAAACCACCTTACATTACCTAATCAAGCATTCAGTTGAGGAAATTAATAGTTTCTGTTGCTGCGCTAAGACCCCTACTCTTGTGCGAAGGTGAAGCAACTCGTTCACAAATCTGCTGGGGCCACTAATGGCGTCATAACTATTGGGGTCATCGCTGCGCAGTGCGGGCATAGACTTCCAAAGCATGCTCCATCGCTTAGCAAGAACACACGTCCGCACAGAGTCGTGGGAAGGTAGGAACGACATAAGATAGCAGAGAAGATCATTCGGGAGGGCCCCGCCCCCTGGCCAGAGTCGTTTCCATGGTTTCCTCGCCATTAAGCCTCTCTGACATTATGTCAAAAAGGTTGCCTACGCCGAAGCTATAGAGGTGTTGGATGTGGTGAGTCAGTGAGTGAGACCAGCCAAATGGAGAAGATACACAATAATCATGAGCTGACCAGATTAGCTCACCTGCAGCCGCTAGTCATGCTCCTCCACCACCACCTCCTCCTCCTCCTTGACAGTGCTCAGTTCTCCAAGCAACGCAAGAGGGGACTCTTCTCTCATGCCTTCTCACCTATAACTTGGTGGGGCAGGAAAACAGAGAATGTCGAAGGAAGGGATAAAGAGAAAGTGATGGGTGTTTGATGGATGTTGGTTGTTCTTATAGAAAAGAACTTGTATTTAATACCAGGAGGGTCTCGAAGGACCCAGAAAAGCTGCTTTAGTAATAATGTTGGCACAATATGAGAGCGGGCGAACCGAAAGCAGCGAGAAATGGTCCAAATTATCTTGTCATTCACTATATCATGGGATATGTGTCATCCTCTCTTCCGGAGAGAGCCAAATGAGAAAATACAACACTGAATACACGTCATGGTTTATAATTGACAAGATGGGTGGGACCATCGCATTATGTCATAGGCGTGTTAATGAATGCTGAGGTGAAGGACAAAGGCTCCATGGTTGGATGGTACTTATCAATTTAACCATGTGAGCATAACGACAACACTGCACCAACCTTGTTCTATCTCATGTGACCGGGTGCGTATCGCCTGAGATGGAGGAAGGTGGAGCAACTACTCCATGGAGGGGTTACATATTTACTTATTCTGGGCCGGATGCGATTGGATCCACATTTGTTTGAGGTGTGTGTGTGTGCGTGTGCGTGTGATGGACCGAAGGAGTGCTGACACATGATAGGGCAAATGGCGTGGTTTGTGAGTAAAACTTCCATACATGTACACCATCACACAAACCGTAGCCTTCAATGGCGAGCTTGCCCGTGTAGTTGTCCAAATTAGGAAATATGAATATAGAGTAACACATCGTGGAAGATGAACTTACCTACATTGATTAGGTTGAGGGTGGCTAGGAGTTCAGGTTGTGTTGGTGCATGGGTTCAGTGTGGCGTTTGAATATCCGAGTCTTGTGTGCACAGTTCCTTGGTCCTCACAATCTTATATGTTTACTAGCTGACCCGTTGTGCCAATTAGCGCAGAGACCAACAGAAACCTAGAAGTTAAGCAAACTATTTAAAGGATTTTTTTCTCAACTGTGTGCTAACGATTACGCTTGTGAAGTGTTTCTATTTGCCTTAATGGCGATAATTTCCCATAGCTTTCTTTGCAGATTTGTTTTTGATGCTCCGACCTTCCCTTGTATGGTAAATGTGACAGAAAAACAACAATTGGGAAATTAGGTGTACCATTTGAAGGAATTTTCTCGTGAATATCCTATAAGTAATTATATTTGTATTACCTTTGTAGGTGCCTTGTATATTTAGCAAAGACGGACAACGGAGATTGTTGCCTAAGTGTTTCGCTGGCCAGGCAGGGCAACCCAATGACCTGATTGACAGAAAGTCCAACCGCAATCCCCACCCCCCCCCCCCCACCCCAACCGACCTCAGCCATCAGAACCATGTTCCCCTCCCAACCAACCCTCTAACTGGCAAGGCCGCATCATCCAAAGGCCGGGCAGAGATCATAAAACACGCCTACAATACCATAAAGTTAAGCAATCTATGGGAGGCATGTATAGTAGACATTCTTTTAATGAATACCTTTTGCTCGTGATGAAAACTTGAGCATCTCTGATTGGCGCAGAGACCTAATCCTCTGGCAGTATCAACTCCTATGGCAATATGGCACAATTCTCGAGTTATTTTACCCTCTCCTTCGTTTGCATTCAAACAGTATCAGGAACCATCCTGGTTTAATGATCGTTGCTCATGTCCTTCTTTAGCCGGCCAGGGCAACCCAACCGTCGGGTCAATAGAGGACGATCACACCCTTCCCCCCTATGGTACATGAATTGAACCATCGGAACCAGGACTCCTATTCTCAAAAACCGAGGTGACTCGAAACCATCCGGGCAGATCACAAAGTCCAAATATCGGGTAGTCAACTAAAAACAAGGCATCCGACCAACATGACGTGAGGGAAATAGGCCGTGGCAACCCCTGACATCCACCTAACAATGAACAAAACAGACCGGCAGGATGCGACCGATGCGCACACTGAGCCGGGCGATCGTGCATGCCCAATGTGTTTTTGAATGTGAGCCGGTCTTTCTTTAACACCGCTAACTTGAAAACAAAAATACTGAGCGGACGTGACATTTTGGAACGTATTCCCAGACTCTCAAAACCAACTTTGCGAAGTCATCAATACTAACGGACCAAAGATGAAATCTACTCTCGCTCGTACCAAACGTCGTCTTTTGCTCGGTATCAATTGTTGCGTCTCCTACTTCGTTACTTTCTTCTCCATTTTGCTTGATTCCTTATAACCGATATTTTTTCTTCATGTATGGCCTCTTTACCTATGGAAATAAAATAAACAAAGGATTTTGCGATCTCTCGCATTCATTAGTCATTAGTGACAATATTGCAGTGATTTTCTCAGAATTTCTAAGGTTATCCTATTCAAACAACGGTGTGATGAGCGTAGAAATATCACTCATCAACCTCCACAAGCTTAAACCTTGATCGTCCTCAAGCAACAAAGACAACAACCCAATCGTAAGAAATTCAGTTGTTTAGAGAGTTGAATAACAATTGGTTGTTTGCATGAATTATATGTTTGTACCGAGAGTAATAGGTATAAACTGGTGGTAAGATATAAGCTTGCATGGCCTTGTAGATCACTGAACTTGATAAATGGATTCTTGCAATTGTCGAGCTAGAGATGTATAAGAGGATCTCGTTCTTTAGTATTTGGACGCACTCTTAACATGTCTCTTACGTATCTATAATTCTTGATTTTTTATACTATTATATTATCAATCTTGTATGTTCTATAAGCCATTTTACATAATTTTTCGGAACTAACCTATTAACTCAGTGCCTAGTGCCAGTTTCTATTTTCTACTTGTTTTTGGTTTTTCAGAAAATCCATACCAAACGAAGTCCAAACACGATGAAATATTTTGATGATTTTTTCTAAACAAAAAGAGACCTTGGAAGCTTTCAGTAGGAGGCTAGAAGACATACAAGGGAGCCACAAGGCAAGGGGCACGCCCTGGGGGTAGGGCGCACAATCAACTTTCCCTAGCATGCCCTGGTGTATTAGTAGGCCAGGAATACAACCATAAAGCCACAGAGCATCAAAATCTCACCGATTCGTTATTTCGATGGCGCCAAAGGCCGAAACTCGGCCCTTCGGTCCATGATTCGACCATTTTGTGTTACCCAACCAACAATGTATTTATTTAGTTTCATATAGTTAGCGTCACTTCTTGGCTGCGTTTGGTTTTTTCGCCATGGTCGCAACGAGTCATCTATTTGTATAAAGTAAGATACAGTCAGCCCCATGCCATATATGTATATTGTTTTAGCCACTATTCCATGTTACTAGGTATGTGCCTAGGGGCGTGTGACCTGTGCGATGGCACAAGGGCTTCAATTTTTAGGGGCCCCGAATTTCCTTTTTTTAGCTGTGGGGCTCCAAATTTCTGACCCGTCAATTCACCCACATGCTAGCCCATGCGGTTGCGCATGTCAATTCCTATTCATCGCTTATTTGTGGCAGATTGTTGAAGTTTCGCACATGCAACACACTCATGGGCCGACCCAATTCACGCTAAGTTTCCTGGTTTTAGGAACCTTCTAGAAGGTTCCGGTCCAGTTCAGGTAGGTTTTTTCTCTTCCTTCTGGTTGTTTTACCGATTTTCTTCTGTTTTAATAAATGTTCGGAAAGGAATGTTCGAAATTTCAAAAATTGTTCGCTATTTCATTTTTTTTGGAAATTTCAAAAAGCGTTTGCGTTTTCAATAAATATTGACAAACTTGAAAGAATTTTGTGTTTTCAAAATATGTTCACTGTTTTCAAAACAATTTGAAATGCACTATAGTAAAACCGCGTGCTTCGCTATGTGGGCCG
Organism: Aegilops tauschii subsp. strangulata; assembly: GCF_002575655.3. Taxonomy (NCBI): domain Eukaryota; kingdom Viridiplantae; phylum Streptophyta; class Magnoliopsida; order Poales; family Poaceae; genus Aegilops; species Aegilops tauschii. The sequence continues at coordinate 474,320,146 of NC_053040.3, forward strand.
CACCCTCTACGTGCTCCCGTTGGGCACGGTCACGGTCACGATCAGGCAAAGGCCCTGGATTCTCTAAAAATAAAAGGCAAGGGCCCTAGAATCTCGAAGCAGGCCTGCCTCAACTCGACGAGTGACAGGGCCACTCCATGTCAGACCGAGTGAGCAGTGGGACAGAAGGCCGTTGAGCGCACCACAGCCGGTATGATAGCCGGACAACATCGTGAGCTATAGGAACAGGCAGCAGGCGCTTACCATTGCTGGTGGCCGAGGGCGGCTACACGCGAACAGAGCCCTGGCTGGTACTTTCCCCATATAGAGGTAGATCGAGGTGGCGTGCTCGAAGCAGCCAAACGGTAGCGCCCAGCTGACTCTACGGGTGGAGCTGGGTTCGTCGGCGACCTGGATGTTCATGAGGGACGCCTAAGCGTCTTTTTCGTCCAAACTGGTACGATGTCGTTCTCACACATGATTAGTTTACAAGAATAGTGAACTAGTATATCTAGTATAAATCGGAGAGTAAGCTATCTTGCCTCTTAGTTTCTAGCACTCACGATTCAATCTTATTGGAATGTCTTTGTCAATCTTGCAAAGAAAATAACGACACTTTGATTAGGCCCCTAACATCACCGACTCGGCTCTGCATGTTAATCTTCAACTCACCATAGAGTCTAGTGAGATTTTAGGTCCATACTCAATAATATCTAGTTGAATTAAGGCATCTCCTCTTAATCAGAATCCTCGGAATCTGGATAGTCTACAAGGCCCTCAACTGGAACCTTACTTATGTTGGAGACTTGGTCATGATGATAATTGTTCCTGAATGTGATTGCTTGTGCAGCTCTTGAATTGTATGTTTGAGCAGCAACTTGATCATGACTAGATGAATTTGAGCCGTTAGCGTCATCAACGATGCCATCTTCTCCTGTTTTATGTCCTATACCTTCACATGGTTCGTCACTAGAAGGACCATTGGAATACTGGAACTCGTCAAAAACAGCCCCAAGTTGTAAGGCTCTTCGCATTGCTGCAGATACATCAACGCCTTGAGTGTCTCCAAACAAGCTTGGCATCTGAGATGAATTAGAAAGACTAATTAATCACTGAAGTGTTAACTTTATTTTCTGAGTAATATAATATATAAATAACTTTCCATTGTTAGCTCACCATTGTTCTTTGGACATCGTCTTCTGAATGATAGCCCGACATGTAAGGGATTGTATGACGAGTCTTCACGGATTTAGAACTTGAGGCACAATTCCCGTAGCTATCCATAAACATTGCCATGTTTTGTTCCCTTTCCATACGCTTTCGATGTTTCTTGAAAATATAAAATACACAATTATTAGTAGACAATCATTCAAAGATGAAAACTTTAGTTCATAAATTAGGTACTAGAAAACACTATATAATATCAGGCCTTTCGTTTTTTTTCAAGTCAAAAATTTGGGTTCACTGTTCATCTGTATTGTTAACTTATAAACAAAAGCATTTTATAATAATTTTTCTAATACAAGACACTTTGGCTTATTTCAGTCAAATTACATGTTTGACTTAGCTCATTTGAAATGACTCCATACATGCTCCAGAGTTCAATAAATGTGTATTGGGAACACACCTGCAGATGCGCAGAAATTTGTTTCCTCGTAACAGTATCCACGTTCATGATTATCTTTATCTTGCTGGGCGATGCATCTGAAATGAATTAACAGGTAAAATTTCATATTATCGATTTTAAATCGAGAAGGCTAATCCTGAAGTGAAAGTGCTTGGGCCTAAGATGGGTAGTTACTTGCTCCAAGTATTTGAAGAGCATATAAAAACTTGCTCTCCAGGAAAGGTATCCATTTGAAATGAGTGGTCGTTTTAGTTCCATCCTTTTGCTGTGCTACAGACTCTCCAACTTCTTCTCCATCTTGCGCTTTATCTCCAACACCTGTGTGTGCACAACATAATACTTTAATATTTGCAGTTTCATGTTTTCGTGCAATCCAAAGGAAGACAAGACTTATTTTACTTGACACAATTCAGGTTACTACCACATTGAGAAGATTAATATAATGTTCTGGAAAGCATGCACTAAAACAGACGTCTCTAACTTGTACTACTATTACATATAGCTAATTGCGCGTTCATAAACGGAGGCATACATATTCTAGTGACTCAACACTCATATCCGACATATACCTTACACCCAACATATTCTAATGTAGGAAGTGATTTGATTTGATTTGACTGAGTTAATGCAAAATATTTGATTTGATTTGATTGAGTTAATGTAAAAGATTTGCTTTGATTTTCGATTTTCCCATGTCCGACGTATAGCTAGAATGACCGATTTAATTTGATTGAGTTAATGCAATTATCTTACACCCACCAAGAGAGGCATATCAAAATATTTAATTTGATTTGATTGAGTTAATGCATGTCGTGGGCGAGGGGAGGCTTCACCAATGAACATGCGCCACCAACTCACCTTATTGGTAGAGACTCATTCCATTTCAAAGCACCTATCTTTTGAACCTCTTAAACTTTTGCCAAAAAATAATGGCCCTTCTACAGTTGGGGGGGGGGGGGGTCAAATTGATGGCTAAAGTTTGACACAAAATGTGTGTTCTTGAAAACATGGAAGGAGATAGTAATTATTTGCCTTGGTGAAGAAAAAGAGATAGAGATGAAAATAATTCAAGAGAAGCAACGATATTTTACTCTTACTCTTATGTTTCGTGCCAATCTATAAAAAGAAATCTACTTTGAAATGGATGTATTGTACTCCAAAGAATGATTGGATTGGCCATGTGAAAAATTGTACATTAAAATAGATTTTCAATGAACCATTAGATTATAGTGTTAAGATATTTTCTAGAAACTATAAGCATAAATACTTTGTCATAAGATGTTAATTTCAACCTTGAAACAGATACTTCATCCTGTTCAGCCTAAGAACTTTTACATCAAGATGTTGCCACATATTGTGAATGGTAGTAGCATCAAGAGGCTTCTTCGCCAAAAAACGAGCACCAAGTTCAACAGATCTCTTCATTGTGTACATTGTTGTATCTGCTGACATCACTGCTTAAAAAAAAAGACTTATCAACGTCACATAAAAGAAGATGCGTGTGCATGCAGTTGGAGACAATTATTAGTGAACATACTGATCACTTGAAGGTTTCGATGCATATCTTTGGCTGCTTCCAGGAACTGAAAGCCATTCAACTCTTCCATGTCCACCGCTGCTATGACAAAATCAACATCATGTGCTTTCTTTTCAAGAATACCGAGCGCTTCTATGGGACTTGTATAGACTGCCACTGGAAAACAAGATCAACTTCACTATCTGAATGTAATGACATCTCAAAACATGAGAAGAAATGGTTTCCATGAAACGTTGAAAATGTATATTTTCATAAAGATGAAGATAGTTCCTCTTTCATGGGATGTAGAAAACCTTACCATAATAGTTCAATTCAGAGAGCATGGATTTTGCAGAGTTGGCATGGAACTCATCTTCATCAATGACCATCACGATGAGCGCATCTGAGGGCCTTCCTTCTGCTCTTTCTGCCATGGGGTTTCTCAAACCGAGAGCTCTATTTGCTTCTATTTTTCTGTATGCGTGAATGTGGCAATTGGACATTGGTGGCTATTTATAGCTCAACAACGTTTCTTCTGTTTCACACAGTCATGTTTATATAATATAAAAATTTAATACATTACTGTTAAAAAATGCAAAAGAGCTAATAGCACAAAGTGGCCAGGTGTGGCCCATGCATCCTATAAGGTGACACACATGGTGGGATAGAATCTGACACAACAATAAATGAATCACCCCCCCCCCCCCCCTCTCTTCCAAAAAAAGAGTTACCACCAAATGTAGATTGCTCAATAACCACGAAAGTACTAGCTACATAATATATACAAACCAAGCAAACATGTATGTACGGAAATGATATGTTTCACCTAAAGTAGTGGAGAAAATCTATGTGTACACTTGTATTTATATTTGTTATAGAAGGCGTCGAATTCCAAAACGACAAAGCGTAATGACATAACACATCACATGGATGCGACGACAACGTAAAAACAAAACCACAATTAGAACACCATTTTTCGGAGGAGCTGCACTCAGCGGCGATTCTACATGTAAGCTGTGGGGTCAGCTAACCGCCAAACTTTTTTGTATTGCAAGATTATTCTATTTGTATTTGTGCAAAAAAAAGGATGTTTCAAAGTGATCAGTGCACTTGAAACCACAACTCTTTGGTGCTGTCGCAGTCACTGGCGGCACAAATCAAAATGAAAAAGTGATGTCGCATGGATGTGAACACAATGTAGTGGCGAGGTCAAAGTTATAATCACATTCTCCTAAAGAGTTGTAATATTGTTGAAACAATGGACATAGAGTCAGTGTTCTGTGTGACCCTCAAATTTTAGAATTAAAGAACATTACTTTCAGAGGTGATTTCCTACGTGAGGTCCATAAGTCTGCACTAGAAACAAAGTTTCAAACATAATAGAGTACTCTACTTTAAGTACTAGTTGATCATGAGCAAGGAGTCTAACATGGTCTCCTAAATTGTGAATAGTGAAATTTGCTATGGATGGCTGGAGACTAGAATGGGTACACAATGGGCGGTGCCGTTTGGATGGTCTGATGTCATTGGTCACCCGATATCCAATATGGGTGGCCAAAAGTTAGAATGGATCCAAAGTGGGTTGCATCCTTTGGACGATCAGATGTCACCAGTCAGCAGATATCGGCTATGGCTAGTCAAAAGTTAGAATGGCGACAATGTGAGCTGCACCCTTTGGATGGTCTGATGTCACCGGTCAGCAGATATCTGGTATGGGTGGTTAGAAGTTAGAATGGATACAAAATGGGCTGCACTCTTTAAATGTTTGTGACATCATTTGCACTACATTAACTATAGTGTATATGTTCTCACACCCCTCAACCACCAATGGATCTCAAATAAATGAATCTAGCTCTTGTTTTTAACCAAATCAGGTTGTGTAGATTCATGGTTTCACATTTACACATGGTTATCTCTTTATGACATGTGTCCAGTCGTATTTCTCCATGCACGAACAAGTGAATGTTTGTCACACTGGCTTTTGGTGTATATGCATACCACCTTCTTTTTAGAAAAAAGGCCGAGGCCCGGCATTAAATCAATGACGCCCTTACAGACCGATATGCCACGAAAGCAACACAAAACAGAAAAAGAACAGAGCAACACAACAGCTCAAGATACAAGACACACAAGAAACAACTAATCCGCCGCCGCCGCGAACGTGCCGAAGAGGAGGGAAACCATGGAGGGTGATCCAACACCGGAGTCCGGAGGAAGCCCGTTTGCCGTCAAGACCCTGAGAACACACACGGCTGGCACACCCTCTAGTTCTGCCTCCGAAGAGGGCACACCCTGCCCTCTCGCCCTAGCTCGTAGGGCGCTGCGCCGTCGGAAGGCGGAGATGCTCTACCCGAGCACGTGTGGACATGGCACATCCGGTGGCCTAAAGGGATGAAGACAGGAATGAAAGACCCACGTTGTCGAACTAGAGGCAAAGAAGAGGCCGGGAAAAAATGGCATCCACCCCTGCCACTAGAGTGTTGCCCCATGAAGAACACCGGCCGCCATGGCGGCCAAACTTCAGCGCAAGAGCCGAGCCTGCCACCCCGCTGTCCAAAGGCGACGCCTTCAAGAAGGTGACGACGCCGGAGCGTCGCCGCCGCCCAAATGGAGGATTTCAGGTTTTCACGAGGGACACATGGGGGAGGGAAAGGGATGTACCTCGGTGTGGCCCAGAAGAGGGAAAACGCGCCCGCTGCGTCGTCGACGTCGTGGCCGTCACCGCGGGCCAAGGGTTTCCCCCAATCCGCTCCCTCGACCCTAAGCACGCCACCCAGCCTGCAGGCCCGACGAACCAGAGGACGCCGGAGTCCTGAGCAGATGGGGCTCGCCGGGCCGCGCGCGGAGATGCCGCCCTCTTTAGATCTGGCGCAGGGAACCGGTGGAGTCGGCTCCCGCACCGAGCCCCCGACCACCGCCTCCTCGTTTCCCGCGCAACCAAGGATGCGTCTCCGTGTGCTAGTGACCGCCGCCTACTGCCATGCACGCGCCGCCCTCGCCGCTAGGGCCGCCGCCCCAGATCCAACGCCCTACACGAACCATGGGGCGGAGAGGAGCCGCGCCGCCACCTTCCTTGGTGGTCGCACGTCCCAGCCGGCGACCCCTCAGGTAGCGGCGAGAAGGGGGAAGGGGAGGGGGAGGTGGTGCACGACGCTAGGGTTTCGCCCCCGGGTCGCCACCGAGGGGCGACACCAGGGAGAGGAGAAGCCGATCACCTCATATGTGTACCACTTCCCAATGTACATTTTGCTTTTAAATTACTGATCAAACACCCTTATACTACTACGAAGATATCACATATGGAGACTCTATTATATTTTCTTCTTTGAGAAACACAGTACAAAGGCAAACGTTCACATACATGCACGAACACTCGCCCCTATGAACACACACACACTCATAGCCCATCCCTATGATCACCTTCAAGAGACAAGACCAGCAAATCTTAAGACTAAATTTCTCGGACGAGCCAAAAAATAGATAATTATCATAATATTTCTTCCGCAGATAAGGTAAGCATCATTACTATCAGGAAAAATGAGGTGCAACATTTCCTTCGATAAATGCACAGTGACTCGTGTTTGTTGTATATAGTGTCGGATAGGAAACTTTATATTGCACATATGTGTACTGTAGCTATGAGCATGTAACTGATGAGATGATTTAATAAATATTTTTTCGTAAATGCATGACCACTATTACAGTTTGGTACATTAGAAACATGCAAAAACGTACACCACAATGGCTGGGGCACTTGTGGCCGTAATGAGGTATCGTCGGTACCCATGTCTGACGTGTATGCCAAACCAAAAAAAAAAAAACAGCGCGGCTCGCCTCCACCATTGCTCACGGCGAGCTCGTGTTCGTTTGGCCACACCCACCGGTGGAGTTGGAGTCCTCAGCTTCCTGTGTAGAGAGCGGAGAGGATAATGGGTTATGTTGGACACCATGGACCACCTGTAGAGGAAGGAGGCTCACCTATGTCACTCCATCGGCACCCTCGTCTAGAGAGTCCTTCAGCCTATTGAGAGACAACAAGCTACTGATCACACCGTTATAGGATCTCAAGTGGCTCGCCGAGGAGGCCACCTCCCTGACCTCAAGAAGCTCGCCCTGAGGAATTGAGAGAGATATAGAGAGAAATGGTGGTGGCGGTGCAGGATCTGGTCAGCGGTGAGGTGTGGGTCATTCTGCGAAATATATACCATCCTTGAAATGGGTCTATTGGGTCGATATATTTGCACAGTGGTCTATCTATCATCAATTTTTATGCGAATGACCACATTGCAAATGGTGAACAAGTACATACTTTGTCTATCATATGCCACACACAAGCGTTTCTAAACAACCGTGTGCAATGTTTCTTGCACACATTTCTGATGCCTTAAGTGTGCGACACGCGGTGCTAATAGGTATATTCTGTAGTAGTAGCCATTGTAGGCATAGACTGATAGACCTAGTCATCCATGTACAACTTCGGTTGTTCATCTTTATGTAAATATGCTAGTTAAAATTTAAGAAATGATGACGTTGATATAAAAAATTATTCATGAAAGTTCAGATACTATTTTCATGTGACTAAATATTTATTTTTTTAAATATGTGAATCAACGATTGATGACTTTGATTGCATGCATATTTTTGGACAACGATTTATAACAAGTATAGGCTGGGAGCTCAATCAATTTTATTGCCAACTTGCCATGTTTTAATTCCAATACTCTGAAATCATGAACCAACAAAAATAATATCCAATTAAAGGCGAGTAAAAGAATTCCTCAACAACAACTAAAACATTGAAAAACTGGAGATTACATATGTTTTCAATTAATAAAAAAATAACCAACATTTTCCTAAAAAAGTGTACATAATAGACATTGCCTGCCCATCTGCGCGGGCAATTCTACTAGTTGCCTGCCCATACATGAACTTTAGATGAACACTCTCAGGAGCCAATGGTGGAAGTTGCTGCCCTGTCACCGTGATGGTTCTAGAATTTGAAAACTGCACAAAACATGGCAAGGTACAATAAATTTGTTCCAAGTTGTCCTTAGTTGATATATATTGGTGAATACCTTTACGCAATTTCTATTATTCGCTTTTGTGGGAAAAAATAATTAGCTTCAGTCGATTCTCCGGCTCTGGCTGGCCGAAATTCTTTGACCCGGAGACACGCAAGATTCTTTTCAGCAATATCCTTGCCAAATCTCTTTGTCAACGAGGAGTTTGGTGGTGCGAGGCCAACGGACATTATACATATGACCGCTGAGACTAAGGAGGGCTACAGATTTCAGACAGTTGTGGAATGCATGGTATTCGGCATCAGTCTCTGATGATCAAACTTACAACAGGCTATGAAGAATAGTGAAAACAATGAAGGGAAATCAACTTAGTCCATGATGGACGGATGGATGCACTCTATCCACTACCTGTTAGAGATTCTTAATAAAATGGAATCTACCAACTGGAAGATGAGAGAAGAAATAAACTGCATTTCCACAACATGATGAACAACCAGATAAGAGAATCAAACCCCAAGTGAGCTTGCATTGACGATACAAACGTCGTGTGGTAACTATTGTATTGTCACCATCAGTTACATGGTTATTAGTTTTGGTGGAACAACAGTCATTCTGAACTACACCGGAGTGCAATCCAATTTAACACAAACTGAATACTTACAGATTAAAAAAGGGTGGCATACTCTGGCAGTCAAACAGGGCACATAGGCTCAATTTCCATTGTACATAGTCATGTCCTCACCCAATTTCTATTTTCCAATAATGGAAAGACGACAATGTTCTGACCAACCATGACGCATTTTAAGACTTCGACCAATTGGAAACTGTTTTCGTGAGTTGCACTGATCAACCAACGCAACCAGAACATGATGAAATGCAAGAAACTAAATCTAGCGATAATGGCCAACACAGGACCACCATTACAGACTAACAAAAGGCTTAACACCTACATGACGACCGAGGACACATCTTTGTAGCCATTAATGGTGGAAGCTCCAGGGCCTCGTGCGTTAGGAGGATCCTTCTGGAAACTGAGATCTGCAGAAAACATGAAAGTGTATGATAAGTTTGGTACCAAGATGTTTTTGTTCAATCGTGCCAAAGATCAGCAGCCAGTATCATAACAACCCCTGCCGTTATGTATCTGCAGATATCAAATTTGAGATGTAAATTCAGTGGCTGTATCTGCGGACACATCTAACTTTTTTTAAATATGTACCTACAGACTGAGACTGACAAGGATCGGAACAAAGACGGGAAGTTTCTGACTTTACAGAAGCAAAGACGTACAGAACCAGTTTCAAGACCAAGAAGAGATCAAATGAACATGTTCAAAGCAAAGAATATGAAGTGAAATTTAGGCATACACCGAACATTCAAGCAGCAACATGACTATTTCTTCAGACCTAAATGACCACAATCCTTACATGGTCAGAATACAATCCAATGCTAAATACAAGAGATCACCATCGTTATATCAAACAAGGCAACCTAGGATGAGGTGAACTAAGTGACTGCCTTGGTGTCCTTGGACACGTGCGTGGTTGGCGACTTCGTCGGGGATGACGAGGCAGATGGGTGTCTGAATCTCGCAGGATTTGAGGGTGGACTCGCGGCGAGTTCATGAATTACAATGTCAGGCCATGCATGGCCAGATTGTAATGGTCCGGTAGAGGCTACTAGACAAATATCCAAGTCCAGTATTATCCATTCATAACTTACAATCTGAGTGCGACTACGACAGTTGATGCTAATATGCTCACGAAGATCCATTTATGAACTCCTACGAGTTTATTCCTTGTTTGGTCATAGTGGGGATGTAAACCGGGTCCCCACTTATGGGTCTAGTAGTTCAATAAAGCTCTTTTTGTGGGAAAATGAACTATCGAGTTAAGTAAATCTAACTAAACGGGCCTTGCAGCGTCATTTGTCGCGCCATTGACATGCCTAGGTCATAAATATTATACCAGGGGGAAATTGTATTTTTCTTGTCTGAGTTAACACCATTAGTAACCAAAATTGATGGAATTTCATATTAGGAACAAAACTTCGACCATGTGTCAAATAGGGAGGATTTTATTTTTTCAGGGCCAAATAGGAAACCACATTTTTATTCAGGGTCAAATAAAGAATACTCTAAAGAAGGAAAATATAGAATCCTTAATGAATTTATCACCGCAAGTCCACAACCACCATTTCACCTCCTCAAAGACTCATTGTGGCGAGAAAGAGCGGAGTGACTGGGAAGAGCATTAATGAGATGGTAGGTTTTCGATGGGTGTTTGATGGTTGTCTATCCTTGAGCAGTGTGTTTTTTCAACAAAGAGAGTAATGGAAATTATATACAGACTAACAAACAACCTAGAAAGACACATGTATTTTTTTCAAAAAGGAGGCTTGACCCTCGGCCTCTGCATCATTAGGATCCACACATACATGTGCTAGAACATTGCACAAACAACCGAGGAAAATAAAAATACAGAGAAGCCCCTAGAGGTCCCTGAGCGACGGCCATCTCGCCATCAGCCTTCACCGCTGCCAGAGAAGAGAAGCAAACCACGAACTGAAAAGCACATTTGCAGAAGGCTCCTTTCATGGACCTCAAGAATGTGAAGCTAGAGGCGGTGACAATGACGTTGGGGAACATCGGCTGGAAAAGACCCCCGTACTTCTCGAGCCCAAGATCCACCTCGACTGGAAATCGTAACTTGTATTCTCGAGCACGAACACACTCAATGAACATGGCATGTTTAGAAAGAAGCAGACAATCACATGTTGCATATTACTTACCACAATCCAGAACAACACTAGACAGGTGCATGAAACATCTTACCACAATTACATAACCGGTTCAGGCCTGGCACTAAGTTCATGAGATGAGCAAAAGTGCACTAGGACTACCACGGCACTTCAAACCTCGACATGTTATGATTTATGACAACATCCAAGCAACAAGCTACACAGAAATACATAAGAGTTCATATGAATAGGACACTAGTAGACGAAACACCACAACTTCATGGCACTAGATCCGAGGGCCTCAAGTTTGAATAACGGGGATGATCTGATCATATATAGATCGAAATTGAACCCTGCATAAACAACAAAGGACACAATGAGCACATGAAGTCTCGTACCGGAAGGAATGCAGGGAATATTATGAGAAATTTTGTTGGTTGATCTAGCTATCAGAATGTTGGAGTTAAACACGTCTCCGTCTTCTAGCCGGCTCGGACTAGGAGTCAGTCACCTAATAGGTTTATGTATAGGCTAGCTATACTAGTATATATATGGAACCACCCCTTATAATCTTTGTACCGATCAAGATCAAATCAATACAAAGAAAGTTCAGGACCGATACGGTCCTGTGGCCATCCAAATCGATCAAATGTTCGTGTACGTAGCCTGCGCCGAGTCGATCAAATTACAGATCGATCAAGTGTGCGTACGTGCTCGTATTGTGTCCCGGCTAGAGGTGCTAGTGCTTAGTACTAGTACACGTCAGGAAGGATCGATTGGAGATAAACTAGCAGGAGGATAGCTTTGTGTTGCGGTGCACCTCGACGTAAAAGCACTTCGTCGAGTTCGTCAGTGAGCTTCGTTCGTCATCGTCGTTCGTCGTCAGTCATATTGCCGTCACCGGAAGTACTCGGCGTCGGGACTAGGCCAACAATTGGTATCAGAGCAAGGTTGATCTTCTAGTAACGGAGGATCATGGCGGACGACGAGAAGAACAAGCAGCTGGCGGAGTACTCCGGCGCGGCTAAAGTATTTGCTGCTCCGGCGAGTTCGTCGTACCCATGATTTGATCACGAGAACTTCGGGGTGTGGAAGGCCCTCATGGAGTGTGGCCTCCGCGCCAACGAGCTATGGGACGCGGTCGACCCAGGAGGCGACACCTTCAAGAAGGAGGGGCCGAGCACCGGAAGGATCGGCAGGCGGCGTCGGCGATTTACTCGGTGATGCCGATGGATGTCCTCCAGCACCTAATCACCAAAGCAACGGCGAAGGAGGTGTGGGATACGCTGAAGCTCATGTTTGAGGGACACACCCGCGTCAAGCAAGCCAATCTCCAAACTCTCCTAAGGAACTACGAGACTTTGGTCATGGGCGACGATGAGTCCGTGGATGCGTTTGCTTCACGGGTGGCTACTCTCGTCAATCGGATCCGCGCGCTTGGAGAAAACCTCACGGAGGCCTCGGTTGTCTGGCGGTTCTTGCGTGCAGCCCCTCCCCGGTACCTGCAAATTGTCACGGCGATCGAGCAGTGCGTCGATCTCGCGACTCTCTCCATCGACGATCTTGTCGGACGGTACAAGGCTCACGACGAGCGGATGCGGTACAGTCTTGGGGACGGGAGGAACGACGAGCTTGTGATGCTCACAAGGGCGCAGTGGATCGCTTTGTCAAAGGAAAAGCAAGGCGGATCCACGAGCAGCAGCAAGAAGAAGGGGAAGCAGCGTTCGGTGAGAAAGAACTTCGCCGACTCGGACGCGGACTCGGACGACGACTCGGAGGATGAGGCTGCACCACCACCGAGGAGAAAGTTTGACATCAGAAAAGTGAGGTGTTATAACTGTGGCCTCCTCGGCCACTTCAAGGCTGACTGCGAGAAAGCACCGAAGCAGAAGGCGCTCATAGCCCAGCAAGGAGATGATAGTGACATGATGTTGATGTGTGAACTCGTGGACAAGCAGGATCCAGTTCTTCAAGAGCCGGCTAAAGAAATTGTTGTGCTCGTGAAAGAAAAAGTTCACCTTCATAATCATGGTTCGGAAACTCGTGTCGATGCTACTGATGCGGGAGGTGACTCCGAAACTTACGTCGATGCTACAGACGTAAGTGCTAACTTTGCTGGATCGGATACAGCGAAAGCAGCGTGTGCTCAACCATGGAGAAGCAGTCTTTGTGTTGGTCAACTGGAGGAGAGGCCCGTAGGCGGCCGCAAAAGCGACACAAAAGACAATGACGTAATGGCGTACGTGGCGCCAGATGTCCACGAAAACAACTCGGCAAAGAGCGTTGCAGGCGGTCGCCAAGTAGCGAGTCGGGGCGAGCGAGGCACACGCGTTCTGTTGCAAAGCCCAGCCATGTGCGTCGGAGGGCGCAGCCTAGCAAAGGACGGGTACCCAGAAGAAGCCAATCACTCCAGCGAGTTGGGCGGTGGTGTCCACTGCAAGCTAGCAGCTCAAGCATCACCACGTGGAGGCATGGTGCATGGGCCAGAACGTGGGCAACATCCAGAGGAAGGAAAAGACCCATTTGGGGAAGTGTCTCATGGTTCATACGTGGTGGCACCTGAAACTTTACTACGTGTAAATGATGCAGCACCAATCTCATGCGCAGGGGGTGCAGTAGCATCACTTGGTGGTGGCCAGTCAGCAAGTATGTCCAGTACTCTATTTGTCAGCCTAGAAGCGAGCATCGGTGGTGGCTCGCAGTTGCTAGCAGAATTGTACGCAGAAGATGACGTCACTTCGGCACCTATGTCGCCTCTGACAGTACTGGAGAAAACGACACGTCCATCTACAACCGAACATCTACAGCCGGAGTTACACCCATATCCGGAGAAATTTCTTCGGATGATTAACCCGATAATGGTGAACGGGAGTGGGCGACGGTGTCTAGTAAGCCCCGAGGAACCGGTGGAATTTGTGGACGCAAATACAAAGGAGTGTTGGCATCATGCTATGATAGAAGAGTTGGGGTCGATCCATGACAATAATTATGGGAGCTTGTGGATCTTCCCAACAATGAAAAGGCTATGGAGCTCAAGTGGGAATTCAAGGTCAAGAAGGATGTTGAAGGGTGCATGAAGCACAAAGCGAGGCTACTAACCAAAGAGTATGTGCAAGAGGAAGGTGTGGACTTCGAAGAAGTGTTCATTCCCATTGCAAAGACGGAGTCGGTGAGATTACTCATCACTCTCGCGGCTCAGGACTCATGGAAGGTACATCACATGGATGTAAACTCTGCGGTTTTGGATGGCGAGATAAAAGGAGATGCGTATGTGAATCAACCATCAGATTTCATCAAAGAGGGAGAAGAGCACAAGGTACTGAAGTCACACAAAATCTTGTATGGGCTATGGCAAGGACCTCGGGAGTGGAACATCAAACTTGGTCGGACATTGATTTCTCTTGGATTTGAGAAAGCCCCACTAGAGCATGCAATGTACAAGCGAGGTGAAGGAAGGGATCGTCTACTAGTTGGCATCTACATCGACGACCTATTGATTACTGGAGCAGATGAAGAGGTGATTGCAAAGTTCAAGTTACAAATGAAGGAGATTTTCAAGAGGGATGATCTAGGTCTTTTGAGCTTCTACCCCAGGATAGAGGTACATCAAAAGACAGAGGAGATCACACTATGCCAGGAGGCATACACAAGGAAGATACTTGAAAACTGTGGCATGAAAGATTGCAATCTAATTGAAGCTTCAATGAAACCTCGTCTTGAACTGAGCAAGAAGAGTAAAGCACCCGCAGTTGATGCAATAGAGTATATTGCAGCTGCCACTGCGATGTGTCAAGGTGTGTGGCTAGGGAGGCTGCACGGTGATCTCATGGATCGAGATCCGGAACAATTGGTGCTCAATGTTGACAGTGAGTCTTCAACATTTCTACGCGAGGATCCAGTGCGTCATGATAGGGGCAAGCACATTGATACGGTGTATCGGTACATAAAGGACAGCGTGAAAGAAGGTAAGATGAAGGTCAACTACATTTGCACCAATGATCAACTGGAGGATATGCTAACCAAGACTTTGGACCAAAAGAAGTTCTTGAAGATGCGAAGAAGGATCGGCGTCGGAGCTGTGACGTGACGACGTCGTGTTTAGGGGGGTGATTGTTGGAGTTAAACACGTCTCCGTCTCCTAGCCGGCTCGGACTAGGAGTCAGTCACCTAATAGGTTTATGTATAGGCTAGCTATACTAGTATATATATGGAACCACCCCTTATAATCTTTGTACCGATCAAGATCAAATCAATACAAAGAAAGTTCAGGACCGATACGGTCCTGTGGCCATCCAAATCGATCAAGTGTTCGTGTACGTAGCCTGCGCCGAGTCGATCAAAGTACAGATCGATCAAGTGTGCGTACGTGCTCGTATTGTGTCCCGGCTAGAGGTGCTAGTGCTTAGTACTAGTACACGTCAGGAAGGATTGATTGGAGATAAACTAGCAGGAGGCTAGCTTTGTGTTGCGGTGCACCTCGACGTAAAAGCACTTCGTCGAGTTCGTCAGTGAGCTTCGTTCGTCATCGTCGTTCGTCGTCAGTCATATTGCCGTCACCGGAAGTACTCGGCGTCGGGACTGGGCCAACACAGAATGCTTGAATTCATACGAACTCTTCAGTTTTAGTCTAGCTAGCCATCAGGGCTTATTCTGAGAACTTCTTGTAATGGGACAGTAATGGAACATGAAACTAAGCAGAAGTTTTAACTTAAATTTGGTAGGAAACATTTTGGGTAGCGCATACACGAAACAGCTATAGAGCAGGGTGTCAAACTGTCCCATTCGAATAAAATAATGTACACTTCAGATTTCTGCCTTCGGTACTACCTACATTAGTCCAGACCACCTTACATTACCTAATCAAGCATTCAGTTGAGGAAATTAATGCTTTCTGTTGCTGCGCTAACTGATAATTAAGCTCCCTACTCTTGTGCGTTGCTAACATGGGCATTCTGCTGCATGTAGCTACCAAGCACATGTTGCAGCTCTAGTTGTTTAGCCAGTGTTACCGTTGGGTTCCATCCACACCTATGGTGATGACAAGAAGCATCAATGACACCATTAAACGTGCAACATTGTGGTTCCCAAGTATAGTACGGTGTCATGGTGGGCTATAAGGACGTAAAAAGTGGTGTGGATATATCGTCCTACTCTGCTTGGGGCTAAGATTTTTTTATCCAAGTATGTTAATGTATTGGTTGGCGACTGAAAGATAATAATGATGAAGAATGATGATGGCAACTTACATGCGAACTTCAACCTCAATTTTTTCGTAAGGCACTCCATGGGCACATAGAATCTTTAAAATACGGCGAACTATCACATCTTCCGGCGTGCAACATATAATTTTGACTACCTTGAGATGTGGTGATAGCAATGACTGTTCCTTTAAGTTACAACTTTCATCAGTTTTGCTCAAATGATAATCCTGTAGTAAACAAAATATTTTGCTTAGGTCAACAAATGGTAAATGGTAACTTCAAAGACAAGCTATCTTACTCTGAGAATATATATACCTCAGAACTTTCAAGATCAAGCTGAAGCTTAAGTGTCTCTAGAATTGGTGAGTGCTGGAGAAAGTAAATCAATCCAGTAAAATCATCACCGACACACCATTCATTGAGCAACAATGTTTTTAACTTCCTAAACACAGGGCGCCATTTCAAATCCATTCTGAAAATAGATAACTGGAGATAAAATGGAGAAGGTTAAACCACAATTCAAGATCTGAATTCAGAAGTACAAGCTCCTTTTTTAGATACGGAAGTACATGCTTTGAAAGCTTTCTGATGGCTCTCTTTTTGTATAGCAATTAACAGTTAGCATATACCACGATTTGTAACCCAAGCTGTACTATAATCTCAATCCTACATCTATGAATAGTACACATGACTAAATTATCCAGTAGCGGTATGCATAGCAACAAATGTGTTCAAGAAACATCAAGATTCAAGCATGTGAATTCTGGAAAACATGCAACACATGTA
Organism: Aegilops tauschii subsp. strangulata; assembly: GCF_002575655.3. Classification (NCBI taxonomy): domain Eukaryota; kingdom Viridiplantae; phylum Streptophyta; class Magnoliopsida; order Poales; family Poaceae; genus Aegilops; species Aegilops tauschii. The sequence goes on from NC_053040.3 coordinate 474,337,015, forward strand.
AGGAACAGGCTTGATAAGATTCTATTGACAAATATCTTCATGCAGACATACATGGAATCTAGTGGATGTCAAACAACAATAGGAGGTGGCGAAAAGGGAGCATACCCGTGTCGGATCATATATTTTCAACTTCAAATTTGTAGCACCCGACAAACTTTGCAGAGCCACGGGATAGTTGGTTCCACCAGGTTGAGCATCACATCCCTCACATGATGGATTACTACAGTAACACAGTTCCTCCTCACACCCTTCTCCAAGCTTTACAGATGTTGTTACAAGTGATGGCATGCTATCAAGCAAAGGAGCCCAACCCCAAAGTGGAGCTAGTCTGAAGCCAATGAGATTTGGGGTGGAAATACGAATGCGGTCATCAATACAAAAACCCCCACCATTAATTTTAAGATGTCGTAATGTTTGGGACATGATATTCGCATAGATGTCACAACTTATCATCTCTAACACCTCTAGCACCTTACAACTCAAAAAATCGAGCGAGCATCCCTCAAAGTGCATGCCATCGAGATGTCACCTCTTCAAGTGCGACGAGATGAGAGTAGTGTCGATTACCCGCCAGGGAAAACAAATTTTAAGCACTTGAACTTGACACGATAGAGCATACCAGAGCCACGGCTTCATTTGTTGGAATGCCTCGTCGGCCCATTCGGGGTAATCAGCCGTAGTCTCCACGCAATCCGAACTGATGTCACATACATTTAGAGGAGTTGGGTCGCGAAGGCGAAGAAACTCGTTCACAAATGTGTTGGAGCCACTAACGGCGTCGTAGCTATCGGGGTCATCGATGCGTAGGGCGGGCACAGACTTCCAGAGCGTGCTCCAACGCTTACCGAGAACGCATGTCCGCACAAAGTCGCGGGAAGGCAGGAACGACATAAGATAGATGAGAAGATCATTTGGGAGGGCCTTGAGGCGGTCCTCTCCGCTGGCGAGAGTCGTTTCCATGGTTTCCTCATCATCAAGCCTCTCAGAAATTATGTCGAACAGGTTGCCTACGCCGAAGCTGTAGAGTTGTTAGACGTGGTGAGCCGGTCAGTGAGACCAGTCACATGGAGAAGATAGACAATAATCACGATCTCACTGGATTAGCTCACCTGCAACCGCCGCTAGATGACTTGTGTGCTCCTCTACCTCCTCCTCCTCCTAGACGGTGCTCAGTTCTCCATGCAGCACAAGAGGGGACTCTTCTCTCACGCCTTCTCGCCCGTAACTTGGTGGGACAGGAAAACAAAGAATGTCGAAGGAAGGGAGAAAGAGAAAGTGATGGGTGTTTGATGGATGTGGGTGGGTCTTATAGAAAAGAACTTCTATTTAATACCGGAAGGGTCTCGAAGGACCCAGAAAAGCCACTTTAATAATAACTTTGGCACAATGTGAGAGCAGGCGAACCGAAAGTGGTGACAAACAGTCTAGATTATCTTTGCATTCACTGTATCACGGGATATGTGCCATCCTCTCTTCTAGAGAGAGCCATTAGAAAATACAACACCGAATACACGTCATGGTTTATAACTGATAGATGGGTGGGACCATCACATTATGTCATAGGCGTGTTAATGAATGTCGAGGTGAAGGACAGAGGCTCCAAGGTTTGATGGTGCTTATCAGTTTTACCATGTGAGCATAATGGCGGCACTGCACCAACCTGGTTCTATCTCATGTGACCGAGCGCGTATCGGCTGAGATGGAGGATGGTGGAGCAACTACTCCATGGAGGGGTTACATATTTCCTTATTCTGGAGGCGGATGCGATTGGATCCACGTTTTTTTGAGGGGTGTGTGTGTGTGTGCGCGCGCGTGCCCGCACGTGCGCGTGTGTGTGTGTGTGTGATGAAACAACCGTGCCATCGAAGGAGTCACTACTGCAGGAATGACTAACAGCGGCTAGCGAAAAAGCCCAGCAGTAACAGGCAAGGCTATCAGGGGCGCCCACCAGTGACCTCCAACCACTGCTGACATGGCATCATGGTGGGCGCTCATCGGCCACTGGTAGATAAGTTTGAGTGACCGGCATTCTTTACTACCCGCCACAGGTGTCGGTTTTTGCACGCCAATGGCGCCCTAGCGGTTTCGTTGTAGCGCCCACCATTGGCGGGCGAGGCTCAAGAGAGAACCTCATTTGTTGGCATTGCATGTTGCCACACATTACTTCCAAAATGTTAATTAACATTGTCATGTGATTCTCAATATAACTAAACCACACTCAATCCATTTTGGAAACAAACGACAAACTAATTAAGTAACACTTTAAATTTGTTCCACTCAACAAACAAACATCAATGTATCACATCCATCTTAACATACTAATTACAATTCATCGGATAATATATTCATGACATGGACCTTATTTCTAAACATGTTCAATGACAACCATCATCTACAAGTCTTTGCGGTTGCTATCCCTTATGGTGATTATCACTGGTGTGTCGACCCTTAGTTATCTCTTTCCGGTCATGAACTCCCGCCAGCCGGCCTCATAGAAGGATATGTGTCCGTCTGGTTCCGTCTTGTACTGAACCGTGGTGACACGCCCTGTTGGTCCATGGCGTACTCCAGCTTTGCCGATGATGGGGATGTCCACTCTGTCAAACATCTTCATAGGTAATTTCTAAACTTCCCCATCATTAAGAGCAACTAGAGAGCACGCAATGTTAGACATCTCACCATATATGGTTATGAACTAAAAAATATATGAAATAATACAAAACATCTCACGTTGATGTTTCTGACGACGTTGGTCTTAGTTAAACGATGCACAAAGGGCTCCCCCAAGAAGGCCACACTAGATGGTAGCATCGCAATGAATCATGGTCTCATCTTGAGTAAGCTTCTTCATTCTTTGAGAGAAAATTACAGAATTAAAAGGGACCATAATTCTAATCATCTTTGATATCCTGATCATATTGCTCATCCTCATCATTCTGGCTGTCGTCATCATCCTGGCTGTCCGGATCTTCCTCGTCGTCCTCGTCATCTTGGTTGTCCCCATCATCATGGTCATCCTGGGCTATTGCTTGATCCTGGTCATCCTCATCATCTTCGTCAACCTCATCATCTTGGCCGGAGAAATATAGTGTCCTTAACCCGTTGACCGTTTCTTTCAAGGAAAATGTTATGTACTCTCCTCTGATGAGGTCATCATGTGAAATGTACTTCTTCCATCCAGGGACGCCTATGATGGTTCTATCCCTTTGTTTACGCACATCTAGTTTGACTATGCACCTCTTATCATCCTCAAGTCCATAATGTTATGACATAAATTGTTGAAGTCAACCCTTATGTTGCACGGGATACACTATGCAAGAGTTGATAATTAGCAATAAAGTTAGTAAAAGAATTAAACAAATGGTTAGAATTGAAAACTAATTGAAGTCGAAGACCGTTACCACTGATTTTTGAAACCCCTTCTTCAAGAAGATCCAAAATTATACTGTAGTTAGCAAACTGTCCATACATGGACTTTTGCAGATATGGCAGTTCTTACGCCTCATGATCCCTAATAATCAATATGAAGCACTTATCAATTTTAAATAGTTGACATGAAAACTAGCTTATGGAAGTAATATTGAGAAGAGGAACCGTCTAAGAAGGGTAAAAAAATCAACATGACCTTTGCTGGATATTTAACATATTGAATACCAGAAATTTGACGAATCAGAAGTTAATTAACGTTTCACCAAAACGTTGGCACTCATTTTTAAATCCCTGTGAATAACATGCTAAGCCCATGCACTTGTCATATGTAAGTAAAATCGACTCAATTCCACTCATAGGTAAGCAACTTAAACATGCTAATCCCATGCACTTGCACAATGTGAGATATTACAATGCCACTCATATTGAGTGACATAAATGAAATTCGGCATGACCTTTGCTTAAAAAGTGAACATATTGAGTGACAGAAATTTGGCGAAACGGAAATGAATCAAAGTTTCACCAAAATGTTGGCACTCATTGTTGAATCCCTGCAAATAAAATGGTACATGTACAACATGACAGATGGGTAACATTGCCACTTTATATTGGAATGCAAAAATAATAATCAAACCACATTGCCACTGTCCATTGCAGTGCAAAAACATTTATCTGGAGGCTAATTAACCTACCTAAATTAAGGTAGTAGATGAATATTACATCAATCACACAGGAAGATGAAACCCTAAAGCATAATTTAATCTACAAAATATCTAGAAGCAGACCCTAACTCTACCTAATTAGAGCCAATCTATAATGTATCTAGAGCAACAGTGGATGGGAGGGGAGATACTATACCGTGGGTGGTTCCGATGGCGGACAGAAGTGCGGAGGGACGGTTGTTCCGGCGGTTGTGGCGGCAGACGGCGTGGAAGGCAGATGCGGCAGCGGGCGGCGTGGAAGGCAGATGCGGCAGCGGACGGCGTGGAAGGAGCCTCCGGCGGATAGGAGGGACGACGGAGTGATACGGGTGCACACAGAAGGGGGGAGCCAACAAGACTACTGAAAATGGATTAGTCTAGGTCAGGCGGGCGTGGGGGGTAAGTTTGCAGAGTGAGAAGTGGCGGGTGGGCACAGACGCCAGCTACTGCACACTGTCATATTTTGGAATTTTTGGCGTGGCTTGCCGAAACGTAGTTGTGGCGAACATGTTTCCACACACCGCCACTGGTTTATGTAGTGCCCACCACTGCTCTTCCCATCTCGCGGGCTAATTTGTAAGAGTTTACTTGTAACGGGTATTAGTTGACGCCCGTCACTGGAATGGATGTAGCTATGGGGGGTTTGTTTTCCTAACCGCCACTACTACTTTCTCAAATTCGATTTATGTCTCACATGCCCCCACCCGACCGACCCTCTAACTGGCATGTCCATAGCATCCCAAGGTTAGGCAAAGATCACAAAACACACCTACTACACCAGAACGTCAAGCAATCTATGAGAGGCACATATAGTAGACCTTCTTTTTATGAATACCTTTTTCTCGTGATGACAACTTGAGCATCTCTGATTAGCGCAGGGACCAACTCCTCTGGCAGTACCAACTCCTATGGCAACTTCTCTAGCAGTATGGCGCAATCCTCGACTTACTTCACCCTCTCCTTCATTTGCATTCAAACCGTATCGGGAACCGTCCTGGTTAAGTAATCGTTGCTCATGTCCTTCTTTAGCCGGCCAGGGCAACCCAATAGTCGGATCAATAGAGAGGCCGGTCACACCCCCTCCCTACGGTACATGACTTGAACCATCGGAACTAGGACTCCTATTCACAACAACCAAGGCGACTCGGAACCATTCACCTGACAATCACAAAGTCCAAATATCGGGCTGACACTACAAAAAAAGGCACATCTGTGACATTATGGCCCGAACGAATTTTTTTATGTCATGGTTATGACACTTCTATGACGATAATTGTGATAAAAACATGTATCATCATAGATGTGGTGGGCTCCTACTTCTATGACAAAAAATCAGAACAAAAGATGGGCTTTTCATCCTCGGCGGGCCGGGGACGCACTTGCATGACATTCTTTGGGCCGTCCATGACATAAACAATCGTGGTAGAAGTGAGGGCGAGGAAATTTTCACGGGGTTCCCGGTTACGGTGGGTGGTCGGGGCCGAGCGATGCAGTGTGGTTTGCACGTTTCTCTCTCGCACGCGCACGTGGTGCGAGCCGTGTCGCTATAACTGAACCCGAGCGAGAGGTGTTCGCTTACTGAACCCGAGCGATTGCACTACTATGTACTGAAGCCGATCGATCGATCCCTTCGCTGCAAACTAAACCTGATTGACTCCTTCGCTACTAACTGAACCCGATTGATCGCTGCTGCTGCTTACTGAAGCCGATCGAACCCCCGTGCGAGATGTAGCTAGCCGGTTGGGGGTTGCCTCTGGATGAACAAGTCTTTTGTTGCCCCGTGTGCGATACATAGAACGAGTCGAGACGTGGTGAGTCGACCTAGCCGGTTGGTTGGTTGTGGATGAATAGCCACCGGTGGAGGTTGGATGAACAGGACCCCGACCGTGTGTAGGAGGTTGCCACTGGATGAACAAGACCTCGAGGAGGCTACCACATAACCCAACCGATTGGGGGTGGATGAGCAGGACCCCAGTGGAGGTTGGATGAACAGTAGCCGGTGGAGGCTGGATAAACAATAGCCCGTGGATGAATAGTAGCTTGTGGAGGCTGGAGAAAGTGAACGGTGGATGAACAATAGCAGGTGGAGGCTGGAGGAAGTCGACGGTGGATGAACAATAGCCTGTGAAGGCAGTTGACGGTGGATGAACAGTAGCCCGTGGAGTCCGGTTTTGCAGTACGCCACACCGCCCCCGATGAACAGGACCCCGTTTCGACCGTAGGCGCTCGAGCAGAAGTCCGTTTCCTCCGTTTTGCGGTACGCCACACCCCTCCCGATCAACACGACCCCTTTTTGACCATAGGCATTTGGCGACAAGTCTGTTTCCTTCGTTTTGCGGTACGCTAGACCCTTCCCGATGAACAGGACCCCGTTTCGACCATACGTGGTCGAACAGAAGGCCGTTTCCTTCGTTCTGCGATACGCCAGACCTCGTTTTGGCTCTTCTGTCCAAGCCGGTTGGCTCCCGATGAACAGGACGTATTCCGACCCAGTCGGTTGCCTCCCGATGAACACGGCGTTGTTTCCTCCGTTCTGACCCAGCCGGTTGGCTCCCGATAAACAGGACATAGTCGTTGTACGTGTTCGATACCCCACCCGTATGTATGTACGTAGCCGTATTTACTTTCTTGCAGCGTGGTTGTACGTATGTGTTTCTTCAACGCAAATATTGTTGCTTCAGCCGCCCAAACCACCGCCCGCGGTACCACCTGCTCCTGCCTTCCATGGCCGGTTGTGCTGCCGTGCAGGCCTCACCGGCCCACCCTACTGCCATCGCCGTCCAAGCCATTCCTCTACTCAGCAACACCTCCTATTATTCTCCGGCGATGGTAGCCTCACACCACAACCAAACCAGTGAACCCTCGTACTCCCCTCCGCGTGAGCACCACTACTGTGTCTTCGCCGGCTCCAGTTCGTTCCCTTCCTAGGCCTCGCCGTCGTCTATCGCGTTGGTTCTCTCGGCGCAGCATGGTCAACTTCGTCAACAAACGACAGTCATCATAAGAGGGATGTACGTGGAGTGGCTGACAGTAGGGACCCACATGGTCCATGGCCGCACGCAAACAAGTGCCTCCTTATTATGCGAAAACAAATGATTTCTCTCCCGAATAGGTTTGACCCACCAACTACATCTTCGCACGCAAGGAAGTGCCTCCTTATTATGCGGAAAAAAAGTTTTCATCCCTGACAGCTGGGACCCACTAGTTACATCTTTGCACGCAAGGAAGTGCCTCTTCATTACGTGCCATAAATGATTCCTCCCCCTGCTAGCTGGGATCCACCAGATTTGGAGGTTGACTTGTGGGCCTACTTAGTTGACACGTATGCAGGGCTTTGTCAACTTAGTCAATAAATGATTCTAGATGCAGTAACCATTGGATGTTAATCCAATGGCCTTGCTACATCTTCAACCATTCGTATTCTTGTCCAGCCGCCCGAACCAGCGCCCGTTGTACTGCCTGCTCCAGCCTCCCGTGGTCGGCTGTGCTACAGCGCAGGCCTCACCGCCCGACCATACTACCATCGCTGGCCAGGCCTTCCCTCTAGTCATCCACACCCCCCAATTAACGCTCGTACTCCCTTCCGCATGGGCATCCACCTGCCTCATCTTCCCTGTCTCCACACCGTTCCCTTCCTAGGCCTCGCCGTCGTCCACCGCCTTCATGCTCTTGGTGTGGCGTGGTCAATGAGGTCAAAGAATGACAGCCATCAGAAGAGGACTTTAGGCGGTGAGGCTGACAGCTGGACCCACCAGCTACATCTTCGAACACAAGGAAGTGCCTCCTTATTACTCGCAAAATAAAAAAGATTCCTCCCCTGACAGCTGGGACCCAGCAGCTATATCTTCGCACGCAAGGAAGTGCGTCCTTATCCTCCCTGACACCTGAGACCCACCCAGTCGAAGCGTATGTAGCGTTGTCTGTATGGTCGCGAGCGTGTACGTACGTACTGGTCGACCGGTCTCTCTGCAACGATGAACCATGGCCGAGTAAGTAGCGCACGTGTCATAGTAGAGCCCCTGACGTAGCAGTTTAGGTAGTCCCATCTAAACCGTGTACGCGTACGTATAGCCACATGCCAAAAAAATACGGCCACGTACGTACATACAGGCGGGGTCTCAAACGCGTATTCGCGCATATGTACGGCCAGGGCCCGTGTACATGAAGAGGCAACAGACGGTAGCAACCGCGTCCTGTTCATCAGCAGCCAATCGGCTGGGTCAGAATGGAGAAACAACGACGTGTTCATCGGGAGGCAACGGAATGTGTCTTGTTCATCGGGAGCCAATCGGCTTGGATGGAACAGCCGAAACAGGGTCTAGTGTACCGCAAAACAGAGGAAACAACCTTCTGTTCAACCGCGTACAGTTGAAACAGGGTCATGTTCATCGGGAGGAGTTTGGCGTACCGTAAAAAGGAGGAAATGGACTTTTGTTCGACCGTCTACTGTCGAACGGGGTCCTGTTGATTGGGAGGGGTCTGGCGTACCGCAAAACGAAGGAAACAGACTTCTGTTCAAGCGCCTACACTCAAAACGGGGTCATGTTCATTGGAAGGGGTGTGGCGTACCGCAAAATGGGACTCTATGGACTAGTATTCATCCACCGTCTACTGCCTCGCTCCATCCTCCACGGGCTACTGTTCATCCACCATCGACTCCCTCCAGCCTCCACCGGTTACTGTTCATCCAGCCTCCACGGGGTCCTGTTCATCCATTCCCAACCGGCTGGAGTGTGGTGGCCTCCTCGGGGTCCTTCTCATCTAGTGGCAACCGCCTACTACCACGACGTCCTGTTCATCCAACCCCTACCGGCTGGGGTGCGGGGCGTACCTACGAGCGGGCGGCAAGAACAACAGGAACTGTTCATCCACAGCCAACCAACCGACTGCTAGGTCACCACGCCTTGACTCGTTCTACATATCGCACACGCGGCAGCAACGGTAACTATTCATCGAGAGGCAACCCAGCACCGGCTAGCTACATCTCGCACGGAGGCTCGATCGGCTTCAGTAAGCAGCAGCAGCGATCGACCGCTCGGGTTCAGTTGGCAGCACCAGTGAAGGAATTGATCGAGTTTAGTTAGCGGCGAAGAAATCGATAGGGTTCAGTTAGCAGCGAAGGGATCGATCCCTCGGCTTCTATACATAGCACTGCGTTTGCTCGGGTTCAGTAAGCGAACGCCTTACTCGGGTTCAGTTAGCGAGCGCCCCGCACACGCGCGTACGAGAGAAACGCCCAAACCACACTGCATCGCTCGGCCCCGACCACTCACCGTAACCGGGAACTCCCCGAAATTTTCCTCCCCCTCACTTCTACCACCATTTTTTACGTCACGGACGGCCCACTCCAGCCCGCCCAGGACAAAAATCCTATTTTTTGTCATGGAAGTAGGAGCCCACCACATCTATCATGATACGCGTTTTTGTCACAATTATCGTCATAGAAGTGTCATAACCATGACAGAAAAAGTTATCGTTCGGGCCATAATGTCATGGATGTGTATTTTTTTTGTAGTGATGCCCTAGCCTGCGGTGGTTCCAAGGCCGAGAGTTCGCTCCACCGGGTAGGGGCATCAGATTCACATGCGACGGGTGTGGCCTGGCCCAAACATGGGTAGTTCGGCACATTGGCTCCAGGCATGAACACGCAGTCGGGAACCCCATATGTGATATCTCACCTAAATGGGCCTTTTAGACACCTACCTACTCAGATGCCCCGCCCGTGCTTGTTTCTGGTTACCTGGTTGCAAAGCAATCTCACGCAGTCTGCGTGGATACTCTGTTTGCCCGGGCATTCATCCGTCATGTCGGCTTTCCAACCAATCGACTGTGCATATACCCTAGTCGTCTGCACACATTTCCTTAACAGGCATTAACTACCTAGCTTCCTCTCTCAACATAAAAACAATGAGCTTAGACTCAGTGTCAATGTGTGACCCTTAAAATTTTGAAAACAACATTACTTTCATAAGCAATTTTCCCTGTGAGGTCCATAAGTCTACACTAGAAATAAAGGTTCAATATAATACAACACTCTCCTTTAACTACTAGTTGATCATGTCCAAATAGTCTAACCTTGTCTCCTAAAATGTGAATAGTGATCAGAAGCCTTTCCTTTAGCTGTTTATACAGGAATGAATCAATCAAGTTTCTACTAAAACAGAACTATAGAATCAGTCCGTCTGGTTAAGCATTGGGGAGCTGATAGGTCGAACGGCTTGTTAAACCTTTCTTTTTTCTTTTTGGATCATAACCAAATAAAAACTTCTCGAGTTATCAGAATCCATAGTCAAATTCAGTCCTTGGTTATTCAAGTTAGATGAAATAGTAATAGTTTGGATATGGATGGCTATAAACTAGAATGGGTACAAAATGGGTGATGCCCTTTGGATGGTCTGATGTCACGAGTCAGCAGATAGCCGATATGGGTGGTTAGAAGTTAGAATGGATACAAAGTAGGTTGCACCCTTTGGATGATCTAATGTCACAGGTCAGCAGATATACGATATGGATGGTGAAGATAGTATGGATACAAAGTGGACTGCACCCTTTGGATGGTCCGATGTCACCAATTAGCAGATATCCGGTATGGATGGTCAGAAGCTAGGATGGATACAAAGTTGGATGCACTCTTTGGATGTTTATGATATCACCTCCGTTGCATTAACTATAGTGTATCTGTTATCACACCCCTCAACCACCAATGGATCTCACATAAATGACCCTATCTCTTTGTTTTAATCAAGTCAAGTTGTCTAGATTCATGATTTCACATTTATGCATGTTGGTCTCTTTATGACATGTGTCCAATCATATTTCTTCGTGCATGCAGCCCAAACAAGAATATTGTAACACTGGCTTTTGGTGTATATTCATACCACTTCCCAATGTATATTTTCCTTTTAAATTACTAATAAAACGTCCATATACTACTATGAAGATATCACCAACCGAGACTATTATATTTTCTTCTATACCTATACCTCTATGCGTACTAATAAAGTAAGGTGCGTTTCGCCAATTTTTTCATCCGTTCATTGTAGAAAATAATTTTTTTCTACCCGATGTGGTACTAAATTCATATGCGTTTGTCTGCTAGAAAAAAAAAATCGTACGTGGGCCACGCACTGTGGCCGAGCGAAGCCAACCCACTTATTTTTCTACCCACGCAGCTGGGTAAACTCTTTTTTCGCCCTGGGCGACAAATAGTTGGACTTTCGCATGGGACAATCAAGAATGCAATGGCCCATTTTTCTTTTTTTCTGTGTTTTACTTGTATTTTTATTCTCCTTTTCCTATCTATTTTTCGCTTCCATGTTTATTTTCTTTTTCCATAAATTAAAAATTCTCAAAAAACATCAGAATAATTATTTCCGGAAAATGTTCAGAATTCCACAATTTTGTTGCTATTTTGAAAAATATGCGGAACTTGCAAAAAGTTGCCCTTTTTTAAAAAAAATATTGTTTTTCAAAATTGTTTTGGATATTTAAAAAGAAAATGGAATTTGCAAAAATGCTCAAAATTTCAAAAATATCAATGTTTTAGTGAAATTTGCAAAATTAAATATAATCTCGTAAAAGATACACATTTTCTAAAAATCTTATTAATTTTCAACACATGTTCCCGTTTGAAAAAAAATGTTGACAAATTCACATAATGTTCAAATTTTTATTAAAAAGTTGGTGTTTTCAGAAAATGTTTGTGAATTTTAAAAGATGCTCCCTTTAATATTTTGTTCTCGTTTTTTTGAAAGTGTACATAATTTTCGAAAAATTGTTTAGGATGTTTTTTCATGTTTCCTACAATATTGAGAAACTTTATACCTTAAAATTCATCGATTGAAAGGATTGAAAGGAAGAATAGATTGAATAACTCATGGGCATTCTCCGGCGTACGATGATGGAACAAAAATCTTAAATGCCCTCGATCAATGAATAGAAAAATAGTGGATTGATTCCTTCACACGCGGTGAAACCAAGAAGCTAAATATTCCTATTTCGTGTGCACACAGGGTTTAGCTTGCAAATATAATTCTCACTGACTTTAAATACATACTATTTTTTCTCCTGCTGCAACGCATAGGCATGTGTGCTAGTACTAATAAAGCAAGGTGCGTTTCTTCGAACTTTTCATCCGTTCACCGTCAAAAAAGCTTTATCCGAGATGGTACTGAATTTTGTGTCCTTCCGCTAGAGAAGAAAAGACGGTTTCTCTAGAATTTCATACGTGGGTCACATGAGTTGTGGCCCAGCGAAGCCAGCCACCTATTTTCCTGCCCATGCAGCTGGGGAAACCCTATTTAGCGCACAATGCGGTAAATAGTTTTTTTTTGAAGTGTATGGGCTAAATAGTTATAGTTCGCACAGGGCGCTCAAGACTAGGCCAGCCCATTTTTGTTTTTTCCTGTCTTATGTTTCTATATTTTTTTGTTCCTTTCTCTCTTTTTTGTCTTATTTGTTTTTTCCCTTCCAAGTTTCTTTTTATTTTTTCCTTTTTTCAAAACCACAATTTGTTTTAGAAAATTTCCAAAATTTCAATTATTTTTTATTTTTTTACAAATGTTCAAAATTTCAAAATTATGTTCTAGTTTTGAAAAAAAATTGGAAGTTCAAATTGTTATTCTCGCCCGAAATTTGTTCATTATTCAAAAAATATTTTTTTTAAAATGCTTTGGTTCCAAAATTGTTCCGGATTTTCGAAAAACATTGCATTTTAAAAATGTTCCAGATTCACAAAACAATCTTCTTCCTTTATCTTTTTTAAATTTCCCTTCCATGTTTATTTTTCTTTTCTCCTTTTTTCGTAAATTAGATAAAATTAGAAAATGTTAAAAAAATCGTTTTTCCCAAATTTTCAAAAACTGTTCGGAATTCCAAAAGTGTGTTCTTGTTTTGAAAAATGTTTGGAATTTCAATTTTGTGTTCTCGTTTTGAAATATTTTCAAAATTCAAAAAATGTATGTGTTTTCCAAAATTTTCAGATATTTCAAAAAAAACATTTTTCAAAAATGTTCCAAATTTTAAAATATTCTTGGTTTAGTGAAATGTTCACAAATGAAAGTAATGTTCATGTTTATAAAAAGAACATTTTTTCAAAATTGTTCTGAATGTTCAAAACATGTTCCTGTTTCTAAAAAGTGTCCGTGTTTTTTTTAAAAAAAATTTCATGTTTCCAAACAATGTTTTTGAATTTCAGAAAATGAACCTCTATCAAATTTTATTCATATTTTATGAAAAATATACGGAATTTTCAAAAAAAAATCATAATTTAAAAAATCATTCACATTTCTAAGAATATTCCACAATTCATAATAACTATTATTTTCGAAGAGGTACAAAATAAAAAAAAATTGAATCCGACACTGCAGTATGTTCTTAATTATTCTCGCTAGCCATTGGTTAGTGGTACGCGCTTTTTCTAGTGGCTACCAACATGTGGTCGGGTCTTTGAGGTCGTGACTTTGATCATTCAAGGCGTCGTTTTTTTTGGATTTTTTTCTCGCGCCTTACAAACATAGGTCATTTCAGTGCCTGCCAGTGGGTTGGCCCAGACACGAGCTGTTGTGCGCCTCACATGATATTTGACGCAACTGGCATCATATAGTTGCTCCAACGCAGCTGGCCCAAGAAAAGATAAAAATATACATATAGATTTTGTTCCATCCATTCCGCACGTGGTTCCTAATTTTTTTGTCCCCGGGTAGGGTCAACTGGGCCCACACATTTCTTTTTCTGTAGGATGAACAGCAAAAAACTTAGGCCACAGGGGGGACTGAACTATGGACCTTCCCTATTGTGTTGATGGACATAAACTAACTCACCTTGGAGCTTTATACTAACACCAATTTTTATATGTCCCTAGGTTGTCTGGAAATTAGGAGGTTATTTGAAAATAAGGAAGTTGTGTCGATAATTATGAGCAGAACAAGGTGAGTTATTTGAAAGAGAATATGTTGGTTGGGTATAATTTTTGCCGGTGGTAGCTTGCACGTGCAAATAAAAGAGAATATGTTGGTTGGCTATAATTAAAAAAAATTGCGGGCACATACCAATAAAAGAGAATATGTTGGTTTGGTTGTAATTAAAAAAATGGGCACAATAGAGACAAAATAATCAAAGAGAATAAACCATCCGACAATTATGCCTGGTTATGCGCTGATTATGCTAATGAACCGAGATTTATGAGTTGTAATTAATCTATCTGGTTACGCCTTCGTAGCAGAGAGCGGTCGAAGCAACCATGCCCCCGAAGGTCACCGCACAGTGACCAAATGAGGAGGCAACCACAACCCCGAGACCAAGGCGGACTCGGAGGGAAAAAATGCACGAGTTGAGTGGTCCCTGCTACTTGTGAGTTTGTGTTGGGATTTTCCCCGGAGAGGAAAGGTGAAGTAAGAAGCTTCGGGAGGAGACCAAGCGAGGAGACGGCAAGGCAACAGGGCGCGCCCTGATGCTTTTGTGGGCCCCATGTGGCGCTGTCTGACCTAATTCCACTTCTATAAATTTTCAAATATTGAGAAAACCTAGAGAGCCACGCGAAACAATTTTTGCGCACCACAAGCCTCTGTTCTTCCGCGATCCCATCTAGAGGCCTTTTCCGGTACTCTGCGGAAGGGGAATCGTTCCGAAGGGCGTCTACATCAACCTTGTTGCCCCTACCGATGATGTGTGAGTAGTCCACTACAGACCTACGGGTCCATAGCTAGATGGCTTCTCTCACTCTCTGTCTCTCTCTCTCTCCCTCTCCCTCTCACTCTCTGTGATCTTCAATACAATGTTCTCCTAGTCTTCTTGGAGTTCTATCCGATGTAATCTTCTTTTGCGGTGTGTTTATTGGGATCCGATGAATTGTGGATTTATGATCAGATTATTCATTAAAAGTAATTGGTTATTTTTTGAACTTTATTATGCATGATTATTATAGCTTTGTATTTCTCTTTGATCTATCTGTTTGGTTTGCCCAACTAGAATTATTTATCTTCAGCAGGAGAGGTGCTTTGTGGTAGGTGACGGTGTCCTGGATTAGGGGGGTACTCACCACATCGTCTCCCGACCAGGTGGATCGGGCCAAGGACCCCCATGGCGGTTCACTGATGGGCCACTTCGGGCAGCCCATGCCGCATACAAGGAGTATTCCACAAGACTTGGTGATCAAGACAAGGACTCCTCTCCACCGGCGTATTCGGCTAGGACTCTTGTTATCCTAGGCCTCTGGTACATTATATAAGCCGAGGCCGGGCTAGTCGATAGGGATATGCTAGATCATTATGACATTACTCATCATACCCTTAGGTTTTAGACCACAACATATGATCTCGAGGTAGATCAACTCTTGTAACCCTATATTCATCAAGATCAATCAAGGAGGAAGTAGAGTATTACCTCGATAGAGAGGGCCCGAACCTGGGTAAACATCGTGTCCCCTGTTTTCTGTTACCCATCGATCCATGAGACATAGCTTGGGACCCCCTACCCGAGATTTGCCGGTTTTGACACCGACAATGGTGCTTTCATTGAGAGTTTCGCTGTGTGATCGGCAAAGGATCAATGGCTCGCCCGCAGATCAACTGCGACATCGGTTAGACTGGTCACCTTGGCTTGACCGAGGACTATGCCCGGCCTCCGGTTGTCATGTTTGGATGAGGTTCTTCATCAACATCGACTCTGATCTCTATCATGATCATGGAGGAATCACCCTTGGAGCTCGGGGGCTCAACGTCAACATTGCCCTCGAGCGACCGTGCTTTTTTTCCGGACAGTGAACTTGTATTCGCTGCCACCACCTCCTCGAACATCGCTTTGACGATTCCTTTGGTGGAATTGTGCGGAATTGAGTCTACAAAAACCCTGTAAAATTTCATCGAGATCCAATGGAGGAATCTCCGGAAATCTACAATATACCGGAGCCCTGTCAAATCTGGACGGGTATCTGGACGAGCCAGCATCTAGCTCGGGTGTCATTTGGAAGATCCAACCGTTGATCGGCTGCGGAATTCCTATATCTACCACCCCTCCAAATGTCAGCTCGATCCGACCGTCCAAACTCCGGGAACCTTCCGATTAGTGCATCACTTTTCTGATCTGTTTTCTGCGCGAATACGAATCCAACCTGAGTTCATCTTTCTTCATGAACGGGATATTGGACAACCTTTTTGGAAGAATCTCTTTGTAGGGTATCGTGTTTTGTTTCCGAACACATGCTCACAAATTTTGCTCCTTTTCGGAGGTACTCTTCACCGTCACGCTGGTGTCAAACCAGTCCGGTAACATTGCTCCACGTCAGCCGACCTGCGCTAGACAGATCGTCGCTTCATCGAGCCGAGCCTAACCTTATCGAATCATCAGCTCGGCAAGCCGGACAAGAGTTCGGCATTGCGAAGGCTAAATCATCACCAACACCATCGCCCCACAGATTGCACGGGTCAGGCGCGCCGACATCGCTGCTCGGTCACTTCATCAATCCGGCATTGACCGCGTCACAAGTTATGACCAGCATCGGCATGGCCGCACTGCTACTTCTTCAAGCCGATGTCCATCACGCCGAACTGCTTCAACACCTCGGCTGACATGGCAGCTGCAACGTCTCCTTACCGACCCGCTCCGTCATCTCGGCTAGACCGGGAGCTTCGCCATCTCTTCATCAACCTACTCCGGAGACTTCGGCGTCACCAGCCGACCAGCTTCGTCACGTTAGCTGGACCGGGGGCTTTGCCTCGGTGAGCCAACCTTTGTCAGCATCGCCATGTCGTTGCTTTATCGCCCATTAGGCAATCGGTGTGCGGACCGAGTCCCAATTTTGGGAGTAACCTTTCTTCAGATTGCTACAACAGATAAGCCAGGTCTATCAAATGATGGCCGCATTAACGATGGTTGCGCGATGGTTCGGTCAGTTTCCCGTCCGCAGTCCGGCGAACGCTGCATCTAGATCCCGGATCGCCCTGCAAATTCAGGCTTTGTCACGCCTTCACTACATCACGCCGACGCCCTGCATCGACATTGGCTCCGGCGCCAGGCCACATCTCTTTAAATAAATTATTTTTGCGTAAAGCAATTATGCAAGGATTATATATATTTATATTATTATTTTTTGGACCGCACTATTTCATGTGTTTAGGTAATCGACTTCGACTGCGTCACACGGTCACTTCGGAAAGCCGACGTCGTCGTCCCAATCGGCAAAAATCGGCTCGCATGATCACCTTGTTGGTCGAATTGCTATACCGACATGTTCGGTTGGCTCGGGGACTTCGGCATCATCGAGAGGGTTCTACCTTGTCGGGTGTTCGGCGCACGGGCCATATTTCTTTACTACTCACTTTGCATAAATTATTAGTTATGCAATGATTTTTTATTACTATTATCTCCGGCTTGCGCTGTTTTTTGTGCATAAGTAAATGATCCGGATGGGGCAGCGCTGTCACCTCGGCGTACCGGCGTACCACATCACCTTGGCTGGACCGGGGGCTTCGTCATCGCTTCATTAACCCACGATGGGGACATCGGCGTCATACTGCCGGCCTCTGCTACATCGCCTCGGTCGAATTGAGGGTTCCACCTCGCCACATTGGCCGTGCTATTTCGCCACTTCGGAGTGCTGAGCTCTTCGCTTCGCCACCTTTGGACCGGCTTAGGGGCTAGGACTTCGTCCCATCGTAAGCTCGGACCGCATCATCAATACCGAACACATTAACCAGCTAAGTCGCTTTCATGCTCAAAAACTTTCAGTTTTAAATTTTGTTCGGTTCGACCAAGCATTATACTTTGGCAAAAAGTTGTATGTGAACTTCCTTGTCAAAACTTTGTTTGTGACACACAAATTCAAATAACCCGTTTACTTGGGGGCTTCCTTTATGAAGCCTTTCCTCTTGCATATGATTACACTTGTATGGCTTCGTTCCTTGTTCGTGTATTACGCCACAATATGCACCATGTTGACTTAAGTGTTCCGCAAGCTGGGTTGCCTCGCTCCTGTGTTTACCCCTACGTTCCTGATTGTTCGGCTAGGGAGTAAAGCGAGCACCTCTGCGATTGTCACGATCGGGTCATCCGAGCTCAAACCTCAGATTGGGTGAAGCCGAAAGCTAGCGCTCTTATTGTTTTCAATCATGGTCGGCACACAATGGAACTCATGATTACAAAAAAATCTATTGCACAAGTCTCATAGTAACAATGAGCAACCGAAGAAAGGTATCGGTGGGGGTACTATATTACACTTCGTCAGTAATATAGCATAAGTTCTCGGAGCGCGCTTTGTCTGTTACAGCCTTATAGCCTGATTGCTTGGTTATCGGAAACACCGTCGATATTCTCGACAGGTGGAGTACATAACACTTTTCGGCCCTTGACCGAAGAGGGAGAAGTCGACGGTCGGTTAAGACGCGTTTAAAGTTCGGGTGAACACAGATATGATATAAGTACTTCGGTACATACAATCATTATACATAAAATTCTTTTACCCAAGTCACTTGGGGGCTCTTAAATTAGTATGAGCTGTTTTATAATGAGTGTTCTTCTTAGTCGTTGCAAAGTCTTTTTCTATCACTCCTTTTTTCGACGCGAGTGTGTGGTCAATAGCCAGGGAGCCTAATTTCTCTCTCAAAGCCGCTAGAGTTTAGTTTGCTAAACTGGCCTAATGAGAAGTTCTCCGCCTTCGGGGTAGGAGGTTGAAGCCGTAGGCTGACCCGCTTTAAGTCTTGAGATGGGATGTGTCATGTTAAAGCACGACAGAAGCACAATTTTTTTCTTTCTTTTTTCTAAGGCCAATTTTCGGATTGGCACCGAACACTTGATCTAGTTCGGACGTCAAGTTTTTACTAAAGTTTTTTTGGTCTTCCAAGCCTATGGCACTTTTAAACCATTTGTGTGTTTCCAGCATAAGTCTCGCTGTGCAACGCCGGACACCTTTAGAGATTCGGCAAAAATATTCTCGGATATTGCTATATATTCGTCGGTTTCGAATTGTGACTTCGGTCAATAGTTGGGTTGCCCGGCTCCTATGCTTTCCTCCTACGTTCCGCTTTATTCGGCTAGCTGTGCAAAGGGAGAACCGCTGCGATTGTGCTTCCAGCTAGCATGGTTAAAGCACCTCAGTGGAGAAAGCCGGAAACTGACTATCACAATAAGCGCAAACTGGTCAGCGATCCGATGACTGTGTTAAACTATAAGATCGATAGAGGTCACCCCATGTTAAATGACGGGCCATTCATAACATTGGCCGAAGTGTTTACGGCTTGACCTCGGCTGTCACCGAACACTAACCGGGGGCTCATAGCTAGCTTCCCCAGTTTAAAGCTCCTATGACTAAGTGAAAGTTATAAAGCTCGCATATCTGATCGCCTCATTTCTTCTAACACAACCGCCTTCGGGTACCGAGACGTCGGCTAAGGGTTGTTTTGTTATTACGGAAACACGCTGTGTAGCATCTACAAGGGGGTGGAAGCCGATGATGGGCCACTTTCAACTGATAAACGGTCGCAACGGAGTCAAAATAAACATATCATCGGTGTTTGTATTTAATATACAAGGGCCGCCTTCCGTATTCATCGTTATAAAGCCATAAATATGGATCAACTTGACTTAAGATTTTGGTCAAGCTGGGTTGCCTGGCTCCTGTGCTTACCCCTACGTTCCCGATTATTCGGCTTGGTGGTAAAGGGAGCACCTCTATGATTGTTACTACCGGGTCATCTGAGTTAGTACCTCAGACTGGGTGAAGCCGAAAGCTAGCAATCTTAAAGGATCACATTGGTCGGCAACGACAGAAGTGAAAATTTTGGTTCATTAATACCATAGAGTTCGGGAACTTTCGCCGACCTAAATCCTCAATATTTTCCTCCCACATTGATCGGAGGTGAGGTTTCATGATCATGATAAGCATGACGACCCAAAGAAAGGAACCGATAGCGGTACTATTTTCTTTGGAAGATGTTTCTTACATTAAAAAGTAATACAACATATCTCTCCGCGTACCTTTGTTTATAAAACCGTATGACCGGATTGCCTTGTTTGTCGTAAACCTTTGCCCTTATAAAGGCTTAATAAAGTAGGACAAACACTCCCCAGCTACTGGCCGAGGAGCTTGAAGCCGATGGTTGGTCAACAAAGTTTTGGACAATGCGGATCCGAGCATTAATAATGTCAAGTACTTGGATACATAGAATCATTACACATAATTTGTGATTTTACTCCGGATATCGATCCTTAATTCGGCCACCCGTGCCCATGATAACCCACAAGTATAGGGGATCGCAACAGTTTTCGACGGTAGAGTATTCAACCCAAATTTATTGATTCGACACAAGGGGAGCCAAAGAATATTCTCAAGTATTAGCAGTTGAGTTGTCAATTCAACCACACCTGGATAACTTAATATCTGCAGCAAAGTATTTGGTAGCAAAGTATTATGATAGTAGTGATAACGGTAACAGTGGCAAAGGTAACAGTAGCAGTATTGTAGTGATTGTAACAGTGGCAACGGAAAAGTAACTAAGCGAAGAACAATATGTGAAAAGCTCGTAGGCATTGGATCGGTGATGGAGAATTATGCCGGATGTGATTATTCATGCAACAGTTATAACATAGGGTGACACAGAACTAGCTCCAATTCATCAATGTAATGTAGGCATGTATTCCGAATATAGTCATACGCGCTTATGGAAAAGAACTTGCATGCCATCTTTTGTCCTACCCTCCCGTGGCAGCGGGGTCCTAATTGAAACTAAGGGATATTAAGGCCTCCTTTTAATAGAGTACCGGACCAAAGCATTAACACATAGTGAATACATGAACTCCTCAAACTACGGTCATCACCGGGAGTGGTCCCGATTATTGTCACTTCGGGGTTGCCGGATCATAACACATAGTAGGTGACTATAGCCTTGCAAGATAGGATCAAGAACTCACATATATTCATGAAAACATAATAGGTTCAGATCTGAAATTGTGGCACTCAAGCCCTAGTGACAAGCATTAGGCATAGCAAAGTCATAGCAACATCAATCTCAGAACATAGTGGATACTAGGGATCAAACCCTAACAAAACTAACTCGATTACATGATAAATCTCATCCAGCCCATCACTGTCCAGCAAGCCTACGATGAAATTACTCACGCACGGCGGTGAGCATCATGGAATTGGTGATGGAGGATGGTTGATGATGACGACGGCGACGGATTCCCCTCTCCGGAGCCCCGAACGGACTCCAGATCAGCCCTCCCGAGAGATTTTAGGGCTTGGCGGCGGCTCCGTATCGTAAAACATGATGAATCCTTCTCTCTGATTCTTTTCTCCTCGAATGTGAATATATAGAGTTGGAGTTGAGGTCGGTGGAGCACCAGGGGGCCCACGAGGCAGGGGGCGCGCCTCCCACCCTCGTGGATAGGGTGTGGGCCCCCTAGCCTTGTTTCCTTCGCCAGTATTTTTATTATTTCCAAAAATAATCTCCGTGAAGTTTCAGGTCATTCCGAGAACTTTTGTTTCTGCACAAAAATAACACCATGGCAATTTTGCTGAAAACAGCGCCAGTCCGGGTTAGTTCCATTCAAATCATGCAAGTTAGAGTCCAAAACAAGGGCAAAAGTGTTTGGAAAAGTAGATACAACGGAGACGTATCAACTCCCCCAAGCTTAAACCTTTGCTTGTCCTCAAGCAATTCAGTTGATAAACTGAAAGTGATAAAGAAAAACTTTTACAAACTCTGTTTGCTCTAGTTGTTGTAAATATGTAAAGCCAGCATTCAAGTTTTCAGCAAAGATTATGACTAACCATATTCACGATAACACTTAGGTCTCATGTTTACTCATATCAATAGCATAATCAACTAGCGAGCAATAATAATAAATCTCGGATGACAACACTTCTCAAAACAATCATAATATGATATAACAAGATGGTATCTCGCTAGCCCTTTCTGAGACCGCAAAACATAAATGCAGAGCACCTTTAAAGATCAAGGACTGACTAGACATTGTAATTCATGGTAAAAGAGATCCAGTCATAGTCATACCCAATATAAATTAATAGTAATGAATGCAAATGACAGCGGTGCTCTCCAGTTGGTGCTTTTTAATAAGAAGGTGATGACTCAACATAAAAGTAAATAGATAGGCCCTTCGCAGAGGGAAGCAGGGATTTGTAGAGGTGCCAGAGCTCGATTTTAAAATATAGATAAATAATATTTTGAGCGGTATACTTTCATTGTCAACATAACAACCGAGAGATGGCGATATCTTCCATGCTACACACATTATAGGCGGTTCCCAAACAGAATGGTAAAGTTTATACTCCCCCTCCACCAACAAGCATCAATCCATGGCTTGCTCGAAACAACGAGTGCCTCTAACTAACAACAGCCCCGGGGGAGTTTTGTTTGCAATTACTTTGATTTGATTTGCATAAAGCATGGGACTGGGCATCCCGGTGACCAGCCATTTTCTCGTGAGTGAGGAGCGGAGTCCACTCCTCTTGAGAATAACCCGCCTAACATGGAAGATACAGACAGCCCTAGTTGATACATGAGCTATTCGAGCATACAAAACAGAATTTCATTTGAAGGTTTGGAGTTTGGCACATACAAATTTACTTGGAATGGCAGGTAGATACCGCATATAGGAAGGTATAGTGGACTCATATGGAATAACTTTGGGGTTTAAGGGATTGGATGCACAAGCAGTATTCCCGCTTAGTACAAGTGAAGGCTAGCAAAAGACTGGGAAGCGACCAGCTAGAGAGCAACAACAGTCATGAACATGCATTAAAATTAATGAACATTGAGTGCAAGCATGAGTAGGATATAATCCACCGTGAACATGTGCCAAGTCAAGTCACTTGAATCATTCAAAGGAGGATACCGCCCTATCATACCACATCACAACCATTTTAATAGCATGTTGGCACACAAGGTAAACCATTATAAACTCCTAGCTAATTAAGCATGGCATAAGAAACTATAATATCTAATTGTCATTGCAAACATGTTTATTCATAATAGGCTGAATCAGGAACGATGAACTAATCATATTTACAAAAACAAGAGAGGTCGAGTTCATACCAGCTTTTCTCATCTCAATCAGTTCATCATATATCGTCATAATTGCCTTTCACTTGCACGACCGAATGATGTGAATAATAATAATAGTGCACGTGCATTGGACTAAGCTGGAATCTGCGAGCATTCAATAAACAGGAGAAGACAAGGCAATATGGGCTCTTGGTTAAATCAACAATAATGCATATAAGAGCCACTTTAACAATTTCATTATGGTCTTCTCCTATCGACCCCCAGAAAAAAAATAAAACTATGTACACGGGAAAGCTCCCAACAAGCAAAAGAAGAACGAGAAATATTTTTGGGTTTTCTTTTAATTAATACTACTACAACAAGAAAAGTAAGCTAGCTAAAAGCTACAACTAATTTTTTTGTTTTTCTTAAGGTTTTTCAAACACACAAGAAGAAAGCATAAAAAGGAAAATAAACTAGCATGGATAATACAATGAAAGAGTATGAGCACCGACAACTAGCATGAGTGTGTGAACATGAATGTAATGTCGGTGAGAAATACGTACTCCCCCAAGCTTAGGCTTTTGGCCTAAGTTGGTCTATGGCCACGGCTGGCCTGGAGGATATCCAAAGTTATAGTTGGGGTCGTACTGAGATGAAGCCTCGGGTTGCCACCGGTTGGCAACCTCCTCCGGATCCCACTAGTAAACAGACTGGCGTGGTGGAGCAAATTGTGGTTCCGGATCTGGCTCTGTAGCTGATGTGTGGTTCCGATAGGCGTGAATGGCCTCCAACGGAACAAGGTACTCGCGTGCAGATAAATCAAACAAGGAAGGAGCAGGAAAGGTAATAGTCTCAGGGTGATTTTTATCAAATAACAGTCTATAGTGAAGCTCCTTTTTCTTGTTCTTAAAAATGAAATCATGTGCAACTATACTCTTGTAGTCTAGAAGAACAGTAGGCAACAATTTTTCTTCCTTCTCATAATGCCTAATAGGTATGTTAAAATATGCAGTGAGGCGCGAGGCGAAGATGCCTCCCAAGATGGGGCCCTTAGTACGGTTAAGATTTAACCGCTTTGCAACAATAGCGCCCATACTGAATGAGTCATCACGAAACAAGGCATGGCTCAAAATAATAATGTCAGGGGCACTTAGGTTGCCACAATTTCCGCGACCAATTAAGCATCTACTAGCAAATAATGCAAAGTAACGTAAAACAGGAAAATGTATGCTAGTAATTCTTGCATCAGAAACTTTCCTAGTTTCCCCTACAGCAATTGTATCAATAAACCCCTCCACATCGTCACGATGTGGTTCCTCTACGCTGCCCGAAAAGGGCAGCTTGCAAACCTCACAAAATTCAGAGAGGGGCATCTCCTTATACTCATCATATAAATAGAAATCCACCTAAGGTGGAGACCTTCTAGAATGGAAATGAAAATTTTGTACAAAGATATTAGTGAGTAAGAGATACTGTTCGCGTTGGTCGTGGAGGAAGTCGGTGAGGCCTGCATTATTAGCCAACTCATAAAAATCATCATAAATCCCGGCCGCTCTCAAGAAATCATCACAAGGCCATTCACACGGGCCAAACTTCCGCGATGCGAGGGAGATTATACTTGGGCCTCTCTTCTTCTTCACTTTGCTTATCCTTCGAGCTTCGGCTCGAAGAACCCCTCAAAAATCTCTTCATCATTTTCTGAAAATTTCTGAAATTTTTAGTAACTTCAAATGGAAGTGTACCAAACTCAACAAAATTGATAGCAACTACTCCTACAAGTGTCTAGAGACTATATCATGCATTAGAACTACCTGGGACCAAATAAATTTGACATGCAAGCTCAAGAACAGGGTCACCTAAGCAGCAAAAATTTGCAATGAATAAAGCACTAGAACAAAAACTAATTGGACCATTGGAGGAGTCACATACCAAAGAACAATCCCCCATAGCAGTTTTGTGAGAGGTGCTTTGAGCAAGGAGATCGAAAATCACAGCAAAATGAGCAAGAACTCGTGCTTGAGCTGGTTGGTGATTTTTTTTGGAGGAAGGAGTGTGTGGGTGCAGGAATAAGTGGAGGGGAGCCACCATGGGCCCACGAGGTAGGGGGCGTGGGCGCGCCCCTGGACCCTTGTGGCCAGGTGCTTGCTCCCCCTGCTGTGTTCTCAGTGCCAGATATTCTCAAATATTCCAAAAAAAATCATATTTCAATTTCAGGGCATTTGGAGAACTTTTATTTTTGGGGTATTTTTTATTGCATGGATAATTCAGAAAACTGATAGAAAATACTATTTTTACTTTATTCAATCTAAATAACAGAAAGTAAAAGGAGGGTACAGAAGGTTGTGCTTTCTAACTTCATCCATCTCATGCTCATAAAGGAATCCGCTAACAAGGTTGATCAAGTCTTGTTAACAAACTCATTCCGAATCACATGAAACCGGAGAATTTTCAAATAGCACTTGGTTACCTCCATGGCGATATGCACGTCCCCAATAATAAGAATATCATATTTCTTCTTGACAGTAGGTAGAGGAAATTCAAAACCTCCAAAAATAATCGATGGAATTTTTCCAATAGAGTTTATATTGTGAACTTGAGGTTGTTTCCTCGAAAAGTGTACCGTATGCTCATTACCATTAACATGAAAAATGACATTGCCTTTGTTGCAATCAATAACAGCCCCTGCAGTATTCAAAAATGGTCTTCCAAGAATAATAGACATACTATTGTCCTCAGGAATATCAAGAATAACAAAGTCCGTTAAAATAGTAACGTTTGCAACCACAACAGGCACATCCTCACAAATACCGACAGGTATAGCAGTTGATTTATCAGCCGTTTGCGAAGATATTTCAGTAGGTGTCAACTTATTCAAATCAAGTCTACGATATAAAGAGAGGCATAACACTAACACCGGCTCCAAGATCACATAAAGCAGTTTTAACATAGTTTATTTTAATGGAGCATGGTATAGTGGGTACTCCTGGATCTCCAAGTTTCTTAGGTATTCCACCCTTAAAAGTATAATTAGCAAGCATGGTGGAAATTTCAGCTTCCGGTATCTTTCTTTTATTAGTAACAATTTCTTTCATATACTTTGCATAAGGATTCATTTTGAGCATATCAGTCAAACGCATACGCAAAAAGATAGGTCTAATCATTTCAGCAAAGCGCTCAAAATCCTCATCATCCTTTTTCTTGGATGGTTTGGGAGGAAAGGGCATGGGTTTCTAAACCCATGGTTCTCTTTCTTTACCGTGCTTCCTAGCAACAAAGTCTCTCTTATCATAACGTTGATTCTTTGATTGTGGGTTATCAAGATCAATAACAGGTTCAATCTCTACATCATTATCGTTACTAGGTTGAGCATCAACATGAGCATCATCATTAACATTATCACTAGGTTCATGTTCATTACCAGATTGCGTTTCAGCGTCAGAGATAGAAATATCATTAGGATTCTCAGGTGTGTCAACAACAGGTTCACTAGAAGCATGCAAAGTCCTATCATTCTTCTTTTTCTTGTTTTTAGAAGGACTAGGTGCATCAACATTAGTTCTCTGAGAATCTTGCTCAATTCTCTTAGGTTGTCCCTCAGGATACAAAGGTTCCTGATTCACTTTACCCCCTCTAGTTGCAACTCTAACAGCAAAGTCATTATTCTTACTATTTAATTCATTGAGCAAATCATTCTGAGCTTTAAGTACTTGTTCTACTTGAGTGGAAACCATAGAAGCATGTTTACTAATGAGTTTAAGTTCACCTTTAACTCTAGACATATAATCACTCAAGTGTTCAATCATATAAGCATTGTGTTTTAATTGTCTACCAACATAAGCATTGAAGTTTTCTTGTTTGACAATAAAATTATCAAACTCATCTAAGCATTGGCTAGCAGACTTATAACGAGGAATATCACCTTCATCAAATCTATAAAGAGAATTTACCTTTACTACCTGTGTCGGGTTATCAAGACCATGTGTTTCTTCAACAGGCGGTAAATTAAGACCATGTATTTCTTCAACAGGAGGTAAATTCTTAACATCTTCAGCTTTTATACCTTTTTCTTTCATAGATTTCTTTGCCTCTTGCATATCTTCAGGACTGAGAAATAGAACACCCCTTTTCTTCAGAGTTGGCTTAGGAGTTGGTTCAGGAAGTGTCCAATTATTTTCATTAGTCAACATATTATTCAATAGAATTTCAGCTGATCAACAGTTCTTTCCCTGAAAACACAACCAGCACAACTATCCAGGTGGTCTCTGGAAGCATCAGTTAGTCCATTATAAAAGATATCAAGTATTTTATTTTTCTTAAGAGGATGATCAGGCAAAGCATTAAGTAATTGGAGAAGCCTCCCCCAAGCTTGTGGGAGACTCTCTTCTTCAATTTGCACAAAATTATATATATATATCCCTTAAAGCAGCTTGTTTCTTATGAGCAGGGAAATATTTAGCAGAGAAGTAATAAATCATATCCTGGGGACTACGCACACAACCAGGATCAAGAGAATTGAACCATATTTTAGCATCACCCTTTAATGAGAACGGAAATATTTTAAGGATATAATAGTAGCGAGTTTTCTCATCATTAGTGAATAGGGTGGCTATATCGTTTAATTTAGTAAGATGTGCCACAACTGTTTCAGATTCATAGCCATAAAAAGGATCTGATTCAACCAAAGTAATTATATCAGGATCAATAGAGAATTCATAATCCTTATCAGTAACAAAGATAGGTGAAGTAGCATAAGCAGGATCATATTTCATTCTAGCATTCAGAGATTTTTGTTTCAGCTTAGCTAACAATTTCTTAAGATCATTTCTATCATTGCAAGCAAGAAAGTCTCTAGCAGTTTCTTCATCCATAACATAACCCTCAGGCACAACAGGCAATTCATATCTAGGGGGAGAATCTTCATCATCACTTTCATCAATATTATCAGTTTCAATAATTTCATTCTCTCTAGCCCTAGCAAGTTGTTCATCAAGAAATTCACCCAGTGGCACAGTATTATCAAGCATAGAAGTAGTTTCATCATAAGTATCATGCATAGCAGAAGTGGCATCATCAATAACATGCGACATATCAGAATTAATAGCAGAAGCAGGTTTAGGTGTCGCAAGCTTACTCAAAACAGAAGGTGAATCAAGTGCAGAGCTAGATGGCAGTTCCTTACCTTCCCTCATAGTTGAGGGATAGATCTTGGTTTTCTCGTCTTTCAAGTTCCTCATAGTGACCAGCAGATATAAATCCCAAGTGACTCAAAGAATAGAGCTATGCTCCCCAGCAACGGCGCCAGAAAATAGTCTTGATAACCCACAAGTATAGGGGATCGCAACAGTTTTCGAGGGTAGAGTATTCAACCCAAATTTATTGATTCGACACAAGGGGAGCCAAAGAATATTCTCAAGTATTAGCAGTTGAGTTGTCAATTCAACCACACCTAGATAACTTAATATCTGCAGCAATGTATTTAGTAGCAAAGTAGTATGATAGTAGTGATAACGGTAACAGTGGCAAAGGTAACAGTAGCAGTATTGTAGTGATTGTAACAGTGGCAACGGAAAAGTAACTAAGCGAAGAACAATATGTGAAAAGCTCATAGGCATTGGATCGGTGATGGAGAATTATGCCGGATGCGATTATTCATGCAACAGTTATAACATAGGGTGACACAGAACTAGCTCCAATTCATCAATGTAATGTAGGCATGTATTCCGAATATAGTCATACGTGCTTATGGAAAAGAACTTGCATGACATCTTTTGTCCTACCCTCCCGTGGCAGCGGGGTCCTAATGGAAACTAAGGGATATTAAGGCCTCCTTTTAATAGAGTACCGGACCAAAGCATTAACACATAGTGAATACATGAACTCCTCAAACTACGGTCATCATCGGGAGTGGTCCCGATTATTGTCACTTCGGGGTTGCCGGATCATAACACATAGTAGGTGACTATAGCCTTGCCAGATAGGATCAAGAACTCACATATATTCATGAAAACATAATAGGTTCAGATCTGAAATAATGGCACTCGGGCCCTAGTGACAAGCATTAAGCATAGCAAAGTCATAGCAACATCAATCTCAGAACATAGTGGATACTAGGGATCAAACCCTAACAAAACTAACTCGATTACATGATAAATCTCATCCAACCCATCACCGTCCAGCAAGCCTACAATGAAATTACTCACGCACGGCGGTGAGCATCATGGAATTGGTGATGGAGGATGGTTGATGATGACGAAGGCGACGGATTCCCCTCTCCGGAGCCCCGAACGGACTCCAGATCAGCCCTCCCGAGAGATTTTAGGGCTTGGCGGCGGCTCCGTATCGTAAAACATGATGAATCCTTCTCTCTGATTCTTTTCTCCTCGAATGTGAATATATAGAGTTGGAGTTGAGGTCGGTGGAGCACCAGGGGGCCCACGAGGCAGGGGGCGCGCCCAGGGGGGCAGGCGCGCCTCCCACCATCGTGGACAGGGTGTGGGCCCCCTGGCCTTGATTCTTTCACCAGTATTTTTTATTATTTCCAAAAATAATCTCCCTGAAGTTTCACGTCATTCCGAGACCTTTTGTTTCTGCACAAAAATAACACCATGGCAATTCTGCTGAAAACAGCGTCAGTCTGGGTTAGTTCCATTCAAATCATGCAAGTTAGAGTCCAAAACAAGGGCAAAAGTGTTTGGAAAAGTAGATACGACAGAGACGTATCAGCCCACATTAAGGTTCGGGGGCTACTGGGCTTCACGCTCATTATTTATAAATATTAAAGGGGCACATCGATCCCCTGACCTGGTGTTGCCACCCGACCAGTGTCTCGGGGGCTACTGCATTGGCAATCCAATGCAGAAAATTTAAGTGCAATATAGTTTTCGAGGAGATTATGATCCTCAGGTTGGTCGGCCGCACCGAACCTGAGTCTTGAGGACTTTGCACACCGCTTTTTGTGTCCCGAAGTATTCTGCCGAGCTAGGAGTTGATCCTCAGGCCGATTTTGCGAATCAACCTGAGTCTCAGGGGCTATTGGGATCAGCGGTCTTATGTCATCCTTCAGGTGCATCTCGGGTTTTCGACTGATACACACCTTGAGGGCTACTGGCTATATATCTCCGCAGAGAATAAATTACACCAATCAAAAATATTGACGAAAAATCGGCCCGCAGTCGGGGTGGTGCACCACCTCGGAAGCAGTCCGGCATAAAGCTCGGGCGCTAGTGGCTGGCTCCATAGAGGGCATTTTCGGCATTAAGCTCGGCTAAACTCCTTCAACTTTTTTGAACCAAGGTGATCTATGACACCTCAGATATAGTCCGACGTTGGAGCTTGGACATAGTCCGGCGTTGGAGCTCGGATATAGTCCGGTGTTGGAGCTCGGATACATTCCGGCGTTGGAGCTCGGAAGCGGTTCGGCGTTGGTGCTCGGCTGCAAAAAATACCTCGAATACAGTCCGGCGTTGGAGCTCGGAGCTCGGACGCAAGAGGACACTGCCGCCCAGGAACAACTTCAAACCCGAGGTGTGGCATAAAAATAACAAGGCATTGAGAAAGGCCGAAAAATTAAAGGGGCTCCTCGGATACCCGACGTGTGAACTCTTCGGATTTACTTCGGCGATCCTCAAGATCGAAGATGAGAAGATTTGTTGAACCAGTTTTCAAGACCGACGACCGAAGATGAAGAACAGTTCGGAAGGATCGAGGAGCGTCTCCAACTTGAAGACCGGTTCAGGGGGCTACTGACGGTGTCCTGGACTAGGGGGGTACTCACCACATCGTCTCCCGACCAGGTGGATCGGGCCGAGGACCCCCATGGCGGTTCACTCATGGGCCACTTCGGGCAGCCCATGCCGCTTACAAGGAGTATTCCACAAGACTGGGTGATCAAGACAAGGACTCCTCTCCACCGGCGTATTCGGCTAGGACTCTTGTTATCCTAGGCCTCTGGTACATTATATAAGCCGAGGCCGGGCTAGTCGATAGGGATATGCTAGATCATTATGACATTACTCATCATACCCTTAGGTCTTAGACCACAACATATGATCTCGAGGTAGATCAACTCTTGTAACCTTATATTCATCAAGATCAATCAAGCAGGAAGTAGGGTATTACCTCGATAGAGAGGGCCCGAACCTGGGTAAACATCGCGTCCCCTGTCTCTTGTTACCCATCGATCCATGACACATAGCTTGGGACCCCCTACCCGAGATTTGCCGGTTTTGACACCGACAGTAGGTTCAATCTTGCAGTGTCCTCACCCAGTGACGAAAAGGATAAGAGACACGTATTTGTGTTATTGCCATTAAGGTAAAACGACGAGGTTTTAACCATATTGCTTGGTTTTATTCTGTCTACATCATGTCATCTTGTTTAAAGCGTTACTCTGTTTGTCATGGACTTAATACCATAGATGCAGGCAGGAGTCGGTCGATTGGTGGAGTAATATTAGTAGATGCAGGTAGGAGTCGGTCTACTTGTCACGGACGTGATGCCTATACATGTGATCATTGCCATGAATAATATCATAACTATGTGTCTTTCTATCAGTTTCCCAACAGTAATTTGTCTACCCACCGTATGGTATTGTTTCGAGAGAGAAGCCTCTAGTGAAAACTATGGCCCCCGAGTCTACTTTAATCATATTACTAAAACAAAATATCTTCCTGAATTTTTCTATTTTTATTTTACTTTTCAATTTATATATCTACCACTACCAGATTTAATCCTTACAAGTAACGAGTTCAGGGAGTTGATGACTCTCTTTCCCGTGTTGAGTGCAAGTATTTGATCGTGTGTGTGCATGTGTTGTTCACTAGGATTTGCGTGATTCCCTTATTGATTCGATAACCCTGGTTCTCACTGAGAAGAATACTTATCAGCTACTATATTGCTTCACCCCTTCCTCTTCGGGGAAAATTCTAACGCAACTCACAAGTAGCAGCTCCCACGAACAGCGGGGAGAGGCATTGGCAGCGAGAGCTTGATGGTAAGGTCGGGTGCGAGGATGCCATGATGCTACATAGCCCATCCCAATAAATCCACGCATGTGACATTGGCTCCCATAACCTACCAGGATAGGCACGATGGAGTGGGCGAGGTCAGGGGCATGTGGTGCCCTGCTGCCATAGGGAGAGGCGGTGCGTCGTTTGACGGCCATGGGATAGTCGACACTTCTGATGCATAGGAAGGGGTGGTTCTGGACTGGGAGGAGGAAGAATAGAAGAAGACACAGTTGTGCCAGACCCATGTGAGAGAATAAAGCGATAGGGTGGGACCTGCGCAGCTTATGGAATTCATGATAAATATCTAATCTAGTCTAAACCAATGAAAAAAATAGTGCGCTATAGCAAAATAGCGCCACCTTTAAAATACACTAGCGAGACTTTAAACACTAATTTATTTGCATTGCTCAGAATGCTATGACATGCTATTTTTCCCGTGGTCTAAACACACTACAAAATCAGAAGTGAACTGTGTTCAAAAATCAACAGTGAACTAAAGAAAAAACTCGACACGCATGTCGCTCATATACACTGATTTATTTAGTGAGGCAAGTGGGGTATTGCACAAGACACTATAGCATACTATTTGTGGTGCTATAGTGTGTTATTTTTTCCAGTGGTCTATGCATAATAGTAATATAAAACAGGGAGTGAATTGTGTTAAAAGACCAAACTAAATGGGACACAGGTGTCATTCATAGAAGAGCTTATGGCTATAGCTCCAAACTCACCAAAGGCGCCGAAGCTTAACAGCTTTAATTCTCTTACTATCACAGTTAGTTTTTTAAAAAATTTGTTTGTATTTTAGTTTACAAAAATACATTTCATATGAAAATAATGTTAACAGGAAGCTTCTCGGATGTCATCTCAGCGTGAAAACTTACACAAACCTAGAAGGGTCTCTTGTCTTTGATGTATAAAAAGCTCAGTTTTTCTAAAAATTTGTTTATATTTTTTGTTTTCAAAATTACTTTTCATATGGAAATAATGTTAATGAAAATTACTATTCACCCATAATTACTATTTAACCACAAACCTTTACATGATTAATTAATTGACACAATTACTGTTCAGGGCACTGTTCATTGGCTGCCATATGTCAAATTGGTAGAGCCCTTGAAAAAAAATCAAAAAAAGAAAGGAGGTCCTAGTTTAGCCGGTTTAATATAGTAGTATATATGCAGTATTTTGGTAAAGCCCAAAAGATCAAAGCACGGAAGACAAACTCAAAGAAGAACCGCCGACGTCCGCCCGAGGGCCGCACATGCTAGGATAAAAAAATCATGACCTAAACTACTAGCAGGAGCGAAGACACCGGGATTATCCTCTCTGCCACCAGCCGCCGAAGCGGCAGCTAGAGGGAAGGCAAATTCACGGATTCACTAGTGAAGTATGAATGGAAAAGTTTGCCCTAGCCGCCTAAGATTAGGGGAGGAAACGAGAGTTAGTCCCAATCTGGGAGATTGCTCACGATTATGACTGATGCAAGTACTATGCAATGATCAAATACGAGCAAATAATATGTATTTTCCGTTTCAGTTTCTCCTCTAGTTTGTTAATGCAACGACCATTGGGGATTCCCCCTCCTCCTTCATTCTCAGGAAAATATTTATTACTGTAATTTTATAAATATGTAGAGAACATATACATGTGTATGAGGGATTATTATTTTCAGATTTCTCTATTCTGAATAATTCCGGTCTCCATGAATCCCGGGTGCCCACCATGAAAATTTTACTTGATCATCAAAAGGCCATAGAGCAACTCGCTAAACTGTCTCACTACGACGAAAATTTTACCCTTACGTAAGTCTCTTCTACCTTCCGTACTGCCTACATACATTAGCGCAGACTAGCTAGCTTTGCAAATCCTGAAACATTCCTGAAACAACAGTAGGCAGTTCACTGAAACATCTTAACAGAATACAGGCATTCAGAGGGCAAACAAGTTCTTCAGGCTGAACCCCGAGAGTTTAGGAAATGGGCATATGGCGACCCTTGTACATGTCCTGACTGAATCCAAGGCAACAACAACTACCAGTACATGAAAAGCAGCAACCACATGGACCATGGCCATAAAGACTGAACAACGTAGTACTGTACAACATAGACCAGCTGAACTGAACACCTCCAGCTCGAAAAGGAACCCTGCATAAACAGCAAAGGACACAATGAGCATAGGGAAACTGGAAGAAATGCAGGGAGTATTAAAATCCAGTTGGTTGGTCTATCTATCAGAGGATGTGCTGTAAACAAGCTGGAATGATCAGTTGGTTGATCTAGATATTTCATAGGCATCATCTTGGGTAGCACTTGCATGAAACAACTCGTCGTCACTGTCCCATTACAACGAAAAATAATGTACACTTGAGTTCTCTACCTTCAGAACTACCTACATTAGCACAGACTAGCTAGCGTTGCTAATAAGGTATACAGTCAAGGAACTTAAATACTTTCTGTTGCAGTGCTAACTCCTAAGCTTCCTGCCCTTGCTCGTTGCCGCCATAGGAATGCTGCTGCCTGTAGCTACAAAGCACTTGTTGCAGCTCTAGCTGTTTCCCAAGTGTTGCTGTTGGGTGTCATCTGCACCTATCGTGAATTCGTGATGATAAGCAGCATCAATGGCGTCATTTAAGGCAACGTTGTGGAGCCAGGTATTGGGAGGTGTTATGGTGAGCTAGAAGGATGTAAAAAGTTGTGCACAAGAATATACCATGCTATTCTGCTTGGGTCTAAGCTTAGGATTTTTATCCAAGCATGTTATGTATAGGTCGACTACTGAAAGATAATAATCATAAAGAATGAATGAATGATATAACAAATACTTACAGGCGAGCAGAAGATCTATTCTACCTCGATCCGCTCAGTGGGTACTCCATGGTTACATAGGATGTTTAAAATTCGGTGAACTACTTCCTATGCATATTTCAAACAATAAACATATATGAGGATTATTTCATATGTGAGCAAACTACCATCCTATGCATAGGATAAATATTCACATGTGTCACCATACTTCCTATGCTAAGTACAAATGAGCAAACTACTTCCTATGCATTACTTCATATGTGTTCATCTAAATAATCTTCGATAGGTACTAGAAAGCTTTATTAAAAAAATTGACATTGGTTTGACAAATATTTGCCATGTACTTGAATGAAAATCTACCATGTGAAAAGAAGGTGTTTTATCACCTTCATATACATGATTATTAATTCATCTGTACATACAAATTCCTATGTATGCGATTTACAATACAAATCAACAACAATAATGTTTCCCAATGTTTACAATTAATCTACATAGGCTAAATCAACACACATCCATTCTATTTTCCATAGAAATTTCAAATCAATCATAAGCTAGGGTTTCACCAAAAACATGAAGAATGGGGAAGGCTTTTCGGATAGAAAGAAGGGGGTCGGAGGAGATTACCTTCTAGGATGGATTGGGCAACAAATCCACAGACGAAATCTTCAAATCGGAAGGATTTGGGAGAGAGGATTGAGAGGGGGAGAGGAGAGAGCGGTCGCTGCTGCCGCTCTCTGTTTCATCCATTGGACGAATGGGTGGGTGGGATGGGGAAGGCCCGGCTCGCTGCAGTTACAAAGTCGAAGTGCAGCGCCTTAGCGCTAGGCGCTACACTTCATAGCATAGCGCATGTCGGCTAGGCGTTGCACCACCAGGTGCGGGGCCGGGCAAACTTCGTAATTCGATCAGGTGCAGTGCCTTAGCGCTAGGCGCTACACTTTGTAGCGTAGCGCCTGTCGGCTAGGCGCTACACGATTAGGTGCGGGGCTGGGCAAACTTCGTAGGTGCGAGCACGACCAGGTGCGAGGGCAACATACATATGGCCGGTGAGACTCAGGAGGGCTACAAACTTCAGACAGTTGTGGACATGGCACGCATGCAATTCGGCATCAGCCTCTCCTGATCAAACTTACATCAGGCTACGAACAACAGTAAAAACAATGAGGGGAAATCAGCTTTGTCCTTGATGGGCGAATGGATGCATTCTATCCACTGTCAGTTGGAGATTCTAGTAAAATGGAATCTACCGACTGGGAACATACAGCAGAAATAAACTGCATTTCCACAACATGAGAACAAGATCTTTCAAAATAAACAACATGAGAACAACTAGATCTGGCTGAACGATTTCTCCAATTATGAGTAAAATTTTCGATCTGATGTTTGTGTTCAATCGTGTCAAACATCAGCTGCCAGTACCGTAACAACCCCTGCCCTTATGTATCTGCAGATATCAAATTTGAGATGCAAATTTAGAAGCTGTATCTGCAGAGACCTCTATTTTTTAATACGTATCAGCAGACAGAGACTGACAAGGACCAGAACAAAGACACCAAGTTTCACACCAAAGAATCTGAGGTGAAATTCAGGCATACGCCGAACATTCAAGCAGCAACATGACTATTTCTTTGGACCGAAATGACCACAATCCTTACATGGTCAGAACACAGTCCAGAGCTAAATACAAGAGAGCACCATCATTATATCAAACAAGGCGGCCTAGTATGAGGTGAACTTAGTGACTGCCTTGATGCCGTCGGAGACGGCATGCTTGGCGAGCTCACCGGGGAGGACGAGGGAGACAGAGGTCTGAATCACGTGGGCTTCTTGTTGTTGCGTGGGAGCTTGACGGGCTCACCACCGAGTTCACAAGTTACAATGTCAAGCCATGCATGGCCAGATTGCAATTGTCCTACATAGGGAACTAGAAAAATATACAAGTCCCGTGTTATCCATGAATAACATCTATCTCGACTATTCCTCAAGAAAAAAACTATCTCAGCTAGAGTGTCTTGTGATGATAACCCACCGATGTCAATATATTTTTTCAAAAAAGGGTGGATTTTATTAGCTCAAAATGAAGCATCAAGAGAATACAAACACGATGAGCACACACCCGGCCTCTGCATAATTAGGATGCACACAGTCAACACCAACCCACACAAAAAACATGCGTGCAAACCGATGTCAGTATATACATACCAAGACTATTCTCTTATTAACAGCCAGGAAAGCAAGTGCATTAGCACACATGCATGGACACCCATGATTTCTGGGTGGTGAGATCTAACGGAAAACACATGCACAAAAACTAAAATTCTGCGAACCACACAATTCAGTTATATATGTATGCGGAGTTTGTCCTATGTATTGGTGTTTCTAACTCTTTGGTCCCAATGAGTTTGGGTACCATGTTGTTTGTATTGTTGTTCTAGGAACAATTGGAGATGCATTGGATACTCGACTCACTCACAAAGAAGGTGTTGTAACCATGTGCTTAATGAAGCCAAGCTAGGATGACCGATGAACTACTATCTACTACTACCTCCGTCTAGGTGAATAAGTCATTCACGTAGTTCTAGGTCGATGATTTAACTATCTAAATATGTATTATATGTGACAAAAAATATATATTTAGAAACTACATCCGTGTAGAAATCTAACGACATACTTTGCATGATGCTACCTCTTGAGCTTGCGTTGGTTTTTCCCTTAAAGAGGAAAGGGTGATGCAGCAAAGGAGAGTAAGTATTTCCCTCAGTTTTTGAGAACCAAGGTATCAATCCAGTAGGAGACAACGCGCAAGTCACCGAATACCTGCACAAACAAACACCAACTTGCACCCAACGCGATAAAGGGGTTGTCAATCCCTTCACGGTTATTTGCAAAGTGAGATCTGATAGAGATGGATAAACGGTAAAGTAATATTTTTGGTGTTTTTGATTTATGGAACGGAAAGTAAAGATTGCAATGGAAGTAAATAGGAAACACATCGACCGACTCCTGCCTGCATCTAGAGTATATTTGGATCTAAAGAATATAATATGAACACAATTTCAGTTACCAATATAATAACACAAACATGTCCAGTTCAACACCAGTTTGCTTAGCTGCATCAAACAAAACAAAGATAGATATCCAGCCAACTCTTTAGAGAAACTAAACTTCATGGTAACATGCAAACCGCCAACATCTCACCACTATTACAGATGGCTCTTTAGAGAAAGAGTAAGTCTTCAAACGAGCATCAGTACCGAGCACACATCTTGGTCGCTATCAGCGAATGGAAACTGCACAAGACAAGGCACAATAAGTTTGGTTCCAAATTGTCCTCAATTAGCATAGACAGAAATTTCAAATGCCCTAGACTGCAGTTTGATGTAGAGGGGCTATGCTGCAAGCTGACCAAATTTCTATAGTTGTTACAAGACAAGTATGACAATTCAGAGAGGCCTCGAGACTCAAAATTTCACGTTCGAATCCATGCAATTTGGCTATCGATCTCTGTTAATCAAACCAACAACAGGCTCGGACAACAGTAAATTGTACATTCTAACCACTGTTAATTCTGTACATTCTGTTTCTACACATTAATTATGTGTACCTATACTGGATGGATGCGGAGCACTTCGCACTACACCGTACATTCTACCCACTAACGAGGAGCTAAACTAGTAAGAGCTACTATGTTCATTAGTAACTAAATATAGTAGCAGGACAATTGTAAACTTTTGAATTGAAAATAGTAAAAAGGTAAGAGAATGAAAAAGACAACACTTTTGCATGGATGGTACAGATTTATGGGCACATCAGAAATATGTCTCTGCTAGTGCTACCTACTGTAGTGCCACCAACAATTACCAAATACTAAATTGTGTTGAAATTAAACAGAAAATATGGATGGATTCCGGTGTCATACATCCTAATTGATGTGTAGTTACAGTGGATATATTAGAACAAGTAGTAAGGGAGTCATACATTCTTACTGACAATTGATACCAAATATGGATGAAGGTAACTTACAATCTAAGTGTGATAGATGCTAATCTGCTTACGAAGTATGCCGCAAGCACGCAAGACCTTCAAAATTTTGTGAACACGCTTATCATCTTTTTTACATTCAATGGTAACAGCCAAATGGGGCGCACACTCCAATGATTGTTCGGATCCTGTTGCTCCTACAAATTTCTACAAGATACAAAACATTTATTAAGCTAAAAAACATACAAGATAATACCATTACTAATACACCAACATATTTTAGTTAAACACCTGACTGGATACTAGCTCAAGAGTGAGCTCCTCAAGAATTGGAGAGTGTTTGAGAAGGCAAACTAGGTCAGTAGCCTTAAACCAATCATTGACACTAGTAGAAAACAGGGCTTTGGTCACAGGGCAGTATTCATATTAGTCCCGGTTCAGTCACGAACCGGGACTAATGTGAGCATTCGTCCCGGTTCGTGCGGCTAAGGCATTAGTCCCGGTTCACCTGGGCCCTTTAGTCCCGGTTGGTGCCACGAACCGGGACTAAAGGGTGCGATGCCCATTAGTCCCGGTTGGTGCAGAGGCATTAGTACCGGTTCATGGCACGAACCGGTACTAAAGGTCCCATTTTCAAACTCTACCCCCCCCCCCCCCCCCCCGGTGGACTGCCTTTTCAGTTTTAGAAAAAACAAAAGAAAATGATGGAAATGTCAACAAAATAAAATAAAATAAGTTTCCCATGTGATATGTGGTCTAGTTGTTGGAAAAATTAACAAATATGAATTTCGACTTTATTTGCAAAATCTCTCTGGAATTTGTAAAATGGGCATAACTTTTGCATACGAACTCGGATGAAAAAGTTTTTTATATGAAAAATCATCTACTCGAAAAGTTACATCCGAATTTAACGTGGGGGGGGGGGGGGGGGGGGTACCCCGTTAAACATTTTAAAAATCCTCAAAAACCTAACAGAAAAAAAGTTACGGGGCTTTTAAGATCTAGAGTGGAAAAAATCGAAAGAAATTCAAACTGTGGTCAAACAATGGTCAAACTAATTATTCTAGAATATTAGTGTTACTAAATAATTATTTCAGCTATTTTGAATTTTGGTCAAATCTGGTCAAACTGTGGTCAAACAATGGTCAAACTAATTATTCAAGAAATATTAGTGTTACTAAATAATTATTGTTTTTCAAAACAATAGTTTCAAACTCAAACAGTGAAATGTGTCACTTCATGCTCAAGCAAAATTCCTGAGAGTTAACAGAATTGACATCTTAATATTGTCAGGAAAACAACAAGTGCAGACTTGGAAACGAGGGAGAATAGAACCCGGAAGTTAAGCGTGCTCAGGCTGGAGGAGTGGGAGGATGGGTGACCGTTCGGGAAGTTAGATGATTTGGAATGATGAGGGGTGATTAGAGATTAGAGGATAAATTGAGCAGTGATAAGGGGTGGTGATTAGAGATTAGAGGTTAAAATAATTCAGAAATTTAAAAATAAAAAAAATTCAAAAAAAAATCATAAAATTTCGTTTACACCAACCGGGACTAAAGGTGGAGCTCCACGTGGCCGCGGCCTTTAGTCCCGGTTCGTGTAAGAACCGGGACTAAAGGGTCGTTACTAATGCCTCTCCCCTTTAGTCCCAGTTCAAAAACAGGGACTAAAGGGCCTTACCAACCGGGAGAAAAGCCCTTTTTTCTACTAGTGTGAGTACCAGGGTCTTTAGTTTGTCAAATTTAGGGCACCATTTCAAATCCCATCTGTAGATAAGCTGGAGAAATTGCAAATGAACAAGAAACCATGAGATTCTAAGAGAAAATACAAGGACGACCTCAATTAACTATTTTAATTTCAAAACTAGGAAAAGGAAATAATTCACCATAGGCCCCTAGACTCACATTTTATCCAATGAAGCTACTATATGTGAAGATAAAGTTAGCAAACTGTGGTGATGAAAATAAGGTATGCAGATCTAACGATGTATCTAAATAATACTCAAATAACAGTAATTGTTAGAAAGATGGTGCAAAGCATACCACTTCGGGCATAGAACTCAGTTCCAAATCAACAGCATTGGACAATCCATCCAGAAGCAAGCACACATTATCCCGGTTTCTTTTACTGGAATCACGGCTTGAATAGCCAAGCCTAACATATGCTCTTTTCAGTAATGGCATCATTCCAAGCAAAGGCGTCAAGCCGCCATCAATGAGAACTCCATCACATAGCAGCGAGATAGAGATAAGACGCGGGGCATGAATATGAATGCGATCATCCTGAGAGAAGACACAATTCCCAGTAAAGCGCAGATACTCTAGTGATTTGGAATATATGCTTTTGTAAATGCAGCAATCTTCCATTGCTAGCTTCTCTAATGCTGGGCAGCCCGAGAAATCCAGTGAGGAATCCACCATCGTGACATAATAAAATTTGATGATCCTCATGTGCGGGGAGACGAGACGTTTGCTGAGCTGCAACGGTTCGTCCTCATAATCACCGGCCCAAACATAGAGCTTCTCAACCCCGCACTTGAGAACGTAGTGGATCAAGAGCTTGGTTTGTCTGAAATTGTGACCACCGTCCTCGTCAACGCAGGGATTGATCTCGCAGTCGGTCAGAGGTGAGTTCCCCCGGAGGTGGATTATGAGCTTCGCCAACTGTCAGAAACGCTCGGCATTGGAGATGGAACTGCCATCGTCGTTGCTTGACCAGTCCCCATAGACGAAGCGCAGGGTGGTTGTGCGCCTCCAGAGGTCGCGCCACTGGGTGTCGAGCACGCAGGTCTGCAGCGCATCATCCTCCGGCAGGAAGGACAGGATATGTTCGAGCACGTCGTCGGGGAGGACGCGGAAGGGATTGTCACCGGCGCCAGCAGACTTCTTGTCCATTGCGTCGAACTGGTGGAGGGTGCTGCGGGAGCGGGAATGAAAATCAGCAGAAACACGAGAAAAGAGAGAATGGCAGGGATGATCGGGGTGTAGAGAAAAAGAAAGAGATTGCAACTTCACCGGAGTACGACCCGTCGTCACGCCACGCGGAAGCTCTGGCCGCCGGCAGTAGCGGGGAAGAAGTGGGAGAGGAAGACGCCTCCTCCCATTCCATCCCATCCTACGGTATTTGAACCACGAGGGGAGAGCAGAGGGTTGGTCGCTGTCGCTCGATCTCAATTCCCGGCGCGCCATTATTGCCCCGTTCGTTCCCAAATCATACGGGAAGACCGCTGCCACGAATGCGATTCCTCTGCTGGGTGCTGGGATGGGTTGGGAACTTGGGATACAACCACGGCCCCAGTCACCCAAACCGATGACTTTTAAAAAATCTTGATCTTGATCTTGATTTTGATCTTTATCTTTACCTATTAATAATAGGGCTATCGCTTCTTTCTCCCTAATTTTGGTACGTTAATAGTTTCACCGATCGTTCCGTCCGTCCGTCGTTCGAGCCAGGCCAACCCAGCGCAAGTCGTTCGAGCCAGGCAAACGGAGCCCGCACGTGCGCTCTGGCCCAATAAATCCGGCCCACTTATTCCGTTTGAAGCAAAAAATATATGCTGGTGAGACTACGCACAGTGGGAGTAACATAGATAGTAACATCACATATATTTAGATAAAATAAATGATGTGGCAAGCAATAAATGAAGAAAAAAAGAAAAGTGGTAACATAACTAGTTACTAGTACTATGAGTAACATCACACATATCAAGGCAAGATGAGTCTATAGCCTAATAAATGAAGTGTTGCATGTTACCACACATATGTTACTCCCCACTATAGAGATAGTAACATAGATTTGTAACATATGCATATTACTAGTCTATGTTACTACCCATTGTAGCTAGTCTGAGAGGATTCGAACTCAAAACCTAGCATCCAATAGATAATGGTCCGACCAACCGAGCTAGCTGTGTTATTGTAGAGAAGAAAGGTTGATTTGTTTTCAAATAGTCCCACCTCGCTCCCTCAAATCAAATCAACCCAATTTATATACATCTTTCAATTCCTTGGGTATCATGAAGCCATCACAGGTATCAAGATAGAAAGATGAGGAAGAAAATCGAGGCTAATTAATCTTATATATACACTAGTAGTACGCCCGTGCGTTGCTACGGGCTATAATGCATAAAAATAAATCACACAAATGGTCATATCCAAGGTCAAATCTTATTCCTCATATATCCGAGCATGTTAGGACATTAAGCAAGCTCCACAAAATTTAACCGTTTGGATAGTCCGGACCCCCCCCCCCCCAAAATCCAACCCATATATTATCCCAACATGCGGTCCCAACAGGAAAACCCCACCCCACGACGCACACTTACCTTTCTTGTCGAACATTCCACTTACCGCTCGGTTTCCCGTCTTAGCAGGACATTTCTCGCTGGGGCCCTCGTTATTAACTCTTGAAGCAACCAACAACCCTTCTATCCTAACCAAAAAATTGTACGGCTTGATGAAAATAATATATGGACCGCTCGCTCATGCTGTTTGTTGCAAAGAATCTCACATGAAATGTTATACATATGTCACATTGGTTCACTATCCTATCTATAATGCCGTGACAGTAATTTAGAAACTCTCCTAGCACTCCAAATACCGGCAACAAAATCACCAAATATATAGCATCCGCAGCTACCATGAAATAGGATACTAAACAACATTTGCATCAAGCAATCAATTTATGCACCAAGCACACTGAGCAGAAGCAACAAGCTATCAGGATTTCTTCTACTCACAGAGCTGACAAATGTGACTAACTCTGTAAGAAGCTTTGCCTTCAGAACCTAAAAATGGTGTAGTCCCATCACTACTTCAGCCGCTCTCTGATCTCAATAGAAAAAATGGAGATCGCCTAAAAAACATAGTACACTTCGGCTGCACTTAAATAAGCTTGCTAAAAAGAAACTTCTCAAGTGAAGTAAGAAAAAATATAAGTAACTTCCACTTGACGGTCGCATCATTTGACTTATAGATTTTCAGTTAGCATGGCAACTGAAGTGAGTCTATTGATTAAATTACATAGTTCGTTGTTAAATGCTAAACACAGATTTAGAAGAGTTTCCAATGCTCATCTGTCAAATATGCTACTGTATACTTAGAGCATCTCCAGCTGCCCCCCCGAGTGCCCCCCAGGAGCCTTTTTTCTCTGCCGGCGATGCAAAAAGGGCAAAAATTGGCCCAGCCGTGCCCCCCAAGCCCCCCCCCCCCCCACGACCTCAAAATTCCGCCGGCGAACCCAGG
Organism: Aegilops tauschii subsp. strangulata; assembly: GCF_002575655.3. Lineage (NCBI taxonomy): Eukaryota > Viridiplantae > Streptophyta > Magnoliopsida > Poales > Poaceae > Aegilops > Aegilops tauschii. The sequence continues at coordinate 474,381,188 of NC_053040.3, forward strand.
CCAAACCCAGCGTGCTGGGGGGCTATTGGGAGCACCGGCGGAAGAAACGGCCAATCCTACTCCCCCACGCGTTTTTTTTCCTTGCCACCTAATCACTTTTTGCCCCGCAATTCCTCTGAGGACACCAACGGCTGGGGATACGGATTCTTGGGGGCGCCGGCGGAAGAGTTTTGCCCCCCAGGACGTGCCATTTTTGGTCCGGCGATTGTCCTGGGGGGCTCAAACGGCTGGAGATGCCCTTATGTGAGCTGCCAATGATCATCATCATCTGTCAAATATACTATCGTATACATATGTGAGCTGCCAATGCTCATCTCAAGAAAGGATTGTATACCCAAAAGACCAGACCTTATACGGGCCTTATTCTATGAAACAATTTCAAAAAGGCTCACCCTGTATCCACTGCTAGTAGTGTCTATAAAAGAGCTCTTTTTCCCTACATCCGCGAGTTAATACTTTGATCTCTACCAACTGGAAGCACAGATAACTATATTTAAAAACAGGAACATCTGCTATCTTCATGAGTAAATAAACAGTAAAAAAGTAGATGACCAAACCCAAATATTTTCATGAATGTTACAGGTCATTTTTGTTAATGTGTAAGTACATCAAACATGTTCTAACAAGCAGGAAAATTGTAGAAACATTCAAATGATGAGCAGTTCCTAATTCCTATCATGGAATCACTGCATGATGCATTGCACTGAGCACCTTCTGTGTGATATGGAGATGGGCAGAGGCAAAGATCAAGGAATTAAAATTCGAAAAGAATAAATAAGCTATCAGTAAGCCAATAGAAATCGACATAGAAAAAATAAATAAGTTTACTTCAGTAGCCGATAGGGATCGACGCATTTGGAGACATAACTACCACAACAAAGATTCCATCGTTGTAATAATAGCCTTAGTGCTGAATTATACTCCTTAAAATATGTCTCGGGCATTTTCTTCAAGTACCTTGTAGGCAACAAGAATGACAATGATTCTAGGGAATGAAATTCTCTCGCAAATAATCTGACTTGTATTGTAAATTCACCTAGCTGTATGAAAATCAAAACCAATCATTAAATAGGTTATCCAAAGAATTGATAAACAGACTTTAAGAGCGAAAGTGTTTTAACCTGAACTTCCAAGAAATCATCAAAGCAGAAGTGGCTTCCCTCCCATCAATAAACTTCCAGGTGAACAGGAGAAGCATGACCATGGAGAATCATAATGCATTGATGTATTGCAAGTTTCTTGAGACCAATATAATAGCTTTGAAGATTTCCTACACCAATCCCGGCCTCATGGCATTCCAGACAGCCTATGTAGATGAAGCAAGTGCAACCATATCTTGTAAAAGAAAGATATACCAGCTTCACAAAGGTACTCCTGAAAATATCTCAATTAAAAATACACATCTCTCTATGGTTCCACCTTCATCATAATGTTACCGTCATATGGAAGAAAGATATATATTACAAATATCATCCATATGTCAGTCAAAGGCTGAACAATTACTATTATGAAATACAAAAATATTAGACGTGATGGAAGATGGTTTCAAAAACACCAACGACACGCACTCGTATTTTAAAGTCTTCATACTATAGAGTTATCTCCCTGCAAGTTATGTGTGCTAAATAATCACAACACTTGGATAGCACCTACACATGGGATTATATATTCAATTCACATAATCAGTTCTTCTGCTTCTATAAATTAAGAATTGCATTAAAAAAGTACGTGTCTATCTAGTAGTACCCACTCCGTCCGAAAAAGCTTGTCGGACAAGCTTTTTCAGACAGAGGAAGTATAAGATAAGGATTTGAATTGTTGACGCAAGGCCGGTGGAGCCGTGCATGGTCCACTTGCAAAGTGCTTTCGAGCATGGACGTCGTGCACATAGTGCAAAGCTGGCTGAAGGAGTTAATAGATTGGATCCCGGCAAGACTGCACATACTTAACGTTGGCTGCCCCTACCTTGATTGATTCCCATGCTGGCAAGGTTGCACACATAGAGGAAGACTCGATGGATTTTTTTTACAATGTCATGAACCTGGTGCCAACGGCGTACTCGCAGCAGCCGATGAGCCTTTGGCCACTGCCTACACTGCGCTCGCGCACGCCGCTTCGCTGCTGCCGCAAGCACCGGCCACACTCCCCGCCGCAAGCAGCCGAAATGATGGAACTCCATGCCATCATAAGCCAATCCAGATGTTGAATTAAGGCTAGTACGACATCCCATATTTCAGGATTGCACCCGGAAGATTGCATTCAACACGCCAGTTGAAACCAAGATTAATAATATAGATACAAAGAAAACAAAGATAAGTAGGAATAGGATGTTGATGGCCTGCTCATCTTGGTCCCTCTAGACCAAAAAAGTTCGTTACCTTTGTAGAAAAAAGATTTTTTGGTTCCCCTGGTATCTAGCACCAGCGACAATTTCCTTTGTGGTGACACCCCGACATGGCCCTACTTAAGCTCCTTCTCGTTCTTGCTTTGGTTCCGGTCCGGCAAACTATACCATCTTCCAAATATTTTTACACTGTAGCATCCTAAAAGTTCTCATGTCTTCCAGTACATTATCTTTTGTAGAATCATCATATATAGCTCTTAGTCTACGTCCTCCCAACCTAATGCAAAATGAACAAAATCTGATATCTATACATCAGTACACAACTTAGCATATACTCCCGCCGTCCCATAATATAAGAACATTTTTAAGCTATATCATGGGAGGGAGTAGTAGACAGAGTACTGTTTCAAATAATGGTCCCTAAGAGAAAGGTTAACGTTCCCAACCAGACTTGTGAGCATCTTCGAGCAACATACAAGCCATAGGAGTGTAATTGGATATCACAAGTGTCAAATCAATAGCTGAGCATAGCAGCTCTACATGGACTAATAAAACCAAAATAAATTTGAACATACCGTCGGTCCTACAACAGTGGTTGATAGTGAATTTGGTAGACACCCATAAATGACAGTTTAGCAGTGTCTCCGACTCTCTATACATTTTGAGTCCCATGTTTTCAGCATTAGATATCTCCTTGGATACAATGAAATTTATGCTTCACAGGAGGATCTGCACAAAATAAATGAAAAACACTTAAGTTTCTCATCCTTGTAAGAAGAGGTAATTCTATCCAGAACTTACTAAGGGCATTCAATCAATTCAATTCATGAAAAGTTGTGTCCGTTGGAGCTTGTTATGCCAACTGAACCATGTTGACCGACCCCAATAAGCATATGCACTCACGTTCTCTACTCACATAACAGAGTTATGTCTGATTCTCCCGTTTGTTGTACTCCCTCCGTTTCTAAATATAAGCTATTTTAGATAATTCAATGGGGACTACATATGGATGTATATAGACATTTTTATTGTGTAGATTCACTCATTTTGCTTCGTATGTAGTCCATATTAAAATATTTAAAAGGTCTTATATTTAGGAACGGAGGGAGTAATTCTTTATCCCCGTTAGAAATTGATGGCCAGGGATCAAATGAGAAATGAATAGAACCTTGAAGAACAACATCAAATAGACCTTCCTCATTCTCAGGTAATTAAAACCAAGGGAGGGTTCCTGTAGGATAACTATATTCACCTTCCAGTCTTTGCATCCATCACAGCCCCAAAATTGATTGACATAACCAGCCAGAGAACGCACCTGCCCTGCTGCCCAAAAAGGAGGAATGCCAGACAGCAGAATGTAGAGTATAACTCCAGCACTCCATATGCAATTATCGGCTCCATATCTCCGCTTCAGCACCTCCGGAGCCACATAATAGGCACTCCCAGGAATATCCCTGAACTTCTCATCTGCATTTCCATTATATCCCATTTAATCTTAAGCACTGCATGAGCTTAGTTGCCAGAATTTAATTCAGGTAGCACTACATATACAATTGTAAATTGTAGAGACAACATGAACTAAGGGGAATAGTTGAGGTTTCTTCCCTTGTCCCTTCTCAAATAGTATGTTCAGTTAACCAATTAATTACTCACCGGCTTGAAGGAGACGGAGAGGCTGAAATCAGTGGGCTTGAAAAAACACATACGTGTACAACTGTCCAACAAGTTGAATGAAACTTGCATCACAATACATCGTCAATGGTTTTCTCCTTGCTTCATCTTAACCAACACGCAGCGCAATACATCGTCAATGAAATGAGATTTCAACAAAGGAAGAACGCTACTTAATGAGTTTAAGAGGTTTCGGCCCAGCATTGACTGAAACTGTTTCCGAGAAATTAGACCTACACCGAGATTGAACAATATAAAGAGTATTCCCTGGAGTAAATACTAAAAATTGTCTAAACAAAATCGGCGCGTCAGAGCCCTGAGATAAACAGACCCAATAAAAAACTCCATACATTAACAACTGTATGATCTAGCTGGGTGCACAAATAGGTTTTAAAGAAACTCACAGGAACAATATTGGAGAGCGTAAGTAGATATTCAGTCAAATTAAAAGGCGAAGTCGGAGCAGGGAACAGTTGATCCGAAAGACATGCCGTTCCAATGCACAAACATCCATATGCGTGTTCAGGAAGAAGAAAAGCACAAAGATGTCATCTCCTATAGCTAGCTAATGTACTATGGTAAAGATCATACATACTTTGGGCGAGCGTGCATTGCATAAAAGAACAAACACCTTAAACTACAGAGGGCATAGACAACAAAGAACACCTAGTCACAGAGGCGACACTCACCAGCAAGCAAGCAGCGCACGCACAACGCAACCGTCTTAACCCCTTCACTCACTTCATTGTGTAGTTGAACTGCTTACACCCCAGGCACTGCACCTCGTCGTCCCTAAGGTGCTCAACGGTCAGCTAGACGAAGGTATTCTTTGAGGTCGCACCGGATGCAGTAGAACACTGGTATACTAAGCATCGGCTAGCTCGGAGGTGGGCCCTGCATGCACCACCCAATCATGAGGTTACCAGGGTGTCAGATCACAAACTATTAGTTAGTTTTGCAATGCACTGGAAAAGACCATATATTACAAAATAAGCTCATCTCACTGCGGCAATAAAGCTAACAATTCAGAAATATTACAAAATAACACAATAGCACACGCAGTAGCAGTAGCGAGCAACATTCCCTGCACTCTTCCATCTAGTGACCATCCTCTCCCTGCTACCTCCACCACCACCACCACCCCCACACCAAAAGCTCATCTGTACACTGGATCCATGTGATCTCTCAGTTCTCTCTGCTCTCTCACGCAGAAAACACAACAACAAGCAAGCCTCTCTAGCCTCCCCCAATCCAACTAAATCAGAGGGGAAATCTCTATTACCTGGTGGCTAGTGGCTTGTACCTGATGGATCCATAACTGGGTGGATGGATCTCCGGCTCGCGGTAGTATGTGTGTTCTCAAACTCGCGTGAAGAAGAAACGTGTACCTGTACGAGAGGTCGAGAGCTTTACAGCAGGAACACGCCATGGAGCCTGTCTCCTTTGCATCCTTCATTCATCTCGTTCTTTGAAGAAGAGAGGCATCCCTCGCACATGTCGGCGGCGGCGGCAACGAAGAGGCGGTGATGGTGGAGGCAGTGGCCCATCCCGGAGATCTCGCCCGCCGCCTGATGGACGTCCTCCGCGCCGAAGTGCCGGTCGATGCGGGAGCAGTGGAGGCATGGCGGCATGAGGCCGAAGTAGGCCGTGAAGCGGGCGACGGCGTGGGAGAAGAGATTGTTGAGCGCGAGGGAGACGGCGAGCTCGCCCCCGCCCTCCTCCGCCAGAGAGAGCTCGCCGGTGGCAGGGCTCCGCCGCTGCTGCTATGCTCGGCTGTGGGAGCGGGAGCGGCGCCCCGGCGTGCACATCGTGGGGAGCCTGGCCAGCGCCGGCGGCGGCTCCACTTGGTCCTCGGCGGCGGCGGATCGACTCGTATCTCGGCGGTGGCTCGTCTTGGATCTCGGCGGCGGCTCGTATTGGGGGCTGGGGCGTCTTTGAGAGATTGTAGGATAGAATACATAGATCGAGGGGAGCCTCGCTGGCTATTTTTTTGCTACGTGCGGGGAAGGGACGAGAAAACCGATGAAAAAAACCAGTAAAAAAAACCGGACGAAAATGGTGGGACGAAAATAAACCCGAAACGGAGACTACCAACTGAGACATTAGGAGTAGAGATTTGGTGGCCTGCTCAACAAACATGAGGTGACAAGAGAAGAAATATGGAAGGAGAACGAGCTAAAGCCGGAGCTAGCAAAATTACAGCCTATTGATTCGTCGAATAGCGGAGAGTATAGCTTCTGGATTCAATCCAGCGAGAGCCTCCAATAATGGAGAAAACATCCGATAGAAGTACGTCGCCGCCAAAGTCGTTGGAGAAAACATCCGATAGGAGTACGTCGCCGCCAAAGTCGGCGCCCGGAAGGTTGGGGAACACCTTTACGGCCACCAGAACACTGGATCCATGCAGGTACTACGTCTGTAGCCGAACCTCAGGCCACCAGAAAACTCCAGCAACAGCACTCCATCACGCAGGTGAGCATGCATGTTTGTATGACTTGGGCTAATTGCGTACTCTGGAGGACACCACTAGATTCGAAGAGATGGAGTACGAGTTTACAATGGTTTCCATCGGGAGCAAAGTAAATCACCAGCAGCAAATTTAGGTTCCTGGATGAAAAAAGAAGTTGCATACTTGCATGTCCTTTAGTCTGAAAATCATGTTGATCCATGAAGCATGATGGGGACAAATCACAAGGATCTTTTGGATGGCATTGTTGTCCAGTACACAGTATTTATCAGTGAGTAATTTGTCCCTTTCGCTCTATGATTCTGGTGCATAGGGAAAGCATCATATAATCATTGGTTTTGATGATAGATTAAACCCCAAACAGGTAGAATGTTTGAGATATAATGTTTTCTATCTAAATGTTCTTCCATACAATTAATCATTGGTTTAATTTCAGAGATTACCCAAATTAGTTTATGTGCTGAACTAGAAGTAACACAACTACATATTGATTTGCTGCTTAAATTTCACAATAGATATTTTGCCTGATGACCCACTGTATGCGGACGCCACATCCTTTCTTCCACAACCAGCACATGGCATTCCGGTAAGCCTCATACTGTGGAGATGTTTTATGACATGTACATCAATAGTTTCAGTAAGTTTATGTGCTCGATTTGAGTGTGATAGGTACGTCGCTAAGTGCTTCTCAGTACAGGGTGTGAGGTACCACACGGGGTGATGACTTGGGAGGCTTGGATTGCTGGCATGGCCAAACAGCCGGTTCACTGCAATCAGGTTGCTAGAGGCTCTTGGGGTCGCAGCTCGCATGCCTGCTGGAGGAAGTTTTATAGCCTCTTTCTGTCAGTAGACGCTCTTGGAGTAGAGAACCCATTCAGATTGTATCTTTAGTGAAACTTGCAGGTATGCAGCTTAGCCCTACTATTCATGTACTATCTCATATTCTCATGTGCGCTCTCTCCTTTTTCTATCTAAAAAATCTATTATGTTGTCCTTGTGGGCATATCACTGGAAAAATCTATGAGATGTCACAACAAAAGTTCCTTTGTATTTTTATCACAGGGAAAGGCATATTCGCTACTAACTAAAGTTGAAGAAATGTTTTCGCAAAGAAGATTCATTTTCACATTTCTTGGCATGCATCTAAGTCATGTTGTATATTAAGGCTGCTGAAAGTTGTACTTCTGTATGTGAATAGCTTCAATTCGAGTTCTTCCAGTATTTTTTGGTAATTCACCCCCATCAAATAGTTTGATATTTTTTTCATTATTTCACAAAATTGATAACTGAAAACAATCTGATCAAGTAGTTTGATATTTGTCGTCCTTATTCCAAAAAAATTGATACAATTGGGTGCTAATATAATCATGGCTTGTGATCATTAATGAGTAAAGACATGTATAGGGATAGGGGTGCTTTCTTCCTATGCATAACTCCGTAATAATGAATACTAGACCAACATATCTCCTTTACCCAACATTTTTTGTCCGAAACAAATCATGATACTTTTTTCTACGGGTACTATGTTGATTATTTAGAGGCCTCATCTCTATCAGACTAGCAAGGGATAGACATTCCGAAGAAGATATGAGGTGAGTTTCTGAAGTTCACCGTCCAATCCAAGTATCAAAGGTAAGCATTACTTTTTGTAAAATGAGGTGTCGTCTTAAAATAGAGGATGTGGACTGGAGAGGGGGCTTGAGAGATGCTTATTAGGCTAGAGGCATATGACTTTTTTTTCTTTCGTTGCAACGCACGGGCATGTTTGCTAGTATTATTAAAAAAAGGAAAACCACAACTAGGATAGGTCCACTCTTAATCCCATTTGTTGTAACTAGTCAATGTGTACATGCAATGCACGTTAATTTGGAAGTATATTAAGTGCATGCGGATATTAAGTAGGATATTATTTGTGTGTTATTATGTGATTAGCAGTACATTTGGCATGAAATTAACTGCACGCTAAACGTGTTGAGCGCTCGACATTGAAGCAGTCTAGGTCGTTGGATTGACATGATTTGATGACCGAGATTAATTGGATCTGCCCCTTTGGGTCTTTTTATATTGGTATAGATATAGATATTCGGAAGCTTTCCTGGCCGGCAAAGGTAAAAGAATTTATTTGGCTATGTTGCATGGTAGAATACCGTCAGGGCCGGCCCTGAGGGGGGCAGCAGGGGCGGCCGCCCCGGGCCCCCTCCCAGCTAATTACGTGAAGGCAAAGCAGCCCATAAGCCATAGCTTCTCAAAGAAAAAGAAGTAGCCCAGATCCAAATAGGAAGGGACGGCAGGTATAGCAGCGTACGCATGTGATCCTCAAAAAAAAAAAAGCAGCGTACGCATGTACTAATTCGCTTCAATCAGCGTACGATCAGGACGAAAAAAGAGAAGGCACAGCGAACACAAGTGTTGAACGGGTGAGCGATCTGATTGATAACACTAACTGGACTTGGAGACGAGACTTAGTTCGCGGTACATTTGCCACACCTGATGCTGATGCAATTCTGAATATACCACTTCGGCAAGGTGGAGGAGAGGACTTTCTTGCATGGGCACATGAGAAATCTGGCAACTACAGTGTGAAATCAGCGTACCAAGCTTTGATGAACCGCAACGAGCAACCAGCTCTAGGCGAAGGGCCCGGCACCGGAACTTCAGTGGATCAAACACATATGTGGAAGGCACTTTGGTCTCTCATAGTTGTCCCCAAGGTACGTGTCTTCTGGTGGCGTGTCATGCGTGGCATTCTACCTGACGAGAAGACGCTGCATTATAGAAATATTATATTCGAGATGTCAGTTCATGCAAACTCTGCCAAGCACATGAGGAAGACCTTGAACATGCGTTAATCCACTGTTCGCATGCGAGACAGTTCTGGGACGAAGCGCGCCTTGTTCTGGAAATCAAGCTACCGCGACTGCATCCGTCTTCATGGGCTGGCGATATTCTATGTGGATCTATGTTCACCGACAAGGAGCGAGCAACGATAATCACTATAATGTGGTCCATCTGGAGTTCTCGCAATAGATGGACACATGATGGCAAGAAGTTCGATCCGATGAACTCCATCAAACTCACTAGAGAGGCTTTGGCCTTACTTGATGTACCTAAACAGCAAGCTGCAATGCTACCGGGACATGGTTGGCGGCCACCTGAATCGGATCAAGTAAAGATCAACACCGATGCAGCTGTGCGGTTCGCAGAGGAGAAAAGCGGAGCGGAGGGTGTCGCCCGCTCCCAGACAGCACTGATGGGCGCCTGGTGCAAGCCCCATCTTGGGGTCACTGATCCTATGATCGCCGAGGCACTAGCCCTACGGGATGGAGTAATCTTCGCAAATCTGAGAGGCTATGCCAACGTGATAATGGAGACCGACAGTCTGGAGATTGTGAATCGCTGGAACACTCGTCGCAACAGTCGCTCTGTTGTGGCACCAGTTTTCTTCGAAATTGATGAGCTAGCGGATAGTTTTCATTCTTTTGTAATTCAGCATGTTAGTAGATCTGCAAACGGTCCAGCACACTTGTGTGCCCAGCGTGCATGTAATGTGTCTGTAACCGAGAGTTGGCTCTCTGAGACTCCAAGTTTCTTGGTTAGTAGCCTAATGGCTGACTGCCCAGCGAACACTTTTGTTTGAATAAAGCTCAGAAGTTCTATGCAAAAAAAAAAAGAAAAAAGAGAAGGCACGCACGTAAAAAACATCATGCCGTTATTATTATTACGAGGCACTCTCCCTCAGCAAAAAATAAAACAATCGTAAGACGTCAGTTCATCCATAATTTCCTATTCTCTGTTCCATGGTTTCAAACTCCAGATCCCAAGTTGCACAGGACAGACTGGTCTCCTGAACGCAGCAACGACGCAGCACGCACATCCCTTATCCATACATCGCCGAGCACCAGCCACCAGACAACCCCATCGCATCATCGCCGAGCGTCCAGCCACTGTCCACTGGCGCCGATCTAATCAATCCAAGGTATATCATACTGCAATTTTCCTTCAATTTTCAGTAAAACTTCGTGCTAGAGGAAGAAATAGTTAATAAAAGTGGTAGCCAAGATGGAACTCGTTTGAAGGACATTCATGTTAAATATTTGTTTGTTTTAATTGATCACTTCTTTGAAGAAATGATTAAAAAACTCATGTTGTTTAAAGATTTATTCGGATTTACGTAGTGTATCTGTGATTGTTGCATCAGCTAAAAAGATGCTTTTCAACTTGAAATTATTGAAGAACAATTACGGATAAACAATAACCAAACAGAGCTTAAATGATTAGGCAACATTATGTATCGAGAAGAAATCGATGTATGAGATTGACATCGACACATTCATAAGTGGCTTTGCATCAAAGAATTTTACAAGAAAATTTGTAGGTAATATGTATAAGTTATTATTATATATATATATATATATATATATATATATATATTGGATTTTGGATGCATTTAAGTAATTATTAATAACATTTTTTAGATGCAAATATTATTTATCATTGCTATGATATTTATATTCAGGGATACTGATACTCACTATGAGGAATGGGCCAATAAATTAATGATTGGGAGGTAAAAAAAATTGCTGGGCCGATTTGGGACATAACTGCCGAGCATCAAGCCTATAGAGAAGCTGGAGGAGTCGATACCTCACTTAGCTTCCACAGCACTCTTCATGGGCCCAACATAGTAGTGCTCTAGGAGGAAACACTCACTGGTTGTCTCAACAAAAAAAAAACTCACCGGCTGGTCAGCTCACACACTGGAGCAGTTTTTTTTTAATTATATATATATATATTTCAAAATTTACTTTACTTAAATTTTCAAAACATTTGACTGCGGATTTAAAAAATGTCGATCAGTGTATTAAAATTGTTTAAACAACTTCTAAAATATATTTATAGCATTAAAAAAAGTTTGTGACATTTCATAAATGTGTCACGTGAAAAAATATTTATACAGTGTCATTCTTTTACATAATTGCGAAAGTATTGTGTACCATCCAAAAAAAAGTTCCTGGCATTTAAAAAAATGTTCACCTTTTTTAAATATGATTTATACAATGTAAAAAATGTTTGGTAGCATTAAAAAAATGGTTGAACTGTATATGTTAAATGCTTAACATGTACTCAACAGAATTTTCAAAATTGGTATTTGAAAACATGTTCTGAGAGCTTAAATGAGGAAAATATTTGTGAAAATTTCAGTGTGTATGAGGAAACTATTCCACGTGTACAAAAAATGTATAACATGTATTGAAAACACTAGACATGTATTGAATAAAAGGAAAAGGAAAAAACGAATAAACCCAACTAAGAAACAGATAAAAACATGAAAAAGAACGCATGGATGGTTCTAAAACCAGTCCGTACTAGTCTATAGAGCCATCCTGAAACCGGTTTAATGGGCCAGCCCACTAAAAATGTGAGCACCCCAACGCTAGAGGCGAGGCCAGGCTACATCTCACAGTAAGCGAGATATAGCCCTGGCAGTGGGGCGGATCCAATTTTTATAGTACATATTGGATCAGCTTATGGCTTCCACTCTGTTCTGAGAGCTTGATGTCAAGCCTTGAGAAGTTTCACGTCATGCATCTTCCGTAGCCACTTCATAGGCAAATTTCCCATAGAAAGACCCTTTCATATCAGTGCAAAGCAATCACCGAAAAGAGACCCATGTGTTTCACTAGTTGCATACCGATCAGAATGTTGCATCATGCATAAGATATGCCAATATTTAGTGATTCGCATAAAATACTCCCCTGTGCACAATACTTTGTTGAGAACAGTTGTGCAAGGACGGAGAAATGGTTTTCTAAGGAGTTGCATCAAGAATACTCCCCTATGGATGATACTTTGTTGAGACTTAACTCAATGGCAGAGCTAGACACAAAAGTCTATATTTTCCTCATTTAATCCCTTCAAAACAAATCTTCAAGTTTTCTCCAAGGCTTGGGGGGGGGGGGGGGGGGGCGATGCCCCCCTCCCTCTCGACAAGTAAGTAGCTCCTCCGTTGGACCTAAGAGCACTTGTGCACAGTGAGTGGCCTTGCAACCTATGCTTGTCTCGCCAAGAACATGGCTAAGGCATGTTGAATTAATATTAGTTGGGGGAAAAACTACTGTGATGCTTGCAACTTATTTTTAAGGTTGACTGCACCGGCTTTTCTATCATTGTCTGACATTGTTCTAATCTTTTTCATTTTTTTTGGTAACAAAAGCAAAAGAGTGATGGCCCTCCTCACTTCCTGCAAGAGTAGGCATCCTATGGTTGAGGCGAGATGGATCCACCGCTAAGTCTCATTGGTACGTCTTGTTTTTTCTTAATATCCATACCCGGCGTGACGTTCTCTGGCACATTTTGTCTTAGAATTTGATTCTATTTGAATTCTAAATATTGTGCGTATACTCTTCATATTACGCTTCAAAAACTCATAGGTCTTATAATGAGGTGTTTGAATAATTATTTATGTAAAAGAATCTTAGACATGTTACTATTTATTTAATACTTTCGAACCAGCTTGAAAATGAGCATCGGGCTGTTGCTTGCCTTCTTGGGGCTCATGTTGACACAAATATTGTCCCTCCTGCATAGTGCCTTGAGACGAAGGTTTCTCGTCACCACTGATGACGTGGCACAATTATGCATACTGGTAGGCATGGGGTTGGCGATCGCCATTATGCAGTCCATCTCATCACTACTCAGTGACAGTGGAAAGGAGGAGATGGCAACCTTGGTGGATCTAGGAAGGTCGGCCATTCGCCGAGCATGTGTCTTCGATGTTGGTGTGTCGCGCGTAGGTTTGACGGTCTGCCTTGTAGAGCCTGATCATTGCAGTTTCACTGCACATGGGTAAGATGCACTGTTGGCCACAAGTAATGAGGGTTTTGTTGTTGACCGAGATCGGCATCTCCTCTGGCTTGAGCACGTATGCGGTGTGCATCAGCTTGGCCTGCGTATTCAGGACCAACTGATGGTAGGTTTTGTTTTAAAAATTTGTCCTAAAATAAGTATATAATTAGAATAGTGTGTATTGTACTGCATATTAAGTAGGCTTTGTCCTCCATGAATGATATGTTATGTGCACGTAGTTCTAGTTAGTGATGGAGCTAGCCAAAGATGCCGTGGGGCAAAAGAGAAAATATGAATGTTTTGGGGGGATTCTAGTAGGGGGGGTGGGGGGTGGTGGAGCAGGCCCCCCCTTGAATTACATATCTCCGCCATTGTCTTATGTATATACTTTGTTTTTCCGCTCCCAATAGTACTAATTTCAATTGTGTGAAACTATTGAACACACCCAATGCATGTTGTGGGAAGCCATTGTTATTTATTCGTTTTTCACTTAGGTTGTAAAGGTTTGTGCCTTATTTAAGTTCCCAGCTTTTTTGCAACATAAAGGAGGGTATGACTGAAACTTTGTCACTTTAGTTCATTATCAGAAGTAATGAACTTGGCGTGAGCTATCTTTTCGGGCAAACAAAATAAAATCATGAGATATATATAAATGATAGGTTATACCTAGGGTGTTTTCTATTTAGCATTTTAGCTGTTTTTTGTTCTAACAACAGTCGTATTTCGGATCCAATAGTGTGTAGTATACCACAATGTTCAACAATGCTTTCCCCTTCAGCTTCCCGATCAGGCTACCGGGTTGCATGTCTTTTTGTTTTCCTTCTAGATCCGACAAGCAATTTGTTTTCCATGCCTTGTCTCTTGTTTTCTTGTGTCCCATTTTTATCTCCTGGGATTTTGTATGGGCCTGAGAGGCAGGGCGCATGACCAAAGTAAAAAATAGTATGGAAGAAGAAAAAGAGAACATAAGTACATAACACGCTGGATGTCTCAAAACACACACAAAAATATCGACCCTTTATTATATAATAATACTAGAAAAGAAGCTTAGGATGTGTATTTATGGCGCTCGGCCATAGATTCTCGCATTTTCTGTGCCGAAGGTAAATGCGTGAGGATCTGTAGCTCGGTGTTTTCTGGAGAGATACGACCGGTTATTAAGACCTCCTCCAATGCAAAGGTGCTTAGATGAGGTGCTAAGTGCATTAAATAGCTTAGCAACTCAACTTCCCAATGCATAGGTGCTTAACTTGTTGTTGCTAAGCTCACTTTATTTAATGATTTAGCATATAAACTCTTCCATGCATTGGTCAGCTTATTTCATTTATGTTGTTTGCCTAGGTTCACGTGCTTGCCATTGGTTCTTCCTGGGTCACGAAAGTGCTCTCTCTCCTCCTTAATTACTGCGCCATGTCATTTTTTTGCTTATGTGGCATGCTTAGCATGTATCACTGTGGAGCACTGGGAAGGGCCTAAATCTGGTATTGTGAGCGGTATGTATGGGCATGTCTGTACGCTGGGCTATGGAGAGGACAGACTTAGTTAGGCCCTTCCTAGTGCTCCACTGTGTACAGGTGCTAAGAGTGCCACATAAGTAGAGAAAATGATGTGGCAAAACAATTAAATAAGAGAGAGAACATTATGGTGACCCCGGAGAAAATGGTGCTAAGTACATGGACCTATGCAAAATGACTACCAACCAATACATGAAGGAGTTTTATTTTTAAACAATTCAATGAGTGAAACTTAGCTACAAAAGCTAAGCACCTATGCATTGGGGAGACTAGTTGCTAAGTTTTTAATACACTTAGCACCTTATGTAAACACCAATGCATTAAAGTGGCCTTGGTATGACCGATGGTTCTGGGCGAGTACGCCTTGCAGGCGCTTGGAGATGCAATCGGGGTTCTCGCGGAGACACAGATCTGCTAGGGCGAGTCCCCATTGGCTAAGTGGAAGCACAACTCGCCCACGGTATTTCATCACTTACAAAAGATATGGAGTTTGTTTCTAAGAAGCTACAATGAATTTAGAATAGGATAGCAGATCAATTGGGTAATTACAGCCGTACAGAATCAGCTATTGCTATATGATTGCATAGGGGGCCTCCGTGTATCGACGACCTATTACCATTAGATTGTAATTATATTATAATGGAATAAAACTCCCATTTTTCCTGCAAAAAAGGGGAAGGTCAATCTAGAGGAGCTTGGCTGGAATAAGAGGTGAGTATAAATCCAGATAGCACATTTTAATCTACTATTTGCATGCACAAGATGTAGATGGTATGCCTCATGTGATTTTGCTGATTACCAGTATGATTCTTAAATATTTATTAATGATACAATATAGTATTGTCTCATTGACAATCAATTGATTTGGTATTGTTTATGGATTGATATAATTGAATTTTTTTGCGAATTCAATGTTATAATCGGTAAAATTGTAGTGGGTTGATCTAGTATACTTTTAGCTTTCTCCTTGTTTTAAGTTACAAATTGTTTCTTCAAATTTCAGCACTTCCATGTCATAATAAGTCTGTATCAAGTGAGAAAATGAGAAAGGAATGCAAGTTTAAGATGCACACATGTAGAATACATCCCTATGTATACGTAGAATTATTTTATAATTTTTTGAAACCTAAAAGATTGATTTTTTTATGAAGCTCAAGTTCTAAAAATACTAGTATATTTCATACGACAAAAAAATAAAAAAATATAGGAAAACACGTCTCATCTGATCCGGTTGCCCACCCATTGGGGCCAACCCTTGTGATTGGGTCTGCTACACCGAGACATGGTATTGCACCCTATGATCCGCTTTGCCTCACTGTCCCACCTCTGTCCAGAACATTGTATCGATTTGGTCCGCATCTCGTCGTCGAGCCCACAGTTGCTGCCAGGCCTGCCATAGGGCCGACCCATAGACCGGACAAAATTAAAGGGTGACCGCCCCGGGCCCCAAATATTAAACATGGCACTAACCAACATACTACTATTATCTAAGTCCATCATACGAAAATTTTGCAAACAGGGGAAAGGAAACCAGCATGGGTGTCATGGGAAGTGATGACAAGACCTAAGTATCTAGGAGGTCTAGGCTTCAGGGATCTGGAACTTTTAAATTTGGCTTTGCTAGCAAAACAGTCTTGGAGAATTTTGCAGGAGCTGACATCTTTGAGCACAAGGATCCTTAAGGCTTCCTACTTCCCTGATGGTACAATCATTAACGTCGAACTGGGTTCTCAGCCATATAAAATTTGGTGTGGTGTCTTAGAAGCTAGAGACATAGTGAAGCAGGGCATTATTTGCCGAATTGGGAATGGCCAGTCTACGGATATATGGGCTGATAATTGGATTCCAAAAGAGTCTTCTTGGCGACCAATAGTATCTCTTGTTGTGGACCCGCTTGTGAAGGTATCTGCGTTATTATCACCTACCACAGCCTTGTGGAACGAAAAATTGGTCTGGAGTGTCTTCCTACCCATTGATGCTGATGAGATACTCAGGATCCCTGTGTGCGCTCAAAGCACAACCGATTTTTGGGCATGCATCCAGACAAGAAAGGCCGATTCACTGTTAGCTCGGCACAGATGTATATGATCAAGACAAAAGTATAGAGAGAGAATTGTCTTGAAGGGAGGAGTGGGTCCTCAGATAATATGAGAGAGGAGAAGTCATGGACTTAGCTATGGAATATCTTCATCGAAGATCCGGGTGTTTTGTGAGACTAGCCGGACATTCCCTACCAACCACTAACGTGCTACACGATCAAAATATTGCACATGCTAACTAGTACCCACTATGTGGAGGGGAATACTCGTGGCGGCATGCACTTCTTTCGTGCATGATGGCCAGATGTACATGGGCACTCTCGGATGTAGAATTAGTGCAGAGGATGACAAATAGTAAGGAACCTACAACAAAGAACTGGATGTTTGAACTTCATGACAATCTGAGTCATGACAGCTTCACTAGGATGGTTGTGACCATATGGGCTATATGGTATTGATACGTCTCCAACGTATTTATAACCATTTATTGTTCCATGCTATTATATTATCTGTTTTAGATGTTTTATATGCATTAATATGCTATTTTATATTATTTTTGGGACTAACCTATTAACCTAGAGCCCAGTGTCTGTTTCTGTTTTTCCCTGTTTTTGAGTTTCACAGAAAAGAAATACCAAACAGAGTCCAAACGGAATAAAACCTTCGCGATGATTTTTCTTGGACCAGAAGACGACCAGGAGACTTGGAGATGAAGTCGAAGGAGCCACGAGGCGGCCACAAGGACGGAGGGCGCGCCCAGGGGGTAGGGTGCGCCCCCACCCTGTTGGGGAACATAGTAATTTCAAAATTTTCCTATGAACACGCAAGATCATGGTGATGCATAGCAACGAGAGGGGAGAGTGTGTCCACGTACCCTCGTAGACCGAAAGCGGAAGCGTTAGAACAACGCGGTTGATGTAGTCGTACGTCTTCATGATCCGATCGATCTAAGTACCGAACGTACGGCACCTCCGAGGTCAGCACACGTTCAGCTCGATGACGTCCCACGAACTCCGATCCAGCAGAGCTTCGAGGGAGAGTTCCGTCAGCACGACGGCGTGATGACGGTGATGATGATGCTACCGACGCAGGGCTTCGCCTAAGCACCGCTACGATATGACCGAGGTGGATTATGGTGGAGGGGGCACCACACACGGTTAAAAGATCAATGATCAATTGTTGTGTCTATGGGGTGCCCCCTGGCCACGTATATAAAGGATGGAGGGAGGAGGAGGCTGGCCCTCATAGGGCGCGCCCAAGTATGGAGTCCTACTAGGACTCCCTAGTCCTAGTAGGATTCCACCTCCCATATGGAATAGGAAAAAGGGAAGGGAGAAGGAGAAGGAAGGAAGGGGGCGCCCCCCCTCCCTAGTCCAATTCGGACCAGTCCATGGGGAGGGTTGTGGCCACCCTTTGAGTCCTTTCTCTACTTTCCCGTATGACCCATTAAGGCCCAATACGAATTCCCGTAACTCTCCGGTACTCCAAAAAATACCCGAATCACTCGGAACCTTTCCGATGTCCGAATATAGTTGTCCAATATATCAATCTTTACGTCTCGACCATTTCGAGACTCCTCGTCATGTCCCCGATCTCACCCGGGACTCCGAACTACCTTCGGTACATCAAAACACATAAACTCTTAATACAAATCGTCACCGAACGTTAAGCGTGCGGACCCTACGGTATCCTACATATTCTACGAAGATCTTTATCGGTCAAACCGCATAACAACATATTGGCTGCTACATATTCTACGAAGATCTTTATCGGTCAAACCGCATAACAACATACGTTGTTCCCTTTGTCATCGGTATGTTACTTGCCCGAGATTCGATCGTCGGTATCTCAATACCTAGCTCAATCTCGTTACTGGCAAGTCTCTTTACTCGTTCCGTAATGCATCATTCCGCAACTAACTCATTCGTCACATTGCTTACAAGGCTTATAGTGATGTGCATTACCGAGATGGCCTAGAGATACCTCTCCGACAATCGGAGTGACAAATCCTAATCTCGATCTATGCCAACTCAACAAGTACCATCGGAGACACCCGTAGAGCACCTTTATAATCACCCACTTACGTTGTGATGTTTGGTAGCACAAAAAGTGTTTCTCCGGTAATCGGGAGTTGCATAATCTCATAGTTATAGGAACATGTATAAGTCATGAAGAAAGCAATAGCAACATACTAAACGATCAAGTGCTAAGCTAACGGAATGGGTCAAGTCAATCACATCATTCTCCTAATGATGTGATCCCGTTTATCAAATGACAACTCATGTCTATCGCTAGGAAACTTAACCATGTTCAATCAACGAGCTAGTCAAGTAGAGGCATGCTAGTGACACTCTATTTTGTCTATGTATTCATACATGTATTATGTTTCCGGTTAATACAATTCTAGCATGAGTAATAAACATTTATCATGAAATAAGGAAATAAATAATAACTTTATTATTGCCTCTAGGGCATATTTCCTTCACACTCTTATGGGCCCCTCGTGCACCTCATGACCTAATTATTTCGCCTATATATTCCCATATATCCCCAAACCACCAGGGCATCCACCAAACCACTTTTCCACCGCCACAACCTTCTGTACCCGTGAGATCCCATCTACGGACCTTTTCCGGCACCCTGCCGGACGGGGTTTCGATCACGGAGTGCTTCGATATCAACTCTATTGCCCTTCCGATGAAGCGTGAGTAGTTTCCCACAGACCTATGGGTCCATAGCTAGTAGCTAGATGGCTTCTTCTCTCTCTCTCTCTCTCTCTCTCTCTCTCTCTCTCTTTGATTCTCAATACCAAGTTCTCCTCGAAGTTCTTGGAGATCTATTCGATGTAATAATTTTTTGCGGTGTTTTTGCCGAGATCCGATGAATTGTGGATTTATGATCAGCTTATCTATGAATATTATTTGAATCTCCTCTAAATTATTTTATGCATGATTTCATATCTTTGTAATTATCTTCGAACTATCGGTTTGGATTGGCCAACTAGATTGGTTTTTCTTGCAATGGGAGAAGTGCTTAGCTTTGGGTTCAATCTTGCGGTGACCTTTCCCAGTGACAGTAGGGGCAGCAAGGCACGTATTGTATTGTTGCCATCGAGGATAAAAAGATGGGGTTTTCATCATATTGCTTGAGTTAATTCCTCTACATCATGTACTCTTACTTAATGCATTACTCTGTTCTTTACGAACTTAATACTCTAGATGCATGCAGATAGCGGTCGATGTGTGGAGTAATAGTAGGAGATGCAGAATCGTTTTGGTCTACTTGACACAGACGTGATGCCTATGTTCATGATCATTGCCTTAGATATCGTCATAACTTTGCGCTTTTCTATCAATTGCTCGGCAGTAATTTGTTCACCCACCGTAATAATTTCTATTTTGAGAGAAGCCTCTAGTGAAACCTATGCCCCCCCGGGGTCTATTTTCCATCATACAAGTTTCCGATCTACAATTCTAGTTTCCTATTTACTTTCCGTTCCATAAACCAAAAATATGTAAGCAGCTTCATAGAACCTATGGCGGAGGCATAGGGAATGACTTTCATTCTCTTTCTATCTTCTGTCGTGGTTGGGCTTTGAGTCTTACTCAATTTTACACCTTGTAACACAGGCAAGAACTCTTTCTTTAACTGTTCCATTTTGAACTACTTCAAAATCTTGTCAAGGTATGTACTCATTGAAAAAACTTATCAAGCGTCTTGATCTATCTCTATAGATCTTAATGCTCAATATGTAAGCAGCTTCACCGAGGTCTTTCTTTGAAAAACTCCTTTTAAATACTCCCTTATGCTTTCCAGAAAATTCTACATTATTTCCGATCAACAATATGTCATTCACATATATTTATCAGAAATGTTGTAGTGCTCCCAGTCACTTTCTTGTAAATACAGGCTTTACCGCAAGTCTGTATAAAACTATATGCTTTGATCAACTCATCAAAGCGTATATTCCAACTCTGAGATGCTTGCACCAGTCCATAGATGGATCGCTGGAGCTTGCACATTTTGTTAGCACCTTTAGGATCAACAAAACCTTCTGGTTGCATCATATACAACTCTTCTTTAAGAAATCCATTAAGGAATGTAGTTTTGTCATCCATTTGCCAGATTTCATAAAATGTGGCAATTTGCTAACATGATTCAGACAGACTTAAGCATCGCTACGAGTGAGAAAATCTCATCGTAGTCAACACCTTGAACTTTGTCAAAACCATTTTCGACAAGTCTAGCTTTGTAGATAGTAACACTACTATCAGCATCCTTCTTCCTCTTGAAGATCCATTTATTTTCTATGGCTTGCCGATCATCGGGCAAGTCAACCAAAGTCCACACTTTGTTCTCATACATGGATCCCATCTCAGATTTCATGGCCTCAGGCCATTTCGCGGAATCTGGTCTCATCATCGCTTCCTCATAGTTCGTAGGTTCGTCATAGTTAAGTAACATGACCTCCAGAACATGATTACCGTACCACTCTGGTGCGGATCTCACTCTGGTTGACCTATGAGGTTCGGTAGTAACTTGATTTGAAGTTACATGATCATCATCGTTAGCTTCCTCACTAATTGGTGTAGGAGTCACAGGAACAGATTTCTATGATGAACTACTTTCCAATAAGGGAGCAGGTACAGTTACCTCATCAAGTTCTACTTTCCTCCCACTCACTTCTTTCGAGAGAAACTTCTTCTCTAGAAAGGATCAATTCTTAGCAACGAATGTCTTGCCTTCGGATCTGTGATAGAAGGTGTACCCAACTGTCTCCTTTGGGTATCCTATGAAGACACATTTCTCCGATTTTGGGTTTGAGCTTATCAGGATGAAACTTTTTCACATAAGCATCGCAACCCTAAACTTTAAGAAACGACAACTTTGGTTTCTTGCCAAACCACAGTTCATATTGTGTCATCTCAACGGATTTAGATGGTGCCCTATTTAACGTGAATGCAGCTGTCTCTAATGCATAGCCCCAAAACGATAGTGGTAAATTGCTAAGAGACATCATAGATTGCACTATATCTAATAAAGTACGGCTACGATGTTCGGACACACCATTACGCTCTGGTGTTCCAGATGGCGTGAGTTGCGAAACTATTCCACATTGTTTCAAATGAAGACCAAACTCATAACTCAAATATTCTCCTCCACGATCAGATCGTAGAAACTTTATTTTCTTGTTATGATGATTTTCCACTTCACTCTGAAATTATATGAACTTTTCAAATGTTTCAGACTTATGTTTCATCAAGTAGATATACCCATATCTGCTCAAATCAT
Source organism: Aegilops tauschii subsp. strangulata (assembly GCF_002575655.3). NCBI lineage: Eukaryota > Viridiplantae > Streptophyta > Magnoliopsida > Poales > Poaceae > Aegilops > Aegilops tauschii. The sequence continues at coordinate 474,403,361 of NC_053040.3, forward strand.
CTGTGAAGGTCAGAAAATAACGATACCCGCCGCGAGCCTCAATACTCATCGGATCGCATACATCAGTATGTATTATTTCCAATAAGTCAGTTGCTCGCTCCATTGTTCCGGAGAACGGAGTCTTAGTCATCTTGCCCATAAGGCATGGTACGCAAGCATCAAGTGATTCATAATCAAGTGATTCCAAAATCCCATCAGCATGGAGTTTCTTCATGCGCTTTACACCAATATGACCTAAACGGCAGTGCCACAAATAAGTTGCACTATCATTATTAACTTTGCATCTTTTGGCTTCAATATTATGAATATGTGTATCACTACGATCGAGATCCAACAAACTATTTTCATTGGGTGTATGACCATCGAAGGTTTTATTCATGTAAACAGAACAACAATTATTCTCTGACTTTAAATGAATAACCGTATTGCAATAAACATGATCAAATCATATTCATGCTCAACGCAAACGCTAAATAACATTTATTTAGGTTTAACACTAATACCGAAAGTATAAGGAGTGTGCGATGATGATCATATCAATCTTGGAACCACTTTCAACACACATCGTCGCTTCACCCTCAACTAGTCTCTGTTTATTCTGTAACTCCTGTTTCGAGTTACTAATTTTTAGCAACCGAACAAGTATCAAATACCCAGGGGATACTATAAACACTAGTAAGGTACACATCAATAACCTGTATATCAAATATACCCTTGTTCACTTTGCCATCCTTCTTATCCACCAAATATTCAGGGCATTTCCGCTTCAAGTGACCATTTCCTTTGCAGTAGAAGCACTCAGTTTCAGACTTTAGTCTAGCTTTGGGCTTCTTCACGGAAGTGACAACTTGCTTGCCATTCTACATGAAGTTCCCTTTCTTTCCCTTTGCCCTTTTCTTGAAACTAGTGGTCTTGTTAATCATCAACACTTGATGCTCTTTCTTGATTTCTACCTTCATCGATTTCATCATCATGAAAAGCTCATGAATCGTTTTCGTCATCCCTTGCATACTATAGTTCATCACGAAGTTCTACTAACTTGGTGATGGTGACTAGAGAATTCTGTCAATCACTATTTTATCTGGAAGATTAACTCCCACTTGATTCAAGCGATTGTATTACCCAGACAATCTGAGCACATGCTCACTGCTTGAGCTATTCTCCTCCATCTTTTAGCTATAGAACTTGTTGGAGACTTCATATCTCTCAACTCGGGTATTTTCTTGAAATATTAACTTCAACTCCTGAAACATCTCATATGGTCCATGACGTTCAAAACGTCTTTGAAGTCCCGATTCTAAGCCGTTAAGCATGGTGCACTAAACTATCAAGTAGTCATCATATTGAGCTAGCCAAACGTTCATAACGCCTGCATCTACTCCTGCAAAAGGTCTGTCACCTAGCGGTGCATCAAGGACATAATTCTTCTGTGCAGCAATGAGGATAAACCTCAGATCATGGACCCAGTCCGCATCATTGCTACTATCATCTTTCAACTTAGTTTTCTCTAGGAACATATATAAAACATAGGGAAGCAACAACGCGAGCTATTGATCTACAACATTATTTGCAAAATACTATTAGGACTAAGTTCATGATAAATTAAAGTTCAATTAATCATATTACTTAAGAACTCCCACTTAGATAGACATCCCTCTAATCATCTAAGTGATCACGTGATCCAAATCAACTAAACCATGTCCGATCATCACGTGAGATGGAGTAGTTTTCAATGGTGAACATCACTATGTTGATCATATCTACTATATGATTCACGCTCGACCTTTTGGTCTCAGTGTTCCGAGGCCATATCTGCATATGCTAGGCTCGTCAAGTTTAACCTGAGTATTCTGCGTGTGCAAAACTATCTTACACCCGTTGTAGATGAACGTTGAGCTTATCACACCCGATCATCACGTGGTGTCTCGGCACGACGAACTTTGGCAACGGTGCATACTCAGGGAGAACACTTTTACCTTGAAATTTAGTGAGAGATCATCTTATAATGCTACCGTCAATCAAAGCAGAATAAGATGCATAAAAGATAAACATCACATGTAATCAATATATGTGACATGATATGGCCATCATCATCTTGTGCCTTTGATCTCCATCTCCAAAGCATCGTCATGATCTCTATCGTCACCGGCATGACACCATGATCTCCATCATCTTGATCTACATCAATGTGTCGTCACATGGTCGTCTCGCCAACTATTGCTATTGCAACTATTGCTATCGCATAGTGATAAAGTAAAGCAACTATTTGACGCTTGCATCTTATGCAATAAAGAGACAACCCTAAGGCTTCTGCTAGTTGCCGATAAATTCAACAAAACATGATCATCTCATACAACAACTTATATCTCATCATGTCTTGACCATATCACATCACAACATGCCCTGCAAAAACAAGTTAGACGTCCTCTACTTTGTTGTTGCAAGTTTTACGTGGCTGCTACGGGCTTAGCAAGAACCGTTCTTACCTACGCATCAAAACCACAACGATATTTCGTCAAGTTAGTGTTGTTTTAACCTTCAACAAGGACCGGGCGTAGTCACACTCGGTTCAACTAAAGTTGGAGAAATTGACACCCGCCAGCCACCTGTGTGCAAAGCACGTCGGTAGAACCAGTCTCGCGTAAGCGTACGCGTAATGTCGGTTCGGGCCGCTTCATCCAACAATACCGCCGAACCAAAGTATGACATGCTGGTAAGCAGTATGACTTGTATCGCCCACAACTCACTTGTGTTCTACTCGTGCATATAACATCTATGCACAAAACCTGGCTCGGATGCCACTATTGGGGAACGTAGTAATTGAAATTTTTTCCTACGAACACGCAAGATCATGGTGATGCATAGCAACGAGAGGGGAGAGTGTGTCCACGTACCCTCGTAGACCGAAATCGGAAGCGTTAGAACAACGCGGTTGATGTAGTCGTACGTCTTCACGATCCGACCGATCTAAGTACTGACCGTACGGCACCTCCGAGTTCAGCACATGTTCACCTCCATGACGTCCCACGAACTCCGATCCAGCAGAGCTTCAAGGGAGAGTTCCGTCAGCACGACGGCGTGATGACGGTGATGATGATGCTACCGACGCAGGGCTTCGCCTAAGCACCGCTACAATATGACCGAGGTGGATTATGGTGGAGGGGGCACCGCACACGGTTAAAAGATCAATGATCAATTGTTGTGTCTATGGGGTGCCCCCTGGCCACGTATATAAAGGATGGAGGGAGGAGGAGGCCGACCCTCATAGGGCGCGCCCAAGTGTGGAGTCATACTAGGACTCCCTAGTCCTAGTAGGATTCCACCTCCCATATGGAATAGGAAAAAGGGAAGGGAGAAGGAGAAGGAAGGAAGGGGGCGCCCCCCTCCCTAGTCCAATTCGGACCAGTCCATGGGGAGGGGGTGCGGCCACCCTTTGAGGCCTTTCACTCCTTTCCCGTATGGCCCATTAAGGCCCAATACGAATTCCCGTAACTCTCCGGTACTCCGAAAAAAACCCGAATCACCCGGAACCTTTCCGATGTCCGAATATAGTCGTCCAATATATTGATCTTTACGTCTCGACCATTTCCAGACTCCTCGTCATGTCCCCGATCTCATCTGGGACTCCGAACTACCTTCGGTACATCAAAACACATAAACCCATAATACAAATCGTCACCGAACGTTAAGCGTGCGGACCCTACGGGTTGGAGAACTATGTAGACATGACCGAGACACGTCTCCGGTCAATAACCAATAGCGGAACCTGGATGCTCATATTGGCTCCTACATATTCTACGAAGATCTTTATCGGTCAAACCGCATAACAACATACGTTGTTCCCTTTGTCATCGGTATGTTACTTGCCCGAGATTTGATCATCGGTATCTCAATACCTAGCTCAATCTCGTTACCGGCAAGTCTCTTTACTCGTTCCGTAATGCATCATCCCGCAACTAACTCATTAGTCACATTGCTTGCAAGGCTTATAGTGATGTGCATTACCGAGATGGCCCAGAGATACCTCTCCGACAATCAGAGTGACAAATCCTAATCTCGATCTATGCCAACTCAACAAGTACCATCGGAGACACCTATAGAGCACCTTTATAATCACCCACTTACGTTGTGATGTTTGGTAGCACACAAAGTGTTCCTCCGGTAATCGGGAGTTGCATAATCTCATAGTTATAGGAACATGTATAAGTCATGAAGAAATCAATAGCAACATACTAAACGATCAAGTGCTAAGCTAACGGAATGGGTCAAGTCAATCACATCATTCTCCTAATGATGTGATCCCGTTTATCAAATGACAACTCATGTCTATGGCTAGGCAACTTAACCATCTTCGATCAACGAGCTAGTCAAGTAGAGGCATACTAGTGACACTCTGTTTTGTCTATGTATTCACACATGTATTATGTTTCCGGTTAATACAATTCTAGGATAAATAATAAACATTTATCATGAAATAAGGAAATAAATAATAACTTTATTATTGCCTCTAGGGCATATTTCCTTCACACCCTTATGGGCCCCTCATGCACCTCATGACCTAATTATTTCGCCTATATATTCCCATATATCCCCAAATCACCAGGGCATGCACCAAACCATTTTTCCACCGCCACAACCTTCTGTACCCGTGAGATCCCATCTAGGGACCTTTTCCGGCACCCTGCCGGACGGGGTTTCGATCACGGAGGGCTTCGATATCAATTCTATTGCCCTTCCGATGAAGCGTGAGTAGTTTACCATAGACCTACGGGTCCATAGCTAGTAGCTAGATGGCTTCTTCTCTCTCTCTCTCTCTTTGATTCTCAATACCAAGTTCTCCTCGAAGTTCTTGGAGATCTATTCGATGTAATAATTTTTTGCGGTGTTTTTGCCGAGATCCGATGAATTGTGGATTTATGATCAGCTTATCTATGAATATTATTTGAATCTCCTCTAAATTCTTTTATGCATGATTTCATATCTTTGTAATTATCTTCGAACTATCGGTTTGGATTGGCCAACTAGATTGGTTTTTCTTGCAATGGGAGAAGTGCTTAGCTTTGATTTCAATCTTGCGGTGACCTTTCCCAGTGACAGTAGGGGCAGCAAGGCATGTATTGTATTCTTGCCATCGAGGATAAAAAGATGGGGTTTTCATCATATTCCTTGAGTTAATTCCTCTACATCATGTCATCTTACTGAATGCATTACTCTGTTCTTTACGAACTTAATACTCTAGATGCATGCTGCATAGCGGTCGATGTGTGGAGTAATAGTAGTAGATGCAGAATCGTTTCGGTCTACTTGACACAGACGTGATGCCTATGTTCATGATCATTGCCTTAGATATCGTCATAACTTTGCGCTTTTCTATCAATTGCTCGGCAGTAATTTGTTCACCCACCATAATAATTTCTATCTTGAGAGAAGCCTCTAGCGAAACCTATGCCCCCCGGGTCTATTTTCCATCATACAAGTTTCCGATCTACAATTCTAGTTTCCTATTTACTTTCTTTGCAATCTTTTACTTTCCGTTCCATAAACCAAAAATACCAAAAATATTACTTTACCATTTATCCATCTCTATCAGATCTCACTTTGCGAATAACCGTGAAGGGATTGACAACCCCTTTGTCGCGTTGGTTGCAAGTTGGTGTTTGTTTGTGCAGGTATCCGGTGGCTTGTTGTGTTGTCTCCTATTGGATTGATACATTGGTTCTCAAAACTGAGGGAAATACTTACGCTACTTTGCTGCATCAACCTTTCCTCTTCAAGGAAAAAACCAACGCAAGCTCAAGAGGTAGCACATATCTCTAACAAGCATGCTAAGTTGAAAGAATGTAAATCACGAAAGCCCCTATGTCGGTGTCAAAACCGGCGGATCTCGGGTAGGGGGTCCCAAACTGTGCGTCTAAGGCAGATGGTAACAGGAGGCGGGGGACACAATATTTACCCAGGTTCAGGCCCTCTCGATGGAGGTAATACCCTACTTCCTGCTTGATTGATCTTGATGATATGAGTATTACAAGAGTTGATCTACCACGAGATCGTAGAGGCCAAACCCTAGAAGCTAGCCTATGATTATGATTGTTGTTGTCCTATGGACTAAACCCTCCGGTTTAAATAGACACCGGAGGGGGCTAGGGTTACACAGAGTCGGTTACAAGGGAGGAGATCTACATATCCGTATTGCCAAGCTTGCCTTCCACGCAAAGGAGAGTCCCATCCGGACACAGGATGAAGTCTTGAGTCTTGTATCTTCATAGTCCAACAGTCCGGCAGAAGTATCTAATCCGGCTGTCCGAGGACCCCCTAATCCAGGACTCCCTAAGTAGCCCCCGAACCAGGCTTCAATGACGATGAGTCCGGCGCGCAGATTGTCTTCGGCATTGCAAGGCGGGTTCTTCTCCAAATCCTGAGTACCTGTTGAGTAGTGTCCGGCTTCCCATAAATGTTTGCACTCCTTGGCTTCCGCGCCTAGTAATGGCTAGCTATCTTCCACGTGTCGAGCGAATGCAAGAAGCCAGGGCATTTTTACATTTGCCTCCCTAGCCATGTGAGTAAATCGTCTATTTAAAGAGCCGGGGATCCTTAGATCCAGATCACACCATCCTCCCACCGCGAGTATCCATCAGAGCACGCCCGGAAAAGTCCATTCCATCATGGCCGGCCATCGCAGCTCCTCCTCTCGCTCCCGTAGCCCTAAGCCAGGCAACTGGAAGAAGTGTTCCATCTCCCACAGACAGTTAGTAGAGTTACAGACCCAGGGGTTTCTCCCTCCTGCATATATGGTCCCCGTCCGAGCTGGACTAGCCACCTATGATGGCGGGGAGCAAGCGGAGAGCTTTCCCAACCCATCTATGGGGGAGCGGGTATGCCTTGTCCCTTACTTATTAAGGGGACTTGGATTTCCAATCCATCCGTTCCTCCGCGGGCTCCTGGAGTTCTACGGCCTCCAGCTGCATAATTTTACTCCCGCCTCCATATTACATATCGCTGGCTATGTCGCCCTTTGCGAGCTGTTTTTGGGCTGCGAAGCTCATTTCGAGCTATGGAAGAGGCTATTTTGCCTCGTACCCCGTACACAGGAGGGGTCAATATATCAAGTGGGCGGAGCCGAAATATGGCGCATCGCCGGGACCGGATACCTGTCCGGTACTCCGAAGAAGACATCCGAAGACTGGCCTTCGGAGTGGTTTTATATGGAGGACGTCCCCCTTCCGGACCCTATTCGGATGGGCCTTCCTGAGTTCGACAACGCTCCCTTGAAGAAACGCCGCAGCTGGCGCCCTCGGAGCCCCCAGGAGGAAGATAACGGAGAAGTCCTTTACCTGATGGGCCGGATTAGGACGCTGGCCAAATCAGGATTGACAATAATCGAAGTTATGTCAATATGTATAATGTGGGGGTTGCAGCCACTTCAATATCGGGGACAACCCATGTGGCACTTCAATGGAGAAGACGATGCCACCCGCTGCGGTCGTAAAGGTCCGGACTCCATCGCGGCTCTAGCGAAAATACTGTCCGATTTGTATAAAGGAGAGGAAGAGGAGTTCATCCGCATCAAGCCACGGGATGGATTCTTCATCTACAACCCCCCAAACTGGGTGAGCTACTACCTTTTACTCCAGACCTTCCCGCGTTCCTTGTCATAAATATTTACCTTGCTATTTCATAGCAGAAACTGCGAAAAGCTGTGAGGGAGGTCCACAGCTCGCCTCCACAACCAGAGGACCCTGACCGGGCCCTCGACCCCGGACTCGAAGAAGATCCGGACACATTTGTGGAGCTTATTGACAGGACGTTCTATCAATTGAGCTACGACGATTCCATGGTGGCCATCATAGCCGATTATCCTGGACTACTCCCTGCATCGCATGTAAGTAAAACCGGAGTCCCAACTTCCGAGAAGGATCCCTTTTTCTGCACTTCACCTACCGCACACATATGGTGTCTTAAAGGGAAGGCCCTTGGGACGCCATGCCGAACCCGCAGTGACTCACCAACAAGGGGCACCGAAGCCGGGTAGGCTTAAAAGGAAGGCGGTCAGGACTGAGACGCCGTCGCAGAGGTATGAAAAGGAACCCCGCTCCGTGGTTGTCGTCTTTTAAAATATAATAACGCCCATGTTTCCTAGTAGAAAAAACGCTCGCCGGACTATATCCAGAGAGGTTGCCGGCCACGCCTCCACCAGTCGGGCTCCAGAGCCGGACTTAGAAGCGGACGCTAACATGGGGCCAACGCCGGATGTTCCTCCTACAGAGGATGCAGATAGGCTGTCCGCTACGAATTCCGAAGTGGAGAGCGCCATGAACCACATGCGTCGTTGGGCCGTACTCTGCGACGCTTGTTTCTCCCAAGAGGCGTTCGATGCCTTCAACTCAGGAGACGCGTACATCCGAGCTGCTCAAAATGGTCTTGCCAGAGCCACGGACCAGTATGTAAAGGATATACGGGTAATAAAATCTAATAATTATGTATATCAGTAGCCCCTGCGACTTGAAACAGTTGGCACAACTGATTTAACGATCATTGTTTTGCATAGGTTCTTACGGAGAAGAATACCCAGTTGTCTCAAGAGCTGGAGGAGTGCAAAGCCCAGCTTCAGGCCGCAGTTGCCGCAGTAAAGGAGTCCGAGAAGGCCCCATCTGGTAACACTTTTTTCTATGACATGCACCAGGTAGTATGCGGCATGCATGCAAATCTGACAATAGATTCTGCAGATAATCCCGAAATGAATCCGGAGGTCGTGCAAGGGGATGAGCAACATGCTCAACGACAGTTAAAGGCTAGCGAGCACGTGCTTAAGAAGGTTAGGCAGGAGAAAAAGGATCTCCAAGACGCCAATATCCGGCTGAGTGTTGAACTGAAAGATGTTCGGGCCCAGCTCGCTGACTCCGTAAAGGAGAATAAAAGGCTTCGTCGCGGTATTTAGTAAGTGCTTAAACGAACTTTTATAAAGTTCGGCGAAGAAACCGGCTAACAGAGTTATATCTGTAGGTATGCTGACGGGTCGTCCCGCCGAAGAGATGCCCAGGTCTGCCGGTGATCTTCTGCCCGAGCTCTCACAACTGCACGAACAAGTTCGGCAGGTGATGCATGGCGTTGCCCAGGCCTTGTGGCCGTCCGCCTCCCTGCTAGGAGGCATGGGGGAGCTCGTAGAGAAGCTCAAGGGAGCACGGCGGTGCTTCCGATTATGGAAGATATCTGCCTGCCGACAAGGTGCGAGGGAAGCCTGGGCCATGGTGAAGACTCGATATACCAAGGCTGACCCGAACCATATGGCCGAAGTCGGGCCTATGGGGTCTGATGGGAAAGAAATCCCCGTCAGTTTGGTGTATGACCAGGTGAAATTAGCCGCAAAGTATTCCCAACAGGATTGTAGGCTAGACAGCCTGTTGGATGGTATAGAAGAAGAATTTAGTCAGTCTAAGTGACTGTGTACTTCAAGTGACATATATTTGTCCCTAGCCAGGTTGTAAATCATTTGTCATGGCGGGCCTTTTCGCTCCGACCTCCGGACCCGACAGTCCGGAGTGTATCCGAATACCCGCTCAGTTATGTAAAAACCGGGGTACGCGTGGAAACCAGGCGTAGGGGTCATAAGTGCTTGAACACACAAGTACCCAACTAGCTATGTTATATTACATGGATAGTAAGAAACATCTTCCAGGGAGAATATTTCCGTTAAGGGTTCCTTTCCCTGGGTACGCATGCATTAATGTGTATGTCCGAACTGCGAAAAGAGACGCAGGATATAAACATCTGGGGGCATGTATTACAATAAACAAAGGTCATCTTTTGTTCACCGACCGAATATTCCCTTAAGAACGCTAGCTTTCGGCTTCACCCAGTCTGAGGTACACATCCGGCTGACCCGGCAGTAACAATCGTAGAGGTGCTCCCCTTATGCCCTAGCCGAATTAACGGGAACGTAGGGCATAAACACAAGAGCCAGGCAACCCAGCTTGGCCAAAACTGAAGTCATGTCGGTGCATATAATGGCGAAAAAAGGTACATGTGGAAAAGTAACACATGTGTGGGGCATAGAGCCTGGAAAATAGTTATATTAAGCTTCTGTAGAAGAAGCCCCCAGGTATAATGAGTGCGGCTAGCGCGTCAAGATTGTGTAGTCACGACACATTTTAACCTTTTAAGGTTGTGAAGAAAAAGGGGAAGAAAGAAAGAGAGAAAAGGACAGATAACGGATATATATAAAAATTGACGGAGGTAAGGAGACGAACACGTAGTCCGGCACTAGGCGTAGAACCTTCGGAGTCTGGCTGCGTTCCATGGGTTTGGCTCGAGTCGATTGTCCGATGCATCCCGCAGACGGTACGCTCCAACGGTCAGAACTTGGTCAATAATGAAGGGACCTTCCCATTTGGGCTTGAGCTCGTTCTTTTTCTTCTCCGGTAGGCATAGAACGAGTTCGCCAACGTTATAAGTTTTGGCCCGTACTTCTCTGCTTTGATACCTTCGAGCCTGTTGCTGATAGAATGCGGAACGGGCTTTTGCCACATCACGCTCCTCCTCCAGGGTGTCCAAACTGTCCTGCCGATCAAGCTCGGCTTCGTTCTCTTCGTACATGCGCACTCGAGGTGAGTCATGAATTACGTCGCAGGGCAGTACCGCCTCTGCGCCGTACACCATAAAGAACGGTGTGTATCCGGTATTGCGATTCGGCGTGGTCCACAGCCCCCATAGTACAGAGTCGAGCTCCTCTACCCAGTGCGTATCGGATTCCTTCAAGGATCGCACTAATCTGGGTTTAATGCCGCTCATGATAAGACCATTTGCTCGCTCGACTTGACCGTTAGTTTACGGGTGATAGACAGAAGCATAATCGAGCTTAATGCCCATGTTGCTGCACCAAAGTTTTACCTCGTCGGCTGTAAAGTTCGAGCCGTTATCAGTGATGATGCTGTGGGAACGCCATAACGGTGTACAACCCCGGATATGAAGTCTATCACTGGTCCGAATTCGGCCGTTTTAACTGGTTTGGTTTCTATCCATTTGGTGAATTTCTCCACCATGACCAATAGGTATTTTTTCTTATGGCTTTCCCCTTTAAGGGGTCCGACCATATCAAGCCCCCAAACCGCAAAAGGCCAAGTAATGGGGATTGTTTGGAGAGCGGTAGGTGGCATATGGCTTTGGTTTGCAAAAAGCTGGCAACCGACGCAACGTTGAACGAGGTCCTGTGCGTCTGCTCGGGCCGTCGGCCAGTAAAAACCTGTTCGGAAGGCCTTGCTTACAAGGGCCCGGGCTGCGGCGTGATGGCCGCCAAGTCTAGCATGAATTTCTGCCAATAGTTGCGTCCTTCCTCTTCGGAGATGCACCTTTGAAGTACTCCGGTAGCGCTTCTCTTATAAAGCTCTCCCTCGTGGACCTTGTAGGCTTTAGACCGCCGCACAATGCAACGTGCCTCGTTTGGGTCCTTGGGTAGTTCTTGCCTAGTTAGGTAAGCCAAGAAGGGTTCTGTCCACGGGGCGATGACGACCATAATCACGTGGGCCGAAGGTGTTATTTCGGTGGTTGAGCCTCCGATTACGTCAGAGTGTTCGGGATCTGGCGTTGTGGCCGGGTCTGGACTATTACTGCCGGTCTCTCCTTCCCATACCACATATGGCTTAAAAAGCCTTTCCAAGAAGATATTAGGTGGGACGGGATCGCGCTTAGCGCCGATGCGGGCGAGGATATCCGCCGCCTGATTGTTTTCCCGGACCACATGGTGGAATTCAAGCCCCTCGAACCGAGCTGACATCTTGAGGACGGCGTTGCGGTAAGCCGCCATTTTCGGATCCTTGGCGTTGAAGTCTCCATTTATTTGGGATATTGCGAGGTTCGAATCCCCCCGCACCTCTAGGCGTTGAATGCCCATGGAGAGTGCCATCCGAAGGCCATGTAACAGGGCCTCATATTCTGCTGCGTTGTTGGAGTCTGTGTATAATATTTGGAGTACGTATTGGACTGTATCTCTAGTGGGGGATGTCAGGACGACGCCAGCCCCCAGACCAGCCAGCATTTTAGAGCCGTCAAAGTGCATGATCCAATTGGAGTACGCGCCGTACTCTTTAGGTAGTTCGGCTTCTGTCCAGTCGGCGACGAAATCCTCCAGTACTTGTGACTTAATGGCTCGCCATGGTTTGTATATTATGTCGAATGGGAGGAGCTCAATGGCCCATTTGGCAATCCGGCCAGTGGCATCGCAGTTGTTTATTATGTCGTTGAGTGGTACTTCAGAGGCCACCGTAATTGAACACTCTTGAAAGTAGTGTCGTAGTTTCCGGGATGCCATGAAGACCGCGTATGCTATCTTTTGATAATGTGGGTACCGTGATTTGCATGGAGTAAGGATAGTGGATACATAGTATACCGGCTTTTGAAGTGGGAACTTATGTCCGTCCGCCTCTCATTCGACGACGAGCACTGCGCTTACAATTTGGTGTGTTGCCGCTATATATAACAGCATTGGTTCGCCGACATTTGGCGCGGCCAAGATTGGGTTAGTGGCCAACATAGCTTTTATTTCTTCCAATCCGGCTGTGGCCGCATCCGTCCACTCGAAGTGTTCGGTGCGTCGAAGAAGGCGATAAAGAGGTAGTGCCTTTTCTCCTAATCAGGAGATAAAGCGGCTGAAGGCAGCCACACATCCAGTTAGTTTCTGGATTTGCTTGAGGTCTGTTGGGATAGCCAACTGTGACAGAGCTCTGATTTTAGCGGGATTTGCTTCAATTCCTCTATTGGAGACGATGAAGGCTAAGAGCTTTCCGGCCGGCACGCCGAAGACGCATTTCTCCGGATTGAACTTGTTGTCGTATGTTCGAAGATTGTCGAACGTGAGCCTCAAGTCGTCTATTAAGGATTCGACGTGTCTGGTTTTAATGACCACATCGTCTACGTATGCGTCCACTGTTTTGCCGATCTGTGTCTCCAAGCATGTCTGAATCATGCGTTGATAGGTTGCACCGGCGTTTTTTAGCCCGAAAGGCATGGTATTAAAACAGAAGGTGCCGTATGGGGTGATAAATGCCGTTGCGGCTTGATCGGACTCCGCCATCTTAATTTGATGGTATCCGGAGCATGCGTCGAGGAAACACAATGAGTCGTGTCCTGCGGTAGCGTCGATAATTTGATCGATGCGAAGGAGGGGGAAGGGATCCTTGGGGCAAGCCTTGTTAAGGTCCTTGAAATCGACACATAGGCGCCAGGATTTGTCCTTCTTTGGTACCATCACTAGGTTTGCTAGCCAGTCCGGATGTTTTATTTCTCGAATGAACCAGGCCTCAAGTAACTTGGCTAGCTCCTCTCCCATGGCTTGTCGCTTAGGCTCAGAGAAACGCCGGAGAGTTTGCTTGACTGGCTTGAACCCCTTTAGAATGTTGAGGCTATGCTCAGCCAGCCTGCGTGGGATTCCTGGCATGTCTGAAGGGTGCCAGGCGAAGATGTCCCAATTCTCTCGCAAGAACTCCCGTAGTGCGGCGTCTACTGTGGGGTTTAACTGTGCCCCGATGGATGCTCTTTTTGTAGGGTCCGTTGGGTGGACTTGGAATTTGACTATTTCGTCCGCTAGTTTAAAAGAGGTGGACTTTGGTCTTTTGTCGAGTATCACATCGTCCCTGTCCACTGTGGAGCGCAGTGTGGTTAGTTCTTCGGCCGCAAGGGCTTCGGATAACGCCTCGAGGGCTAGTGCGGCGGTTTTATTTTCGGCGCGGAGTGCTATGTCCGGATCACTAGCTAGAGTGATGATTCCATTAGGCCCGGGCATTTTGAGCTTCATGTACCCGTAATGGGGTATGGCTTGGAAGATCGTGAATGCCTCCCGCCCTAGAAGGGCGTGGTATCCGCTATTGAACGGGGCCACTTGGAATGTGATTTCTTCAGACCTATAATTCTCCGGCGTGCCGAATACCACATCTAGTGTGATTTTTCCTGCACATCGTGCCTCCCGACTAGGGATGATCCCTCTGAAGGTCGTGCTGCTTTGCTCAATGCGGCTCCTGTCTATTTCCATTTTTCGAAGAGTCTCCTCATAGATGAGGTTTAATCCGCTGCCACCGTCCATGAGCACTTTAGTAAGCCGGAAGCCATCCACAATTGGACTAAGGACCAAGGCGGCTGGTGCTCGGGCTGTTCGGAATTTAGGTTCGTCACTGGCATTGAAGGTTATAGCCGTATTGCTCCATGGATTTATTGCTGCCACGTGGCAGACTTCGGCAAGGCTGCGGAGTGCTCGCTTACGCCTATTATTTGAGGAAAAGGTCTCGAAGACTGTTAATACTGTATTGTTATTGACCATGGGATGGTGCTCTGCGATATTATTGATGAGGAGATCCTCACCGCTCTTGGCCACCTGCCGGAGTATCCAACATGCTCTAAGGCTATGAGTTGGCATGGTATCCGGTGTACTGTGAATTTTGCATGGTCCGTTGAGCCATCCCTCCAATATAGTTCCACGCCCTGCAGTGGGATTCTGTTTCTTTGTAATTAGATCGGGTGACTTACGAGAGTACACCCTTTTAGTTCGGGCAGGGGGTTTAGTGAGAGCCGGAGGATCCCAGAATTTTGTTTGGGTTTTCCAGGCGCTTTCCATCGCACAATACTTCTGTACTATGGCCGCCAAGTCAGCAAAGTGTGCTATGTCACGGCGACTTATGGCGTTGAGGATTCCCTTGTCCGTGCAGTTTTTGCAAAAGAACGAAATTGCGTCTTCCTCGCGACAGTCCTTGACCTTGTTCATTACAAGGAGGAATCTGGCCCAATAGTGATGTACTATCTCTTGGGGCTCTTGTCTAATGTGGGAAAGATCATTAATATCTGGGTGGGTGGGTGGGTAGATTTAAGTCCGAACCCTGACCCGATCTGAGACCCAGGGGCGGGGGAGTTTCCGATCTTAGAAGTTTGGGCTCCGGGATGTTGCCCCATAGGTCTGGCCCGCTGTTTGATTCTAGGTTCAAAGCTTGGGCCATGTCCTCCCGTAGACGGGTATCCGGCTCAGAGAGCTCGGGAATCCGGACATAGTTTGTCCTCAAGATAGAGGAAGAATCGCTGCGTTGCTCCTCCACCACCGCTATCTGGTGGGTGACCGGCGGAGAGTTAATCTCCCTTTGGTCGGGTTTAAGCCCAATCCGATCATAGTCCGTAGCGACTCCCAAGGCGGCGATGCGATCCAAGAGCTCGTTCAAGGAAGAGAGCTCCATTGGATCCATCTGCTCGGAGAATTCCGAGCCGACGCGGAGGCTGTTTTCGATGACCCGAGAAGTCATCGTCGGCGCAACGGCCGAGCTGGCGGTCATGACGAAACCACCTAGTCGGAGAGTTTGGCCTACAGTCAGGGCTCCCCCAGTGGTGATGCTGTCCTTGATGATGAGGCGAGCCATCCGGCCTTATCGTGACGGCACAGTGGAACTCTCAATGAAAGCACCAATGTCGGTGTCAAAACCGGCGGATCTCGGGTAGGGGTCCCGAACTGTGCGTCTAAGGCGGATGGTAACAGGAGGCGGGGGACACAATGTTTACCCAGGTTCGGGCCCTCTCGATGGAGGTAATACCCTACTTCCTGCTTGATTGATCTTGATAATATGAGTATTACAAGAGTTGATCTACCACGAGATCGTAGAGGCCAAACCCTAGAAGCTAGCCTATGATTATGATTGTTGTTGTCCTATGGACTAAACCCTCTGGTTTATATAGACACCGGAGGGGGCTAGGGTTACACAGAGTTGGTTACAAGGGAGGAGATCTACATATCCGTATTGCCAAGCTTGCCTTCCACGCAAAGGAGAGTCCCATCCGGACACGGCACGAAGTCTTGAGTCTTGTATCTTCATAGTCCAACAGTCCGGCAGAAGTATATAATCCGGCTGTCCGAGGACCCCCTAATCCAGGACTCCCTCACCCTACCTCCATCTCTTTTAGGGATGCACATCCTCCACCATGGCATCCACTGCATATGTTTTGTATTCTCATAATCTCCCCACCAAAACTCCGCCATTGCATCAGTCAATTCCTTGCAAAGTTTCTTTGGAATATTCATGATCATTGCCTTAGATATCGTCATAACTTTGCGCTTTTCTATCAATTGCTCAGCAGTAATTTGTTCACCCACCGTAATATTTTCTATCTTGAGAGAAGCCTCTAGTGAAATCTATGGCCCCCGGGTCTATTTTCCATCATATAAGTTTCCGATCTACTATTATGCAATCTTTTACTTTCCAATCTATAAACCAAAAATACCAAAAATATTTACTTTATCGTTTATCTATCTCTATCAGATCTCACTTTTGCAAGTAACCGTGAAGGGATTGACAACCCCTTTATCACGTTGGGTGCAAGTTGTTTGATTATTTGTGTAGGTATTCGGTGACTTGTGCTTTATCTCCTACTGGATTGATACCTTGGTTCTCAAACTGAGGGAAATACTTATCTCTACTTTGCTGCATCACCCTTTCCTCTTCAAGAAAAAAATCAACGCAAGCTCAAGAAGTAGCAGGTATGCAAGGCGGGAGGCTATCCATGAGTCAATCTTTCAAAGCCCACATCCCTATTCATTTGTCAGCTCCTATCTCAATGATTTCATGTCGCTACCAAAGCCAGAACCAGAGCTCGACGTCACGATGAGATCAAGTGTTGATACTTCCCAATGCTGGATACCATAACCGGAGGGCGTTATGAAAATAAATGCTGACAGAACGGTCACCCGACAAGGACAGGGAGGTGTTGCAACCATGATTTTTCATGATCATAACGACCTATACTTGGGATCATCTACTGTGGTGTTTAGTGGTATTACGGATCCCACGGTTCTTGAAGCTTATACGTGCCGCAAATCACTGGCATTGGCGGAAGATCTCGGACTACAGAGGATATGTATTGTGTCGGACTGTTAAGGGATCGCCAACGACATTGATCAGGGCACTGGAGGCCCTCATGGCGCAATCATAC
This sequence comes from Aegilops tauschii subsp. strangulata, assembly GCF_002575655.3. NCBI lineage: Eukaryota > Viridiplantae > Streptophyta > Magnoliopsida > Poales > Poaceae > Aegilops > Aegilops tauschii. The sequence continues at coordinate 474,420,308 of NC_053040.3, forward strand.
ATGAAATAACAGAAAGAAATGGTAGTTTTCAGTTATGTAATTTCATTTTTTTAACGTGGGAGCTTCAGTTTTGAAGCTCACAATCTCGCCAAGTATGCTTGCAATTTAGGTGTGAGCCGATATTTTTTGTTGGGTAATCCTCATGACCCAATTCTTGTACTTATGAACATTATTCTGAATCAATAAAGTCGGCAAGATTTCTCAAAAAAAATATTATCGAAGTCCAAAAGAGTATTGCATGTGTCTGAAATAAAATCCTAATTTTGCAAGAGAAAATCTACATCACATCAAAGTATCAACCAATCTGATAGACGACAGTGAATCTTATATTTGACTATGAACTTAGTTAGTGTGCTACTCTCTCTCTCTCCCACCCACCCTCCCTCCCTCCCTCTCTCTGCGTCCTGCAACTTCTACTGAAATCAACATAAAGTACACTTTTATATTTAATCTTTTATTTTATAAACTAACATGAGGTATTGTATACAACTGATGAAACCAAATGTCCAGATGAGCATACCAAATAAACAAATTGTATGTAAGTATAACTCAATAGGCGATATGTTTATGTTCATTACTGACCGGTGCTATTTCAATGCCATGCATACTAGTAAGGTACACGTGCATTGCACGCGTGAGATTCGGTAACCAAATTATGAATAAATATCACACTATAGCATGTAATAAGCTTTGAGTCATATATGCATGATGTAGATATTCGTTTAATTCTTATAGTTCATCTCATCCAAAATCAATTAATTTTATAAAAAAAACTATTTAAGATTCATGAAATTGTGCATTGTAAAGCATAAAGTAAAAAACAAAAAGTGACAATTCATTTAGAAAAAAAAGTTTGGGAAATTAAGATATGGAAGATTCTAGAACAAAGGAGAAGTGCTTGTGTTTTGAGGTTTGTGCATTATGCTTAAGTTCAACCATGGAGTCTTCTAGATTGTACATGTGCCAGAATCTGGTGGAATGTAGATGATATCCAACGGCCAGTAGTGCTCAGATTTGCCATCTCTGTACCGCCGGATTGGCTTCATCCAACGACCAACTTTCAAAGTTATCCGCACACTATATAGGGGTATAGATGTTAAACTTGTTACCAAATCTAACTTGCAACAAATTTGCAAACTTTACAACTTATACTCTAAGTTCTATAAATATGCAAACCAAATAATCGTCTAGAAGTCGCTACTGAGATATTAGTTGGACATTATTCTGTAGAAACCTCTAACATGGTATTAAAAGAAACTAAAGTATACATCAATATATGGAAATAAATAAAATATGTACGTCCACACTATATAATTTGTGTAATTGTCGCAAAATAATTCAAAGATAACTTATATTACATCACTTAATTTAAATTTAGCATAAATAAGATTATCCATGATACATTGCAATAGATAACAAAGAACATTAAATTATATCAACTCAATTATGTGGTTAACTGTACCAACTAAATAATAAAAAATATTGTAGTATAAAAAAAAGTAATCCCTCCTATCCAAAATAAGTGCAGCAATTTTGAAGTATAAACTAAGATTAGTTCAAGCTTAGTTCAAAATTGCGACACTTGTTAAGGATCGGAGGGAGCATGCATTAAAATTTGGTATAAAAATATTTAGTATATTTCACCTCGGATGACAAATTTGTTTGGACCGTCGATAAGAGACTAAGTCCATATTCTCCTCAGTATATGTGTTACATTACGGATAAATCCTGATCCCGTTGAAAACAGGTATGATTCAATTTCTTCCATAAGAAAACTCTACAAAACAGTTTAGATTTTTCTCAAACTTTAAATTTTGTTTTCATGTCTTTTATGATTCTATAAACTAGGTGATTTCCCCGCGCGTTGCGGCGGGAATTGAAGATTAATTTCAGATGTATTATGTATGAAGAAAATGATCCAAATCAAGAGCTACTATTTTGTAATGTTGAAATGTTTCATACTTGCACTATATGTAAACAAAGAGTACACATGTGGTTTGCATGGGTTTGCAAAATAGTGTTAGTGGATGCTGGCATGCTTTCTAGCTTTTATATATGTTCAAGGAAAGCAAAAACAGACATATCCCTCAGAAAATCAGATATATGGAAATGAAGTAAGGAATTAACTAAAAAGATCCGGTGGAAAATTGATATTTACATTGGCAATATTGAACAAATAAATCTTTGTACAAACATACGGAAATCTAGCACCAATATGTAGACATTCCTCTCCTCGGTAGTCGATTTGGCTTCTAAGAGCATCGAAGTAATTGTAGTGAACTCTACTGGCTTTTAGTGACATCAAAAGTTGCATTTGTTCATCTGTATGCAAATGTTCAAATTTGTCTAGCTAAGTATTTTTTCAAAAGAAAACGAAATGTCGACATAATAATTAATATGGCCATATGTGAAAGCTAGTCATCATGTTATCAGGCAAGACACGAGCAACCAATTTAGAAGTACGCCTTAAAGCTAGTCATATTGTCATCTGGCAAGACATGATCAGCCAGCTGAGATGTATGTTCCGAATATCCAGACACAACATGAATAATGCTATTGGCTCTCAAAGGTTGTAAAGAAGGAGTAATGTACACAAACATAACAAAAAAAGACAAAATAATGACATCAAAACTATTTACAAAAGGCTTATAGTTGTAGGTTGTAGATCCGGTCAGTTAGGCCTAGTCGAGACCACAAATCCCTTGCTAAGTCGCATTGGAATAGCATGTGTCGTATGTCCTCGGGCCCCCTGCGGCACACTGGACATTCGCCAGATATGGGTATGTGTCTATTTGCGAGTATAGAATTTAACGAAACAATACCTTGAAGAGCTCGCCAACAGAATATTTGAATCTTTCACACTATGACTGCTATATTCTCTGATTTTTGTGAAAAGATTGTTGAGGTTTTCATGGATGATTTTTCCGTTTACGGAACTTCTTTTGATGATTGCTTAAGCAACTTTGATCGAGTTTTGCAGATATGCGAGCAAACCAATCTTGTCTTGAATTGGGAGAAGTGCAACTTTATGGTTAATGAAGGTATTGTCTTGGGACATAAAATTTCTGAACGAGGTATTGAGGTGGATAAAGCTAAAGTTGACGCAACTGAGAAAATGCCATGTCCTAAAGATATCAAAGGTATTCGTAGTTTCCTCGGTCATGTTGGTTTCTATAGAAGATTTATTAAAGACTTCTATAAAATTTCTAGGCCTCTTACAAATCTTTTACAGAAGGATGTTCCATTTGTTTTTTATGATGATTGTGTAGACGCCTTTGAAACACTTAAGAAAGCCTTAATTTCTGCACCTATTGTTCAACCACCTGATTGGAACTTGCCTTTTAAAATTATGTGTGATGCTAGTGATTATGCTATTGGTGCTGTTCTAGGACAAAGAGTTGATAAGAAATTAAATGTTATTCATTATGCTAGTAAAACTCTAGACAGTGCCCAAAGAAATTATGCTACTACTGAAAAAGAATTTTTAGCAGTGGTGTTTGCTTGTGATAAATTCAGATCTTACATTGTTGATTCTAAAGTGATTGTTCACACTGATCATGCTACTATAAAATATCTTATGGAAAAGAAAGATGCTAAACCTAGACTCATTAATTAGGTGGGTTCTCTTGCTACAAGAATTTGACTTACATATCACTCATAGAAAAGGAGCTGAGAACCCCGTAGCTGATAACTTGTCTAGGTTAGAAAATATTCTTGATGACCCACAAACTATTAATGATAGTTTTCCTGATGAGAAATTAGCTGCAATAAATGTTTCTCATAACACTCCTTGGTATGCTGACTATGCTAATTACATTGTTGCTAAATATATACCACCTAGCTTCACATACCAACAAAAGAAAAAATTCTTCTATGATTTAAGACATTACTTTTGGGATGACCCACATCTTTATAAAGAAGGAGCAGATGGTATTATTAGAAGTTGTGTACCTGAGCATGAACATCGATAAATCCTACGGAAATGTCACTCTGAAGCTTATGGAGGGCATCATGCGGGAGATAGAGCTGCTCACAAGGTATTGCAATCTGGATTTTATTGGCCTACTCTCTTCAAGGATGCCCGTAAGTTTGTTTTATCTTGTGATGAATGTCAAAGAATGGTAGTATTGGTAAGCATTAGGAAATGCCTATGAATTATTCACTTGCTGTTGAACCATTTGATGTTTGGGGTTTTGACTACATGGAACCTTTTCCTTCCTCTAATGGGTATACACATATTTTGGTTGCTGTTGATTATGTCACTAAGTGGGTAGAAGCTATTCCAACTAGTAGGGCTGATCACAACACCTCTATTAAAATGCTTAAGGAAGTTATTTTCCCAAGGTTTGGAGTCCCTAGATATTTAATGACTGATGGTGGTTGACACTTTATTCATGGTGCTTTCCGTAAAATGCTTGCTAAGTATGATGTTAACCATATAATTGCATCTCCATATCATCCTCAGTCTAGTGGTCAAGTTGAACTTAGCAATAGAGAAATAAAGTTAATATTACAAAAAACTGTCAATAGGTCCCGAAAGAATTGGTCTAAGAAATTAGATGACGCACTTTGGGCTTATAGAACAACATATAAAAATCCTATGGGTATGTCTCCTTATAAAATGGTTTATGGAAAAGCTTGTCATTTGTCTCTTGAGTTAGAACATAAAGCATATTAGGCAATTAAAGAACTCAACTATGATTTCAAACTTGCCGGTGAAAAGAGGCTATTTGATATTAGCCCACTAGATGAATGGAGAACCCAAGCTTATGAAGATGCCAAGTTATTTAAAGGAAAAGTTAAAAGATGGCATGATAAAAGAATCCAAATGCGTGAGTTCAAAGTTGGAGAATATGTTCTTTTGTACAACTCTCGTTTCAGATTCTTTGCAGGAAAACTTCTCTCCAAATGGGAAGGACCTTATGTTATCGAGGAGGTTTATCGGTCTGGAGCTATCAAAATAAATAATGCCAAGGGTACTAAACCGAAGGTTGTCAATGGGCAAAGAATAAAACATTATATCTCACGTACGCCTATTAATGTTGAAAGCAATGTTATCCAAACTATGACACCGGAAGAACACATAAAGGAAACCTTCCGGAACACTCCCAAATCGTGAAAAAAGAGGAGGTACGTGATACGATAAGTAAACGGACTCCGAAAAATTCGCAAAAATATTTTCTGACAGTTTTGGAATATATTAAAAATCAGGAAAATAAGAAACAACCAGGAAGGCACCCCTGGTGGGCACAAGACACCAGGGCGCGCCTGGCAGCCAAGGCCGTCCAGGTGGGTTGTGCCCACCTCGGGTACCTTCCGGACTCCATTTTTCTTCCGTTTGCTTGTTTCCCAAGGTAAAAAATCTTTATATACCCCCCCCAAACCTATTGACCACCGTATCGCGGAGAAATCTTCTGTTTTCTTTTCTTGCAATTTTCTGTCAGATCTGTCAGGCCAGGCACCATGTCCTCTTCCCCCACCAACAACGTAGAAGAGGATGCTTGGTTGATTAAGATTGAATTGAAGAGAGAAGAGCTCGAAGAAACTTTCAAGGAGGACAAGAGCAAGGAAGCTGTCGGAGATCAAACTCCGGCAGTAGAGCAAACCTTGCCCGTGGAGAAAGAAGATGTCCTCCAACCATACTATGAATACCTCACTCCACTGAATTGAGGCCTTTAGGATCATCGAAACGGTTCGTGTTCAAAACAAATATCTCTCTCGTTAAAATATTTTATTGCAAGAGCACATCATTACCCTTTGGAGCGTCATCCGAAGATTGGAGTATCTTTTGAGCCTGGAAGAGAAGGACGAATCCTCCACTACTTCATCACCACCACCTTCTTCTTCATCACCAAAGGAGACTTGAGTATCGGGTATGGGCACACCCTTGGCTTGTGCCAAGCTTGGGGGAGGTGCCCCGGTATTGTATCACCTCCATTATCTTTTGCTTTTACTTATCTTAGTTCGATCCTTAGTTACCTTTTGATTTAGTTCAATAAAAGCTTAGTTCGATCCTTTCTTTTCGAGTGCTTACTTAGTGATCTCTCCTTATAATCGTGTGCCAGATATATAATAGAGTTTAGTTTGAGTTTTGCTCTCTTTACTTTCATGTTCAATAAAAAGAAAGGAAATAAATGAAAAAGATCATATATGCTAATCTTATGGTAAGTAATGACATCACATAAGGAAGAATATAAGTAGAAAAATTTATTGGAGATTTACAAACATAGCATTGGTCAATAATGCAATTCATGAAAGAATTAATAAGGGAAGAGAAGATTCACATGCAAATACACTATCTTGGGCATCTTTTATGATTGTGAGCCCCCATCAAAATATTATATGCCAAAATTGTTGACGTTGGACAAGGAAGACAACGTAATGATTTATGTTTGTTCATATTCACATAGAAGTTATATTGTCATAGATCCTTTAACATGTGGTGCTTGCCCCTATATTTGCTAGCCAAAAATTCCGCACTAAGTAGAGATACTACTTGTGCATCCAAAACCCTTAAACCCAAATCTTGTTTTAAGAGTCCACCATACCTACCTATGGATTGAGTAAGATCCTTCAAGTAAGTTGTCGTCGGTGCAATAAGGCAATAAAAATTGCTTCTAAACGTAGATCATTTAGTGTAAGAGAAAATTGAGCGTTGTACGAACTTGTGATAGCAAAATAATAAAGGCGACATACTGCATAATAAAGGTTGCTATCATAAGGGGCAATATAACGTGACGTTCTTTTGCACTAAGAGATTGAGCATACAACCAAAAAGCGCATGGCAACCTCTGCTTCCCTCTGCGAAGGGCCTATCTTTTACTTTTATGTATTTACTTTTATGCAAGAGTCAAAGTATTTCTCTCTGCTCCTTTTTATTTTCTCTTTTGGCAAGCAGCATGTGGTGAGGAAAGATCTAGGCACATATATCCAGCTGGATATGGGTCGCATGAGTTATTATTGTTGACACCACCCTTGAGGTGAATACGTTAGGAGGCGAAACTATAAGCCCCTATCTTCTTATGTGTCCGGTTGAAACTTTTTGCTCATGTGTATGCGGTGAGTGTTAGTAGTCATAGAAGACTATATGATGGTTGAGTATGTGGATTTGCCAAAAGGCTCCGATACGTGACCCTTCCTGAAAAGATGATGTATTGTAGTTGCAAAGTTGCCTGAGAACATAGTTTGTTGATTTTCAATAGAGTTTATGCTTTATACTTCGATGTTGTGATGAATTATTACTTATTCATGAGAAGTTTACGATAAAAGTTGTGTGATAAAAGTTCTATGATAAAGTTTGTTGTTGTTATAATAATATACATGATGCTTCTATGTCCGTATTTTGTTTGTATCGACACATCTCTCTCTAAGCATGTGCACATGTTTTTCGATTTCGGTTTTCACTTGACGACAAGCGAGGTCTAAGCTTGCGGGAGTTGATACGTCCATTTTGCATCATGTTTTCCTACTGTTATTTATGATGTTTTTATGCATAATAATACTTTTTGGAGCAATTCTAATGCCTTTTCTCTCATAATATGCAAGGTTCACACAAAGAGGGAGAATACCGGCAATTGGAATTCTGGACCTGAAAAGACTACATCAGGCTACCTATTCTGCACAACTCCAAATGAGCTGAAACTTCACGGAGAATTTTTATGGAATATATAAGATTATTGAAGCAAATAACTACCAGAGGGGGCCCACCAGGTGGGCACAACCCACCTGGGCACGCCCTTGTGGGTTGTGCCCTCCTCGGCCCACCTCTGGTGCCCCTCTTCTACTATATAAGTCATTTTAACCTAGAAAAATGAGGGGAGGACTTTCGGGACGAAGCACCGCCGTCTCGAGGCGGAACCTGGGAAGGAGCGCTTTTGCCCTCCGGCGGAGCGATTCTGCCGAGGGAACTTCCCTCCCGGAGGGGGAAATCATCGTCATCATCATCACCAACAACTCTCCCATCTTGGGGAGGGCAATCTCCATCAACATCTTCAACAACACAATCTCCTCTCAAACCCTAGTTCATCTCTTGTGTTCAATCTTTGTACCGGAACATTAGATTGGTGCTTGTGGGTGACTAGTAGTGTTGATTACATCTTGTGTTGATTACTATATGGTTTATTTGGTGGAAGATTATATGTTCAGATCCATTATGCTATTTAATACCCCTCTGATCTTGAGCATGATTATCATTTGTGAGTAGTTACTTTTCTTCTTGAGGTCACGGGATAAATCTTGTTGCAAGTAATCATGTGAACTTGATATATCATATTTGGGCCTAAGGGAATGCATTGTGGAGTATTTATTAGATGATGGATTGCGAGAGTGATAGAAGCTTAAACCCTAGTTTATGCGCTACTTCGTAAGGGACTGATTTGGATCCAGAAGTTTAATGCTATGGTTAGATTTTATCTTAATACTTTTCTCATAGTTGCGGATGCTTGCAGGGGGTTAATCATAAGTAGGAGGTTTGTTCAAGTAAGAACATCACCTAAGCACCGGTCCACCCACATATCAAATTATCAAAGTAGCGAACACAAATCAAACCAACATGATGAAATTTCCGTGTACCCTCAAGAACGCTTTGCTTATCATAAGAAACCGTTTTGGCCTGCCCTTTGCCACAAAAGGATTTGGCTACCTTGCTGCACTTTTGTTACCGTTACCGTTACTTGCACGTTACAAATTATCTTGCTATCAAACTACTCGGTACTTATAATTTCAGTGCTTGCAGAGAATACCTTGCTGAGAACCACTTTTCATTTTCTTCTGCTCCTCGTTGGTTTCGACACTCTTACTTATCGAAAGGACTACGATTGATTCCCTATACTTGAGGGTCATCAAAGACTGAAGATTCCCTCTCCGAAGCCCCAAACGGGTTCCAGATCTGGCCTCCCGATGAAGCATAGGAGGTGGCGGTGGCTCCATATCGTGAAACGCGATGAAACTTTCTCCCCGATTTTTTCTCCGAAAATAGGATTTTATAGTGTCGGAATTAGGGTCAGGGGGCCGCCAGGTGGGCACAACCCACCAGGGTGCGCCTGGAGGGGGTGGCGCGCGCTGGTGTATCGTGCTCACCCAGGGCACCCCCTCCGGTAGTTCTTGGTCCCAATATGTTTTATTTATTCTGAAATAAATCACCAAAAAGTTTCGTTCCAATCCGAGAACTTTTATTTTTGCACAAAAACAACACCATGATAGTTCTGCTGAAAACAGCGTCAGTCCGGATTAGTTTCATTCAAATCATGCAAATTAGAGTCCAAAACAAGAGCAAAAGTGTTAGGAAAAGTAGATACGAGGGAGACGTATCAATGCTTCATTTTGAGCCAATAAAATACATCCTTTGTCAAAAAAAATCAAAGCAACAAGCTACACATAAATACATAAGAGTTCATATGAATAGGACACCAGTAGACAACAACTCACAAAAGAGTTCCTAACTTCATCTACTACCCCTATAAAAGCACGAAAAATAGATCCAATTCATCATTTAAACCGTCTAATCACAAAATCTAAAGGTTCAAAATATTTCAATGTTGGGCACCAACGATGTTGAGCGCATCAACAACCCACTAAGGGCATCTCCAACGCGGACCCTCAAAGCACCCGTAACCGTCCGAACTGCGGTTATTTGAGCCGGGGAGCCACAGGTGATCTACGCGGTAGGGAAATTTTCGTTGTGCAATAGTCGCACACCATGTAGCCCAACAGTCCCACTCTACCAGCACACCCCCTAGAGTGTGTTGCATGCTAGCATTAAGAGCGTTCGACACATGTTAGGGTAAACTAGTACACCCCTGCAGGGTTAAATCTATTCGAATAGTCGTGTCTGTGATTATGGATGACTTGGAGATTTTTATGAGATCATAGAAAAAAACTTCAACTAATAGTTAATAAACTTTCTTAGATGTGAGTGCCCAGGGGATATTTTTTATCGTTGGTGATGCGAACGAGGATGCAACGTAGTGCTATGACGTGGTGGTTAGGTTTAACTAGATGGTTCTTACACACTCTCGTGCCTTATCTCTAATAGATGCACATTGTAGTGTGTCTCTGTAGAATGCTAATGCTTGATGTCTCTGTAGAACGCTAGCGTACCATCCCGCTGCAATGCCGCTTGAGGTATTTCACCATTTCTTTCTTTCTTTCTTTCTTGTTGAGAATTGCATGTTAGTGTTGGATCTTAGGAATTGCGTGTAAGCTAGACTAGATAGTAATAGCAAGAATTGTTTCCCTCTCATTGTTGTTCTTCCAGCACTTGTCGCCACGGAATCCATGCAGTTGACCGGAGTCCATACAGTAACTGTGTTGGTGTTGGTGTTCATGTTGGTGCCAACCTCACCTCTGTTAGACTCATATCGCTGTTCGGGCATTCAATCGAACGGTCGGTGGGCGTGTAGTTACCAGGCAGTTGTACTTGCTGCAGCACGTGTAGATACTAGCATCATGTACATTGTTGGGAATCACCATGTCCTCTCAATCAAATCAACGGCTGATCGTCCTGTACTGAAACTGCATAGCATAATAAGAACAGTTTAATCTCCAGCTACTTTACATTATGTGTTGAATACCTGCAGTTTGGCTGTTATCTGCATCCTTGAAGCTGAGCACTCTTGTTATGAACCTGCCTTCTCCATACTGCAAGCCTAACCACACTACCCATATTAATATCAATATACATGCATCATATACTTTCGCTTTGCTTATACAGTTCACACTCTTTTCCCAACCTTGCTATTTTCTCTTATTCCGACCTTGATTTCCACCTCAAATCCATGGACAGACCATGGCTTCTTTGTATATGTGGAACATGCAGCAGTTCTTGGGCCTAATGTTTTGCTGTAGTAGGCTAGAGGTTGTTCGTTTTGCATAAGCAGTCTTCTTGGTGAAGTGCATCACAGGCTTATTTCGTTTTCTTGTAACCTGCAGGAATTCGATCAGTGGGGGGGGGGGGGGGGGGGGGGGGGGGGCGTCCATTTGGCGGCAGAGGAGGAGGAGGACGATGACGACTAGTCGTAGGTGAGGGGATTTCATAACCTAACCTTTCCCTTTCTAGAAGAAGCAAGTAGACATGTTTATTCAGATAATTCAGTTCCTCTATTTGGTCGTATTTGCTGCCAGTAATATTTTTATTTGTAAAGCTAGTAAAAATTATGGAACTTAAAATACAAAATCAGTTGATTTCTCTCTTCAGCCTTAACAAAAAAGATTTAGCCCATTTTTCTTGTGTTGAATAACCTGGGAACAAAATTCCGGTTCCTATACAATACCAAATTAAATCTAGTTTATGCACATGAGCTGTATTTCTTGGTCTTGTTATTTTATTTTATTTTTCCAATACTCCGAGAATTAGATTGTTTATTTTCTCCGGTGAGAAAAAATGTAGTAGTGGTCTTGAATCTGTTTTGCACAAGTGTACAGATGTTGGTGTAGATACTATTTGCTGCATAAACATGATATTTGGAGTCTTACTTTAGTGGAGTGCTCATATGATTGTGCTTCGAAAACGATTTTATGATAGGTTTTGTTAGGACTTGGGACTTGTCTGAAACTGTTGTAGTGTTGTACAAAAGCAAAAGTAGTTGCTTGGGAGGTGCCATGTCGATATAAGAGTCTTTCTGCACATGACAAAAGATGTTCTGCAGCAAGTAAAACGTACTGATTCCACATTTCTGTCGTTCATTCAGATAAGTATCATCTGCTGCTAGCAGAAATTACAGAACCTACAAAGCCAAATTGTTATTGCCTCAGGTTTTATCTTGATCAAATTGTTATTGATTATTAATTTGTCAATGCAGAGTACAGTGGAGTCCTGACAGTTCACCTCTTCAAAAGTTTTCGCCCCTCGGAAGCGATGACTGCAGAACTGAACGCCTGCTTTTGGCATGTAGATAGATAGGTTCAGGTTCGGAAAACTCAGCAGCTGTGGTATTCAGAAAACTCAGCAGCCAAACTTGCTTCAATCTTAACTTTGTCTTGCGGTTCTATGATTCAGAACTGCTTGGATCATTGCGTGCAATGGTTGAACAGTATTTTGGTGATGCTGGTTGTAGTAGTTGTTGCAGACTTGCAGTGTCGCTCTTCTGACATTGATCTCTGTTATGTCATTGGTACTGTTTCCTGGATGAAGCATTACACTGTAGATGTTCTTGCAGCGAGTTGATGATGCTGCATTCCTTTTTGATGGATGCATTTTTTTTTTTTTTTTGCATAAATGGAGAATATAGTGGTTCTTTGATGGATGCATTTTTGCATAAAAGGAGAATGTAGTGGTTCTTGCAGTAAACTGGTGATCATGTATTTCTTTTAGATGATGCATTTCATGTAGACAAAAAAGGTAGTTCGTTCTTGAATGAACTGATGATCCTGTTTTCCACTGCGCCGTTTTGATCTTGTTTCTCTGTGTGGGGGTTCTTGCAATGAGTCGATGATCCTGCAATTTTTTTAGACGATACACTTTGCGTAATTGGAAAATGCAGTGGGGTTTTCCCTTGAGTTGCTGGTATATTTGTAGCAGTGCTGTACGAACAAAATTCAGATTTTATCCAACATCACAGTTTTCAGGTTTTGTACATAAGCTGCCTTCTTTTTTTTCACTTTTGCTAATTTTCAGTCGACTGTTTCTTATTTTGCTCTCAGTCGAATTTCCAGCGGCACGATCTGTCTTTGTGATTCACGCTGGCTCTGGTGTACAGTGTTCTTTTTCCGGTTCCTCTTAATGAATGAAACATAGCGCTGGCTACTTTTCGTCATATTGGTCAACCCGTTTTGATTCTGCACCTGTTTTTCCTGGGTTTTTTTTCATTGGTTGGTTCATTCGCATCTAGCACTGGGGATAGAAGAGCAGTGGAGAGAGGGCTAGATGGACGGCGGGAGCTGACCTTCTTCCCAGATGATCTGTTCTGCTCGTGGTGCGGGGGCGAGGTGTTGGGCGGCGCCTAGCGACAGCGCTCCAGTATTGCTTTCCCGTTACTCGAGTGGGCGCCGGCCTACAGGCTGGGCACCTTCAAGTCGGCCCTCACCGTCTGTATTTCTTCCCGTTACTGGGTGTTTGTCTCCGGTCTCCATGACCGATCTCTTTACTTTTAAGAGCGGTGGAGAGAGATGCGACATGGCGAGCGGGAGCCGGGTGAGACGGTCAGGAGCTGCCAGCATCGCCGTAGGAGGTTGGTTTCTGCACCCACATTTCCTCTATGTTTATGGCATCAAGGATGATTTGCTGTTGTTTTGATTCTGTGCTTGCGGAGTCGCAATGCTGTTGATTGGGGAGTTCAGATCTGTAGTTTCATCCATGTTTTCTCAGTTTCAGTTTCTCACGTAGGTTGGTTTCGCAATGCCTCCTAAGGAACTTGTTGATGTAACTAAGATAGTTAGACATCCTCTTGGATGCTTAATTAGTGTTAAATGTGCCATTTATTTAGTAAATTCATTTCCCCCTTTTTGAGTTGGGCCATGCATTATTGTACTATTTTGGCTCAGTAGCATTAGGATTGATTTTTTGTCCCTTCTCTTTCAAGATGCCCTGTTCCAAAACTATTTAAGTGCAATATCTAACTTTCCAGAATCTTCTGGTTTCATCTCCATAAGAGTGGCTTACTTTTTTTCATCACCAAAGAACTGTCCAGGGGCGTGGAAGCTAGCTATCCATGTGCCTGAACCATGAGTTGACTGTGAGATCTTATGGGTTTCAGCTCTAGCATACCACAACTTGTTTGGGTTAAAGGCAAAATTACCTAGACTAAATTTCATTTTATCATTCAGTTATATGAGTGAGAATACGAAACTGCAGACAAACAACGAGAATAAGGAGACTATAAACTGAATATAGTATACTTACCTTCTTTATGTCTTCTCATCTTTAGTTATTTGTTCACTAATTCTTCATCATCTTTGCCTTGTCTTTCATTATCTTTGCCTTGCCTTTCATTATTTTTGCCTTGTCTAGTTGTCTTTCATCAGTGCTCGGTCTCTCATTCTTCATTTTGTTTCACCAGTCACGTTTTTATGTCTTCTCATTTTGGTTATTTTCTCAGTATTTTTTTCGTTTATATGTCTTTCATCAGTTATTTTGCCCCTCAGTCTCCAGTCTATATTTCTTCTTGGGTATGTATTTGTCCCTATGCTGTTCTCAGTATTGGTCACTTATCTGTATCTTTTATTGGTTGGATCTGTGTGAGAAGGAAGATTTGATGATGGATGTAGACACACTTTTGCCATTGACTAGAGGGGAGATTAGAGGGTGTTCGCTCGTTCAGCTCTAAATGAAACACCAAGGTACACACTCTTTGCTCATGTCTTTCTATGTTCAGTCCAAGTGTCGTGTTTATTTAGCAAATAGAGACTGTAACACTCCTATGATTTTCTCTGTCTGCAATCCTATATTTTTCAGTCTGAATATAAAATCTGTTTTTCTCCATCTGCAAATAGGGAAATAAACACTCTGTTTTTCTCTATCTGCAAATAGAGAAATAAACACTCTGCTCTTCTCTGTTTGCAATCCTATATTTTTCAATGTTTCTTCAGTCATCTTACTATTCAGCCACCGTTCTGTCTTGTTTATTTAGTCCTGTTTACTCTCTATCTCCAGTTCTTCAGTATTCAGTGTTTTTTTTTTTTTGAAATATCAGTTTTTTCAGTGTTTCTTTAGTCTCATTTATGTTTTGTTTTTCTGCCTGCAGGTTTGATGATGGATATTAGGACACTCACCTTTACATGTAGGGTTGGATTAGATGGGTGTTTTTTTTTCTCTAGTTGTAAAATGAAACAAGGTACAAACACAATGGACACACATTTCCTTTTTTCAATTCAATTTTAGTGTCAACCGTTAAGCACAACGCCGTTTTTAGCATCTTTCTTTTATGTTTGCACCAACACAACTCATAATTCAAATTCAATCATCGTTTGTTTGTCTTACAGAACACCCCCTCCCCGACCCCTACCCCACTGCGCAAAGGTCTCTTGGAGCGGTTCTCTCACTGTCTCGATTGCACCATGGAGATTGAGTGGATGGATGTTTTTTAAGAAATTATAGTCAGTGAGTTTTCTTAGTTTGTGGGAGAAGCGTACTTGTATCCATTGTGCTGGAATTTCTGGCCTTTTTCTTTATTGATTAGTCAATTCAATGTGGCTACCTATGTGATAATGCAGACACCCTGTGGTGAGGGAATGGGGCGGCCTTTTTGTGCACCTTCAGCTAGAACCAACATAGAACTCTCTGCCATGGTAAAATGCTACTCCCTCCATCCTGAATTGCTTGCCGCAGACATCGATTTCTGCAACAAGTAATTCAGGGCGGAGGGAGTATTTTTCTTGACATTTATATCTTACATTGTGTTTTTGCTTGTTTTGTATTGTAGAAATATTTCCGAGGTATGTTTCCCTTGTCAGTATTTTGCTATGAGCGGGCTGGTCGCATGATGGACATTTGGAAATTACACAGAGTGCCATCACGTCACTGCAGGCAGGTCATGGTCTCATTGTCTATTTCTCAACGCGGGAGGAAACTTTGTGCTTAGGGCAGTCTCGAGATAGCAATGGTCACCTTCCATTCCATTATTTAAGCGCCCAGAGGAACCATGCCTTATATGTTCTCTAGGTTGGTCATTTTTATGTTTCATGCTCGTGTCAGAACAATGGCTGAGTTACTTGGACTCTCATTGTCATTAAATCAAACATACACGCTGACCCTAGGAATGGGAAGTCGATTCTGTCATATGAACCAAAGGTACGTAATGAAGCTGGCGCCGTTATCTTTTCTTTGTGTAGACATTTGTTTGCTTGTTGTGACGCGTTGGAGGTGGAGCTTTGTGCATGCATGGAAGGGCTATCCCTTGCTATCAGAGAAGTGAGTTACCAATTGTTATTGAGATGGACTCGCTAAGAGCATCTCCAGCCGTTGGCCCCCCAGAGGGCACCTAAAATTGGGCATATATTAGACATGTTCCTGGGAAGGCCTTTCTGGGGGCGCGACTGGAGATGCTCTAACGGCGGTTGGCATGATCCAGAAGCGCGAAGAAGACAGATCCGTCTATGCATCTCTGGTGAAGGAAATCAAGTATTTGTTAAGTCTTCGAGAAACTTGTATTACTGATTGTATGGCTAGTTTTGGTAGAACTGAAGGTAGAACCATGACGTGGATCGGTTCAGGTCCTCCTATGGTT
This sequence comes from Aegilops tauschii subsp. strangulata, assembly GCF_002575655.3. Taxonomy (NCBI): domain Eukaryota; kingdom Viridiplantae; phylum Streptophyta; class Magnoliopsida; order Poales; family Poaceae; genus Aegilops; species Aegilops tauschii. Next base: position 474,436,468 of record NC_053040.3, read on the forward strand.
ATGGACTTGGGTGTTTGAGGATTGTAAGAACATTGTGATAGTAATACAGTTTTTTCACCCGCCGAAAGGAAAAGAACAATGGCTGATAATGTGGTCAAAGTTTTATATTGAAATCCTTTTGTACCTAAGCATTTGTGTGGAATTCAGTTTTTTTTTTACCTACTGCAATTGTTCCAGCATATCATTGATCTCACGTTGTTAATACAAGACAACAAAAGAAGAAAATGTCTAACCAACAAAAAAACAAAAGAAGAGAGTGTCTAACCAACAAGACAACAAAAGAAGAGTGTGTCTAACCAAGAGTGCCTAACTGCAACAAGATGATCTCCTCAGTGGACACGGTTTGTTACCGCAACAGAGAAAGGTTTGCACAAATGTGACGCAGTTTCCGGAGCACGGAGGCACAGTTGGCATGTGGGGTCATGCTTCCGCCCCCGAACCGCAAGCATATCAGCGGTGAGGATGCGCCCATGAAGCACAAGCCAGATGAACATTTTGCATTTAGGTTCTGTGTGCGCGTTCCAAAGCATGGAAGTGTCGAGCATTATATGTCGAGGCTGCCGAGTAAACACCATTGGCCGTCAATTCTAGGTGGTGGGATCATCATGCCCAGGATGTAGGTTGGCGGTGGCGAGCACTCCCTAAAGATGAACAAATTACCGGAGTTGCTCAATGGTGCTAATTTTTGCTACCGCGTGCAGCCAAGCCTCGCCCTGAAGCTTGAAATAAACCGTCCTTCACTTCCTGGTGGCGATCCAGGGCGAGGTATTGCATGGCCCCCTACCCATCTAGCTTCATGCCACCTTCCTTCCGTTTCACAGTTGAAACAGAGGCCCAAAAAAGTTCCATATCTGCCTCATCACAAGATTTGATCCACCCAAGGTCTATCGTGTGGTCGTTTCATTCAAACCTTGGTCAGCGAAGCCGAATATCCCTTCCAACTCTCTACAAGTCTGCAATGCCAAGCCCGCGAAGATCATCCCATGCTGAGTTCAACAAGAGGCTTGCACCCAGATTGGATTATTTTCCTCACGACCATTTCATCATCATTGCTCCAAGGACATGCTTGCTGCCCGACCATCTCCCAATCCCAAAGTCCATTGTATCGAACATGACCATCATCCTTGAGTAGGATAACACGTTGCAACGATGTGCACACGTTCACAACATACTTCAAAAACCATATGTGGCGCTGCAAGAATCCAGTAATGGCCAGCTCCTTGAGGTGGTGATGGCGCTGAAGCGCCTCGAGTGAGCTCAGTCTCATGCTCCCGTAATTTGGCTCCTCCTCTGAGCAAGGCACATGGATGTGCAGGACCTCGAGTGATGGTGCGGCCAACAGGAGGCGGCGTGGCCATGTGATGTCCCAGTTCGCAGGCAGATCGGCGACAAGGAGCTTTTTGAGGTTTTGCAATGGCTTGGCCGGTGGAGCGGGCAACATCCATCTTCTCAGCCCGGTGAAGCGGAGGACGAGATTCGTCATGGTAGGGGGCATACCGATGATGTAATGGCCGAAGTAATCCATGCACCGCTTCCGGACAATCAAGCTTTCTGCCGCAAATGTGAGGTTAGTGTGCATGAGGCTAGGGACGGAGCCGAATACGAGTTTTGTAGTGTTGGTTAGGCAGCACGCCAGGCGGACAAGCATTGGAAGGTGGCGCAGCTCGATCTCCATGAACTTGCACTGGTCGAGGCTGAGCTCCCTGATCTCTGAACACGGCGCGTCCGCCACCACACAGTCATGTGCACAGCAGCAGGATATCAGGCGAAGCACCTGAAGCCGTGTGCACTCAGTGAACACCCTCTGGTACACGCCGAGGGGCGTGGAAGCAGCCATGTCTCGCAGGACCAGCGTGGTGAGAGCGCCGTAGCTATGCAGCGGCGGGAGCATGCAGTAGTTACCCAGGGTCAAGCTGCGAAGGCCGTCCTTGAGGCAGTCGTGCTCGTGGGGAAAGCGGTAGGGCGGCGCCTGAAGGACATCGCATGACGCTTGCCTGGCAACGACCTCCAAATCCTCCACTCCCCATGCGCCTACTGCGGTGGCGATCAGGTGGTCGACGACGCAGCCGCCGTCGTGTGTCTGGAAGAACTCCAGACGCAGGGTCTTGGCGCGCCGACGTGCGTCGCCGTCAGCAGGGCCACCGTCCGCTTCCAAGAATCCAGTGATGCCGTCAACGAACGCCGTGATCGTGTCGATTTCGCAGCGCGCCATGAGACAGTCCAGCATCTCGGCCAGAAACGTGTCACGCGGCATGTTGCGCCGGCGGAGGGCGACGGTCCGGTCGTACTCGGGCGGGAGTACGTCGCTCACCCTGAAGTCGAGCTCCGCCAGATAGCGGGGGATGTGCGCCCAACGCCTGGCCAGGACGGCGGTGGAGAGTGCGGTGCGGGTGTCCAGCCTGCCTACTATGAGGCGGATGAGGTCGTCGGGTAGTGCACTGAGGCGGTCCTCGCCGCCGGCCGTGCGTGGTCGCATGCGACGAAACATTGGCATGGCAGCAGCGGACTTGGAAGTCCGGTAAAGCGGGAGGCGTTGGGGCGTATTGGTAGGCTCAGCGTTGCAGTTTGGCGATCGGATCTGACTCCCGATCGATTCCCCGGTGGAATCGGGATTTTATTATTTTGACATGGGAATCGGGATTTGATACATCTTTTTTTTAATGCGGAGTAGTTTGAATTGCTTACCACGTGTGTTACCTGGTATAGCTCCTAAACATCTACGATTAGCTTACCTGCAAAAAGGAAATTCGATTAGCGTTGTAATTGGATCGTTTTCTAGTAAGTATTGGACACGGATCCTAATCCTTTTTCTTTTTCTTAGTTGGACCTGATCTCTTATTAAAGAGAGGATTTATCATATAGTATTAGCTAAATATCCTTGTGTTGCTACCAATGAAACAATATCTGAAGAGTGGTGACGTGTGACCGATTGTCCTCGATCATGTGGCGTCGACTATATTGTGACGATTGTTGTGTCTACCAGCCCCTGCCGAAGAAGGGTGGCGAGATGAGAGGCGGGGTTGGGTTTTAGATCCGATACTCGACAGTCGTCGTCTAATCCAGCCATCCAGGTCTTCATGGGTTCTGTCGCACATCAATAGTGGATGGAGACGCTAGTGTGTCATGTCGCGGACTCATTCATGAATAATAAGTGTGGTTGCACAACCTAGTATTGTTATCCTTGTAGAGAGCCACCTTTGTGTGTGTGGTTAATGAGCAGTCAACAAAGTGTTGTCAGAGCCAGCCATGGAGTAGAGGGAGATGGGGTGGACGCCTTGTTGTCGCTCTATCGATCATTTAGATAGAAAGCTTGATTCAGTTACACGAGACTAATCGGTTGACATACTTGTGTGCATGAAAAAAAATTAGTACAATTTACTCCCTCCGTCTGTGATTATAGGGCCGCGAGCCATGAAGCAGTGTCCTTTTATTATTAAACCGCTCGAAAAATCTATATTCAACGCTGCTATACACACGACATCAATGCACGATTTGTTCACATCCAGCCATCGAATCAAGGAACCAAGTGCATTACATCTATCAGATGGTCAATCGTTCATGCATCGTGCATGATGGGTCGGCCACTACTAGAAAAAGCCCTATTAGTGGCGCACCTGTTTTCGTTAGTAATGACGTACTATAGGTGCGCCACTATTAACACGCCACTAGTAACAGATAGTAATGGCGCATCTCTGGTGTGCCATTAGTAATCCAGATAGTAATGGCGCACCTGTGGTGCGCCACTACTAACCCTTAGGTGCTCCACTGGTATTCCCTCTAGGTGCGCCACTAATAGTCTTATAGGTGCGCCACTAGTAATAAAGGAAGGTGCGCCATTAATAAGGGCTGAAATGCGCCACTAGTAATGTATTTGGAAAACAAAAAAGTCCAAATTTACTGAAAACAACCTATAAGGAAAAATAATTTAAAAACAAAAAATGAAATAGAATCATAATTTTTATTATAGTAAGAATATTACAATGTCTTTACAAGTATCAAATAAAAGAAAAATTACAAGGAAATAAAAGAAAATTCTAAAACTAATCTTCGAGTAATCTTTTCTTCCTTTTCTTTACTTTATCCCTGCCAAGAATGATAGAAATATGTGAGAATGAACATTGCAGAGAAGTGAAATTGAGCAATTATTTGCATCCAACATCGAAGATCCAAGATACCTTGAATCATAAACATGGGTCATTTCATGAAGCCAAGAGTCTATGCCAGTCAGGATGCATAGTTCCCTGTCAGAAGAACTTAATTATTCAGTAAACACAGTCCTAAGCTTTTTACATGAGACAAAACATAAGGTACATGCTTGACGTAGGCTACGGCCACACTAATCCTGCTAACAACACACATGCAACTAGCTAATCAAGATTACTACTAACATAATTCACCGAAAAGAGTAACGGGTGATGCATCAAAAGGAATCTGGCCAGATCCGATCACATTAGACGAGCCTAGGTGTGTGGATCCAAAACAAGTGTGCAGATCTTTGATAAATGAAAGTTAAGGTTAATAATCTAAACTTTAATATTCTGAACTTTGTTACAGTTTAGCCCAAGGAGACATGCTCTATTCCTAAGAAATTAACTATTTAGTGACATAAACGTTGTGATTGATGTGACGATGAAGGAGTTTAAGTTCTGTACCTCATGCATTGCGCCACCGTCCAGTGCGGCTCGTTGTGCCGTAGGGTCCTCATCTCGACAGTGTGTGCGTTTTGAAATGAGAATGTGATCTATTCTAGAACCATAACTGAATTCTTCAGCTCCAACGGTTTGATTAAAGCAAGTATAAGCTCCCTCCCTGCACAAAACAAATGAAGGAAGCATACGGTACATCGTTAGAATGTGATTATCATGAAGTACACTATAGTTGTAATAATCCTATATAACTATAAAGTCAATCCCCACTGGACATTTTTCCTGCCCTCACAGCCTACCACATCAGCAAATTACTAACTTCTTTTAGTTGTTCAAAGATGGAAACCAGCACTGATACGTGCAAAGTTCTGAGGACATTGTTTAACCAATAGTAAAATATGTATTTACATTGTTGGTTCTGAGGACATGGAGTAATAAGCTATAACAAAGTTGCAAAATTATGAGAAGAATAAGAGTAGCAAGTAAAAAACAGGATCCGCGATACCTTTTAGGGTATTTTGATCTGAAAGCATCCAATAAGGGACCTCCATGTTATCTCAACATGTATCTCAGCCACTCACGAAACCTTGAACCAGAAGTAAAATTCAGTACAACACCTACACATGTTCTACTGCAACTAGGACATCCTAAGCACTACATAGATTCCTATATACCTAAGCAACTACTGAATCGATCTAAACATCTCAAAATTCAGAGCTTGAACCCTAGGCTAGTGACAATTCAGTACAGAATGCAGAAGCAGAGCAGAGAGAGAAGAAGGAGGATTACCTGGAGATCTCGATGCAGAAGGAGCGTCGATGCAGTGAAGAGGCGAGGCAGTGAAGGCGTAGCACCATAGTACCATCCATGGCGGAACCCTCTGCTGCACCAGCAGACGACACCAGCCACGGTGGGCACCACAGCGCCGAACGGCGGCACCAGAGACGCCAGCACCACCAGTGTATACAAAAAAAGTTAGGGCTTGAGCAGCAAGTCGGAGAGGTAACTGAAGATAAAATGGAGCTTATGGAAACAATATTCAGAGAGTAGGAGAATAGATCCTAAATTAAAAGGATCCACTAATAGCATAATATTTTTCGCAGATTAGCATGTAATTTTTTTTGGCAGAACACAGAATGCACATCTGAATCAATCGAGACGGACAGATCAAAGATTAATTATGATTGTGAAATTCCAAACAATATTCAGTCAATCACAGGCATCATTTAGCAAACAACTACGTAATGAAGCTTAGCAGAAAATAAGAAATGGGAACCAATTATTATGCTCCCTTGAGGCAGTCGATATACAATATATCAGTAGAAGTGTAGAACTACAAGCTTCAGGTTCAATATTATGCAAGGAAGTGCTTTAAAGTGTTACAGAAGAAAAATAATTGCTTTAGCATTAGCTTTATGGAAGCAAACAAATATCATCCCAAGTAGTAATTTCTTTAGCTAGTCAATCACAATCTCATCAGAAAATCGATAAGGAAAGTGCATGCACTGGGACCGTTGCATCTATAGAGCTGATTTCCATCGATGCACAGCAAAACGTGACAAGAAACTGCATTTCTTCTCCCCTAAAAAAATCCTACAGCTACAAATCAATGCAGCAGATCGACGAATTCGTCTCACCTGCGTCGTGCTACCACTGCATCCCGCGGGGGGAGAAGAGGATTGGGGGCTGCCTGTTGGGGTACGACTCATACCTTGACCAGAAGCTACGGTGGTCGACATCACGGCGCCGGCGACGCCGCTGGACGCCTCCACCAGCACGGACACGGCATCCAGATGCGAGGTCCCGACTGGCCTAGGGTTTCGTGGCGGCACGCTTGAGGCTCGATTGGAGGCGTGTCCGCGAGGGAATCTGCAGGGGGGCGGCGTCGGAGCTTCCAATTATTGAAGATTAAAGCTTCTTCAAGTCAAGCTGGTGATTTGGGAGAGGACTGGGAGGTTCGGGAGGGCTGGTAGGCGGCGGGGCGGAGGTGGGGCGAGGCTGGGTCTCGCGCGAGCTCAGGGACAAAGGGGGATTCGGGAGAGGACTGGGAGGCGGATGGGGTAGGAGAGGTCTAGGGCCTGCAGCGGAAGGAGGGCTGCGGTGGCCAGCCGGCGGCGCAGGTGAGGGGACGTGGTGGCCGGCGGCTGTTGGTGGAGGTGAGGAATTGTGAGATGGAGCTCGAGCTATGCGGTGGATAGGTGAGAGGGGAACAGAAAAGAAAAAGGCGGGCCGGTCGGTGCAGCACATAGCAATGACGCACCAGGGGCTAGTGCGCCATTGCAATCCAAAAATGCCCACCTCCCCTGGCGCACCTTTGCCAGGTGCGCCATTGCTACCTAAAATAGCAATGGCGCACCTGGCAAAGGTGCGCCACTGGTAAGCCTGGGGAAGGGGGTGGACCCGGGGAAAAAATAGCAATGGCGCATTGGACTAAAGGTGTGCCACTATTAAAAAAATAATAATGGCGCACCACCACCATGGTGCGTCACTAATAGGGATATTGGCTATAACCATTTTTCTAGTAGTGGGCTGTGAAGCAGTTTCGATCTCTATTTAAACCGATGAAACTAACTGCATGCCTAATTAATTGTCTTGCATATAATTAATATGGTCGTGGTAAGGCATGATTGGATAAGTGGAAACCGGGATGAATTTTAGGCATTAATGATTGTATTCTGACTCGGCGCACCGTTTTCAAATTGCATAGACCTAATTAAATCTTTACCTAATCTTTACCTTTTTTGAGGGAAGACCATCATGGCTAGCTTTATAGATTGAAAATAGGGATTACATCGTCCACAAGTTTCGAAACGAGAAAGCTTAGAGGCTCATCCGTCCAACTAAGAGAAATCTTATTACAATAACTGTAGTTAGCTAGCACATGCGCCGCTTGGTTACAAGAACGTGGGCAATACTGAAATTTGACCTTCCCGATCAATCTTTACCTAATAATAAAGCAAATTGAGTTTCTTTCGTCCGTCATGGCATTTTTTAGAAAAGTCCCTCTATTTCAGAGAATTCAACCCGCAGTCCTGTTTTAAGTTAAAACGAATCGTTTTTCCATATTTTACACAAAAGTCCCTGTGTTTTGTTTTAAATCAAGCCGCAGTCCGGATTTAAGTCACACCCGAACCGTTATTTTACATTTTTCGAAACTCCCCCTGATGTTTTAGGTAATTCATCCGCGGATCATATTTAAGTCAAACAATGTTTTTTTAAATCATCCATATCTTTTAAACCGTAACTCCGATTTGAACATGTTATATATGAAATTTGATTAGAAAAATATGTAGAATATGAATATGAGATTATTTTCACCTGTTAAGTACTTTTAAATATTATTTTGGAATATATTTAAGTCAAACAAATGATTTTCTAGATTATCCGTATCTTTTAAACCGTAACTTCGATTTTAACATATTATATATGAAATTTTGTTAGAAAAATATGTGGAATCTAAATATGATGTTAATTTTACCTGTTAAATATTTTTAAAATATCGTTTTGGGAGCAAACTTATAATTTATAGCGTAAGATCCGTTTTCCTTTCGTACCGGCGGCGACCTGGATTGCAAATAAACACCCCACTATAACAATATAGGGAAAAGAAAACATCGATAACTACACATGCATACCTCTGAAAAATGTCGCAGTGGAAAACAATAGATTTCTCATCGCGAGAGTGAGAGAAAGCGAGAGAGAGAGAGTGAGAGAGAGAGAGGAGGAGGGAGAGGGAGGAGAGAGGGAGGAGAGAGGGAGAGAGAGACGCCTTAGGATTAAACATATTCAAACACGTTTTTTTTGTTTTGTGTGAACACCGAGGCCATCGCCGGCGAGGGTAAGAAGGAGGATAAGCGGCAACACAAATATGATGCCTCGCAAAAATAAAGGAGATGGACCTATTATGGTCTTGAGTGACGGTTGTTGGGTTAAGAGTGTCTGTTATGTTTTCTCTCCCGTTGCAACGCACGGGCTCTTTTGCTAGTAATAATAAAGCAAATTGGGTTTCTTTCGTCCGTCATGGCATTTTTCAGAAAAGTCCTTGTCTTTTCTTGAAAGCAACCCGCCGTCCAGATTTAAGTCACACCCGAACCGTTATTTTAAATTTTTTGAAAAACCCCCTGATGTTTTAGGTAATTCATCCGCGGATCATATTTAAGTCAAATAAATGCTTTTTAAAATCATCCATATCTTTTAAACCGTAACTCCGATTTGAGCATGTTATATATGAAATTTGATTAGAAAAATATGTAGAATATGAATATGATATTATTTTTACCTGTTAAGTATTTTTAAATATTATTTTGAAATATATTTGAGTCAAACCAAATGATTTTCTAGATTATCCGTATCTTTTAAACCGTAACTTCGATTTTAACATATTATATATGAAATTTTATTAGAAAAATGTATGGAATCTAAATATGATGTTAATTTTACCTGTTAAATATTTTTAAAATATTGTTATGGAAGCAAACTTATAATTCGTTTTTTTTTCCATACCGGCGGCGATCCGGATTGCAAATAAACACCCCACTATAACCATATACGGAAAAGAAAACATCGATAACTACACATGCATACCTCTGAAAAATGTCGCAGTGGAAAACAATAGATTTCTCATCGCGAGAGTGAGAGAAAGCGAGAGAGAGAGAGAGAGAGGGAGGAGAGAGGGAGAGAGAGACGCCTTAGGATTAACCATATTTAACACACGTTTTTTGTTGTTTTGTGTGAACACCGAGGCCATCGCCGGCGAGGGTGAGAAGGAGGATAAGCGGCAACACAAATATGATGCCTCGCAAAAATAAAGGAGATGGACCTATTGTGGTCTTGAGTGATGGTTGTTGGGTTAAGAGTGTGTGTTATGTTTTCTCTCCCGTTGCAACGCATGGGCTCTTTTGCTAGTACACATAAAACTAATTGTCCGACTAAGTAATTGCATGCAGTGGTGGGCGATGCAGAGATTGAACGAGAGAAAACCCGGACGCATTTTAGGCTGGCCATAGTGGGGGTAACATAAGTAGTATCATGCACTTGGGACTCGCAAACATGCTTATGTGGCAGGAAATTAAAGAAGAGAGAGATGGTTATAGTAACATAGGTAGATACCGTAACATAATAAATGTGATGCTACTATGTGTCATGCATGACAATAAATGAGACCATCTATGATACTAGTAATCTATGATACTATGCACTATAGATGTAGTATCATACATTAGTATCATATGTATGATACTAGTATATGATACTCCCCACTATGACCGGCCTTAGGCATTAATGATTGTGTGATGACTTGAACACTCAGTTTCATATTAAACTAACATAATTAACTACATGAGTAATTAACTACTCCCTTCGTACCGGTGTACCGGTTGTGCACCGGGATCAAGGCGAAGGGGAGAATGAGAGAACTTGATGTTTATTTTCAATTAATATCATTGCATGCAATGAGCTGACCACTGCATGTCATGCTAGGTAGTCTCAAGTCATTATAAATACATGCCCCACATTCTTTGTTTGTGACAAGAAATAAGGAATAAGGTGGGAGTTAATGCACCGCGCCCAAATATTTTGGGATTATTTGGTTTTCGTAATGTGCCTAATGCACCAGTACGGAGGGGGTATGTGACTATTTGATTGCATGAAGTCATGGAGTAGGCAAGGATTGGACCAGATGAGTATCTGACTATTTGTTTGTGAAATATTTTTAGGCATTGATGTTTGCATGTTGATGGACGAGATAAATTCACAGTTTGTTTTCCTTAAACTCTCAACTTGCTACATTTCACATGCCACAAGTTGGAACCTGTATAAGGTTGGTCATAATGGGAGTAATTTAGCTAGTAACATAACATACCTCAAAACAAGTTTGCTTATGCGGCAAGTAGTTAATAAAAATAGAGATGTGTTTTTTCTTTGCAAATGAAAGAGCGAGATGTTTATCTCTACTCGTATAGGGGGACTTGGTAGCTTTCGCTCCACGGATTTATTTCGTCTGGTTTATTTTTGTCTCACCTCCCATCCTCGCCTTGGTTTTTTCACCCTCCCAATAAAAATTTTCTGGCCTTTTTCCAACTTTCCTGAACAGGCACGTTACAAACGGGCAGGAACCGACAGTTTTACTCATCTGTTAGAACGGGTCATTGCCAGGCTAATTAATTGGAGAGAAAAAAATTCAATGGGAGGAAAGGAAATCTTATTGAAAGCGGTCATACAAGCAATCCGTGTTTTTGCCATGTTTGTGTTTAATATTCCGAAGAAACTTTGCAAGGAAATGACTGATGCAATGGCTGAGTTTTGGTGGGGAGATTCTGAGAATACAAAACATATGCACTGGGTGGCATGGTGGAGGATGTGCATCCCTAAAAGAGATGGAGGTATGGGCTTTCGTGATTTACATTCTTTCAACTTAGCAATGCTTGTTAGAGATATGACAGACAAATCAACATGACGAAGAACGAAAACAAGCAGGAGACACTATATTTAACGTGGAAAACCCCTCCAACACGAAGGGGAAGAAACCACGGGCACCAGCCAGCCAAACTTCACTATATGGGGGAGGTTACAAACTCTGGGGATTTATAACTGATTCAACTTATTCCGTGCAGCGGTTTACAAGAGGTATATATAACACAGGTGACCTAGGTCAATATCGATCCGTACAGGCGATGGGCCTCGCTCCGCTCGCTCTACTCGCTCGTTGGAAGTTAGCTTTTCTCTTGGTACTTGAATTTGGAGCATAAAATAACAATGCTTGCAAAACAGTCCTGGAGATTTGTTTCTACTCTTGATTCCCTTTGTGCACAAGTTTTGAAAGCGAAGTATTTCCCAAATTGCTTGTTGCTAAAAGCGGGTCCAAAAAAAGGTCTAGTTTCACTTGGCAAAAGTATTGTGGCCGGTCTAAATACTTTCAAGAGAGGGCACATATGGCGTGTTGGAATAGGGGAATTGATTAATATTTGGGAAAATATTGGGTGTTGCGCAACCCCTCTCGTATGATACAAACCAAGGGGGAATACATTGTTGCAATCTGTGAATGAGCTAATTAACCCAGCAACTGGTCTTTGGATGAGGAGCTTTCGAGAGATATTTTCTCTCCTATTGATGTGGACAGAATTGTAAGGATTCCTCTTAGCGAACATTTGGGAGATGACTTCATTGCCTGGCACTACACAAAATCTTATAGCTTCTCGGTTTGTTCTGCCTATTACGTTGAGTGGGATCACTCTCATCACCATAGGCTAACCAGAGAAGATTGGCAAGGCACCTCCAAGCGCAACCCAGTATGGGATATTCTGTGGAAATTAAAAGTGCCGACCAAAGTGAATTTCTTTGGGCGGAAATCTTTACATGGCATGCTTCCAGGTCTTGCAATTCTCGCGAATAGGCATATCCCCACAAGTGCACAATGCCAGGTTTGCAAGAATGGCCCAGAAGATATTAAGCATATTATGTTCACTTGTGACCGTGCAAAACAAGTCTGGAAGGCCTTGGGGCTATTTGAGTATATTTCTGAGGTGATTCCCGTTGACGGGTCATGTTCAGTTATTCTTGAGAAAATTCTTCGACACCCACATAATTTTAACCCAGCGATTAAGATGGGTCTGAAAGAGCTAATTCTTGTGGGGGCATGGTACATCTGGTGGCAAAGGAGGGAACATGTCAAGTGGCTACGTGTTAATGAACTAATTCGACTAGCCTTCTCAATTCAGACCTTGACATGCAATTTCATGGGGGCACAAAGCAACTCTGAACATCGTCGAGTTCTCTAGACGAAGCCGCCAAGGAATACTTACAAGCTAAACGTGGATGATGTCTATTCTGAGAACGGTTGAGGTGCAGGTGTTGGGGTTCGTAATGACAGAGGAAGGGCGATTGCAGGCGCGTGCTGACCTTTACAGAACCTCCCCGATTTAGCAACAGCTGAAGTTAGTGAAGCTACTGCACTTTTGAAAGGTCTGAGCCTTATTGAATCACTTGGGTGTACCCCAGTTATTACTGAATCAGATTCGTTGGAACTTGTTGAAGCTTTCAAAGGAATAATTCAAGTCTGGTCTCCCTATTCAACAATGCTCGCAGAGTGCTTTCAGATAGAGTACAAGATTGGCTCAATCTCCGTACAAAACACTGGTACATGAAGCTAACTACATGGCGCATAACTTAGCTAGACATGCTTTTGTTTCTAATAGTACCTTTTCTTGGGATAATGATCCTCCGGATTTCATTATATCGACTGTAATGAATGATGTATCCTTGTCTAATATGAAATAAAGCACGCCACGAAGGCTTTCCCTAAAATAGGCAGGAGCAGGTAGCACGTTACCAAACAATAAAATCTAGTTTCATAGCAGTTAAATTCAAATCCTAACTTTCGTAACGCATCGATCCCTATCTTTCCTAATCTATATCTTATAATAAAGGGCTATTGCTTCTTATGGTACGTCACAGAAATTGCCAAGTTGCAAAATATTACCCACCAATGCTACTTATAAGTGATAGAAAACGTTTCACACAAGGGAATCCCCCGGCTGGGCCGGCCATGCAGTATGGACCTCCTATACTGCTCTCTACACGCTGGAAGAAGACACGGCACGCCCGTTTAGGCCAGCCCATGTCCGGGCGTCCTGTTTTTAAATTTTGTCTTTCCTTTTCTTTTCCGTTTCTTTTTTCCACTTTAAATAATTTGGGACTTCAAAAAAGTTCCAAAAATAAAAAATGAGAATTTTGAAATAAAATAATTAATAAATGAAAAAATGTTTGTGGATTTTAAAAATGTTCACGATTTTATAAAACATGATTCCTTATTTAAAAAATGTTCAAAATTTTGATAATTTTTTTTCGTGAAATCAATAAATGTTCATGATTTTTTTAAAATTCGTGTATGAATTTTTTAATGAAATTGAACAAAAATTTTCCAATTCAAAAATGTTAATATCCAAAAAATAAAAAAATATTCGTGACATACAAAATAGTTTATTCATTCATAAAATGTTCGCAGATTCCAAAAATATTCATGCAGTTCAAAAAGGTTCATTAAATCAAAAAATGTTTCTGAATGTCAAAAATTGTTCCACCAATTTCCAAAACGATGTTCGTCCTAGAAATGTTCGCCGATCAACAAAATTGTTAAAAGAATTTTTCCCAATTTTATTTTTTTTAGAAATCGTAGAAATTTTTTATGAATTCAAAAATGTTTGAAAATTTGTAAAAGTGTTCATGAATTTGAAAAATGTTCATGATTTCAAATATATTCACGAGTTTGAAAAAAATGTTCTTGATTTCACGAAATTGAGAATGATAGTGTATCTCTGTGACGTAGCCAAATGTGATCATGGCCATTGAAGATTATGATTTTTTTTTTCCTGTTGCAACGCGAGCCCTTTTGCTAGTAATAACCAATATCTCTATTGAGGAGTCCATACGTCGTTTTGTTCCTCAGTCATCCCCATCGATCGAGGGACGTCTCCCACCACCCTTTTTTTCTTGTTCACTTGTCCATCATTTTTTTCTTCCGTCCCGCTGCAATGCATGCCATGAAAAAGAAAATCGTCGTGAGCCACGAACGTCTTCCCTTTTCTACCCAGGACTCCCTCATCTACCAGCCTTAGCAAACTAAGGCCTTGTACAAAGGTGCTTAGGGAGGTGCTTGAAGAAATAAATCAGGCTTTTCTTAAACACTGATGCTTATTTGTAGGTAGATACTTAATTAGACGTCTCTCCTATAGAAATAGGCACTAGTGCTTCAGAAAAAACCCGATTTATTTTTCTAAGCACCTCTCTAAGCACTTAGCATTGTACAAGACCCAGCGACCCTAATGTTGCGTTGGTCCCTCAGTCTCCAGGCTAAGCCCTGCTCTTGCTGATACTCCCGAAGAAGAGGGGCATGGACAAATGGCGGCCATGGATGATGACGTGCGGCTGGACCTCGACAAGCTCACCCATCAACACTCCTACGACATCAACTAGACCTGCAACGAGTAGTAGCCACCTTAAACCGCCCGCCCCCTACCTCTCCCCTCCCACCGTCTCCCTCGATCCAGATCCCGTAGTCACCCGTCGAGCTTTGCAGCCACAGGGACACGAGCAGCAAGAAGTAGCGGGCTTGGCAAAGTTCACCGCGTCGACTTCTCCTGTGTTAACAAGGGGGACACCTAGGCAAGGGAGACTGGCTTTTCAACTCGTGGTGTAGGGACACCCTCTATGAACAGTACATTGAAAAAAATAAAAAAATCTGTAACTTTGCGACATTAAATATGATCCAACTTTGTAGGTGCCTGCAAGTTTTCATGCAGAAAAAACTTTCAAGAGGCTCTAAACAAGAAAAAGATTTTAGTGCTCAAAATTTTGAGCCCTTTTAGCACTGAAATCAGAAACTCATGTGTACAACTTTCTCTACTTGATATTTGGTTATGAAAATTTGCAAGAACCTTAAGTGTTTGATCATCTTTGATGTCGCAAAGTTCTAGGATTTTTTTTTTTTCAAATTTACGGTTCATGGAGGGTGTCCCTACACCCAGGAGCTATCACACCTTTCTCCTAGGCAAGGCCGTGAGGACATTCAAGATCACTCACATGAACCAGGCGAGATCACCCCAAGCCTAGGAGATTGCCGGCCAAAGTGGATAATCAACGCGAGGCCTTGGTGGTTGAGGATGCATGTACTAGTGTTGTGGGTTCATGCTAGACGACATGTTTTGGAAGTCACTCGCCTCTCTAATTCTGTGCTAACACCTCACAGTTCATCGCCTTTGCAGGTTCAACATGTTTTGCTGCACACTAAGTGCTCGACAAAATTATCCTTGCTTGAACACATGTTGCTGGTCAGAACTTGGCGTGTTGTATGAATCTCGGTTATGCAAGTGAGCAGGTATGATTTGATTATTTGTGGCTTAGCTATTCTTGTGGTTCTTCTACATTGATACTTTGATAGTACATTGCCCAAGATATTCTCTTGATTAAGTTATCAGTCTGGTGTTCATATGTTGGCTCTTTGGATATTTGGTTAATCAAGTACAAAAGTTTTAGGATATCCCCAATGGATTATCCTTGTACACCTATCTATTTTCCTCCAGGGTCAAGCATTATAAGGCCCCGTTTGGATGCAATGTTTTTTTTAAGTTTTCTTTGAATACCGTAGTCTCTGAAGAAAGAAACTGCAGTTTTGAATACTTTGAGGTGTTTGGTCCAAATATATACCATGGTTATACAAACTGTAGTATCCCCAATACCATAGGAGTGCTAATGAGCGCCCAAGATGCAGAGCCCTAGGAGACCCAGAGCACGCCCGGTGGCAGCGCGACTGGCCTGGAGAGGATGCGGAAGGCAGCAGGTCGTTGGTCGTATTCATCACCATTGCATGGTCGGGGCTTGAAGACGGCGAGAGGCCAGGATGTTAGAGCATCTCCCCCCTCCCCCCCCCCCCCCCCCCCCCCGCCCCCAAGTGCCCCCCAGGAGCCTTTTTTTCGCCGACAATGTAAGAAAGGGGGGAAAACGGCCCAGCCGTGTCCCCAAAGCCCCCCCCCCCCCCCACCCCCCAAGATCTCAAAATGGCGCCGGCGAACCCAGGCCAAACCCAGCGCGCTGGGGGCTTTTGGGGTGGCAGATGGAAGCAACAACCAATCCTACCCCCCCTCCCCCCCATGCGTCCTTTTTTTGGACTACCCAATCACTTTTTGCCCGGCGATTGTCCTGGGGGCACCAACGGATGGAAAAACAGACTCGCATTTCATCCCGCGGAAGCGTTTTTCCCCTCACTACGTGCTAGATTTGATCCGGCGATTGTTCTTGGGGGCTCCAATGGCTGGAGATGCCCTTAGGGCAACTCTAACCGATCCCTTAAAAATAGAGGAGTAAAATGGCGGAGTAAACCTTAGTGGAGTAAAATCTCCTAAACTTAGTGGAGTAAAAAAAATTCCCCATTTGCATCACATATTCGGCAGGCAACCGGAACATATTTTCTTGCTTTTTTATTTCATTGAACGACATTGAAGTACATAATTCACCAATTACGAGAGTAAGACCAAAGAAAACAAGAACCATAATTAGACATTTTAGAAGATACCCAATTTTCCTAACTGCTCCCACTAGTTGGATTAATACCTTCTCTATGTCTTCATTGTTGATCTGCGGATTCTTGAGCTTCAACACTTCTTTCTTCTTCGATTCTAAAGAAGTAGACATTGCTTCGCATCTAATCTCATCTCTAGTCTCATCTCTAGCCTTAATTCTACCAACGAGTGCACGAACATCTATCAATTTTGGTGCTATCAATATATCGATGTATTCTTCTTGTCAATACCAAAACTTGCATCCATCATCCTACACACATCGATGAGCAAACAAGCACATAGATGAGCTACCGAAATTGCGTCGAATCCGGTGAACAACCGAATCAAAACAAGCACATACCCCATCATTTGTGCACTTGAAGAACACCCATTCGGGGTGTTACAGTGTTGTAGAAAACCAACGCCCACCTTCCGCGTGCAATCGTCGCACTGTATGACCGGCATCGGTGAGCCGGCGAGCCGCTGCGCCAGTGCCGAGCCCGCGACGGCCGGGCGTGTATTTGTCGGTGAACCTCCGATGAGAGAGATTTGAGTCCTTAGAGGAGAAACCAGTACCTGCATGTGGCCCGGAGGCATCGCGTGGCTATGTGGTCCGCTTCCCGGCCAATCCATGGCTAGGCGCAGCCGCCGGCAGCCAAAAGCGGCAAATCCAGCGGCGACGGCAGCAGCTGCAGATCCACCGCTTTTTCGCCGGCCACGGGGCGAGGCGGCGCAAATCCAAGCGGTAGAGGATAGCGGCGGAGCCTACTGAGCGTCCCCGACATGGGTGGGCGCCGGTGGGGGGTGGGAGTGGCGGCGCTGGCGCAGATGCGGCGCGGGAGGGGAGGGGGAGGCAGTGGATGAGTGGCACGAGTTTTACTCAGTCGCCGCGCGATGGAGTAAATATAAGGAGATTTTGAGGGAGAGGAGCAAAACTGTACTCCCTTACAACGGATAAGGAACCGGCTAGGTCCCGGTTAGACGAGAAAAATCACATTTTTTACTTCTCTAACCGGTTATAAGAGATCGGTTAGAAATGCCCGTAGGTAGCATGTCCAGATCGGTGTATGACAGCGCGCGGGAGCGAGTCAAATTAGAAGAACAGGGGCTGCGACAGCGACCGCGTGTGTTGGCTGGTAAGGAGAAGTTGAATAGATTTAATTCTGCAGCAAGTTTCTCAAATTGTTCTTCTTTCTTGCCCTTTTCGCACATGGTGTTCGGCCCCAGTTGCTCTACAAGGCAGGTATATCTATATGAGGAAGGAAGTACTCCTACTTCTTATAATATAAGAGTGTTTTTGACACTAAAATACATTAGTGTAAAAAATGCTTTTATATTATAGGACGGAGGGAGTAGTTGTATTAGTTGTTAGTTCAATCAACTTATTCCGTTGCTGCGCTAATTTGGTGTTTGGAATAACAGATGTGCGCCAAGTAACATTTGCAGATGAATTTGTTTTTGTTAACCGGAAAGACTTGCACGAGTACTGGACTTACAGAGTATAGTGTGTTGACAATATAGAGAAGGTTTGTGTGTGTGTGCCACGAATGCTGTTTTAGTTCACCTTTGTGAGCCACTACAGCGACCACGAGCGTGACGGCGAGGTGGCGTCTGAGGGGATCTGGACGTTGGGCAGATGTACGGCGGCGGTCAGCTGCAGCAGCTGCACTACAGGGCGGCAGCGGCGGTGGTGGGGGGCAGCAGAAACAAGATGAGGTGGCGAGCAGCAGCAGTTGCACTACCGCGCGCATTGCAAGAATGAAGCAGCGGTAGCAACATATGGCGATATAATTCATCAGGTGTCACTTCTTTCACATGCCTTATGTTTGAGCGTGATTAGGAGCTAGCTTGAGAAGAGAAGTTAGCGCACGTCCTTTCGGTTAACTATTTTTTCCACTTTACAGATACTCATGAGATGGAATACCATGCTACTCCCTCTGTTCCAAATTACTCGTCGCAGAAATGGACGTATCTAGAATTAAAATACATCTAGATACATCCATTTCTGCGGCGAGTAATTCGGAACGGAGGAAGTATCTTTTAGTGAGATAAGTTGATGATAGGTGCCAAACTATACATGGTATAATAGGTACTCCCTCCGTAAACTAATAAAAGAGTGTTTAGATAACTACTTTAGTGATCTAAACGCTCTTATATTAATTTACAGAGGGAGTACTTTTTTTCTTGATGTGTTTTATTAGCAAGCTCTTATAAATATGATCTATCAATTTGTAGTAATACATCCCATGCAAGATTACTGTTGTCCGATGTGTTATAATCAACTCGGCCGTCACGCTTGCTGCCTCTGGCCACATGTTCGCCAGTCTTCGACCCCTCTCTTTACCCCGTGGGGGGCGCCCGGCCGACCCGCTCAACCACGTCATCGTCGACCTCTCTGATCCCTGCTGGAAGCGGATTGATGCGGCCTCCACGGCAAGGTCACGACAATGGTCGACTGGATCCAGATGTTTTAGTTCCTCCTCTTATTTATATTCTCTACAATGCAATTTAGCTATTCGCAGTTTGATTGTTAATCACAAAAATACTGCAGTTCAATGTAATTAATTCGTCTCTACTCCAGTGTGTTGCCAAAGAAAAAGATGTGTATCAGCGGAGTTCAGTATTCAGTTACTATGATCAGCATGGAGAAGGTCAGAAGTCGAGGGTACTATGATACAATAGTAAGTGTTGAAAGATGGGGAATAACTGATAGTAAGTGTGCGTTTATTTTTTTGCTTTACATTGCACAGCATGGATGTCTACTATCCTCATCTCCAGTAACCCTTCTCCAATTGATCATGTTGTTCTCTTTCTTTGGTAGCTGACTAGCTGTACAATTATGGTGACACAATTCAAGGAGAAGACTGTCTTGTTGGAGTATAATGTTCGTTCGACCTCTCACACAGATCGGTCTTTTGTTTGCATTGACTAGAGCATGCACTTTTACATGGTATCGGAGTCAAGATGTCTTAAGTTCAAGACCCGGCTGGCGCAATTAAATTGCAGCCCATTTTTGGTCCATGTTTAGGTCTGAGGGAGCCACATGTGTGGGGGAGTGTTGACTTATAAATGTGTTGCTTAGTCTCTTCTATCAGATTAGTATTTTGGTTACATTGGCTAGAGCATGCACTTTTACATGGTATCAGAGCCAAGGGTCTTGAGTTCAAGACCCGGCTAGCGCAGTTAAATTGCAGCCCACTTGCCTAGTATTTACTTCTACCCGTAAAAGTATTGCACATGTATAGTAGGGTTGTTGAACAGAGTGTGATCGGCCATGGGCCGGTGCAACATTAGTTTTTTTTGCAGTGGCTCATGCTATTGAACTTCATGGGGGCTAATTTCATTTATTAATGGGTTAATTAATTAGCTTTATTGTTTTGAATTGTAGCTCTCATAACAACGCATTGTGTTCATGTTTGGTATTAGGAGGGTAATTCTCTTCATCCTGCAGTTTTTATTTTATTTCATGGAGTGCATGATAAAGGAGTTATATTTTTCTGATGGCTTTGTTTCGGTGTATAGAATTTGTAATTCAATAGCTGTACGAGGGATTGGCTGACCAGTTGACTAACATTCTTGTAAAGCAATTAATCTTAGACTTCTTTTATAGTATTCCTTTGGAAGACTTTATCCACAAAATTGGTTAGCATATTTGTATTTTTTGTATGGTCCTGCTATAGGTCCTATGTGTCCGCCAATGCAGTGAACAAATTGATCTTCTGAAGGTGAGGATAATGGATACGCACAACAAATTCGCCGTGGACACACGTCTGGTATTTTATTCCTTTGCACAGTATAACATCTTGTTCAACTTCATAGACCTTTGGATATATATATATATAGTCAATATGTATTTTCAGTCAAAAGCCGGTGAAAATGGCTACTGGTTTGTTTTAGTTTTTGGTTCTGTGCATATGTTTCCTTTGCCACACAAATAAATCTCTGCTCCTAAAAGGGGAGTTGATAATTTCGCCTCCACAGTTTATTTTCATCGGGTTTTTTTGCCTCACCTACCACCATCCCCTTCCACTGGTTTATTTTTCTCCCTTGCATTAAAAAACCAAAAACCATTAAAGGGGAAGGTCTTGTTACGTGCTTACTTTGGCAGGTGCTGATTCAATTTAATCACATAAATAATAAATCGCATCATGTGAGATCACCTTCCTAAAGAGACAAAATATGTTGAATATTTGAATCTAAGTTACAAAATGGATGAGGTTTGGCTAGAGATTCAATATGCAAAAAGAATCACTTGAAATGGACATATGGTTTACAAGTTATGGTCAAAAGAAGGTTTGAACAAGATTTGAATATATCTAACTTCTTAAAATTTCAAAATTTTGTTTTTATTGGAAAGAGGGTCTTACAAGGAGCATTATGCAAAAAAAACCGCAAACGGAGTTTTTTTGCGGAAAACTTCCAATCTATTCATATTCAATCATGGCAGTACAACGAACAAAAAAATAAAAATTACATCCAGATCCATAGACCACCTATCGACGACTACAAACACTGAAGCGAGCCGAAAGCGCGCCGCCGTCATCGCCCCTCCATCGCCGGAGTTGGGCACAACTTGTTGTAGTAGACAGTCGGAAAGTCGTCGTGCTAAGGACCCATAGGATCAGCGCACCAGAACAGCAACCACCACCGATGAAGAATAACATAGGTTGGAAGGATTCAACCCGAAGACACACGAACATAGACGAATAACGACGAGATCTGAGAAAATCCACCAAACATAGATCTACCGGAGACACACCTCCACACGCCCACCAATGATACCGGACGCACCGCCAGAATGGGGGTTAGGCGGGGAGACCTTTATTCCATCTTCAGAGAACCGCCGCCGTCTCGCCTTCCTGAGTAGAACACAAACCCTAACAAGACAGAAAAAACGACTAAAAACGAAGCCCTCCCACCGGCCCTTCCTAGGATCCACCGTGCCTCCATGGCCCAAGGGCCACCGGAGACGAGGCGGACCTGCGGCGGCGCTGGCGATAGGCAGGAACCTTAACTTTCTTTCTTGGACGAGGAGGAGCAACTTGAGATATCTCGCCAAAGAAACTACGTATTACAATTTATGAGGCCTAATCTCCGCAATCGGAGTTACTGATGAAAAGTTACAAAGGTTTGAATGCTAAGTGGCTAAACAATAAAATCAGGGACTAATCAATAAATAATTTAATTGTTGTTAGGTTCCTGTGACACGTGGGATAACTGGATTCGCTTGTACTGGTTCACAAACGATTAAAAAGAGAGCCATCATATTTTATTAAAATCGACGGGCGAGATGGAGCCATGTCACGGGGATCTCGGGCCTCACCGAAAAAGTCGACGGGGTTGGAGAAGACGGTGGCGCGATCCTCTTGTTGAAGGGGGAGTCGGTCCTGATGGTCTCCACCATCGAGGAAGACCACAACAGGGTCTCTAGTGAAGCAGTGGTGGCGATGGTGGTGTCAGAGGTGTCCGGGGTGAACGGTTGCAACGGAAACGGCCGCGGCGGTGAACTCCGGCGACTTCGACTTCTTTTCTGGAGCTCGATTCTGTGTGCACGCGAATGAAAAAAAAATGGGTCAGAGAGACATGATACCGATAGAGCGGTGGTGAGACGGAGACGGCGGTGCTAGGGGCCTCCGGTAGCGTCTGACTTCGTTGCCGGAACGAAAGACAACGGCGGAGCTTCGTTGGGTCGATGTGCTCGATTTCGTTGGGAAGAGAGGGGGCTTACAAGTGGAATGGATTGATGGGGAGGCAGAGTTTTTATAGGGGGTTAGAGGCTCGAATAACGAACTACCCTGCGAAATCGTGCTGCTTGTGCGAGGTGTGTGGTGGTATCTGATGTCTACTACGCAACCTTCTTCTTGTAGACGTTGTTGGGCCTCCAAGTGCAGAGGTTTGTAGGACAGTAGCAAATTTCCTCAAGTGGATGACCTAAGGTTTATCAATCCGTGGGAGGCGTAGGATGAAGATGGTCTCTCTCAAGCAACCCTGCAACCAAATAACAAAGAGTCTCTTGTGTCCCCAACACACCCAAAACAATGGTAAATTGTATAGGTGCACTAGTTCGGCGAAGAGATGGTGATACAAGTGCAATATGGATGATAGATATGAGTATTTGTAATCTGAAAATATAAAAACAGCAAGGTAACTAATGATAAAAGTGAGTGTAAACGGTATTGCAATGCTAGGAAACAAGGCCTAGGGTTCATACTTTCACTAGTGCAAGTTCTCTCAACAATAATAATATAATTGGATCATATAACTATCCCTCAACATGCAACAAAGAATCACTCCAAAGTCACTAATAGCGGAGAACAAACGAAGAGATTATTGTAGGGTACGAAACCACCTCAAAGTTATCCTTTCTGATCGATCTATTCAAGAGTCCATAGTAAAATAACACGAAGCTATTCTTTCCGTTCGATCTATCATAGAGTTCGTACTAGAATAACACCTTAAGATACAAATCAACCAAAACCCTAATGTCACCTAGATACTCCAATGTGACCTCAAGTATCCATATGTATGATTATACGATATGCATCACACAATCTCAGATTCTTCTATTCAAACCAACACAAAGTACTTCAAAGAGTGCCCGAAAGTTTCTACTGGAGAGTCAAGACGAAAACGTGTGCCAACCCCTATGCATAAGTTCACAAGGTCACTGAACCCACAAGTTGATCACCAAAACATACATCAAGTGAATCACGTGAATATCCCATTGTCACCATAGATAAGCAGATGCAAGGCATACATCAAGTGTTCTCAAATCCTTAAATACTCAATCCGATAAGATAACTTCAAAGGGAAAACTCAATCCATTACAAGAGAGTAGAGGGGGAGAAACATCATAAGATCCAACTATAGTGGCAAAGCTCGCGATACATCAAGATCGTAACACCTCAAGAACACGAGAGAGAGAGAGAGATCAAACACATAGCTACTGGTACATACCCTCAGCCCCGAGTGTGAACTACTCCCTCCTTGTCATGGAGAGCGCCGGGATGATGAAGATGGCCACCGGTGAGGGATCCCCCCTCCGGCAGGGTGCCAGAACAGGGTCCTGATTGGTTTTTGGTGGCTACAGAGGCTTGGGGCAGTGGAACTCCCGATCTATGGTCCTCCCCGAAGTTTTTAGGGTATATGGATATATATAGGCGAAAGAAGTCGGTCAGGGGAGCCACGAGGGGCCACGAGGGTGGGGGCGTGTCCAGGGGGCAGACGCGCCTCCCTGCCTCGTGGCCACCTTATTGCTTCCCTGACGTACACTCCAAGTCTCCTGGATTGCTTCCGTTCCAAAAATAACTCTCCCGAAGGTGTCATTCCGTTTGGACTCCGTTTGATATTCCTTTTCTTCGAAACACTGAAACAAGGGAAAAAAACATGAACTGGCACTGGGCTCTGGGTTAATAGGTTAGTCCCAAAAATAATATAAAAGTGTAAAAGAAAGCCCATAAACATCCAAAACAGATAATATAATAGCATGGAACAATCAAAAATTAAAGATACGTTGGAGACGTATCAGCATCCCCCAGCTTAATTCCTGCTCGTCCTCGAGTAGGTAAATGATAAAAACAGAATTTTTGATGTGGAATGCTACCTAACATATTTCTCAATGTAATTTTCTTTATTGTGGCAAGAATATTCAAGATAAAAGTTTAATATTGACATGAAAACAATAATACTTCAAGCATACTAACAAAGCAATCATGTCTTCTCAAAATAACATGGCCAAAGAAAGTTATCCCTACAAAATCATATAGTCTGGCTATGCTCTATCTTCATCACACAAAGTATTTAAATCATGCACAACCCCGATGACAAGCCAAACAATTGTTTCATACTTTTGATGTTCTCAAACTTTTTCAACTTTCACGCAATACATGAGCGTGAGCCATGGACATAACACTATAGGTGGAATAGAATGGTGGTTGTGGAGAAGACAAAAGGAGAAGATAGTCTCACATCAACTAGGCGTATCAATGTGAGTGAGTAGGGATTGCCATGCAACGGATGCACTAGAGCTATAAGTGTATGAAAGCTCAACAAAAGAAACTAAGTGGGTGTGCATCCAACTCGCTTGCTCACGAAGACCTAGGGCATTTTGAGGAATCCCATCATTGGAATATACAAGCCAAGTTCTATAATGTAAAAATCCCACTAGTATATGAAAGTGACAACATAGGAGACTCTCTATCATGAAGATCATGGTGCTACTTTGAAGCACAAGTGTGGTAAAAGGATAGTAGCATTGTCCCTTCTCTCTTTTTCTCTCATTTTTTGGGACTTCTCTTTTTTGGCCTCTTTTTTTCTTTCTTTTTTCTTCTTTTTCTTTTCTATTTTTCGTCCGGAGTCTCATCCCGACTTGTGGGGGAATCATAGTCTCCATCATCCTTTCCTCACTGGGACAATGCTCTAATAATGATGATCATCACACTTTTATTTACTTAGAACTCAAGAATTAGAACAAAAATATGACTCTATGTGAATGCCTCCGGTGGAGTACCGGGATATGCAATGACTCATGAGTGACATGTATGAAAGAATTATGAAAGGTGGCTTTGCCACAAATACGATGTCAACTACATGATCATGCAAAGCAATATGACAATGATGAAGCGTGTCATAATAAACGGAATGGTGGTAAGTTGCATGGCAATATATCTCGGAATGGCTATGGAAATGCCATGATAAGTAGGTATGGTGGCTGTTTTGAGGAAGGTATATGGTGGGTGTATGATACCGGCGAAAGGTGCGCGGTATTAGAGAGGCTAGCAATGGTGGAAGGGTGAGAGTGCGTATAATCCATGGACTCAACATTAGTCATAAAGAACTCACATACTTATTGCAAAAATCTATTAGTTATCGAAACAAAGTACTACGTGCATGCTCCTAGGGGGATAGATTGGTAGGAAAAGACCATGGCTCGTCCCCGACCGCCACTCATAAGGAAGACAATCAATAAATAAATCATGCTCCGACTTCATCACATAACGGTTCACCATACGTGCATGCTACGGGAATCACAAACTTTAACACAAGTATCTCTCAAATTCACAACTACTCCACTAGCATGACTCTAATATCACCATCTTCATATCTCAAAACAATCATAAGGAATCAAACTTCTCATAGTATTCAATGCATTTTATATGAGAGTTTTTATTATACCCATCTTGGATGCCCATCATATTAGGACTAAATTCATAACCAAAGCAAATTACCATGCTGTTCTAAAGGACTCTCCAAATAATATAAGTGAAGCATGAGAGTTCATCTATTTCTTCAAAATAAAACCATCGCCGTGCCCTAAAAAGATATAAGTGAAGCACTAGAGCAAATAACAAACTACTCCGAAAGATATAAGTGAAGATCAATGAGTAGTCGAATAATTATGCAACTATGTGAAGACTCTCTAACATTTAAGAATTTAAGATCTTGGTATTTTATTCAAGCAGCAAGCAAAACAAAATAAAATAAAATGACGCTCCAAGCAAAACACATATCATGTGGTGAATAAAAATATAGCTCCATGTAAAGTTACCGATGAACGAAGACGAAAGAGGGGATGCCATCCGGGGCATCCCCAAGCTTAGGCTCTTGGTTTTCGTTAAATATTACCTTGGGGTGCCTGGGGCATCCCCAAGCTCAGGCTCTTGCCACTCCTTATTCCATAGTCCATCGAATCTTTACCCAAAACTTGAAAACTTCACAACAAAAAACTTAACAGAAAATCTCGTGAGCTCCGTTAGTGAAAGAAAACAAAACACCACTTCAAGGTACTGTAATGAACTCATTATTTATTTATATTGGTGTTAAACCTAATGTATTCCAACTTCTCTATGGTTTATAAACTCTTTTACTAGCCACAGATTCATTAAAATAAGCAAACAACACACGAAAAACAGAATCTGTCAAAATAGAACAGTCTGTAGTAATCTGTAACTAACGCAAACTTCTGGAACTCCAAAAATTCTACCAAAATAGGACGACCTAGATAATTTGTTTATTGATCTTCTTCAATTGGAGTCAGTATTTTATCACTTTCTGGTGATTTTAAACAATTGTTTTTGTGAACAGAAAGTTTCTGGAATTTTCAGCAAGATCAAATAACTATCATCCAAGAAGATCCTATAGGTCTTACTTGGCACAAACACTAATTAAAACATAAAACCACATCTAACCAGAGGCTAGATCAAATATTTATTACTAAACAGAAGCAAAAAGCAAAGAACAAAAATAAAAATTGGGTTGCCTCCCAACAAGCGCTATCGTTTAACGCCCCTAGCTAGGCATGATGATTTCAATGATGCTCACATAAAAGATAAGAATTGAAGCATAAAGAGAGCATCATGAAGAATATGACTAGCACATTTAAGTCTAACCCACTTCCTATGCATAGGGATTTTGTGAGCAAACAATTTATGGGAACATGAAACAACTAGCATAGGAAGGTAAAACAAGCAAATCTTCAAGATTTTCAACACATAGAGAGGAAGCTTGATATTATTGCAATATGTAGAAGCATATGATCCTCTCTCATAATAATTTTCGGTAGCATCATGAATGAATTCAACCATATAACCAGCACAAAAAACATTCTTTTCATGATCTACTTGCATAGAAATTTTACTACTCTCCACATAAGCAAATTTATTCTCATCAATAGTAGTGGGAGCAAACTCAGCAAAATAACTATCATGTGAAGCATAATCCAATTGAAAATTAAAATCATGATGACAAGTTTCATGTTTATGTTTATTTTTTATGGCATACGTGTCATCACAATAATCATCATAAATAGGAGGCATGCTTTCATCATAATAAATTTGCTCATGAAAACTTGGGGGACAGAAAATATCATGTTCATCAAACATAGCATCCCCAAGCTTGTGGCTTTGCATATCATTAGCATCATGGGTATTCAGGGAATTCATACTAACAACATTGCAATCATGCTCATCATTCAAAGATTTAGTGCCAAACATTTTAATGCATTCTTCCTCTAGCAATTGAGCACAATTATCGGAATTCTTATTTTCATGGAAGACATTAAAAAGATGAAGCATATGAGGCACCCTCAATTCCATTTTTTTTGTAGTTTTCTTTTATATACTAAACTAGTGATAAATAAGAAACAAAAAGATTCAATTGCAAGATCTAAAGATATACCTTCAAGCACTCACCTCCCTGGCAACGGCGCCAGAAAAGAGCTTGATGTCTACTAAGCAACCTTCTTCTTATAGACGTTGTTGGGCCTCCAAGTGCAGAGGTTTGTAGGACAGTAGCAAATTTCCCTCAAGTGGATGACCTAAGGTTTATCAATCCGTGGGAGGCGTAGGATGAAGATGGTCTCTCTCAAGCAACCCTGCAACCAAATAACAAAGAGTCTCTTGTGTCCCCAACACACCCAATACAATGGTAAATTGTGTAGGTGCACTAGTTCGGCAAAGAGATGGTGATACAAGTGCAATATGGATGATAGATATGAGTATTTGTAATCTGAAAATATAAAAACAGCAAGGTAACTAATGATCAAAGTGAGCGTAAACGGTATTGCAATGCTAGGAAACAAGGCCTAGGGTTCTTACTTTCACTAGTGCAAGTTCTCTCAACAATAATAACATAATTGGATCATATAACTATCCCTCAACATGCAACAAAGAATCACTCCAAAGTCACTAATAGCGGAGAACAAACGAAGATATTATTGTAGGGTACGAAACCACCTCAAAGTTATCCTTTATGATCGATCTGTTCAAGAGTCCGTAGTAAAATAGCACGAAGCTATTCTTTCCGTTCGATCTATCGTAGAGTTCGTACTAGAATAACACCTTCAGATATAAATCAACCAAAACCCTAATGTCACCTAGATACTCCAATGTCACCTCAAGTATCCATGGGTATGATTATACGATATGCATCACACAATCTCAGATTCATCTATTCAAACCAACACAAAGTACTTCAAAGAGTGCCCCAAAGTTTCTACCGGAGAAGACGAAAACGTGTGCCAACCCCTATGCATAAGTTCACAACGTCACTGAACCCGCAAGTTGATCACCAAAACATACATCAAGTGAATCACGTGAATATCCCATTGTCACCACAGATAAGCACATGCAAGACATACATCAAGTGTTCTCAAATCCTTAAAAACTCAATCCGATAAGATAACTTCAAAGGGAAAACTCAATCCATTACAAGAGAGTAGAGGGGGAGAAACATCATAACATCCAACTATAGTGGCAAAGCTCGCGATACATCAAGATCGTACCACCTCAAGAACACAAGAGAGAGAGAGAGAGAGAGAGATCAAACACATAGTTACTGGTACATACCCTCAGCCCTGAGGGTGAGCTACTCCCTCCTTGTCATGGAGAGCGCCGGGATGATGAAGATGGCCACCAGTGAGGGATCCCCCCTCCGGCAGGGTGCCGGAACAGGGTCCCGATTGGTTTTTGGTGGCTACAGAGGCTTGCGGCGGCGGAACTCCCGATCTATGCTGCTCCCCGAAGTTTTTAGGGTATATGGATTTATATAGGCGAAAGAAGTCGGCCAGGGGAGCCATGAGGGGCCCACGAGGGTGGGGGCGCGCCCAGGGGGGCAGGCGCGCTTCCCTGCCTCGTGGCCTCCTCGTTGCTTCCGTGACGTACACTCCAAGTCTCCTGGATTGCTTCCGTTCCAAAAATAACTCTTCCGAAGGATTCATTCCGTTTGGACTCTGTTTGATATTCCTTTTCTTCGAAACACTGAAACAAGGGAAAAAACAGGAACTGGCACTGGGCTCTGGGTTAATAGCTTAGTCCCAAAAATAAAATAAAAGTGTAAAATAAAGCCATAAACATCCAAAACAGATAAGATAATAGCATGGAACAATCAAAAATTATAGATACGTTGGAGACGTATCAGTATCTAACCCGCGCCGGGAGGTTGAAGATATGGGCCGAGCCTCACCTGTCAGTGGCAGCAGAGAGAGTGAGAGAGAGAGAGAGAGAGAGAGAGCGAGAGAGAGAGAGAGGTCACGCGAGGCGAGCCGTCGATCGCACATAAAATAGACGGCTCTCAATACCTGCGTAGTTTCGGAAAATAAAAAGGTCATGGGCCGGTTTGTCTGCTGGCTGTCTGGTCGTTTGCTGGGCTGGCGCTACTTCGTACCCAGTCTGGCTACAAAACAAAATGTTTTCTATTTATTTAAACAATAGAAAATGATATTGGTTCAAATATTAGTCTTAATCATTTTATAAAATCACAACATAATCCAAAAACTAAATATAATTACGTAGAGCTTGGTGAACATTTATTCCAGTTCAAATGCAACTTTTCATAAATATATTTTTATTATTTCATAAAACCGATTCAGAAAATAATAAAAATTCCTATGTTTTAGGGTTTATTAAATGTCCAATTTTTTTTTACAATTCTAAATAAATATTCAACTCATTTTCTAATTAATTTATATTTGAATAAGTCATATTATCTTCTCTCAATTGTTTTCTTTTAAATTGGAAACTTGTTTGAATATTTAAAAATCAAAATAAACTCTCAAAATTAATTGAACTACAACCAAATTTCAAATGGAGCATTTTCGAAAAGTCATTTCATGCTCTCTCTTTTTTTTTAAAAATTCAGATAAACTCTCTAGAGTTTCAAATTCAACTGAAATTCAAATAAGATCAAAACATGCAATCAATAATATTTTAATTAATATAACATTCCAAAATTGAAAATTTTGACATGTTACAGAGCCTGTCGTGGCCTCCGTAAGACCATCCGCTCACGCTCAGGCCCGCATGGCCCCCGTCGCGCCCGTCGCTGCACCCACCGAGCTTGTTTTGCTTCCACCGTCACCACCACCACTCCCATTCATGGGCATCCAAACAAATTTGGTAATTAAAATTAACATTTTTATACCAAACTCTTAAACGTATCTAAAATCATTTTACCATACTAATACATTAATGAGTCACAATGCTATTGTTTAGCTGACATAGGTAACCACAATAACAATGTTATGTATATTGATTATATCATTATTTTCTATAAATTTTAATGTTTGTCACTCAAATATCATTTCTAAATTTTAGCATTATGTGTTAACAAAACTTATGTTTAAATAAATTTTGAGATTCGCATAAATTATGTAGTGCATATGTATACATTTGTGTGTATTTGCGTATTGGTGCATACTTTTAATATCATGGTTGATATATGTAAAGTGTTGTTTCTAACTAATATCTTAATTGTAGTTTCTAATGTATTATTACATCAATATTTATAGAACCTCCTAGAGTATAAGTTGAAAAATTTGCAAATGGCGCAAGTTAGGTTCAGTAACATGTTGGCAAGATGACACTAGTAGGGTAACTAAACTCACTGTCGCCTATTGGATTCCCAGTTACCTATTAGAATGGTTTGTTTCTATGTGGTACACTGTGACGCCCGGATAATTAAGCTACAGTAACCATCTACTAGTGATGCCATATCACCACTATTACTGCTACTAAACTCACTCTGATTCAAAGCCCGTTCGATTTCGGAATTCAAAATCAAGTTAAACGGTAAAAGATTTCAAACATTAAAACCGAAGTGTTCGAAATGTGGGAAATAATTCATAGTTAATATTGGTGGAGAAGCCAAAATTTTACAATGTGTTTAAAGTTCTAAAATAAATAAAACATTGGTGAAACAATTAAATGAAATGCCCTTTTAAGAATTGTAAAGATGTAAACTATTTTGAATGTGTACCAAACACTTTGTAGGAGTAGAGTAAACTAAAACATTAATTTAGGGACTAGGTTTAAGTTTTATGAAACTAAAATAAAATAAGACAAAAGGTAAATAAACAAAACAAAATAATAAAATGAAAAGAAGCCCCCCTCCCCGCTGGGCCTTGGCCCAGATGGCCAAGAGGCCCAGCCAAACTGCCCAGCCGGCCACCCCATAGCCTATATGGCCTCACCCACCCAAACCCCAACCCACCGACACCCTCACTTCCCCCACTCGCTCGTTCTCTCCCCTTCTCCCGATCCGATCAAGATCGGGACTCGACGCCGTCACACATCGCCCCCGACGCCGCTGGACCACATCACCGTCGCTGGAGCAACCTCGCCGGAGCTGCCCCATCGTCCTCTCCGTCGACGACCTCGTCCCCGTCTTCCTCCCCGAGCCCCACTGCCCTGTCCCTGCGCCCCGCGGTGAGCCCTGCCGCCGCGCTCGTCTCCGTCGCCCCCAACTACTCTGCTGCTGCTCTGCCCCAGTTCGTCCGCACCAGCACGCCAGAGCTCGCGCTCCGGGCCGCACCCGCCACCGCAGGCCCGCCTTCCCTGCCGCTGCCGCCGTCCGCGTGCGCCCCCACACCGGGCGCCCCTGCCTCACATCGGCACCATGCTGCTCGCCCCGTCCCCGACCCCACCCATCTGGCCGCGCCCGCCACTCCCTCTGCTCGCCACTGCCGCAACCGGGCGCACCCCTGTCCACGGCCACAAACGGTCGAGCATCCCCCGCTTCGCCCCGCTGCGGCTGCTCGCCGACCAACGCCTGCTTCCGCTCGCCCTCCTCGCCCCGTGCCCGCACCTGCTACTGCCGCTCAAGCCCCCCCGACGTGGCCTTGCTCCCCTGCTGCTCATCCACGTACAGCGCCCGCCTTGCTACTGCCTCCGCCCGCTACCGCCGCCATGAGCTCGCTCCGGCCTCGACCCGCAGCCCTTGCTCTGGCTCCGCCGTGCCCGCTCGCTGCCGGCCCCGCGGTCGCCCTCGCAGCTCACGTCGACCGTTGCCGCCCCCGCGACCAACTCCGGTGTCCCGCCACGCCTCGGCGGCCGTCGCCCGCGGACCCGGGTTCGCTCTATCGGGCGCGTGCCCGCACCCGCTACGCTCCAGTGCCCGCTGCGCCTGTTCGGGTGGCGCACGCAACGCCCGAACCCACTATGGCCCCTGGGGCTAATGACAAGTGGGGCCCCGGCCCTGGAACTTAAAAAAATAATTAAAAAATAATAATAAATAAAAATGAAAATAATTATTATTTATTTAACTAATTAATAAATTAACTTAATTAAAACTAGTTAATTAACCTAATCATTTAGTAGTTAAATAATCTGTTAGGTTAGTTAGTAGTCAATGACAGGTGGGTCCCACACGTCAGTTTGACCCAGTCAACGTCCTGTTGACTGCTGACGTCATGACGACGTCAGCATACACTATTTTGGACAATGTTGATTTAAAATAATTTAGTAAATTCTAGAAAATGGTAAAATTCTTTTAAAATTAATATAAAATAAACCGTAGCTCGGATGGAAAAACTTTGTACATGAAAGTTGCTCAGTCGACGAGACGAATCCGGATACGCAGCCCGTTCGTCCGCCACACATCCCTAGCATAGCAAACACGCAACTTCCCCCCTCCGGTTCATCTGTCCGAAAACGCGAAACCGGGGATACTTTCCCGGATGTTTCCCCCCTTCGTCGGTATCACCTACTACTACGTTAGGTCACCTCTAGCACCGTGTAATGCCATGTTACCCTTTGTGATGCTTTGATTGCTCTGTTATTTATTGTGTTCCCCCTCCGTTACTTCTTTCCGGTAGACCCCGTGACTGCCGGCGACCCCCAGTTCGACTACGGTGTTGACGACCCCTCCTTCTTGCCAGAGCAACCAGGAAAGCCCCCCTTTGATCACCAGATATCGCCTATTCCTTCTCTCTACTGCTTGCATTAGAGTAGTGTAGCATGTTACTGCTTTCGGTTAATCCTATTCTGCTGCATAGCCTGTCATTGTTGCTACAGTTGTTACCCTTACCTGCAATCCTAAATGCTTAGTATAGGATGCTACTGTTCCATTAGTAGCCCTACACTCTTGTCCGTCTGCCATGCTATACTACTAGACCGTGATCACTTCGGGAGGTGATCACGAGCATATGCTATATACTTTATACTGTTACATTACTTATGATAATGTTCGGAGATGGGGCTGAAGGGGCAGGTGGCTCCATCCCGGTAGAGGTGGGCCTGGGTTCCCGACGGCCCTCGACTGTTACTTTGCGGCGGAGCAACAGGGCAGGTTGAGACCACCTAGGAGAGAGGTGGGCCTGGCCCTGGTCGGGGTCCGCGGTTATTTCATAATAACACGCTTATCGAGATCTTGGTATTTGATCTGAGTTGGGTCATTGACCTTATACGCACTAACCGCCACGTGGGACAAGATATGGGCAACCGGCGTCGTGGTATCAGCCGAAGCTCTTTTTGACGTCGGCGACTGAGCGCCGCGCGCCGCATTGGACCGTAAGCTCGCGCTTGTATTAAGGGAGCTAGGTCTGCTTCCGGCCGCGTATGCAACGTGCAGGTGTGCAATGGGCGATGGGACCAGACCCCTGCGCATAGGATTTAGACCGGCGTGCTGACCTCTCTGTTGAGCGTAGGTGGGGCTGCGACGTGTTGATCTCCCGAGGCCGGACATGACCCAGGAAAGTGTGCCCGGCCAGAGGGATCGAGCGTGTCGGGTAATGTAGTTCACCCCTGCAGGGAAGTTTATCTATTTGAATAGCCGTGATCCTCGGTAACAGGACGACCCGGAGTTGTACCTAGACCTTATGACAACTAGAACCGGATACTTAAAAAAACACACCCTTCCAAGTGCCAGATATAACCCGGTGATCGCTCTCACACAGGGCGATGAGGGGAGGATCGCCGGGTAGGGTTCTGCTATGCGATGATACTTGGTGAACTTACCATCTACTCTCTTCTAGATGCTGCAAGATGGAGGCTTCCAGAAGCGTAGTCTTCGATAGGATTAGCTATCCCCCTCTTATTCTGGCATTCTGCAGTTCAGTCCACCGATATTGCCTCTTTACACAGATAACCATGCATATGTGGTGTAGATCCTTGCTTGAGAGTACTTTGGATGAGTACTCACGGTTGCTTTTCTCCCCCTTTTCCCCCCTTTCCTTTCTACCTGGTTGTCGCAACCAGATGCTGGAGCTCAGGAGCTTGACGCCACCGTTGAAGACGACTCCTTCTACACTGGAGGTGCCTACTACTACATGCAGGCCGCTGACGACGACCAGGAGTAGTTTAGGAGGATCCCAGGCAGGAGGCCTGCGCCTCTTTCGATCTGTATCCCAGTTTGTGCTAGCCATCTTATGGCAACTTGTTTAGCTTATGTCTGTACTCAGATATTGTTGCATCCGCTGACTCGTCTATGATCGAGCACTTGTATTCGAGCCCTCGAGGCCCCTGGCTTGTATTATGATGCTTGTATGACTTATTTTATTTTTAGAGTTGTGTTGTGATATCTTCCCGTGAGTCCCTGATCTTGATCGTACACGTTTGCGTGTATGATTAGTGTACGATTGAATCGGGGCGTCACAAGTTAGTATCAGAGCCGACTGCCTGTAGGAATCCCCCTTCCAAACTCCTTGGCCGGAGTTGAGTCTAGTCAGTGAAAACTGTTTTACTAACATGGCTGGGTGGCTTACGGGCCCACGTCGCCATTGGGTGGTATTAGGATCTTTTTATTCCTTGACCTATACTATGGGACTCTGCTCTCTCCTATTCGGCTTTAATGAATTTACTAAAATCTAACTTTAGGATCTCGTTACTACTTCCTCCCGGAGAACCCCTCACTCCAGATGATTTCTCGGTGCACCAGAAGAATTCGAAGATACTCTCCGATATTCTCTCGAGACCTTGTGCCTGTCGCTTTTGCAATTCCCTACCACCGAAACACCCTATGGATAAATGCTTACACATGTCGTTCTTACTTTTATTCCCAGTCGATCTTGTTATTGCAAGATACCCCGGGAATACTTTGTGCCTACTGCCTTGCAGTTCTTTGCCACCTGAATACGCCTACGAATAATTTCTCGCACTTATCGAGTATCCGCTCCTCCCCAGTTGATTCAACTAATTGACAAAAATCTTCGAAATGCTATTTGAACTTCCGAAAATCCCAAGCAGCCTATTGCTCTTGAAATTCTTGCTTGCTTGCATTATGGTTAATACCATAAGTCTCGTAATCATATTGGCATCCCTTATCATTATCATTTTGAGTCCGTTGATTCAAAATGTTGCGAATGCTCGGAATCCTCAATCAGATCCTAGAATTCATCCTTTCGGCTCAGACGTCATTTGAAACATGAGCTGAATCTCGACCAATCAAATTGTTGTCGATTTTACCCCTAAGCTTACTCAACTTATCCATCCTTAATCAGAGTGTTTGCTTCTGATCCTTTGATTTGGAAATCATAATCCCTTTACATGTGAGCTTTGAATTAGCCAGTTGCTTCTATAATCCAATGCCTTCGCATTGTTTCTTCCTCTGGTTGTGTGCCGATACTCACATCAGCTTCGCTATGGACCGTCGAATCCTTTGTTGAAATATCATCCGACAGTGTCCTTCGTATAGAAAAACCTCGAGAAGTTCTTTCCCTCATACATAATGCCTTCAGTAAATTGTATCCTCTCGTTTTGTCACCCATGCTCTACTATCGAGCTTGTATTATTTACTATTGAAGCTTGTGGTATAAGTTCCCAAGATGCCCCTAAGGGTTGAACCTATGCCTTCCCAGATCCGGGTAAACCCGAGAACTATCACGAGTCATACTCTTCTAGCGTTTTGCTAGATAAAATTTAAACATTACAACCTCTTCGAAAAATGAGAAGTGAATGAAAGGTTATGCATTGGAGAAGTGGGAGTCGACCATGAACTTTGTGTTCATGCCCATGGACACGATGTAGATCCTATCATGAAAGCTTCTTGTATTAATAACTATTTCCTTGATATAATATGCTTTGGTATCGGTGAATTGATCCTTTGCAATCGTGCTTCCGACCATATGTTCTTCTTTGATCCCATTTCTCGCGCAAGTTTAAGCACTTGTCTTCTGTGGATCAATACCCTGGTCCAACCTCTACTTTGATCTTTCATCGAGTATTACACTCTGGTATCTCGAGAATATCATGGAACTGCATAACTTCTTATGAGTTCTTCATCAAGTACTACATTCTCACTGATTACAATTTTTCATGGGCTCTGAGTTATTACACACTCAAAGACACCAATAATTGAACCGAGTCCGCACTACGGTTCAACAACTCTTAGTAATCTTCTTTAAGTACGAGTTTGTACCCGATTACGCCATTCCTAGCCTGTTCGGCTATATCATTGTCGTGATGATTTTAACTGTGCTACCTGGTCCTTATTCTCGGAGCACCACTTTTGATGAGCTATGCTTACGTCGATTTTCCTCGTCATATCATTTCGCCTTGAACATCAAGCTTGATTTCGAATTTGTGTCGTACTCGTGGTTCCAATAACCTTTCGCTTCATCATTCCTTTGACTTGATGTTATCGCAGATTAATTACATCTTCATGAAATCTCTTGATAAATGTGTCTAGATCATCATCAACATTCTGAGCGTTTCCAGGATATCAATCGAATTCATGATGAGAGATATCGTCCTTTCCCCTCAATGAATTGGGTTATCATCAACAACATTATTGCCTTCCCTCCAACACATACTTGTTCATGTTATGG
This sequence comes from Aegilops tauschii subsp. strangulata, assembly GCF_002575655.3. Taxonomy (NCBI): domain Eukaryota; kingdom Viridiplantae; phylum Streptophyta; class Magnoliopsida; order Poales; family Poaceae; genus Aegilops; species Aegilops tauschii. The sequence continues at coordinate 474,473,700 of NC_053040.3, forward strand.
AGTTCTTTGCTATCCAGCTTATGTTATGTTCTACCTTTGGGTACCACCGTCCTTTATGTTAAGAATGTCGGGAGAATTTCACCACCCCTTAAGAATTCTTGATACAAGTGATACTTATTACCATCACCATTCTTTTCTTGGTCTCCGTGTTATTCCTAACCGGAATACCGACATATGGTCTGTAATGAGTAAATTCAAAACTTCTAGCAACCCTATTGCTTTGACGTTAATGGTTGATAGCTTCATTCCAAGTCTATTGCTTATTGAATCATCATTCGAACATTGATCGTGCTATCTAGTCCAAAATTTCCGGGTGCACCTTTCTATCATTGTTCAATCGTGTATGTTTTCATTGAACATACATCATTATATCATTCGATCTGACTAATGTTATCTCCTTGCACTACAAAAAAAGACACATCCGTGACAATTTGGGCCGAACGAAAATCTTTTCTGTCATACTTATGACACTTCTATGACGATAATTGTGACAAAACCCGGTATCATCATAGATGTGGTGGGGTCCTACTTCCATGACAAAAAATCATGACTGAAAATGGGCTTTTCGTCCTGGGCGGGCCGGAGACGCAGCTGCATGACATTCTTTGGGCCGTCCATGACGGAAAAAACCGTGGTAGAAGCGAGGGCGCGGAAAATATCAGGGAGTCCCCGGTTACGGTGGGTGGTCGGGGGCCGAGCGATGCGCGTTTCTCTCATACGTACGCGCGTGTGTGCGAGGCGTTGGGCTCTAACTGAACACGAGCAAGGCGTTGGGCTCTAACTGAACCCGAGCGATTGCACTACAGGCTAAGCATTACTGAACCCGAGCGATCGATCGATGGCTGTTAACTGAACCCGATCGAGTGATTCCTTCGCTACTGCTGCTAATTGAAGCCGATCGATGCTACCTCTGGATGAACAGTGAGTGTTGCTGGGGGGTTTGGATGAACAGTCCCGGTGGGGGTGGATGAACAGGACCCCGTGGCGTTGCCTCTGGATGAATAGTGAGCGTTGCTGGGGGGTTTGGATGAACAGTCCCGGTGGGGGTGGATGAACAGGACCCCGATCGTTCGAGCCGGTTGGGGCTGGATGAACAGGACCCCGTGGAGGGCAGGATGAACAGGACCACCCCGTGGAGGGTAGTATGAACAGTAGACGGTGGAGGGCTGGATGAACGGTAGCCCGTGGAGGGGTGGTTGAACAGGAGCCCGTGGAGGGGTGGTTGAACAGGAGCCCGTGGAGAGGGCTGGTTGAACAGTAGCCGGTGGAGTAGCGCGCGGTGGAGGCTGGATGAACAGGAGCCCGTGGATGAACAGTCGCAGGTGGAGGCTGGAGGAAGTCGACGGTGGATGAACAGTAGCCCGTGGAGGCTGGAGGGGGTCGACGGTGGAGATGAACAGTATCCCGTGGAGTCCTGTTTTGCGGTACGCCACACCCCTCCCGATGAACAGGACCCCCGTTTCGACCGTAGCACTCCAACACAAGTCCGTTTCCTCCGTTTTGCGGTACGCCACACCCCACCCGATTAACAGGACCCCCGTTTCGACCTAGGAGGTCCGTTTCCTCCGTTTTGCGGTACACCAGACCCCTCCCAATGAACAGGATCCTGTTTCGAACGTGGCCGGTCGAACACAAGGCCGTTTGCTTCATTCTGCGGTACGCCAGGCCTCATTTCCATCGGCTGTTCCGTCCAAGCCATCCCGATGAACACGACGACGCATTCCGTTCCGACCCAGCCGGTTGGTTCCCCATGAACATGACGACGACACTGTTTCTTCGTTCCGACCCAGCCATGTACACGAGCCCTGGCCGTACGTATGCACGAGTAGGCATTCGAGACCCTGCCCGTATGTATGTACGTGGCCGTATTTTCTTTCTTGCACACTGGCTGTTGTACGTACGTGTACATGCTACGTGCGCGTCTCTACATCGACCAGCATGTACGTACACGTTCGCGACCAGAATGATAACGCTACGTACGCTTCGACCAGGTGGGTCCTGACTGTCAGGCACTTCCTTGCCTGCGAAGATGTAGCTGGTGGGTCCCAGCCGTCAGGGGGGCGAATCGTTTTTTTGCCAGGACGCACTTCCTTGCTTGCGAAGATGTAGCTGGTGGGTCCCAGCAGTCAGGGGGAAACATTTTTTCATGAAATATGGTGGCCCGTCCGGTGGGTCCCCGCTGTCAGGTGGAGGAATAATTATTTTGCGCGTAATAAGGAGGGACTTCCTTGCTACGGCCGTGGACCCAACTGTCAGCCTCTCCACGTACAGTCCACGTCCGATGGAAGCCGTTCCTTGACCATGTTGACCACGCCGCGTCGAGAGCACCAGGGCAGTGGACGACGGCGAGGCCTAGGAAGGGGACGACGCGGAGCCAGGGAAGACGCGGTAGTGGATGCCCACGCGTAGAGGAGTACGAGGGTTCACTGGTTCGTTGCGGTGTGAGGCTGCCGTCGCCGCAAAATAACGGGGTGTGTGGGTGAGTAGAGGGATGGCCTGGCCAGCGGTGGGAATAGTAAGGGGGCGGTGAGGCCTCTGCGGCAGCACAGCCGGCCACAGGAGGTAGGAGCAGGCGGCACGACCGGCGCTGCTTTGGGCGGCTGGAGCAACAAGACCAGAGGTTGAAGAAGCACTACGGCCGTTGGATGGACATCGTATGGTCACTAGAGCTAGAATCGTTCATATTGACTAAATTGACAAAGCACTCCGTCCCCGTCAACTTAGTAGGCCCACAAGTCAGCCTCCCACCTAGGTGGGTCCCAACCAGCAGGGGGAGTATTCATTTTTTGTGCGTAATAAGGAGGCACTTCCGGTGGGTCCAGGCTGACAGCAGGGGGAACGTTTTTTTTGCGCAATACGGTGGCCCATCCGGTGGGTCCCAACAGTCAGGGGGGAAACGTTTTTTTCGCGAAATACGGTGGCCCGTACGGTGGGTCCCTGCTGTCAGGTGGAGGAATCATTATTTTCCGCATAATAAGGAGGCACTTCCTTGCTGCCGTCGTGGACCCAGCTATCAGCCTCTCCACGTACAGTCCACGTCCGATGGAAGCCGTTCCTTGACCATGTTGACCACGCCGCGCCGAGAGCACCAGGGCGGTGGACGACGGCGAGGCCTAGGAAGGGGACGACGCGGAGCCGGGGAAGACGCGTCAGTGGAAGCCCGCACGGAGTGGAGTACGAGGGTTCACTGGTTCGGCTGCGGTGTGAGGCTGCCGTCGCCGCAGAATATCAGGGGGTGTGGGTGAGTAGAGGGATGCCCTGGCCAGCGGTGGGAGTAGTAGGGGGCAGTGAGGCCTGCACGGGAGGCGGGGGCAGGCGGTCCCGCCGGCGCTGGATTTGGCGGCTGTAGCAAGAAGATCAGAGATTGAAGAAACACGAGGGCCGTTGGATTGACATCCAACGGTTACGTCTGCTACAATCGTTTGTTGACGTATATAATAACTAAAAAAATCTTGCATACACGTCAACTTAATAGGCCCATAAGTCAGACCAATCCCTCTTTTTTTTAATAATTTATATATAGCTCATTGCGACTTCTTATGCAATTTATTGCAGTCCATTTTTTTTTGGTTTGCCAGGGCCAATTTCGCATATTTCTGTGGGTTCCAAACTATTTTTAATACCAAAATGTCGAGCCAGATTTAAAGTACTTTGCATACATATTTAAATTAGGTTAATGCCCAGTGAAATAGGAATCTGAAAATGTGAATTTTTTTAGAAATTATAAAGTAATTGCCAATTTGTCATCTGTTTTTATATTTACAACCCATTTCATATTACTTTCAAGATTTGCAGGCATCTTGAAAGAGTTGCAGCCCATCAGGGCGTAGAAAAATAAGTAGGCCTGGATTGGGTATTCTTCAGAAAAGATAAACTGGGCTCATTTTCACAAAGAAAAAAAATAGCTGGGCTGGTCACATGGTGAACATAGAATATAAACCTGGGCTAGACAGGCCACAGCCCAGTTCAAACCCTGCTCCGTCTTAACAATAAAAAAAATACTGCTCGAGCTACTACGTTCCAGGTGTCAGCCGATCTTGTGCTGTTCTCTTGTCTATTGACTATATACGCTCACAATGTCGTGGGTCCCAGATGTCAGGAAAACACTAGGAGGAAGCATTTTATTTTTCCATACGCTGACATGGTGGGCCCTAATGTCATCCTCTCCACTTACTTCTACCGATTCCTGTTGTTTGTTGACCATGTTGACAACACGAGAGGGCGGCGCCGCGGCGAGCGCACCAAAGCGCGCGGAGGATGACGGCGAGGCCTCGGACGTCGGCGTTAATGATTTAGGAGACGGTGGGGCGGCGATGCTTGCGCTGAGGCGCAGCCAGCCATGGGAGGCGGAAGCAGGCGGCCCCGCCGGCGTTGGTTTGGTTTTGGCGGCTGGAGGAAGACAGGACTGAAGAAACACGACAGACTGTAAAAGCAGCAGGAGTACTTAACAACCTTAACTGAAACCAGCAGGGGCACTTAACAACCATAGCTGAAAGCAGTATGAGTACTTATACAGGTTCAACCGTACAAAGCACGCCTCGAACAATGCTACTTTTCCTACAGTTGACCAAGCGTGAGGCCGCCAAGCCCCAGGACAAGGCCCAGGCACCACCCCGCGCATCCACAACCTTCTGAAAGCGGCTTCATCTCGCAATGTGGTCAATAAACAGGATATTCGCTTTAGATCCATGGAAAAGCAGGAACATAATCTTCTGTCCTATTCTCCAAGATGGACGGGCCTTCATTATTTGAGACCACCCATGAATAAGTATCTTTTCACCTCCAAGGGGAATGGAGTAGGTCGACATAAACGTCATGTTCTGACCAAGCGCAAGTCTGACCCGACCATGGTCAGGCGTATGTATAGGAACAATAGAACTGGGCAGTTTCTATTTCAAGAAGATCACAGCTGTAAAACTGTGTATAAGCAATAGTTTATGAACAACATATATAACAGAAAATAGCTCATACCATAAGTTTCTCGACACAGTTGGACCTGTTCAACGAGTGCAGCAGTGGCACACATATCCCACGTGGCCTTCCACCATTGAAACGCCCCATAAGGACCTCAAGACGATCAATAAAGTGTAGGAACTTGTGGATGTTGTCCCAGTCAACTTCAGTGCCATCAGTAACAGCCGAGTTGTTACAGAATAACAAACAAGTAGCCTGCTTAACTCTAAAAAAACCTAAACGTGCCACCAATTATAAGAAAATATTAGTTAGAAGTAGCATCTTCGTGAGAGATTCGTTGCTACTTCTACAGTTAAATTGTGATCACTTAGATAGAATAGGTGGATTAAGAAGTAATTGAGGCAACGAGCAAGAACCAGATACAAAACTAACATGGATGAACAATTGGAATGACGTCGGGGTGGAAGATCGCAGTGAAGATGAGACCAGGTTCTGCTATTTCCATCAACATTCGTGCGCCAACTTTCAGTCCGTAACACTTGAGAAAGTTTATCCAAGTTCGGCCATAAAAAAGCAGCGATCTTCTTGGTTCATGAACCCAACTCGAAACTTATATCTATGGGTTGTCTTCACTGCTACCATTAAACTGGTGTATTCAGTTATGGCAAGGCCGAGCATCTTGAGTACAGGTGTTCTGGCAGAGCAAGGAATGCACTGCAGGAAAAATAATATGAGAACACAATGTGTTCCCTATATCCAAATCTAGAAATACTTTCCTCCTTCACGTCAGTGTTGACCATGGTACTAGTACCTTTTATCCAAACATAGCAATCCAAATTTCCAAATTAGTCGACATCATGTTCAAAAAACCCCACCCTCCCGTATAGAAAGGAGGATTCTAGGAACATACTGTGCGCGTTTTAAAATCCTGTGTTAGGATGAGAAGGAACAAGTGTGGTGTAACACCCCAAAAATTTGACCTTGTTTTACTAATTAAAATTTTGCCAGGAAATTAATTTTTTTTTTCTGGATTTCCCTTTGATTTCAGAACCCCTCTTCTCTTTAATATTGTGGGTTTTTACCTCTAGTTGAAACTTTTCAAAAGTATTATTGGACTTGTATGCTCTCTCAATAAAACAATTCTTTATCAGTGGATTTATTTGCATAATTGTTTTCCTGAGCTTTATACTTTTAAAATGATCTTTCATTGATTTGGAGCCTCTTTTGCACTGCAACCATTTGATAAATGCTTTTGAAAATTTCCACCAAAATTTGGGGATGTCATGTGATGTTTCCCCATCACTTTTATGCAAAAATATCCTTTGGTCATTTGAGATTTTGAGCTCTACATCAATTTTTCAAATCTGGTCCAGTAGGTATTTTTGCAATACAACCTATATAAATATTCTTCTAAAAATTCTTCCAAGTGTTTGGAGATGTCAGTGGATGCTTATAATTCAACTTCATGCAAAAACCCAGTGATGTTCTTTGAAAATTTTGAGTGAATCATCTTCATTTTCATTCTGGTCCAGTTTGGTGATTTGTACTGCAACCCTATTTTATTTGGCTCTAGTGCTCATGAGCTTTTTCCCTACTTGTAGTCCTCCCTACCAAACACTTAAGTCCAGGAGATTGGACCCATTGGAGTATGTTTAGTGCATGCAATGATAGCCTTTAGTTTCTGCCCAAAACTGGTTTTCTCAAAAACTTGCACTAACAAGTTCCTGTTTTTGCCAAACTAACCTTACCACCTTCTTGAGCTCCTAAAGAGACTAGGATCTGGAGAGTCTGGCCACCCCAAGAGTTGCCTAGATGCCCATGGCATTCTGTCGAACACTTGGTGTGCCAAGTCAGATTTTGACATGAGTTTTAGTTTGCACTGTGATCTTGCTCCACTGACCCAGCAACCTTGTCCACTTAACTCCTAGCTATACCTTTCCTAGCCCTGTTAATTGCCAGCCTTCCTCTCGCACTCTTGGCTGCCCTGGCATTTCGTCGAGCATGTCCTGTGCGTGCTCTGGGCGCGCCCAGAGCGCACGTTTTGCACGCGCGCGCACTGAGCCGCCGCGTCGCACTGCCGCCCTCGTCGCGTCCCGTCCCTGGCCCCTGCTCGCTTGCTGAACCACGCCATGCACTCGCCCACTCGCCAGAAACCTCCAAGCCTCCCTGGCGCCCTACAGCGCCGCCGTCAGAGCTCCCTTGGCGGCACGCCGGTGTCGGCAGCGGGCTCTGCCGTGGACGGCGCCGCCCAAGCCACCCGCGCGCGCCAGCTGCCCCCTGTGTACAGCCCGAGCTCATCCACTTGCTCGTCGGCACGCGCTCGTCGCCGCCACGACGCCCTACAGCTACAGAAAGGCGGTCGCCGGCGATCTTATCCACCACCGCGGGAGCCAGCCCCGTCGCGCTATTTAAGGAGACCCCGAGCTCAACCTAGCACTCAGGCAACCCCAGGCCACCCCCAGAGTGCTCCCGCAGCCAGCAATCGACGGGGAAGGGCCTCCTTCCTCGCCTCCGGCCAGTTCGGCCGCCGCCGAGCTCGGGTGCAATACGTTGCAGCCAGGCCCTCCCCCGCCTATCCAACGCCACCAGACGTCTCCCCATGTCTTGCAGAGCTGCCCAACACCTCAGCCTCGACCAAGGACCACCGTAGCCTAAAACCCACTTTGCTCCCGAACCACCATCCGCCGCGGAGCTCGCCGCCAGTGGCTTACTCCGTCCCCACCTACCCAACGACCACCGGGAGGACCGCCCCAGTCTGGCGGGTCCATCCCTGCCCTCAGGTGCCCTCGAAGAGCCGCCGTTCGTCGACAGCGATCGCCGGAGGCCCGCCACCGTTCGGGCAGAGAGAAAGGAGGGAGAGGGAGACCAGTCAAACCTGACCAGTGGGCCCCCTGGACCCACTGTCAGTGACCCACTCGCCCGTCCTCTCTGGTTAAGTGAAAGCGCAAAGTCTGGAGTACGTCTCCTCTGCTTCAAAGGCGTATTTTCCCCGAAGCGTTTTCCTTTTTCTGATTTTATTAAAACAGAACTTTGACTGGCTATATCTTTTAAAATAAAACTCCAAATGAGTTGATTCTTTTTCCTACATCTCTCAAATTTCATCTAGTTTATTTTAAGATTTATTTCAAAAATATTTGGGACAACTTTTTGTACTGTATTTGAAATGTGTGTTATTTGAATATTTCTCAAAATAGGATTTTGGAGAAAAGGCAACCTTCAAAAAAAATGCACCCCACATGCATACTCTTGAAGGCAAGCATTCTGAACCCTGGCTTAATATTTTTGGTTGTTGTTGATACGGTTACAACATCACCTTGACCTGGAGCATACGCTATTTTATGTGACGGTAAGATCATACGCATGAGTGCATAAATGGAGATTTCTTTGCTGTTATAAACGGATATGCTGGTGATAGTGATCGTCCTCGTAAGCTTCTCATGCATGCCGGAAGGAAGTCGGGAAAGTCGCGGTCTTGGGTAGACGCGAGCTTGTCCCTAGTTCCTCGTTGAGACGAGTATGTCCGGTATGGCATGGTGGGGCTTGATGAGTGCTAAGCTTATCTGTTATTGGAAATATTTTTGTTATGCTAATCATGCAGGGAACACTTGAACCTCCTGAGTCGGCCTTAGATCGAGTCTTGTCCAGTAACCCCCACACTTGCTTCGTACTACCACTTGTCCCTGCCATAGGTAGGGTACGGTTCAGTAAGTTGTCAACCCCTTTCTAGCACACACCGTACAGAGAGGCCGGGATGAGGGTCCCGTGGCCATGGATTAAAGCCAGTCATCCGGTCCGGGGGCATGGGTGTTTCGGTTGTAGCCGAAGGGGTAGCTCCCCTAGTTTGCGCGCGGTATAAATTTTGTGATCCCATGCTACGTCGAGGTTGTAGCCTCCCCACTTAGAGTTTCACTTGACAGGTGTCGTGGGTGATTCCAGACACCGGTAAGTTAAGCTGGTGTGTGCAGGTCAGGCGTGTTTTCAATTAAAAGACCGTAGACGGAATTAGTCCCGATGGACTAAAGAAATCCGTTACCCGTGGGTAAAGCGTACACCCTCTGCAGAGATTATACATCTATTCGAATAGCCGTGTCCATGGTTAAGGACTACAGTCTGGGATAGGTCAAGTGTCAGTCTTAGTGTCAGTCTTTGGAGGAAAAGCGGCTAAACCAGAACATTGATTATGAACTGTGACACATATGGATTATGATCATTATTATTGTGGACTAACCATTTACTTTATTTGAATTATTGAGTATCCCTGGGACGGTTCTACCTCCTGGATATTCACTGTGATTGTCCTTTATAAGCCCTTTATGTGGTGTCGCTCAGACGCCCGACTGCGGCATGCTTGTTATTTAATTATCCTTTATAAGCCCTTTATGCAGTGTCGCTCAGACGCCCGACTGCGGCATGCTTGTTATTTATTTATTCTTTATAAGCCCTTTATGCGGTGTCGCTCAGACGCCCGACTGCGGCATTGTTAATTTATTTGCACCCCTTTTTGAGGAGTCATTTCAGACACTCGATCACTGCATTCTATTTATATATTGCATATTCTTATTTTACCCGCATGCGTACATCATGGATTTCGCATATTTCGTGACTGACGTGATGCTCATAGAATATTTTCGGAGCATGATTACCCCTTGTTATATTATACCCGTGTTCTAAATGTTTGCGAGTACATTCAAACATACTCACTGGCTTGTCCCTGGCTATTGTCTTGGCCAGATTTCTTGCATGGAGAAGAGCGTTACGACGACAGCCCCAGAACCCATGTAAAGGTGATAGCAACCTCGCGAAGATAGGAGTTATCCTGTTCAGCTGTTCTTGTGGGAAATGGAGTCCCATAGACGCAGATGAACCTCAAACCGCTTCCGCCATCAACCACTAGAAACCAAGTGTTGTACTCATAGGCCACAATGGTCTTGTACTACATATTTTGTACTTTGCTTGGAATTCTTGTATCAAGTTGGTGCCTCATCAGCTAACAGTAATCCTGGGGCTGGTGAGCACAAGGGCCGTTTTCTGGAGAATTAATATCCCGAAAATCCGGTCCTGACAGACTTGGTATCAGAGCCAGGCTGACCATTGGCTAACCCTATCTTAGCCAGGTCAATAAACCTAGGTTAACCAACCCACCAGACCTTAACCTAACCCCGGCCAAGCTTCTCGTGTAAGATAGCCACACAATGACCCCGACGCTTTTGGCAGTCGATGCCCAACCTATCAACTTAGCCTGTCGATCACGCGCCAGTGACCGACACCTAACTTGTCTCATTCGCAAGCGTGCGAAGGAAGACTCCGCCCCTTTTTCTATATAAAGGGCACACTAGCCTCAACACAGCACAGCCTCTTTCCTAAACCAAGTCAAGATGCCTGGCCCCATTGTTCACAATGAGACCACAACGACCAACCTTGGAAGTTTTGTGACCGTGCTCGCAAACCTCACCCGCCGTGCCTATGCATTAGAAGAGCCCCCAGAATATGTTGTGTACCAAGAACTCATGGGCGGTGAGAGCCGTCAGTTCTGGGTCACTGTACACATTTATGGTAGGGGTCTATCGCCAGAACGCCCCTACAGGTTCACTGGAAGGACCACTTCCTTTGAGCCACAAGCCATCCAACTGGCAGCTCGAGAAGCTATAGTTCAACTCCGGCACTTGTCACCCAGAGTTAACTGTCGCTCGTTCTACTACTACCCCAGTCGTAACAGGTATGGTAGGCCGCCCCAGGTTGCCAATGGAGATCACGAGACGGACCCTGCACTACTGCATCTGGTGCGCTATGTAGGTGCACTAGAGGAGCTGTTCGATCAAATCACTCTTGATCTGATCGCAGCTCGTGGAGAACTGTTTCGCTGGGCCCCGGCGAGAGGAGAAGTGGAGCCCGACGTCGACAACCCAGTCGTGCTGTTCGGACACCCAATCGAGCCCTTGAGGTCTGCCCCAGCCATCGACCAAAATACTTTGATGTCCCCAGAAGTGCTTTGCCGCCTTTTCGGAACACACTCCAACAGGGTTGTGGCCAACAACCCCCGCGATGGTCATCATCGCTACCCCGACCCTGCAGCCACGCAACCTCATCCGGCTAATCCCGACGGTGAAACCCGTGGAGAAGCTTCATCGTCCACTAGGCAAGCCCGCTTAGATATTAACGGAGTAGACTAAGTCACTAGAGTAGTAGCGAGCCTTATTATCTTCTTTGCCTTGTAATTGTGTGATCCTGTATCGCCATTATAAAAGGATGTCTGCTTGTGCGCCCCAGTACCAGAAAATGTTTTCTCAGGACCCTGTCCTTTTGCCGTTTACATTATAAACATCATAGCTATGTTTATTTGTGTGTTGCATGCTTATGTTTGTACCCTAAATTCGTGCTATGAGCAAACTCTTGGTTGCAACTATGGGAGTATTATTTTTTTACAACCCTTAGCAAATCTCGAGGACGAGATTTTTCTTAAGGGGGGTAGTGTTGTAACACCCCAAAAATTTGACCTTGTTTTACTAATTAAAATTTTGCCAGGAAATTAAATTTTTATTTTTCTCGATTTCTCCTTTGATTTCAGAACCCCTCTTCTCTTTAATATTGTGGGTTTTTACCTCTAGTGGAAACTTTTCAAAAGTATTATTGGACTTGTATGCTCTCTCAATAAAACAATTCTTTATCAGTGGATTTATTTGCATAATTGTTTTCCTGAGCTTTATACTTTTAAAATGATCTCATTGATTTGGAGCCTCTTTTGCACTGCAACCATTTGATAAATGCTTTTAAAAATTTCCACCAAAATTTGGGGATGTCATGTGATGTTTCCCCATCACTTTTATGCAAAAATATCCTTTGGTCATTTGAGATTTTGAGCTCTACATCAATTTTTCAAATCTGGTCCAGTAGGTATTTTTGCACTACAACCTATTTAAGTATTCTTCTAAAAATTCTTCCAAGTGTTTGGAGATGTCAGTGGATGCTTATAATTCAACTTCATGCAAAAACCCAGTGATGTTCTTTGAAAATTTTGAGTGAATCATCTTCATTTTCATTCTGGTCCAGTTTGGTGATTTGTACTGCAACCCTATTTTATTTGGCTCTAGTGCCCATGAGCTTTTTCCCTACTTGTAGTCCTCCCTACCAAACACTTAAGTCCAGGAGATTGGACCCATTGGAGTATGTTTAGTGCATGCAATGATAGCCTTTAGTTTCTGCCCAAAACTAGTTTTCTCAAAAACTTGCACTAACAAGTTCCTGTTTTTGCCAAACTAACCTTACCACCTTCTTGAGCTCCTAAAGAGACCAGGATCTGGAGAGTCTGGCCACCCCAAGAGTTGCCTAGATGCCCATGGCATTCTGTCGAACACTTGGTGTGCCCAGTCAGATTTTGACATGAGTTTTAGTTTGCACTGTGATCTTGCTCCACTGACCCAGCAACCTTGTCCACTTAACTCCTAGCTATACCGTTCCTAGCCCTGTTAATTGCTAGCCTTCCTCTCGCACTCTTGGCTGCCCTGGCATTTCGTCGAGCATGTCCCGTGTGTGCTCTGGGCGCGCCCAGAGCGCACGTTTTGCACGCGCACGCACTGAGCCGCCGCGTCACACTGCCGCCCTCGTCGCGTCCCGTCCCTGGCCCCTGCTCGCCTGCTGAACCACGCCATGCACTCGCCCACTCGCCAGAAACCTCCAAGCCTCCCTGGCGCCCTACAGCGCCGCCGTCAGAGCTCCCTTGGCGGCACGCCGGCGTCGGCAGCGGGCTCTGCCGTGGACGGCGCCGCCCAAGCCACCCGCGCGCGCCAGCTGCCCCCTGGGTACAGCCCGAGCTCATCCACTTGCTCGTTGGCACGCGCTCGTCGCCGCCACGACGCCCTACAACTACAGAAAGGCGGTCGCCGGCGATCTTATCCACCACCGCGGGAGCCAGCCCCGTCGCGCTATTTAAGGAGACCCCGAGCTCAACCTAGCACTCAGGCAACCCCAGGCCACCCCCATAGTGCTCCCGCAGCCAGCAATCGACGGGGAAGGGCCTCCTTCCTCCTCTCCGCCCAGTTCGGCCGCCGCCGAGCTCGGGTGCAATACGTTGCAGCCAGGCCCTCCCCCGCCTATCCAACGCCACCAGACGTCTCCCCATGGTCTTGCAGAGCTGCCCAACACCTCAGCCTCGACCAAGGACCACCGTAGCCTAAAACCCACTTTGCTCCCGAACCACCATCCGCCGCGGAGCTCGCCGCCGGTGGCTTACTCCGTCCCCACCTGCCCAACGACCACCGGGAGGACCGCCCCAGTCTGGCGGGTCCATCCCTGCCCTCAGGTGCCCTCGAAGAGCCGCCGTTCGTCGACAGCGATCGCCGGAGGCCCGCCACCGTTCGGGCAGAGAGAAAGGAGGGAGAGGGAGACCAGTCAAACCTGACCAGTGGGCCCCCTGGACCCACTGTCAGTGACCCACTCGCCCGTCCTCTCTGGTTAAGTGAAAGCGCAAAGTCCGGAGTACGTCTCCTCTGCTTCAAAGGCGTATTTCCCCCGAAGCGTTTTCCTTTTTCTGATTTTATTAAAACAGAACTTTGACTGGCTATATCTTTTAAAATAAAACTCCAAATGAGTTGATTCTTTTTCCTACATCTCTCAAATTTCATCTAGTTTATTTTAAGATTTATTTCAAAAATATTTGGGACAACTTTTTGTACTGTATTTGAAATGTGTGTTATTTGAATATTTCTCAAAATAGGATTTTGGAGAAAAGGCAACCTTCAAAAAAAATGCACCCCACATGCATACTCTTGAAGGCAAGCATTCTGAACCCTAGCTTAATATTTTTGGTTGTTGTTGATACGGTTACAACATCACCTTGACCTGGAGCATACGCTATTTTATGTGACGGTAAGATCATACGCATGAGTGCATAAATGGAGATTTCTTTTCTGTTATAAACGGATATGCTGGTGATAGTGATCGTCCTCGTAAGCTTCTCATGCATGCCGGAAGGAAGTCGGGAAAGTCGCGGTCTTGGGTAGACGCGAGCTTGTCCCTAGTTCCTCGTTGAGACGAGTATGTCCGGTATGGCATGGTGGGGCTTGATGAGTGCTAAGCTTATCTGTTATTGGAAATATTTTTGTTATGCTAATCATGCAGGGAACACTTGAACCTCCTGAGTCGGCCTTAGATCGAGTCTTGTCCAGTAACCCCCACACTTGCTTCGTACTACCACTTGTCCCTGCCATAGGTAGGGTACGGTTCAGTAAGTTGTCAACCCCTTTCTAGCACACACCGTACAGAGAGGCCGGGATGAGGGTCCCGTGGCCATGGATTAAAGCCAGTCATCCGGTCCGGGGGCATGGGTGTTTCGGTTGTAGCCGAAGGGGTAGCTCCCCTAGTTTGCGCGCGGTATAAATTTTGTGATCCCATGCTACGTCGAGGTTGTAGCCTCCCCACTTAGAGTTTCACTTGACAGGTGTCGTGGGTGATTCCAGACACCGGTAAGTTAAGCTGGTGTGTGCAGGTCAGGCGTGTTTTCAATTAAAAGACCGTAGACGGAATTAGTCCCGATGGACTAAAGAAATCCGTTACCCGTGGGTAAAGCGTACACCCTCTGCAGAGATTATACATCTATTCGAATAGCCGTGTCCATGGTTAAGGACTACAGTCTGGGATAGGTCAAGTGTCGGTCTTAGTGTCGGTCTTTGGAGGAAAAGCGGCTAAACCAGAACATTGATTATGAACTGTGACACATATGGATTATGATCATTATTATTGTGGACTAACCATTTACTTTATTTGAATTATTGAGTATCCCTGGGACGGTTCTACCTCCTGGATATTCACTGTGATTGTCCTTTATAAGCCCTTTATGTGGTGTCGCTCAGACGCCCGACTGCGGCATGCTTGTTATTTAATTATCCTTTATAAGCCCTTTATGCAGTGTCGCTCAGACGCCCGACTGCGGCATGCTTGTTATTTATTTATTCTTTATAAGCCCTTTATGCGGTGTCGCTCAGACGCCCGACTGCGGCATTGTTAATTTATTTGCACCCCTTTTTGAGGAGTCATTTCAGACACTCGATCACTGCATTCTATTTATATATTGCATATTCTTATTTTACCCGCATGCGTACATCATGGATTTCGCATACTTCGTGACTGACGTGATGCTCATAGAATATTTTCGGAGCATGATTACCCCTTGTTATATTATACCCGTGTTCTAAATGTTTGCGAGTACATTCAAACATACTCACTGGCTTGTCCCTGGCTGTTGTCTTGGCCAGATTTCTTGCGTGGAGAAGAGCGTTACGACGACAGCCCCAGAACCCATGTAAAGGTGATAGCAACCTCGCGAAGATAGGAGTTATCCTGTTCAGCTGTTCTTGTGGGAAATGGAGTCCCATAGACGCAGATGAACCTCAAACCGCTTCCGCCATCAACCACTAGAAACCAAGTGTTGTACTCATAGGCCACAATGGTCTTGTACTACATATTTTGTACTTTGCTTGGAATTCTTGTATCAAGTTGGTGCCTCATCAGCTAACAGTAATCCTGGGGCTGGTGAGCACAAGGGCCGTTTTCTGGAGAATTAATATCCCGAAAATCCGGTCCTGACATGTGGCGTCTCGCCGAGGGCGTAGGAACCTGTAGGGTCCTCGCACTTTGGGCACTGCAAATGAAACACACTAGATTCAGTAGGAAGAAAAATGCATCAATGGCGGCGGCTGCCATCCTAGGAGTACCTGCGACCAAGGGACTTGGATTTATCGGGGATGAATGAAGAATTCGTACTAGGTTCTCCATGAGAAAACCCTATGCAATCGCCGAGCGGGGGTTTTCTCTGAACAAGCAGACAAGGGAGAAGGGATTCAGGCCGAGTGAAATATTGCCACTTCGTCCGTCCAGCTTACTGCTAAAGCTGGAAAGGTGGGGGTTTTTGTGATTTGATGGCTCGTTGGGCATTAATGCGGCGCTACGACCGGGGTGTGTCTACCGTGCAGTTGTGCACTCTAATTTGGTGCATATGGCATGTGGACCCCGTTGCCGGATGCCCCACATATCAGCACAAGGAAGTAGAAAGACAGGAATAACTAGTTATTACACAAAATTATATTTTTGACAGAGAGATATTCCCTCTGTAAAGAAAAATCAAGGGGAATATATATAACATATCTCTACTACCTAAAAGAAACGTAAGGTTCCCTCTCCCCTCTTACGTTTCGTCCAACCTCCTCTGGTCGTGCGTCGTTAGCAATTTTGCAGAAAAGCCCCTGAAGTTTTAAGTAATCAACCCGCAATCCTCAACATAAGTCAGCCCGAATCGGTTTGGAGAGAGAAAGGAAAAAAATAGCCCAACCACCGCACGGCCTGCCTCCTCGATCCCATCTTGACCTCCAGCCCCACCCCGCCTTGTCCTCCGCTGCCGCTCGCCGCCCACCCCCGCAGCCGCCACCTCCTGCCCCGCCCCGCCCCGCGCCGCCTCACCGGGCGCCGCCCGCCGCCGTCGCGCGTTGCCCGCCCCCGCCGCCGCAGCGTGCCGCCGGTCGCGCTCGCAGCCGCCCTGCTCGGCGCACCCACCTCGCTCGAGGTTGGGCGAGCGCGGAAGTAGAGTTCGGGACGGCGGATCGGAATCCATCGACCGATTCTCTCTTTCTCTCCTCTCCCTTGGATTCCTGTAGGCGGTGGATCAATCTTGCCTTCGTGGTGGCGGCAGAACGAGCGCCGTGAGATCAGGTGGACCTGCTTCTGGTAATCTCAGTTTTGTTAGTAGCAAGTGGTCAATTTAGTATTCATTGGCAACAAAAAGAAGTGAATGATATCATGCCATAATTTAGTGTTGCTTCCCGGTCCTGGATAGATGATGTATTGTATTTCTGCATAAGCTAGGAAATCTACAAATTGATTATCTGTAAACTATTTGTCCATACTTCTCCAAGATCTAAACATATACCATCTTTGCTGATCGATTTTATTACTAAGTAGCAGATTCCTCCTGGTGCTTGGGACGTTTTCAGCTAGATTGATTTACTAGCTACGTCCAAGCAGGCCACTGGATTGATTTCATGAGGCTTACTAGCTACGTCCCAATCAAGATAGCTAGACTTACTAGCTATGTCCCAAGCAGGCCAATCCAATATGTTGATCAATTTGATTGTTCTGGCTGGAGGTCAGGAGGTCAGAAGGTGCGCCCTTCACACTAAATCGTACCCGAAGTTCTACAATTAGGTATGATTACAACTAGGAAGCTACCCTTCCTGGATAACTATTTTAGTACCTGTTTTTATTTACTGATGAGAACTAAATAAATTGGCTACTGTCATGTTTCTCCCTTAAAAAAAGATTCTGGTAGATGTGCTTGACAATAATAATGGTAATACCTAAAGGAGTTCTCTTGCTCCAAGTTAGCGCCTATATATTCTTATCTACCATGTACTTGGGTTACTGGTTTGTGTTAAGGATTCCGCTACTGTTGCCAAGGTATCTACAGAATTTTGTTATAGTACTAGCTGAACAGAAAAAGAGATGGCCGCCAAACCTCAAAAAATATCAATCGGCTATTAATTTACTAGACTCTATTTCAGTCTAATTAGTGGAGACTTAGAGAGTGGAAAAAATGTTTAAAAAACCTAATATAAAAATATGAAATATTTAGTTATTCTCTATATCCGAGAAAGCAATAAAGAACTTTGTGTTAGGCAGTGCACTGCGGAAGCGTGTACTGCGACTATTTCTGCACTGCCGAGGAAGGCTTGATCTTTCCCACAGGTCCACCTTCTTTACCTTTCCGTTCTTTGAACTGGATAAGTTTTGATATTCTAACATTGATGGAAAATCATTATCTTCTGTAAAGCCACATTTCATTTTATGATTTTTAGCAGAAGCTCGCTTCGAGGTCTTGGTGTGGGGCTCCTGGGGAAGGGAATGTCCTTCTACTTAGTGAAAGTCGTTGTTGCTGAGGCTGATTTTACCTTCTTTCTAAGTGTTCTATTTTATTAGTGCAATTGGTTTGAGTTAAACTAACATCCATCGTACAAATATTTGTGGGACATATTCAGGTAAATTTACCATGTTCTGTTTTCATTACCCAGCGCTAAAATGTAGATGTTATGATGACCAATGACCATAAAGTTTTCTCAAGAAATCTGGAAAGAAGCGAGGATTCTCAAGTAAGATAAGTTTGCTTACAAAAATTTGCCTACTGGAAAGTAGATAAGAGACTCATGAAGTAAGAATACATGCCTACATATTATACATAGCAGGCTTCTGACTTCTCTGATTCTGCAAGCCTTGAGGCTGTGAAACATCTATGCTAGGTCGCCACACTTCTGCCACCTTCATTTGATGAGGTACATTCAGATTCGGTTTGTCTATTACTTTATGGATGCTTCTCTTCTCATTACAGTGCTGGGCAATTTGATGAGAAATTATCTTCTCTTTGATGGTCCAGGTTCAGCGTTCACTACTATGAAAGAAGAAGGCATATATTTTCCTTGTGGAATTTCCAGTAGAATGGCAGTGAGAACGAGTAAAAATCTACAACAGGTAATACATTATTTTGAAGCTACATGGAAAGCAAAGTAAGCACATGGATCCCTCATTTGAGAGTGGGGGTTAAACTTCCCTGGACTTCTCCCTTAATTCTTACTTCAGTCTTTTTATTCACATTTCCTATTGTGTAGTTGGTGACAATGATGAATTGTCATCCACTTGAGAAAATAAAGATTAAATCGATGATGCTCTCAAAAGTAAAATGACTTTCTGAGATGGATAGAGACATTGTGAGCATCAATATAGAACTTATAAACCTTTTTCCTTGTTTGTTATAATGATATTTTCATTTTCCTGTGTATATTAAACTTGAGAATATTATTCTGCATTACTTCAACCATTAATTTTTATGTGTTTGCAGTATGACTGTATGGTTCTCACTCAAAGTAGAGGCCCAACAAACTTTTTTGAAGTAGGAGTCGAAAACTACAAATCCATCTATTCCTAGAATGGAGCTGGTTGGAGTTGAGCCTACAATTGAGCGGGTAGTTCGGTGGCACCGACATCCAGCTGAAAGTTTTATAGGAGGGTTAGTAAAGCAAATTTGTTCATGAGGAAATGTGCCAGCAAAACATTGAGTCAGAGTGCAAGACAAATGCTCTTAACAGTTTTTTTGGTCGCTTTTCTTTAATTACAATTCTTATTATTTTTAGTTGGCATTGATGTACAAAAGAAAATTCTGTGCCTTTTTTGTCCTCTCATTGACCATTGTATTTTTGAGTCATATCAGTCTATGTAAAAGAATTCAGTACCTTATGTTTTGTATATTTGGAAATGTCTAAAGGCGTGGTGTTATATAATAACTGTATGATATGCTTTGTATGCCTTTCCTGTAGCCTTAGTATGGTCATCGTTTTCTCTTTCATGTCCTTCATCTTAAATTAAAAAATATGAACAATTGCATTGTGCTAAAGTTTATCATTATTATTTAATTTATTTATAGGCAATATTTCTTCTAGAAAAAAATGTAAATTTCATGTAACATGCTAAAATAGAATCTTCTCTGAACATGCCACATGACTACTGAGCTGGCATTATTTGCAAATTCTATTAGCTGACAATGTTGATGTGTATTTGACACCATTCATTTGAACCACCAAATAATAGAAGTTGTTTGATTGGTAAAATAATTTTCAGGTTTGTAACCACACGCTTATTTATTTTGTATTCGCTGTAACGCATGGTCTTTTGTGCTATAACATAATGTCAAACCACTAAAATTTATATGCCCCGTTGCAACGCACGGGCCTTGTGCTAGTATAATTATAAAAAACAGAGTTTTTTTAACACGTTATAGACGAGTTGGTGATGATGGTGTGCCTGTCATCCTGCAATATAGGCCGTCCGATTTATATCTGACGGATAGGAAGGAAACTATGGCAATTTTGCAAAAAGGTACCCACACACCTCTCCGCATGTGCAAATAAGGCCTTCCCTCGTTCATCCTTTTCTCTCACAAGATAAAATACTCATACAAATGCATCTTGATGTTACGTGCAACGCACGGGCATTATGGGGGTTCAGCTGAGAAATACTCAGACAGGCTCACGGTTCTGGACTTTGGGCCATAGGCCGGTGGGCCTGCATGTTTGGGGGCCCATGTGTTCTACCTCAGCGCTTTTCATATTGCAAGCGGTCGGTACGGCACTGGTTTTAGATGCTGTCGCAAGGCGAATACACAAAATTGAATAAAGCACAACAGCTATTGGAATGAACTCAAACGACAGTTCCTAACCAGCAATCAGAGTTGCAATTCTATCAATGATACTTCGTACTACTTATACACACAGGACACTTGTTTCACCATGCCAGAGTATTACATCAAAATCTCTCAGCGGATAGATCAGTTCGGCACTACTGAAGAATTTCAAAGTTGATTTGGACCAGCTCTCCTTGCCGAGAAAGTTCGATTTTGACATCATCCCCTACCGCAAGATATGATTTAGATTTGAACCTTGACCATCCTTTAGCATCAATCATCATGCGACCATCCTTTGTACTTACGGTATATTGAGCAGGTTCATTCACACCAAGGCTGCGCATGGTAAGAGAAACTTGGCCGCTGTCGCTCGGATTGTTGAACGACTCCCTCGTTGCTCTAGGAATTCTTTGTTTGCAAACAAGAAGACATACCCAAATAGTTAGATCAACACAGTGAATCATGCGAAACAACATGGAAATAAAAAAGAACGAAACACTTGGGCGGCCAATGCTTACCAAGAAGGTGGACATGTCGGTTTTTGTAAGGACTTTGGTATATGAAGTGCGAACTGCAGCCCAGTCTGTTGCCGGTGCAACTGCTCGTTCGGTTGCCGCTGCACGGGCCGGAGCAGATGCAAGTGCAAGTGTTGGTGCAGGTGCCGAAGGCGCTGCTGCTGCCGGAGATGGTGCTCCTTGTAGAGCTGGTGCCGGTGTCGGAGCAGGTGCCGGTGTCGATGCCCGATCCTCCGGTAGATCAGCCTGATCCGCTGACGCGGTCGGTGCCCAATCCTCAGCTGGATCAGACTGAGCTGCTGCCGCTGTCAGCGCTAGAGCAACTGCCTATGCTCGATCCATTGCTGAAGATGGTACCGATGTGCGAGACAGCGGCGATCGTGTCTGGTCTGGTATGATCAGCTTTCTAACTTGACTAGGCTTCGTGACCGTGATCCATTTTTTTCTTCATTTCTTTTAAACGCGAGAAGGACTAATTGTGGCGTTTTTGTTAAACCAAACTGCAGTTCATCATAGGGATTCAGCTTGTACTCAGACAACAGACTGATCCAATTTTTTCCAGTAATATAAGTGATGGACAATGCCTTCGTTACTGACACGACATAAGAAGTGAAACCTGCAAAAATAGCCATCGTAGAGCAAACCAAATGGTTTATTCTGCGATGAATGTCACATGGCAAAACCTGCATCGTAAAATTGCAGGAAAAGAAAGAAAACATAACATTAAATCAATAAGATTTAGACAGTAAATCAATAAGGTTTACTTGATGTGACACGAGTGAATCCTTACCAGGAAATCACTATGTTGAAGTACTAAACAGAAGATTGATCATCCAACTACGGGTGGCATGCAGGGGCCCCGCCTACTCCCACAAGCAGGACAGTCCAAAGGTTGTGACAAATCATATGGCCGAACATCCATGGGACTGGAAATCCTAGTGGGTGCGATAAACCTTGCAATGCATACAGATACTGGAGTGTAACCATAATTGATAAACCGTCCTCACAAAAAAGATGATCTGGATACTTCAAAATATACAGACTGAATTGAGTGGACAGACATTAACATAGACCGTTCTCAGGACTGACCACACACCAAAAGCGGCAGTACTAATAAACAATACAGGGTTCACAAACACAAATCAAGTACTGAACAATAGTACTTACTACACACAAGCAAAGTTGCACTAATTACACTCTGCAGACTATTCTTGCCACCGACCTACGGGATGAACCCCGCATAACTGACTAGGCCATGGACTTCGTGAGAGATGTCTACATGCACCATCACCATCTTGTCAACCTTGGAGAACCTAACAGAGCGGTCTTTCCACTCATAAACATGATCATGAAGACAGGCCGCATCAGATTTGTTGGGAAGCTTTACAAGAACCACACCCTTCATAATCGAAGGCACAGCCAGGAAATTGTTGTGGTCAAGTACAGACTCGAGAACACGCCTGACAACAATGATACAAGAAAACACTAGTTCAGGACACGTGGCGACAAGGACACAACAACTGGATAGTTTAGCAGTAGAACTCATCCTCAGGTCTTCCAGTTCACATGGCATGACTTTGAGAACTTCATCTCCACCGCGGACCTGGTTCTAATTCAAACAGAAACCATATTTTATTACTACCTCCGTTCAGAAATATAAGATTATTTTTGATATTATACTCCATATATGACTACATATACGCACAGAAATGAGTGAACAAAGACACTAGAACATGTCTTCAAAGGCATGAGAGCAGAGGGATTACTTGCAATATCCATAACACAAGTTACTGAGGCAAATATGCCCTCTTCAAAGGTAGCATTGATGTTCATAAAGTACTCCCTCCATCCCAAAATTCTTGTCTTAGATTTGTCTAGATACGGATGTATCAAGTCACATTTTAGTATTAGATACATCCGTATCTAGACAAATCTAAGACAAGAAATTTGGGACAGAGGGAGTAGTTGAAAGTAATCTATAAGAAATCAGTGTCAACCTCTCGCATGTTTTGGTCAAAAGAGGAATTTAGAACCGTCATTTGGCACACAAAAATCACATGCAAGATCACCTAGAAAGTTGCACTACTAGTACTACTACTGCGTGTTAGATGAAAAAACACAATCAAGATCGAGAAAAAGATCGTCAAGAAGAGATATTACCTGGACTTGCTTAATGAGGGATCCCGGAGAGGGGGGCTTGGATAGGGCGATGGCCTTGAGCTTGTCTGCGGTAGTCTCGGCGGTGTGCTTGCGCTTCTTCGTACCATGAGCCTCGACGGTTTTGGCCAGAGCCATAGACATCACTTCGGCCGGTGCTCCAGCGTCCATCAAGAAACTGTCAAATAGAAATAAAAGAAAAGAAACCATAATCACAAACCCAAAAGAAGAAAAGAGAGGGAGTTATAGGATCAGTCTCGGGGTTGCAAGACCGGGCCTTGGCCAGAATCAACACCATTGATGCGCTCACCTTTCCTTCTTTGGGAGAGAAGAACAGTGGCAGAAGCAGGTCGGGGTTTTCTTGAAGAAATGAGGAACAAGATGAGGGAGAAGCGAGGGTTGGGTAGAGAGGAAGCTGAGAGAGAAGAGTGAAATGATGGTTGCTTCGTCCGTCCAACTTACTGCTGGAAAGGAGGGGGTTTTGTGATTTGACGGCTCATTGGGCATTACTGCGGCACTTCGATCGGGGTAGTCTACCGTCACTCTACTACGGAGTAATTTAGTGCATGGCTGGTGGACCCCGATGCTGGCTGTCCCACACGTCGGCGAAAGTGAGTAATTTAGTGCATGGCTGGAGGAGGATCCGCACGGTAGAGCGTGTCCACTGTTTTTCTGAAGAAAAAAAAATGATTACAACAAGCGTTTCCACTCTTACGACGGAGGAGTGCGAAACACGGCAACCACTTGAACATACACAGTGCTCCTACTACTAGGCATGTGCAGTGGTTCATACGTCAGTACTACATAATCTTGTTGCTAGTGTAGTAAGATATGACGACGACAAATGATGTTGTGCGCATGTCAACTATATGAACAATAATGTAGTAACATAATACCGCTTTCTCGACTGTCCGGTCGAGAATGAACGGTGAGATCAATGTTAACAGAACTAGGTCTACAGCGCACGAAGAGTACGGTGCTACAGTACTCCACGAAACATGAACCATATGAAGCATGAATAGTGTTAGGAAGGGTGTAGGAAGGGTGCACGGGATGGGAGCAAAAGTTCCCTTCTCGACCCACTTTTGGGTGTTTGACAGAGTGCATGAAGGGTGCATGAGTCCACACTAGTAGGTTAACACAAATACACGAAGAGGAAACAACTACTCCGTCTAGGTGTGTAAGTCATCTTACGTTGTGCACTGCGACCAAGGAGGAGAGGAAAACGAGAAAACTTAATGTCTTTTTGCTAATTAATAGCATTGCATGCAATGAATTAACCACTGCATGTCATGTTTATTAGTCTCAAGTCATTGAAAGCATGCACGGCCCACGTCTCTTATTGATTGATATGTCACAAAACAAGAAACGGGGAGGGAGTTAATGTACTGTGCCTAAGTGTTTTTGGGATTATTTGGTTTTTGTAAGGTGACTTACACACTATATTGAGATGAGAATGCAACCAAACACACCCACACGCTTTGTGCTACAGTGACTGATCTGCACCGTCTGAGTTTGATCCAACGGTCATGTTGCGCCGAGACATGGACATGCCCATGCAGAGGGCGCCTAAACAGCACCGAAGTCCCTCTGCTTCTCGAGGCGCACGACGTTGGTGATGTAGGGGGCGAAACGGCTGAAAGGCAATGCAATCTACGGGAAGGCGGAGGGAGCCAGCCGAGGAGCGGGGAATCTTTTGGTTTTCACCATGGTAAATCACCAGTCGACAACTTCTCACATCAGGGAGCAGTGGGTTTTACAGGCGGAGTCATCGTGACTAATTGCTGCCGCGCCTGCTCCCGTCAATCAAAAAATTAAAAATCCTGCCGCGCCTGCTCCCGTCAATCAAAAAATTAAAAATCGTGCCGCACTCAAACACCAGAGCAACGCCGCGGTGGATGTTTAAATTTACCTGCCGGCAAGTAGATAAAAAAAGGGGTGAAAAAACAAATGTGGCGGCGGCCTAGCTAATCGGTCGAACTAGCCCAACTAGCTAGTGAAGGAAATATGCCCTAGAGGCAATAATAAAGTTATTATTTATTTCCTTACATCATGATAAATGTTTATTATTCATGCTAGAATTGTATTAACCGGAAACATAATACATGTGTGAATACATTGACAAACAGAGTGTCACTAGTATGCCTCTACTTGACTAGCTCGTTGATCAAAGATGGTTATGTTTCCTAGCCATAGACATGAGTTGCCATTTGATTAACGGGATCACATCATTAGGAGAATGATGTGATTGACTTGACCCATTCCGTTAGCTTAGCACTCGATCGTTTAGTATGTTGCTATTGCTTTCTTCATGACTTATACATGTTCCTATGACTATGAGATTATGCAACTCCCGTTTACCGGAGGAACACTTTGTGTGCTACCAAACGTCACAACGTAACTGGGTGATTATAAAGGTGCTCTACAGGTGTCTCCAAAGGTACTTGTTGGGTTGGCATATTTCGAGATTAGGATTTTTCACTCCGATTGTCGGAGAGGTATCTCTGGGCCCACTCAGTAATACACATCACTATAAGCCTTGCAAGCATTGTGACTAATGAGTTAGTTGCGGGATGATGTATTACGAAACGAGTAAAGAGACTTGCCGGTAACAAGATTGAACTAGGTATCGAGATACCAACGATCGAATCTCGGGCAAGTAACATACCGATGACAAAGGGAACAACGTATGTTGTTATGCGGTCTGACCGATAAAGATCTTCGTAGAATATGTGGGAACCAATATGAGCATCCAGGTTCCGCTATTGGTTATTGACCGAAGAGGTGTCTCGGTCATGTCTACATAGTTCTCGAACCCGTAGGGTCCGCATGCTTAACGTTACGATGATAGTTATATTATGAGTTTATATGTTTTGATGTACCGAAGGTTGTTCGGAGTCCCGGATGTGATCACGGACATGACGAGGAGTCTCGAAATGGTCAAGACATAAAGATTGATATATTGGAAGCCTATGTTTGGACATCGGAAGTGTTCCGGGTGAAATCGGGATTTTCCGGAGTACCGGGAGTTTACCGGAACCCCCCGGTAACTTAATGGGCCTTAGTGGGCCTAGGTGGAAGAGAGGAGAGGAGGGCAGGGCAGGGCCGCACGCCCCTCCCCCCCCAATCCGAATAGGACAAGGAGAGGGGGGCGGCGCCCCCCCTTTCCTTCCTCCCCTCCACCTCTTCCCCCTCTCTCTCCTAGTCCAACATGGAAAAGGGGGGAGTCCTACTCCCGGTAGGAGTAGGACTCCTCCTGGCGCGCCTCTCCCCTTGGCCGGCCGAACCCCCCCCCCCCCTTGCTCCTTTATATACGGGGGCAGGGGGGCACCACTAAACACACAATTGATCATTGATCTCTTAGCCGTGTGCGGTGCCCCCCTCCAGCATATTACACCTCGATAATATCGTAGCGGTGCTTAGGGGAAGCCCTGCGTCGGTAGAACATCATCATTGTCACCACGCCGTCGTGCTGAAGAAACTCTCCCTCAACACTCGGCTGGATCGGAGTTCGAGGGACGTCATCGAGCTGAACGTGTGTTGAACTCGGAGGTGCCGTGCGTTCGGTACTTGATCGGTCGGATCGTGAAGATGTACGACTACATCAACCGCGTTGTGTTCATGCTTCCGCTTTCGGTCTACGAGGGTACGTGGACAACACTCTCCCCTCTCGTTGCTATGCATCACCATGATCTTGCGTGTACGTAGATTTTTTTTTTGAAATTACTATGTTCCCCAACAGTGGCATCCGAGCCAGGTTTTATACGTTGATGTTATATGCACGAGTAGAACACAAGTGAGTTGTTTGCGATATAAGTCATACTGCTTACCAGCATGTCATATTTTGGTTCAGCGGTATTGTGAGATGAAGCGGCCCGGACCGACATTACGCGTACGCTTACGCGAGACTGGTTTCACCGTTGCGAGCACTCGTTGCTTAAAGGTGACTGGCGGGTGTCTGTCTCTCTCACTTTAGTTGAACCGAGTGTGGCTACGTACGCCCGGTCCTTGCGAAGGTTAAAACAGCACCAACTTGACAAACTATCGTTGTGGTTTTGATGCGTAGGTAAGAACGGTTCTCTCTAAGCCCGTAGCAGCCACGTAAAAACTTGCAACAACAAAGTAGAGGACGTCTAACTTGTTTTTGCAGGGCATGTTGTGATGTGATATGGTCAAGACATGATACTATATTTTATTGTATGAGATGATCATGTTTTGTAACCGAGTTATCGGCAACTGGCAGGAGCCATATGGTTGTCGCTTTATTGTATGAAATGCAATCGCCATGTAATTGTTTTACTTTATCACTAAGCGGTAGCGATAGTCGTAAAAGCAATAGTTGGCGAGACGACAACGATGCTACGATGGAGATCAAGGTGTCGCGCCGGTGACGATGGTGATCATGACGGTGCTTCGGAGATGGAGATCACAAGCACAAGATGATGATGGCCATATCATATCACTTATATTGATTGCATGTGATGTTTATCTTTTATGCATCTTATCTTGCTTTCATTGACGGTAGCATTATAAGATGATCTCTCACTAAAATTTCGACATAAAAGTGTTCTACCTGATTATGCACCATTGCGAAAGTTCTTTGTGCTGAGACACCACGTGATGATCGAGTGTGATAGGCTCTACGTTCAAATACAACGGGTGCAAAACAGTTGCACACGCGGAATACTCGGGTTAAACTTGACGAGCCTAGCATATGCAGATATGGCCTCGGAACACTAAGACCGAAAGGTCGAGCGTGAATCATATAGTAGATATGATCAACATAGTGATGTTCACCATTGAAAACTACTCCATTTCACGTGATGATCGGTTATGGTTTAGTTGATTTGGATCACGTAATCACTTAGATGATTAGAGGGATGTCTATCTAAGTGGGAGTTCTTAAGTAATATGATTAATAGAACTTAAATTTATCACGAACTTAGTACCTGATAGTATCTTGCTTGTCTATGTTAATTGTAGATAGATGGCCCGTGCTGTTGTTCCGTTGAATTTTAATGCGTTCCTAGAGAAAGCAAAGTTGAAAGATGATGGTAGCAATTACACGGATTGGGTCCATAACTTGAGGATTATCCTCATTGCTGCATAGAAGAATTACGTCCTGGAAGCACCGCTGGGTGCCAGGCCTGCTGCAAGAGCAACACCAGAAGTTATGAACGTCTGGCAGAGCAAAGCTGATGACTACTCGATAGTTCAGTGTGCCATGCTTTACGGCTTAGAACCGGGTCTTCAATGATGTTTTGAACTTCATGGAGCATATGAGATGTTCCAGGAGTTGAAGTTAATATTTCAAGCAAATGCCCGGATTGAGAGGTATGAAGTCTCCAATAAGTTCTACAGCTGCAAGATGGAAGAGAATAGTTCTGTGAGTGAGCATATACTCAAAATGTTTGGGTATAATAATCACTTGATTCAACTGGGAGTTAATCTTCCGGATGATAGCGTCATTGACAGAATTCTTCAATCACTGCCACCAAGCTACAAGAGCTTCGTGATGAACTATAACATGCAAGGGATGAATAAGACAATTCCCGAGCTCTTCGCAATGCTAAAGGCAGCGGAGGTAGAAATCAAAAAGGAGCATCAAGTGTTGATGGTCAATAAGACCACTAGTTTCAAGAAAAAGGGCAAAGGGAAGAAGAAGGGGAACTTCAAGAAGAACAGCAAGCAAGTTGCTGTTCAGGAGAAGAAACCCAAGCTTGGACCTAAGCCTGAGACTGAGTGCTTCTACTGCAAGCAGACTGGTCACTGGAAGCGGAACTGCCCCAAGTATTTGGCGGATAAGAAGGATGGCAAGGTGAACAAAGGTATATGTGATATACATGTTATTGATGTGTACCTTACTAATGCTCGCAGTAGCACCTGGGTATTTGATACTGGTTCTGTTGCTAATATTTGCAACTCGAAATAGGGGCAACGGATAAAGCGAAGATTGGTTAAGGACGAGGTGACGATGCGCGTGGGAAATGGTTCCAAAGTCGATGTGATCGCGGTCGGCACGCTACCTCTACATCTACCTTCGGGATTAGTTTTAGACCTAAATAATTGTTATTTGGTGCCAGCGTTAAGCATGAACATTATATCTGGATCTTGTTTAATGCGAGACGGTTATTCATTTAAATCAGAGAATAATGGTTGTTCTATTTATATGAGTAATATCTTTTATGGTCATGCACCCTTGAAGAGTGGTCTATTTTTGTTGAATCTCGATAGTAGTGATACACATATTCATAATATTGAAGCCAAAAGATGCAGAGTTGATAATGATAGTGCAACTTATTTGTGGCACTGCCGTTTAGGTCATATCGGTGTAAAGCGCATGAAGAAACTCCATACTGATGGACTTTTGGAACCACTTGATTATGAATCACTTGGTACTTGCGAACCGTGCCTCATGGGGAAGATGACTAAAACACCGTTCTCCGGAACTATGGAGAGAGCAACAGATTTTGTTTGGAAATCATACATACAGATGTATGTGGTCCAATGAATATTGAGGCTCGTGGCGGATATCGTTATTTTCTCACCTTCATAGATGATTTAATGGGCCTTAGTGGGCCTAGGTGGAAGAGAGGAGAGGAGGCCAGGGCAGGGCCGCACGCCCCTCCCCCCCCCCCCAATCCGAATAGGACAAGGAGAGGGGGGCGGCGCCCCCCCTTTCCTTCCTCCCCTCCACCTCTTCCCCCTCTCTCTCCTAGTCCAACATGGAAAAGGGGGGAGTCCTACTCCCGGTAGGAGTAGGACTCCTCCTGGCGCGCCTCTCCCCTTGGCCGGCCGAACCCCCCTTGCTCCTTTATATACGGGGGCAGGGGGGCACCTCTAAACACACAATTGATCATTGATCTCTTAGCCGTGTGCGGTGCCCCCCTCCACCATATTACACCTCGATAATATCATAGCGGTGCTTAGGCGAAGCCCTGCGTCGGTAGAACATCATCATTGTCACCACGCCGTCGTGCTGACGAAACTCTCCCTCAACACTCGGCTGGATCGGAGTTCGAGGGACGTCATCGAGCTGAACGTGTGCTGAACTCGGAGGTGCCATGCGTTCGGTACTTGATCGGTCGGATCGTGAAGACGTACGACTACATCAACCGCGTTGTGTTAACGCTTCCGCTTTCGGTCTACCAGGGTACGTGGACAACACTCTCCCCTCTTGTTTCTATGCATCACCATGATCTTGCGTGTGTGTAGATTTTTTTTTTGAAATTACTACGTTCCCCAACAGCTAGCCACCGTCCTTCACTGATGTACTCGGCGGGAAAAGTGGTCTTTCGTGATTTGACGACTCATTTATTTACTTGCTTTGGCGAAAACGCGTGGTAGGGCGTCCCACATCAGGAAGAATATATGCGTGCACTACCCGCGAGGACCCCGAAACCGCGCGGTAGGGTGTGCCATGTCTCGGCACGGAGGAAAATGTGCGTATAAAAAATTACTGTATCGGACGTAGTACCTATGGTTCGACCTCGGGATCCAGCCAGTCGGTCGAAAACACCCCACTACACAGCTTCATCATGCTAACATGGCACAGAGGATAGGTGTGGTTAGCTCCGTCTCGACCAGCCACAACGTCTCTTGTTCTAGGCGATTCTTCTATTTTCCAAGCTTTTTTTTAGTTGTAATAACACCACGGCAAGCTAGCGCCGCTCCTCGTGTGTGCCCGTGCAAAGGTTAAACGATGGAGAGAAGAGAGAGATCGCAGATCTGGGACCCACCAGTAACTGAGTCAACGGTCATGCACGTGTAGACGAGGCACTCCCTCTACTCTACTCAACGTAATGCTGGATAAAATCAAGTTATGGGACAAAGCCAACAACCGTTGTTGTTTCAGGCTATCGACTTACGCTTTGTAATCCAGGTTGCCAGTTCGAATCTCGTCTTTCAGATTTGTTAGTTTTAGGTCCAAATTTGATTAATGACAAGTGGGACCCCCGTGTGTTGTTCCGATATTTCAGTGTAGGATGGTTTTTTTAACAAACACTTTGCGCGGTTAGACAAGTAATGGCACAAGTTACACGTATTTTGCAAGTTTACGAACAAAAATGACAGCGGCATAGAATATCACATCCACCCCGTAGCTTAGATGCTATGGTGATACGAGTTTTTACACCGTTGGAAGTGAGATCCAATGGCTTGGGAGTAGTCTTTGTAATTATGCGCAATTTCCAAACTCTCCAAAGGTTTTTTTGCAAATAAAACATTCAGGCCTCTTGTGTGCCGCTGCATCTTGGATCCAATGGCTCCCCGTTGCTCATATTAGGTGCTCCTCGTAGCTTAATTACCCGCTACGGTGATATGAGCATCTAGGTCGTATGATCAGTGATCAGATGGCACATGCGTCGTACTTGTACTTTTTGCGCAATTCCCAAACTCTCTCAGCCGTATATTGCAAAAACATTCAAACCTCCTACTGTGGGCCGTTAGATCTCCGTGAACTCGTATCACCATAGAATCTACGGTAGGGGAGCACCTCATATTCTCCCGTGCGAGAAAACATAAGGTGCTCTCGCAGCTTGGATGCTACGCTGATACGAGCTTCGAGGTCGTATGGTCTGAGATCCAATGGCATCTGAGAAGTCTTTGTGCTTGTAAGCAGTGGCCGAACTCTTTGGGGGCTTTTCTGCAAAAAACCATTCGAACCACCGAGGAGGCGTTGGGTCACAAATCCAACGGCTCCGAAGAGCTTGTATCACCAAAGCATCTAAGGTGTGGTAGCACATGATATTCTTACATACAGGAGAATATGATGTCCTCCTTCATCTTAGATGCTACGGTGATACGAGCTTCGAGGTTGTTTGATCTGAGATCCAATGGCATCTGAGCAGTCTTTGTGCTTGTAAGCAGTGGCCGAACTATTTGGGGGCTTTTCTGCAAAAAACTATTCGAACCACCGAGGAGGCGTTGTGTCACAAATCCAACGGCTCCGAAGAGCTTGTATCACCAAAGCATCTAAGGAGTGGTAGCACATGATATTCTTACATACAGGAGAATATGATTTCCTCCTTCATCTTAGATGCTACGGTGATACTAGCTTCGAGGTCGTTGGATATGGGATCCAAGGGCATCTGAGTAGTTTTTGTACAAACTGTGTGCAATTCTCAAACTCATCAAGGTTTCCTGTAAAAATATTAAGACATCATGTGAGTTGTTATATCTCAGATCTACAAGCTCCAAGCAACTCGTATCGGCATATAGCATCTAAGGTATGGGGGCACATGGTATTCTCCCAGGGAGGAGGGGTGGGGGTGCACAACCAATCGGTGGTTGGGAGGGTGGGGACAAATATAATCTAAACAACCCTAAACAGAGCTTCACAATTTTATCTAAGGTCGAGGGGGTGACCCCCGACAATCATAGCTCCGCCTAATTAAACACAACATTTGCATGTGCTGTAGCACTAGACTTAATATTCATGTTTCAGTTTCATGTTCATTTTAAATATTGAATTGAGGACCATGCATGTCTTACATTTTACTCCCTTCGTTCCTAAATATTAGTCTTTTTAGAGATTTCAAGTGGTCTGGCACATACGGATGTATATAGACATATTTTAGAGTGTAGATTGACTCATTTTGCTTCGTATGTAGTCGCTTGTTGAAATCTCTAAAAGACTAATATTTAGGAACAGAAGGAGTATTTTTGAATTCATGTCATACATGCATGGTTTGGAAAAATAGATGCACTATACTTATTGGATTGTTGTTGTGTTCGTGTGTGGGTGTCATTTGCATTGAAAAACTTAGCAGGGATACCATGAAATGTGAAATCCACGTTGAGATCACTATATCACAAACTCACTCTAACTCAACAACTCGTCATAAATCAATTACCACGTTGAGATTAGTATTTGCAAGGAAAATACGGGCATTGTAATACACATAGATTCGTTCGGCAACTTAAAAGGTTCCTTTCGTATTCTCAAATGGTAGGACCCACCGGTGTACCAGCCAGACCTTGGCTCGTGTTGATCCTAAAAAAATAAAAATAAAAAAACCGGGCTCGTGTCCTTCTGGTGGCGTGCGTGTTACGCACATTAGGCAATCCCAACCAGTTGAGCCTCCGCGTTTCGAGTTGAAATATCTGGCGGGCAGAATTCCAGCCCTAGGAAATTCCCATCATGTCCCCGGTCCATAATGACTACCGATGAACAACGGAGGGATGCTTTAGTAACTAGACAACGTTGTGTTCAAAAAAAGTAACTAGACAACGTTACCTACCATGTTGAGCACGGTTCAATTCCCTCGGTCGCCACTCACCAAGGTCACCCGTCAACTGCATTGCCTAGTGGTAGTAGTACTACTACACCAGGATGAGCACAGAATTGAGCCCGTTTGTTCGTGCCTAGTACTTGAGTTAATATATCAGGCAATAAACTAGTATAGAGGGATTATCCTTTTGCTCTGCATATATATCTTGTCTGAAGTCTAAAGCAAAATGTTTGACCAAATCCTTTCTTAAGAAATACAACAGGACAGATGTATGGCTTGAAAATTTATTGCATGATGCAGGTTATGATATTGTTTCGAATCCTGGATCTTAAATTTCAGAAAATCCAAAAGTGACCATAAATTCTTGAAACTGAGCATGGTCACGTGATATGGCACAAATATTACTTCGTAATTTTTTCTTCAATTTGAGATAAGTTGCTTATGACAAGTTGCACAAATGAAGAGCCAAGGTATTTTGGAACAAAGACCTGTCACGTTAAGGCGAACCCTTTCACTATTGAAACCGTGGGCGTTTACGTGCCGCCACGGGTCCCGCTTCTCATCGGCAGGTGCCGTCCGAGCAAGCGTGTGAGTCGACGGGGGGCGTGCAAGAAGCAGACCGCTGCGCCGGCTGACAGGGAGGCATGCGAGCAGACCGCTGTGCAGGCTCACCGGGAGGCGAGCCCTTTGACCAGGCTCCGCCGCCCACCTTCGTCCAAACTGCTCCCACTTTTAATGTCGCCGGCGCCGTAGTTTAAAATCAACCCCGCACTACCCGGTATCGTTACAATCTTCTCTCTTCCTCTCCGATTCTCCTGTCGTCTACCTCCAACCAGCCTGACCTAAACGTACGCCTTGCCGCACCACGATGGTCTGCCCTTAGTCTTCCAGTTTGCTGAGGAAGACACCCAGCCGGAGTCTCAAGAACATAAGGCGCTTTGGGACGAGCTTGAACTGGCCTTGCGGGAAGGCGTCGCGCCTGTCCTCGCTCTCGTTCCGGCTCCCGTCGCCCCGACTGCGCCAGCGCCCATCCCCGTGGCATTGATGGGCTGGGAGCCGCACATTGTCGCCGAGCTTGATGCCACGGGGTTCCACGAGGTCCCCGCCGACATTCACGCGCCCGTGCACCTGCCAGCGCATGCGCCTGCGTGTGCACTGATGCGCACGCCCGTGCCAGTGCACCTGCCAGCGCATGCGCCTGCGTGTGCACTGACGTGCGTGCCCGTGCCAGTGCCCGTGCACACGAATGTCTCCGCCGCGCCGTTGACAGCGCCTGTCCCCGCGCGGGTGCCAGTGCCCCCTCAGGGGCATGGATGGCCGCCGTCGACCGCTTCCTTGCACCAACGCCAGTCGCCTCCTCCCGCCAGTTGACTCGCTCCTGGAGACCGAAGTCCAGAATATTGTGGCCTTCCTTGAAGCTAGGGCCAACGTCCACGAGTACGCCAACAACGGTGCAAGACGCCGCCGTCGCCGTCGGTCAACGGCCCGACGACACACAGAGCACGGCAGAGGAGCCGCTTCCCACCACAAGACGCCCCCGCCGCCGCCGCGTAATCTAAATTTGCCATGAAAAACGTTCGGATTGCCATGCTTAAAATCCGAATGTTTATCATTTCCGTTTATTTTAGATCGATCGTCGTATAATTTAAAGTTGGAGTCAGACTGAACGAAATCTATGGTTTGATCGATTGAATGTTCTGCTAGAGCCGTATCAAATTAAATATAAAACGTCATCAAGCCACATGTATTCCTTGTCATCCAACGACCTAGACTACTTCAATGTCGAGCGCTCAACACGTTTAGCGTGCAGTTAATTTCATGCCAAAAATAGTGCTAATCACATAATAACACGCAAATAATATCCAACTTAATATCCGCATGCACTTAATATACTTCCAAATTAACGTGCATTGCACGTACACACTGACTAGTGCTGCTAGCATGTGAAACTGGTGCCGTAACTTATGAATGCGTCCAGATATGGTCAACGACAACATCGTCCGTGAGTTCTTCGTGTATGCCCGTGCGTCTAAACGCAGAAGAGGAGGAGGAGAGAGAGAGCACACATGGAACCCACCAGTAAGTGAAGGAGAATAGTACTAAAAATAATATTACATGTTATCAATTAAATAGGCTGTGGTAATATAAAAACATTATGTGAACAAAGGGAGGTACAACAAACATTGTTGTTCTACGTATGTTGCCTATTGACGTGCGGCTTGAAGGCCCTGGTCGCATGTTCGATCCTCGTCCTTTATTTGTTAATTTGTATATGGGTCTAAATTTGTTTCATGACATGTGGGCCCCTCGGTGTGTAGTTTGTAGCACTTTAATTTGTGGGTCCAAATTTGTTCCATTCCAAGTGGACTATTGGTGTGTAGTTTTGTAGCTTATTTATAATAATTAAAGAGAACAACAGAGTTTTTTGCAATAATACCATGGTGCGACGTTGAAGCCGAGAAAGGACGTGCGAGAGAGTGATGACCGAGCCAGAGGGAAATCAACTAGGGGAGTTGCGGGGGTTGCAACGGTGTTTCGAGTAGTTGTGGGCCGAATGCTACGAAAATATAATCTAAACCGACCAGAATAAATGCCTACACAAATTAATCCAAGGTTGGAGTGCCCCTCGCAATGTAAATAGCTCCGGCTTTGCGAGGGATGGAGAGGTATCTTCAATGTGTGGAAGATACGGCGTGAGAAAGCAAGGTCAATCGAGAGACATATAGATAGAGAGACAAAGTGAGTGTGGTCCGACATTCATGGAACAAATATATATGCTCTGGAGAGATATTGTCCGATTGAGCTTTTGGCAAGGGTGAGGGCTGTAAGATATTGCTTGAGAGATGATCCAGTCACAGACATGTAGATATATTTTGTGCGTGGGAGGAAGCAAGGTCGATCGATCACATAGGGTCGTCGTGCAATCGAAAGAGTGAGACGGGTTGGAGAGAGTGACCTAGATAGACAATGTGTGTGACAGAGTATACAATGTGAATAAGTCCAATTGGGCCCAAACATGGTGATATATCGTTTTTGACCGAGAAAGAGCGAGGTCAATCAAGACATACAAAGAGAGAGAGAGAGAGAGAGAGAGAGAGAGAGAGAGAGTGAGCGTGGCCCGCCATGAGGTCGAAAGAGTGGGGGCGGCTTCGATGGACTGACCTAGATAGACAATATGTGTGAGAGAGTATAGAGTGTGTTGATCGAGGCCCGAACAGGGAGATATACCATTTGTGTGTGAAAGAAAACGAGGTTAAACGAGACTCAGATAAAGAGAGCGAGATTGAGCGAGTGTGGCCCGCCGTGCGGAAGAAAGAGTGAGACAGTCTCGAGGGAGTGACCTAGATAGACAACATGCGTGAGTGCGCACGAGAGGTTGGGGGCTAGATAGGCAATGCATGTATTTAGCGCGAGAGGGTGAGAGGGAGAGATCTCGGCATGGGGTGCAATGGCGGGTGTGTGAGGTAAATACATTTCGTAACAGAGTGGAAAAAGGGGGTTGTGTAGTTGAGAGAGTTAGAGATCGAAACATGGAGAGAAAGAATGGATGTGTGTTGGAAACCGATAGCTTCCTAAGGTGGTTAGGAGAGGAAGATTGACCGATACAAGAAGTATGTAGCGTGTGTGCGGGGGGCTAAAAACATCATTTGAATGTAGATAGTACGAGACTTAATATCGATGTTTCAATTCGGTGTACATTGTAAGATTTGAACTGAGGACCATGCATATGGGTAATTATTTCGAATTCGTGCCATACTAGGTTTCGAAAAGTTGACATTGACTCGATTTGTTGTGCTATTTTGTAGGTCATATGTTTGAATCCATCCAAAAGTTTTCTCACTACCATGGTGTTCATCATATACATATGAATTTGTATTAAAAAAGTAGCGTGGATACAGTGAAATGCGAAATCCACGTTAGAATTGGGGATCGCTATGTGACACACACTCTAATTCAAATAACTAATTATGTGACACACACTCTAATCCACGTTAGCGTGGATACCGTTTTGATTATTTTTCAAATAACTCCTCATTAATTAATTTATAGTATCTCGTTTCGAATGAATAATTATTGCAAGGAAAACACGGGCATGGTAATACATACAGATTCGTTTGCAAATGAAAGAAGATTCGTTTGCATTCTCAAATGTAGGCGCACCAGGGTCGTGTCGTGGTGGTCGCGTGTGTCGGACGGACGCGTAGCACCCAGCCACCCACCCAAAAAAAGGACGACGACAAAATAAGTTCGCGCTTCCACGTTTCGGATTGAAATATCTGGCGGCCCCAATTCTAGCCCTGCAAAATTTCCCTTCTCCACCGTCCCCTTCCGCGCCCAGATTGCTCAAATCCCTAATTCGCCGCCAACCCAAGCAAAGTTCGAATCGCCCCTCGTCTCGTCTCTCTCCCCACCTCTGTGCCGGACGACGACGACGAAGACGACGGTCGCGCTTCACCACCACACCGGAGCTACCTCATCTACACCCTCGTCCACCGCACCGGGTGGTCCACCGACAACGTCGGCCGCCACAACCGTTGTGCCTCACAGACACCGACTTCCACCTCATCAGGTGCGCTTCACCGACGCCGTCTCCCAGCTCACCGGGGCTACTTCACCGAGCACATCATCGCTCCTCCGCCCCCCGAGGCCGCTGGGGCTTCACCAACGGTCTCGTCCACCGCATCATAGCGCTCCGCTGCCACTCAAGATCTGCATCCGTGCGCGGCCAGCCAACGCCAGCGCATCACCCTCAACGGCTCTGAAGTGACCCGCACTCTAGCTAGGCGAGCATGCACAAACGCCGGCCCGAACTAGTTATCCACACATCACTCCCTTCACTGTTCCGACGATGTTTGGATATACTTTCACTGCTCTCTTAGCTTACACGCCTATCCAACTCTGACTTTAACTCTTATTTCTTCTAGAGATATCATCTGAAACAAGCAAATCCATTTTTTAGCGAAGCATGACGACGCTACGGGATCTGGTACACATCCTGCACACCCGTATAACCTTGTAAGTATCTGTCCTCCGGTACAACAGCAAGGTCAATTCCTCTTATTTGATCATCCATTCACCGTGTCAAAAATGCAGAGGGGGATGCAAGGAGCACAAGGCCTGCACATCCAAGCAAGTGGTAACATGGACTTGTACATGGAACATCCCAAGCGCAAGCAGAGCTGCAGTGAGCCAGTACAATGAGCTAGCGTAAGTCCCTGCATTTCATTTAATTCGTACTGGCATTCGTGTATGATTTGTGTGCAGTGGCGGATCCACGAATTCAAGTTACCAGGGGCGAGCATTTAACTTAAAAAATACGAAGGTACTTGCACTCCGGAAATCAACATAACTTGAGAAATGTGAAGCTACATGCACTTTGAAAACCAGCTAATGATCCAAAGTAGTTCAGATTATAAACACTAAATGATGCAAGCACCAAAAAACACAAAATGCAGCATGGTGTAGAAGGACTACAAACATGGTCTGTACCTGCTTGAATTATTCGTTCTCTGGCTGAAAATATCGAAGTGTAATTGCACCTATAACAAGTGTGCAAACTGCATATCAATATATCTATCCTGCACAAGTACGCCAATAGTTTCAAACAACAGATTAGAAAAGTATTTATGCTACGTTGTCATGATACGGGGACTTTCTGGTAGATGGCCTCGACGTTTCCTCAAGCCAGGAAAATGCACTATAATTTGCTTGTCCTCAATGCCTGCAAATCTCTATGTCTCTCTCAACATAGCAGATCATCATTAGACACTAAATCCTTCAATGGGAGCTTGCAAAATGCTTGCATTAGATACCTCATTAGACACTATATGTTCATCACCAGGAGCATGTAAAATGTTTGCATCAAGTCCTTCATTAGCAGTCTGTTCATTAGACACTTCAGGCTCAAGAACAACATGAGCTTGGATGTTTGCACCGGAAACTTGATTAGATACATCAGATTCAGTCAGTTTAGTATTGATTGGGGGAGTTATAAAATAAGTAGAAATTGGTTTCATTTTCTCATAGATTCCCTACATACAAGCAGTTTTACAACACCGTCAGGTTTAACTATTGGCCAGAAATTGAAGAGTTGAATTAGATATAATCAGGGCTGTGATGTACCTGCTCGTTGCGCATGCTACTCTTGCAAGCTGTGACTGTCCGTTTGCGCAAGCTCGATGCCATGCCCGTGCTGCCGCCGCTGCCTCCCACGCAGGCTACACCCAGGGTTGGATCTTCATCTTCTTGTCCTTCCGTTCGCTTGAAGCCCGGCGACCGCCCTCCAACGAGGGCGCGAGGAAGTGATGTGTCGGTCTGTCCAGCGGCGGCTAGGTTAGGAGCGAACTAGACTGGAGGCTCGAGCGGATGAATTGGGATTTTTCCTGCTGTCGATCGATATGGGAGGCGCTCGTTTGGGCCGCGAGCCTGCTATAGGGCCTGTCTTGCACTTATGTTATTGGCCTATCCAAATTGAAACATTTTTCTTCATTTTTTACATTGCCTGCTCGTGCGTTGGGACGAACAAAACTAGCCTGGGCCAACCTGGACGACTCAAACTAGGTGCACACTTTCGAGCCACCCGAGGCGGCCGCCCATACCAGCCCCTATGGTGGTGTCGCCCCTTTTGCGTGTATGATAGGGGTAGTGAAAAATATTCCAGTGGCGCTTTTGATTTACCCACAGAATGGTTGAATTGCTTGTTTCTATGAACTGAGTTCTCCAATAATGTGAAGGATGCCAGTCTTTTCATCCTATTGTAGATTGCTTAGATCTCGATATGTCAAAAGTAATCGCATGAAATATATAGTAAAAGCCAGTGTGATGTGTGTGGCTACAACTAGTCTGACTACACGTCCTCATATAACATATCAAGGACGCACCATCTTACCAGATTAACCATTCGACTTACCAATGCAGCATGGGAAGAAAGGAGTATTGAGACTGCGTATCCAAGCAATTGCTGCCATGGACTCCTTCGTACAACCTTGTAAGCAAAAAGAAGTTGCAATGTGCTTGTACAAAGAACTAGTGTAAGTTCAGTTACCTACTTCTCGGAATTTAAGTTAGCCACTTATTGCAAAATTGTTCAATTACGTTGCTTGGCTTAATTTAGTTTGCTACTGATTACATAATGCCACAGCCTGTTAATCCTATTATAGACTGCACCTATCTATGTGTTTGATACTTACTGTTAAGAATTACCTGTTTGCCTGAACTTAAATAGCTACTTGTTTGTTTAACTGCTTTGCTGCTGCAACAACGGGTTACAATGATGTTAATAACTACTTTTCAGCATCGAATTGAAACTCTTTAATTCCTTGTTTGTTTCACTGGTTTGCTGTTATAACTCCCAGTTGAGATGTTTTGCTAACTTCAACTTTTCTGAATCCAATCAGAACTTTAATGGCAAAACAGGTTAGCCCAAGATCAAAGAGCGAGGTCCCCATGGACGTTGTATCATCCCATAGCAGTGGCACCGGCCCAATCGTGCATTATGAATTGCCAACTGCTGATGCTCTAGAGGCTAAACTAGTGGTAGAAAGAGATTCTGCTTCTGCACTTAGAGATGAAGTTGACATGTTGAGGAAGCAAATAACACAATCAGTAGCAGTACTCAAGACAACCATTAAATATTTGGTGGATTTCAAAATGAAGCAAGCTGAGACTAACCACATTGTTAAGGTCCTGAAGGAAAAAAGGAAATTAAATTCCCACTTGGTAAATCATAGGTGAAATGTTCTTTCCATCGTTGAATAACCTTTGTGTTGTTTGTTCATGTAATCAATCAAACCATTTGTTTTAGAGATCATGTAATAATTGTTTTTTGTTTTTTGGTTTGTAATTTCATTTGAGCACAAGTCTGTATTAATTGATAAGACTCGGAGACATTTCATTTTGATTGCTGTGCCAGACCTACAAATATGCCAATCGGGCTGAATGTGCATTCAGCAATAATAGTAGTATAGATGGACCACAAGTGGCACGCATCGGAAAGGGCCAAGATGCTGTAGTAGCTTGGCTAAAAAAAGGATGTTGTTGTAGCAAAGAAAAGTACAGAGGCCTGGCTTATGTATGTTAGTTGATATTATTGATCCATATACTCTATAAGTGTTTATATGTCCGTTAGTTCTGCACATTCTTGGTTGATTCACTCAGTATTTGAATCTTGATACATCGCTTGTGTACATATCTAAATGGGAGTACACATTATGCTGCGTGTGACATTTGAGTTGGACATGAAGTGTTCCAAATATTCGAATTCACCTTAAACTGGATTCTAGCTTCTGAATTTGAGTATCGGCATTTGTAAACCATATTCATATATGACAGTGGAATACATCTTTGTCATCCTTTTAAAGATATATAAAAACACATAGAATGATTTATAAAGATTCGTATAGGAATACAAAATAGATTCGAATTTAGTTGCCAGGGTAAACGTGGATGCTTATTATCCCAAAATTTGAAAGAAGCAGCAAAATGTCCACTCCCACGTCGGCTTCCCGAAGGCAAGTGTTTGGGAGATGGAAATTACTGTCTACCCATTACACGGACAATCCATCGGCCCGAATTCCACTACTCTAAATAGGGGTAGGATAGTAACTTCAATAAGACGTGACACGACCGCCTCTGAGCCCATTCCGACATGGTGGGCGCCAAACATGGGCGGCAAAACACATTTGATTCAAGCCCGTCCGAAAGACCTCTGTTTCTCCCTCCATTTGCCCATTCATACACGGTGGGCGGCAAAACAAACTCGACTCGGCCGAAATCAATGTAGGCAAATATTTTCAATAGGGGCAGGTTTGTAACTTCACTCAGACGTGACACAACCGCCCTCCCTGTCAGCCCTGTTCATACACCGTGGGCGCCAACCACCATCTCCTCGCCCGAAATCTCTCTGGGCAAATATTGGCGAGATGCGAGATTACCGTCGTATCCCCAACCGACGAGACGTCCAAATTTTAAACGGGGGCTAAGTTCGTAACTTTCCCATATTTCAGACAGGCACGTCCCAAAAACATGGTTCCCCGTACCTCTCCCTCCATTTTCCCATTCATACACCGTTCGCGCTAGAACATGATAACCCACAAGTATAGGGGATTGCAACAGTTTTCGAGGGTAGAGTATTCAACCCAAATTTATTGATTCGACACAAGGGGAGCCAAAGAAAATTCTCAAGTATTAGCAATTGAGTTGCAATTCAACCACACCTAGATAACTTAGTATCTGCAGCAAAGTATTTAGTAGCAAAGTAATATGGAAGTAACGGTAATGAAAGCAAAAGTAGTATTTTTGGGTTTTGTAGTGATTGTAACAGTAGCAACGGTAAAGTCAATAAGCGG
Source organism: Aegilops tauschii subsp. strangulata (assembly GCF_002575655.3). Taxonomy (NCBI): domain Eukaryota; kingdom Viridiplantae; phylum Streptophyta; class Magnoliopsida; order Poales; family Poaceae; genus Aegilops; species Aegilops tauschii. The sequence continues at coordinate 474,516,076 of NC_053040.3, forward strand.
AGAACAATATGTGAAAAGCTCGTAGGCATTGGATCGGTGATGGAGAATTATGCCGGATGCGGTTCATCATGTAACAATCATAACATAGGGTGACACAGAACTAGCTCCAATTCATCAATGTAATGTAGGCATGTATTCCGAATATAGTCATACATGCTTATGGAAAAGAACTTGCATGACATCTTTTGTCCTACCCTCCCGTGGCAGCGGGGTCCTAATGGAAACTAAGGAATATTAAGGCCTCCTTTTAATAGAGTACCGGACCAAAGCATTAACACATAGAGAATACATGAACTCCTCAAACTATGGTCATCACCGGGAGTGGTCCCGATTATTGTCACTTCGGGGTTGCCGGATCATAACACATAGTAGGTGACTATAGACTTGCAAGATAGGATCAAGAACTCACATATATTCATGAAAACATAATAGGTTCAGATCTGAAATCATGGCACTCGGGCCCTAGTGACAAGCATTAAGCATAGCAAAGTCATAGCAACATCAATCTCAGAACATAGTGGATACTAGGGATCAAACCCTAACAAATCTAACTCGATTACATGATAAATCTCATCCAACCCATCACCGTCCAGCAAGCCTACGATGGAATTACTCACGCACGGCGGTGAGCATCATGAAATTGGTGATGGAGGATGGTTGATGATGACGACGGCGATGGATTCCCCTCTCCGAAGCCCCGAACGGACTCCAGATCAGCCCTCCCGAGAGGTTTTAGAGCTTGGCGGCGGCTCCGTATCGTAAAACGCAATGAATCCATCTCTCTGATTTTTTCTCCCCGAACACGAATATATGGAGTTGGAGTTGAGGTCGGTGGAGCACCAGGGGGCCCACGAGGCAGGGGGGCGCGCCCAAGGGGGCAGGCGCGCCCCCACCCTCGTGGACAGGTGGTGGGCCCCCTGGCCTTGATTCTTTCGCCAATATTTTTAATATTTTCCAAAAATAAGTTCCGTGGAGTTTCAGGTCATTCCGAGAACTTTTGTTTCTACACATAAATAACACCATGGCAATTCTGCTGAAAACGGTGTCAGTCCGGGTGAGTTCCATTCAAATCATGCAAGTTAGAGTCCAAAACAAGGGCAAAAGTGTTTGGAAAAGTAGATATGACGGAGACGTATCAGAACACCATCCCCACACCAGCCTCCGTCCGCCACCCCATACATCGCCGCCGTCGTCCACCACATCCATCGCCACCGTCCTCCACCACATCCATCGCCACCGTCCTCCACCATGCCGGAGCGCCTACCAAGACCGCGTCGTCCACTGCTAGAGATGGACGTTTCTCATCCACGGCAACAGACCAAGAGCCTTGCATCACGCCCTCTCGCTTCATCGGCGCCATGGTCCTCTTTGCCGGGGCCGCTCACACGACCTTCTCTTCCACCGCAACAGGACTTATCCCCCGATGCACCCGTCTACCGTTGCAGATCTGCTTCAACGCCACCGACAGCCATCGCACCCCCGATGCCTACACGGCGCCGCAAGAGAGGTGGTACTTCATATCTCCTCAACCTTTTGATCTCAACCAGAAAATAGATCTTTACTTGGTTACTCTACTTTCTTTTCAGCTCTTAGAATTTAGTTCTTAGTTCGAAGCAAACAATGGCTGCTAAATATCATTTCTCCGGTTTCCCCCTTTTATGATCACTATACGGTACGTGCTTCATGTCATAATAGCACTGCTCGACCCATCAAGCTAAACAAGCTTAGTTGTTCAAATACGAATCTGATATTATTAAAACAGATTCGTTTAATTGGTCAGCTAAATGTTCCTAAATTAGTTTCGAAAATGCATGTTCGCCGCTGGGGTGTGTATCTCTACAGGGTGCCCACAGTGGGCCGGCCCACCCTGGGATTTTGGGTCGTCCCAGGCCCCGATTCCCCTCTGTTCTGCTGCGCACTTCCGATCTCTACTCGCCCCCAGCCACCTGCCTCGCCGGCGACTTGCCGTCCCCAGACGGCATGACTCTAGGAGGAGATGCCGGACTAATAGGAGGTCAGGAGCCGCTCGCCCAACAGCGTCACCGCTGCCCGGGCGCGCCGCCGTGCCTACCTTCCCAGTTCGTTCAGGGCTCAGGCGTGCAGCACCCACTAAGCCAACCCGATTTATCCTCAGATAAGTCCTCAACACTCAGCAGCCACTCATCATCACCCATTTTCTAATTGATTCATTAATCATTAGGCAGGACTGTCATTTGGGTTTGTTGTGTGCTCAGTGCTACCTACACTTAATGGTTCAGATGTATTTCGGTAATCTTTAGTACCTGTAAAGTTCACATGGTTTTCAAAATTCCGGCCCTAGGAACAGACACTAGTCATTTTGGATTGTTGGTCGTAGTGACATTGACCAAGATTACTACTGCAAGCCAAGTTTGTTGAAAATTTTACTTGTCTTTCTTACTCATTCGATATAATATCCAATTATTCACGTCGATTAGTTGCAAACAATAAGTGCTAGACAAACTTCTTGATTCAGATTTTGGACGGTCTCTTACTGCAGTTACAATTCTACATACTTGTCCTAGTGAGCTCACAAGTAATTGATTGATTCACTACATCTATGCTTGCCTTGTCATATTTGTTGTCAATATTCTTTTAGGGTGGACCACCCTGTTTCTAAATACTGCAACCGTAGACATAAGTGAATAGTATTTCTCTATGTGATCTCTTCCATCATGTGTGGGCAACGAACACTGCATTGTATAGAAAGAAAGTGTCATTTCCAGCTTTTACATAGGCTTCGATCTTTTACAGGGAATACAATCTGCCTACTTGCTTTGTGTCGCACTACCAACACTCCACCCTTGAAGCTAAACATTATGCCACTCATAATTCCTTAGTTTATTTGTTCAAATACGAATTTCATATAATTCTAATGTTCCTACTTCAGTTTTGAAATGTGTGTCTTCCTGTTATATAGAGACATAAGGGGTTTGTATTTCTGTGTGTGGTCTGGTCAGCACAGTTGGGGGGTGAACTTTGCATATGTAGGGGTTTATAGGGAGACACTCTTCGAGTTGAATCCGCAATGCATTCCATAGATAATCTGACTACTTTTTATGTTTTCTTGAATCTCAGATTCTGAACAGCATCATAATGATTATGAGCTTGCGCGCATGAAAAGAATAAAGCAGAACAATGCCATGGCTGTCAAACTTGGCATTAAGGGACTGAAATCAAATATGGATGCAATGCAATGCAAACGCTCCCCACCTACAGATTCATGCTCAGAATATGATCCTAACAGTGATTCTGAGCTAGAGGGAGACCTAAGTCAATGTAGCTCCCTAGTGGAGGGTCAGAGGAAGATGCCCTATCTTATTCACCCATCAAGGTGCTTGCTCTAACTTTCCAAGGTTATATTTGTCGCACATATCTTGCAACTGATGCTTTGCATTGCTTCTACTTTGTTGAACTGGCATTAGCTTAGTTTACACATCGTGTATGTGAATACGGCCTGCCTATCCATTTTCAGTACATATTTCATCTGTCATCATACCATATTTATCCATTCAAATGTTGTTCTTGTGTATCAAACGTTCAAAAGGAAGAGGGCGATTGCTGATCGTGGAGGAGCGCAAGCAAAGTATTTGGAAAAGGTAGTCGCACCTGATAAATCAAATAGCCCATTAGGTGTAGTTGCAATATCACCTGACCCACAAAACACCGCAACTCTAGCAGACTCTAGCCCTACTACACTGGTCATTTCTGATGCCCCAACTCAGCAGACCCCAACTGCAGCAAACATTATGATTATGCCAGTTGTCGGTGTCAAAACCGGCGGATCTCGGGTAGGGGGTCCTGAACTGTGCGTCTAAGGCGGATGGTAATAGGAGGTGGGGGACACGATGTTTACCCAGGTTCGGGCCCTCTCGATGGAGGTAATACCCTACTTCCTGCTTGATTGATCTTGATGATATGAGTATTACAAGAGTTGATCTACCACGAGATCATAGAGGCTAAACCCTAGAAGCTAGCCTATGGTATGATTGTTCCTGTCCTACGGACTAAACCCTCCGGTTTATATAGACACCGGAGGGGGCTAGGGTTACACAGAGTCGGTTACAAGAGTGGTTTTATATGGAGGACGTCCCCCTTCCGGACCCTGTTCGGATGGGCCTTCCTGAGTTTAATAACGCCCCTTTGAAGAAACGCCGCAGCTGGCGCCCTCGGAGCCCCCAGGAGGAAGATAACAGAGAGGTCCTTTACCTGATGCGCCGGATACAAAATCTGGCCAAATCAGGATAGACAACAGTCGAGGTTATGTCAATATGTATAATGCGGGGGGTGCAGCCACTTCAATATCGGGGACAACCCATGTGGCACTTCAATGGAGAAGATGATGCCACCCGCTGCGGTTGTAAAGGTCCGGACTCCGTCGCTGCTCTAGCGAAAATACTGTCCGATTTATACAAAGGAGAGGAAGAGGAGTTCATCTGTATCAAGCCACGGGATGGATTCTCAATGTACAACCCCCCAAACTGGGTGAGCTGCTACTTTTTACTCCAGACCTTCCCGCATTCTTTGTCATAAATATTTACCTTGCTATTTCATAGCAGGAACTGCGAAAAGCTGTGAGGGAGGTCCACAGCCCGCCTCCACAACCAGAGGACCCTGACCGGGCCCTCGACCCCGGACTCGAAGAGGATCCGGACACATTTGTGGAGCTTACTGACAGGACGTTCTATCAGTTGAGCTGCGATGATGCCATGGTGGCCATCATAGCCGATTATCCTGGACTACTCCCTGCATCGCATGTAACTAAAACCGGATTCCCAACTTCCGAGAAGGATCCCTTTTTCTGCACTTCACCTACCGCACACATATGGTGTCTTACAGGGAAGGCCCTCGGGACGCCATGCCGAACCCGGAGTGACTCACCAACAAGGGGCACCGAAGCCGGGTAGGCTTAAAAGGAAGGCAGTCAGGACTGAGACGCCGTCGCAGAGGTATGAAACAGAACCCCGCTCCGTGGTTGTCGTCTTTTAAAATATAATAACGTCCATATTTCCTAGTAGGAAAAACGCTCGCCGGACTATATCCGGAGAGGTTGCCGGCCACGCCTCCACCAGCCCGGCTCCAGAGCCGGACCTAGAGGCGGATGCTAACATGGGGCCAACACCGGATGTTCCTCCTACAGAGGATGCGGATAGGTTGTCCGCTACAAATTCCGAAGTGGAGAGTGCCACGAATCACAGGCGGCGCCGGGCCGTACTCCGCGACGCTTGTTTCTCCCAAGAGGCGTTCGACGCCTTTAACTCAGGAGACGCGTACATCCGAGCTGCTCAAAATGGTCTTGCCAAAGCCACGGACCAGTATGTAAAGGATATACGGGTAAGAAAATCTAATAATTATGTATATCAGTAGCCCCTGAGACTTGAAACAGTTGGCACAACTGATTTAAGGATCATTGTTTGCATAGGTTCTTATGGAGAAGAATACCCGGTTGTCTCAAGAGCTGGAGGAGTGCAACGCCCAGCTTCAGGCCGCACTTGCCGCAGTAAAGGAGTCCGAGAAGGCCCCATCTGGTAACACTTATTTCTATTGCAAAGAATGACATGTACCAGGTAGTGTGCGGCATGCATGCAAATCTAACAATAGATTCTGCAGATAACTCCGGAGTGAATCCGGAGGTCGTGATAGGGGATGAGCCACATGCTCAACGACAGCTAAAGGCTGGCGAGCGCGTGCTTACACGGGTTAGGCGGGAGAAAAATTATCTCCAAGACGCCAATATCCGGCTGGGCGTGGAACTGAAACATGTTCGAGCCCAGCTTGCTGACTCCGTAAAGGAGAATAAGAGGCTTCGACGCGGCATTTTCAATAAGTGCTTGAGCGAACTTTTGAAGAGTTCGGCGAAGAAACCGGCTGACAGAGTTATATCTGCAGGTATGCTGACGGGTCGTCCCGTGGAGGAGATGCCCGGGTCTGCGGGTGATCTTCTGCCAGAGCTCTCACAACTGCACGATCAAGTTCGGCAGGTGATGCAGGGCATTGCCCAAGCCTTTTGGCCATCCGCCTCCCTGCCAGGAGGCATGGTGGAGCTTGTAGAGAAGCTCAAGGGAGCGCGGTGGCGCTTCCGATTATGGAAGATATCAGCCTGTCGACAAGGTGCAAGGGAAGCCTGGGCCATGGTGAAGACGCGATATACCAAGGCTGACCCGAACCACATGGCCGAGGTCGGACCTGTGGGGTCTGATGGGAAAGAGATCCCCGTCAGTTTAGTGTATGATCAGGTAGAATTAGCCACAAAGTATTCCCAACAGGATTGTAGGCTAGACAGCCCGTTGGATGGTATAGAACAAGAATTTAGTCAGTCTAAGTGAATGTGTATTTCAAGTGACATGTATTGTCCCTAGCCGGGTTGTAAAACATTTGTCATGGCGGACCTTTTCGCTTCGACCTCTGGACCCGACAGTCCGGAGTGTATCCGAATACCCGCTCAGTTATGTAAAAACCGGGGTACGCGTGGAAACCAGGCGTAGGGGTCATAAGTGCTTGAACAGACAAGTACCCAACTAGCTATGTTATATTACATGGATAGTAAGAAACATCTTCGAGGGAGAATAGTTCCGTTAAGGGTTCCTTTCCCTGGGTACGCATGCCCTAATGTGCATGTCTGAGCTGTGAAAAGAGACGCGGGATATAAACATCTGGGGGCATGTATTACAATAAATAAAGGTCATCTTTTGTTCACCGACCGAATATTCCCTTAAGAATGCTAGCTTTCGGCTTCACCCAGTCTGAGGTACACATCCGGCTGACCCGGCAGTAACAATCGCAGAGGTGCTCCCCTTATGCCCTAGCCGAATTTACGGGAACATAGGGCATAAACACAAGAGCCAGGCAACCCAGCTTGGCCAAAACTTAAGTCGTATCGATGCATATAATGGCGAAAAAAGGTACATGTGGAAGAATAACACATGTGTGGGGCATAGAGCCCGGAAAATAGTTATATTAAGCTTCTGTATAAGAAGCCCCCAGGTATAATGAGCGCGGCTAGCGCATCAAGATTGTGTAGTCAAGACACATTTTAGCCTTTTAAGGCCTTGAAGGAAAAGGGAAGAAAGAAAGGAAGAAAAGACAGATAACGGATATATAAAAAACTGACGGAGGTAAGGAGACGAACATAGAGTCCGGCACTAGGCGTAGAACCTTCGGAGTCTGGCTGCGTTCCATGGGTTTGGTTCGAGTCGATTGTCCGATGCATCCCGCAGACAGTACGCTCCACCGGTCAGAACTTGGTCAATAATCAAGGGACCTTCCCATTTGGGCTTCAGCTTGTTCTTTTTCTTCTCCGGTAGGCGTAGAACGAGTTCACCAACGTTATAAGTTTTGGCCCGTACTTCTCTGCTTTGATACCTTCAAGCCTGTTGCTGATAAAATGCAGAACAGGCTTCTGCCACGTCACGCTCCTCCTCCAGGGCATCCAAACTGTCCTGCCGATCAAGCTCGGCTTCTTTCTCTTCGTACATGCGCACTCGAGGCAAGTCATGAATGATGTCGCAGGGCAGTACCGCCTCTGCGCCGTACACCATAAAAAACGGTGTGTATCCGGTAGTGCGATTCGGCGTGGTCCGCAGCCCCCATAGTACGGAGTCGAGCTCCGCTACCCAGTGCATATTTGATTCCTTCAATGATCGCACTAATCTGGGTTTAATGCCGCTCATGATAAGACCATTTGCTCGCTCGACTTGACCGTTAGTTTGCGGGTGATAGACAGATGCATAATCGAGCTTAATGCCCATGTTGCTGCACCAAATTTTTACCTCGTCGGCTGTAAAGTTCGAGCCGTTATCGGTGATGATGTTGTGGGGGACGCCGTAACGGTGTACAACCCCGGATATGAAGTCTATCACTGGTCCGAACTCGGCCGTTTTAACCAGTTTGGCTTCTATCCATTTGATGAATTTATCCACCATGACCAATAAGTATTTTTTCTTATAGCTTCCCCCTTTGAGGGGTCCGACCATATCAAGCCCCCAGACCGCAAAGGACTAAGTGATGTGGATTGTTTGGAGAGCGGTAGGCGGCATATGTCACGACCGGTTTTCAATAAAAGTATTTATTGAGAAACTGATCCCTTTTACGGACCCGTAGAGAAGAATTCCTTCTCACAGGTAGACAATATCTTGATCACAGAAGAAAAATACCAGGAGTACTGAATATAATACAAGGTTGAGCGGAGACTGCTCAACAATTTATTACAAACACGCCAATAATACATAAAGGCGGATAGGGTGGCATAACTACTGACTCACGATAAAAGCGGTGGTGGATATATCACAGCGAAGCGGGTGATATGACTCCTGAATCTAACAACTCTTCGAGCGTCGGAGTGAGGCTCGAGGAGACTTATTGCGGGTGGCGGAAGCGAATATAACACAAGTGACCAATATCCAGGATCGCACGGGACTGACTGGGACTCCTCTAGGCGTCGGACTCACTATCGAACTCTTCATCCATGAGATCGCCTTCGTCAACATCTGGTCAAATCAACAAGCCAGGTGAGTACTATGAAAGTACTCGCAAGACAGTTCGGACATAAGATATAACAAATGTAAACATGATGCATATGAACAGATTAACAAGCGCACTCAGACAATGAGATAATAATGCGAGGGAAAAAAAGGAGAAGTTGGGCGGTAGTCCTCCCGAAATCCCAAAGTAATACTGAGGGCCAATCGAGTGTCTGAATGACTCCTCGAAAGGATACAAATGAAATAACATTGCCACAGTCAGGCGTCAAGGCGACACCACATAAAGGGCTTATAAAGGAAAAACAAATGACAGTGCGTGCCACAGTCGGACGTTTGAACGACATCACATAAAGGGCTTATATCAAAAGTAAATAACAAGAATGCCACAGTCGGACGTCTGAGCGACATCACATAAAGGGCTTATATCAAAATTAAATAACAGGAATGCCACAGTCGGACGTCTGAGCGACATCACATAAAGGGCTTATATCAAAAGTAAATAACATGAGTGCCACAGTCGGACGTCTGAGCGACATCACATAAAGGGCTTATATCGAAAGTAAATAACGGACATGCCACAGTCGGACGTCTGAGCGACATCACATAAAGGGATTAAATCAAAAGTAAATAACAAGAGTGCCACAGTCGGACGTCTGAGCGACATCACATAAAGGGCTTATATCATAACTTAATAATTCAGTAGCTCATGAATTTAAATCATTTCAAAGGAATACTCAGGTAAGAGATAAATAAAGGTTAGTCCATCCACAGGAATAATCAATGCAACCGGGTTTACCACTGAAGCTTGTTCACCGGGGATTTACCACGAAGATCAACATAGATATGGATATACTGGCCATGGTCCTTGATCACGGACACGATGACTCGGAAGGATTTGACTCTGCAGAGTTTGTACTTCAACCACAGCCAACGGCTTTCAGTAGTCACAAGGACTAGTTCCGTTTACGGTGTTTTAGGAGAAACACATCTAACCAGTACACACCCATTCAACATTCCGAAGCCAGGAATCACCCTCGGCAACGTTCAAGAAAAACCTTGAGACGGGGAGGCTACAACCTCGCGTAGCATGGGATCAAATTTATATACGCGCGCTCTAAGGGGTGCCCCCCCTCTCGGTCCCAACCGGAAACACCCATGCCCCCTGACCGGATGACTGGCTTTAATCCAGGGCCATGGAACCCTCATCCCGGCCCCTCTATTTGGTGTGTACACGAAAAGAGGTTACCAACTTACTAAACCGTATCCTTTGCAGAAAACATGTGGCAGCACGGAAGGGGAAGAACGATAACGTGACTCAGTCCACGTTAACGTCGGAGTTTCACGGACGTCGTAAGGCTGGCATGCTACAACAATACCACCTTACTGCCTTTCATGTCACCACATGACTAGGCCATCTCTCATCAAAGATCACAGTAACCTCGGAATACACGGATAGTTGCCTTACATGCAACGAGATACTCACCGATGCTCATATGCCATGCACAACCATTCAAGCAAACATGCAAAACACCTATCATATCAAAGGTTCAAACATGCTTGCCTGGTTCGGAAAAGTCGGAGTCTGGTTCGGCGAAGTTCGCGGCTCCGTCACCCCCTCCGGAACCTACGGTATAGCGAAAACGTATACTAACGTGAACATCGACGCGTGCATACAAATTGTTCCAAAAAAATTCCAAATAAATACTATAAAAAACTAGACAAAAATACAAGACTGACAGAAAAAGAATCACTCAAAAATCATCTTTTATTAAAAAGTTATGAGGGTTTTAGTCCAGGGACTAATCTGTGATGAAACAGAAAAGATCCAGGGACTTAACTGAGAAAACAGAAAACGCTTCGGAAAGAAATGCGTCAGCCCCAAAGAGAAAACGTATTTTCCCGAAGGCGCCAACAGAAAACGTTTCGAGGGGGAGAAGGAAGAGAGGCTGACGGGGGGGGTCCACACGTCAGGTTTAAAAAGTTCGCCGGCGCCCGAAGGTTGCGGTGGTCGCCGGCGTCGAACCACGGCGAGGCAGGGAGATCGGAGTGTACCAAGAGGTTCAGTGCGTCCTTCCGCGTCGGTGGGTGGTGGACTTGACCGACGGCGAGCACCACGTCGACGGCGACACTTTCTCCGGTGGACGGCGGCTCGGGCGATGGTGGAGAACTCCGGTGGGTGCTGCAAACTCCGAATTGAAGGGCGGGTCAGGAGAGTGGATGCACTAGAAGGCTACTGGCAAGAGTTGAGGGGTAGAGATGCACGCACGGGAGCGAATCGAGCTGAGTCCCGTGGCGGGTCGAGGCGGCCGGAGTTGGGGAAGAAGGCTCCCTCGAAGCTCTTCCAGTGGCTTGGCGTGGTCTTGGTGGAGTGCAGAGGTGGTGTGGGTTCGAGTTCGAGCTCGGGGCCTCTATTTATAGGCGGTCCGAGGGGGTGGCCGTGAACGGGAAATCTCCGGCGAGCGATTACGGCGAGGCAGTGGTTGAGCAGGGAGTTTAAGTGGTCAGGCAGCATCAGGGAGGTTCACTGGTGCCGTTCCAATGCTAACCTTGGTCGGGTTTGGCGTAATGGCGCCGGTCCTCGACGGAGCGGACGTACGGGCATGGCGGCGGCAGAGAGCGCTCCGCGCCTAGCAATTCACGACGAGGGTGGCAGCGCGCACGGGGGAGTGGATGGCCACGCGGCGGCCTCCGGTGGCTTGGGCGGCGCTGGACGGCGCCGTCTACGCTGCGCCCCTCTCTGGCAGCCGCAAAGCCGCCGCTGCCGTCGCTCACGGGGTGGCGCACCTCCTCCTGCTCGTCGCCGACGCCCGCAACCTTCCAGGCGTTCGTGCGGCGCCAGGGACAAGAAGGAGGGGACGGGGAGTAAGGCGCCACCGCGGCACTGGCGAGATCGACGTCGGGCTCTGAAGAAAATGACAGCAGCTCTGAAACTGTTACTCTGAATTAACTGAACATGATAGCAACAGTGTCCAGCAGGTGTTCGATGAAATGATTTGGCAAGGAGAATTTTTTTTCTGGAGCTGGGACTTGGTGAGGTGACCTCTCAATGCACCCAGAGGCTGCCTGGATTTTCTCAGATTTTTAGGAGAAGAATTCAAATGAATTTTATCAAATTTGGCAAATCTGGTCCAAACTTGCAGCAAGAATAGTTTGAAATATTTGAACTGGAGACCAGTGGATCTTCATGGATCCTGGTTGAGGGCTCAAAGGACTAGCTAGGGAAATTGGTTTGGAGGCAAAATTCAAAGTAGAATTGGTAGCTCCTTTGAAAACCTCCAAGGATCAAAGTAGAAGGCAGAAATTATTTATGATGAGAAATAAATGGAAACAAATATATGGAGAGGTTCAACTTGCTGGATTTGAAACATATCATGATCCAAAGATGTGGAAAGGCTTATGGGAGAGGATTTCCACTTGGGTCATGGCAAGAGGGATTTTTTTGAAAGGGGAGAAGATCACTTCAAAAGCCATAGGCTATTTTAAAGATTTCCAAAAAAAATATTTTCAAATAAAAATCATTTGAGTCAACATGAGAATGAAAAACCTCCAAGACCAAAAATCAAGCTTTGGGTGACTCCAAACAAAACACTTGTCATAAAAGAAAGTATTTTGAGAGGGAGAGTTCTTTAGAAGAAAAATTTAAATCACCTCCCTCAAATCAAATAAAAGATTTTGATAAAACCAAAGTAAATTTTTTGGGTGTCACAGCATATGGCTTTGATTTGCAAAAAGCTGGCAACGGATGCATCGTTGAACGAGATCCTGTGCGTCTGCTCGGGCCGTCGGCCAGTAAAAACCTGTACGGAAGGCCTTGCTTACAAGGGCCGGGCTGCGGCGTGGTGGCCGCCAAGTCCAGCTCGAATTTCTACCAAAAGTTGCCGTCCTTCCTCTTCAGAGATGCACCTTTGAAGGACTCCGGTAGCGCTTTTCTTATAAAGCTCTCCCTCGTGGACCTTGTAGGCTTTAGACCGCCGCACAATGCAACGTGCCTCGTTTGGGTCCTCAGGTAGTTCCTGCCTAGTTAGGTATGCCAAGAAGGGTTCTGTCCACAGGGCGATGACAGCCATAATCACGTGGGCGGAAGGTGTTATTTCGATGGCAGAGCCTCCGATTACGTCAGGGTGCTTGCGATCTGGCGTTGTGGCCTGGTTCGGACTATTATTTCCGGTCTCTCCTTCCCATACCACAGAAGGCTTAGATAGCCTTTCCAAGAAGATATTAGGTGGGACAGGGTCGCGCTTAGCGCTGATGCGGGCAAGGATATCTGCCGCCTGATTGTTTTCCCGGACCACATGGTGGAATTCAAGCCCCTCGAACCGAGCTGACATTTTGAGGACGGCGTTGCGATAAGCCGCCATTTTTGGATCCTTGACGTCGAAGTCTCCATTTGAGATATTGCGAGGTTCGAATCCCCGCGCACCTCTAGGCGTTGAATGCCCATGGAGACTGCCATCCGGAGACCGTGTAACAGGGCCTCGTATTTTGCTGCGTTGTTGGAGTTTGTGTATAGTATTTGGAGTATGTATTGGACTTTATCTCCGGTGGGGGATGTCAGGACGACACCAGCCCCCAGACCAGCCAGCATTTTAGAGCCGTCAAAGTGCATGATCCAATTGGAGTATGCGCCGTACTCTTTAGGGACTTCGGCTTCTATCCATTCGGCGACAAAATCAGCCAGTACTTGTGACTTAATGGCTCGCCGTGGTTTGTATATTATGTCGAGCAGGAGGAGCTCAATAGCCCATTTAGCAATCCGGCCCGTGGCATCGCGGTTGTTTATTATGTCGTTGAGTGGTACTTCAGAGGCCACCGTGATTGAAAACTCTTGAAAGTAGTGTCGTAGTTTCTGGGATGCCATGAAGACCGCGTATGCTATCTTTTTATAATGTGGGTACCGTGATTTGCATGGAGTGAGGACAGTGGATACATAGTATACCGGCTTTTGAAGTGGGAACTTATGTCCGTCCGTCTCTCGTTCGACGACGAGCACTGCGCTTACATCTTGGTGAGTTGCCGCTATATATAACAGCATTGGTTCACCGACATTTGGCACGACCAAGATTGGGTTGGTGGCCAGGATGGCTTTTATTTCTTCCAATCCGGCCGTGGCCACATCCGTCCACTTGAAGTGTTCGGTGTGCCGAAGAAGGCGATAAAGGGGTAGTGCCTTTTCTCCTAATCGGGAGATAAAGCAGCTTAAGGCAGCCACGCATCCAGTTAGTTTCTGGATTTGCTTGAGGTCTGTTGGGATAGCCAACTGTGACAGAGCTCGGATTTTAGCCGGGTTTGCTTCAATTCCTCTATTAGAGACGATGAAGCCTAAGAGCTTTCCGGCGGGCACGCCGAAGACGCATTTTTCCGGATTGAGCTTGATGTCGTATGTTCGGAGATTGTCGAACGTGAGCCTCAAGTCATCTATTAAGGATTCAACGTGTCTGGTTTTAATGACCATATCGTCTACGTATGCCTCCACTGTTTTGCCGATTTGTGTTTCCAAGCATGTCTGAATCATGCGTTGATAGGTTGCACTGGCGTCTTTGAGCTCGAAAGGCATGGTGTTGAAACAGAAGGGGCCGTATGGGGTGATAAATGCCGTTGCGGCTTGGTTGGACTCCGCCATCTCAATTTGATGGTATCCGGAGTATGCGTCGAGGAAACACAATGAATCGTGTCCTGCGGTAGCGTCGATAATTTGGTCGATGCGGGGGAGGGGTAAGGGATCTTTGGGGCAAGCCTTGTTAAGGTCCTTGAAATCGACACATAGGCGCCAGGATTTGTCCTTCTTTGGTACTATCACCAGGTTTGCTAGCCAGTCCGGATGTTTTATTTCTCTGATGAATCCGGCCTCAAGTAACTTGGCTAGCTCCTCTCCCATGGCTTGTCGTTTAGGTTCAGAGAAATGCTGAAGAGTCTACTTGACCGGCTTGAACCCCTTTAGAATGTTAAGGCTATGCTCGGCCAGCCTGCGTGGAATTCCTGGCATGTCTGAAGGATGCCAGGCGAAGATGTCCCAATTCTCGTGCAAGAACTCTCGTAGTGCGGCGTCTACTGTGGGGTTTAACTGTGCCCCGATGGATGCTGTTTTTGTAGGGTCCGTTGGGTGGACTTGGAATTTGACTATTTCATCCACTCGTTTAAAAGAGGTGGATTTGGGTCTTTTGTCGAGTATCACGTCGTCTCTGTCCACTGTGGAGCGCAGCGCCGTCAGTTCTTCGGCCACGAGAGCTTCGGATAACGCCTCGAGGGCTAGTGCGGCGGTTTTATTTTCAGCACGGAGTGCTATGTCTGGATCACTAGCTAGAGTGATGATTCCATTGGGCCCGGGCATTTTGTGCTTCATGTACCCGTAATGGGGTAGAGCTTGGAAGATCGTGAATGCCTCCCGCCCTAAAAGGGCGTGGTATCCGCTACTGAACGGGGCCACTTGGAATGTGATTTCTTTGGACCTATAATTCTCCGGCGTGCTGAATACCACGTCTAGCGTGATTTTTCCTGCACATCGTGCCTCCCTACTAGGGATGATTCCTCTGAAGGTCGTGCTGCTTTGCTAAATGCGGCTCCTGCCTATTTCCATTTTGCTAAGAGTTTCTTCATAGATGAGGTTTAATCCGCTGCCGCCGTCCATGATGACTTTAGTAAGCCGGAAGCCGTCCACAATTGGACTAAGGACCAAGGCGGCTGGTGCTCGGGCTGTTCGGAATTTAGGTTCGTCACTGGCATTGAAGGTGATAGCCGTATCACTCCATGGATTTATTGCTGCCATGTGGTAGACTTTGGCAAGGCTGCGGAGTGCTCGCTTACGCCTATTATTTGAGGCGAAGGTCTCGAAGACTGTCAATACTGTATTGATGTTTTCTGCGGGATGGTGCTCTGCGGTATTGTTGATGAGGAGATCCTCACCGCTCTTGGCCACCTGCCAGAGTACCCAACATGCTCTAAGGCTGTGTGTTGGCATGGTATCCGCTGTACTGTGAATTTTGCATGGCCCATTAAGCCATCCCTCCAATACGGTTCCGCGCCATGTAGTAGGTTTTTGTTTCTTTGTAATTGGTTCGGGTGACTTACGAGAGTACACCCTTTTAGTTCGGACGGGGGGTTTAGTGAGGGCCGGAGGATCCCAGAATTTTGTTTGGGTTTTCCAGGCGCTTTCCATCGCACAGTACTTTCGTACTATGGCCGCCAAGTCAGCGAAGTGTGCTATGTCACGGCGACTTATGGCGTTGAGGATTCCCTTGTCCGTGCAATTATTGCAAAAGAATGAAATTGCGTCTTCCTCGTGACAGTCCTTGACCTTGTTCATTACAAGGAGGAATCTGGCCCAATAGTGATGTACTATCTCCTGGGGCTCTTGTCTAATGTGGGAAAGACCGCTTATATCTAGGTGGGTGGGTGGATTTAAGTCCGAACCTTGACCCGATCTGAGACCCAGTGGCGGAGGAGTTTCCGATCTTAGAAGTTCGGGCTCCGGGATGTTGCCCAATAGGTCTGGCCCGCTGTCTGATTCTAGGTTCAGAGCTTGGGCCGTGTCCTCCCGTAGACGGGTATCCGACTCGGAGAGCTCAGGAATCCGGACATAGTTCATCCTCAAGATAGAGGAGGAATCGATGCGTTGTTCCTCCACCACCGCTATCTGATGGGTGACCGGCAGAGAGTTAATCTCCCTCTGGTCGGGTTTAAGCCCGATCCGATCATAGTCCATAGCGACTCCCAAGGCGGCGATGCGATCCAAGAGCTCGTTCAAGGAGGAGAGCTCCATTGGATCCATCTGCTCGGTGAATCCCGAGCCGACGTGGAGGTTGTTTTTGATGACCCGAGAAGTCATCATCGGCGCCGCGGCCGAACGGGCGGTCATGACGAAGCCGCCTAGTCGGAGAGTTTTGCCTACAGCCAGGGCTCCCCCAAAGGTGATGTTGTCCTTGACAACGAGAACTTTGCCTATTGGTCCGCCTCGTTCAACGAGCAGGAAAATGGTTCTCTTCGTCCCTCGCCCTTGGTATCGATGTTGTTGCCAAGATAACTGACAGGCTACCCTCTGACATGCCTTGCTATCATGACCGTGCAAGATGTCAATGCCCTTTCTAATTTTAACCCACATGGTGGGCCCATAACCCATGGTTTCACAGGATCGAAACCTGACTCTCCTGTACACCCCTTGTTCCCAAAGTTATTCCTCACGTGTGGCCTCGTATGTAGTTCACGGGCCACCTGCCTAGTGATCTATTCTGGTATCAGACGCAATACTTATTCCCATTGCTCTGAACCACTTTCACATTTCGTATCAGGCAACGAACGATTGCCAACCCACTCGAAACTTCCCATGATACCTCCTTACTTTGCTCTCAATATTTTTTTAAGTTTCAATTTGGGAGTTACTTCCCGCCACCTTCCTTGGTTTTATCTACCAGATAAGCAACCTTGTAGAGGACCATTCTTTCGATGTTACCCCTTGTCCTTTCGTAAGTACGATGGAGACCCCGAAGAAGGATGACGACTTCATCATGATGACCTAAAGTAGAGAAGCGAAGACATCAATGTAATGGATCGACCTCTTCGAGAAGAGCAACCAAGACTGAGAAGATTCGTTGGAATTTCGTAACCACCTTACTTCACCTCTTAAAATCTCGGGACGAGATTTCTTGTAGTGGAGGAGAATTGTGACGCCCGGATAATTAAGCTGCAGTAACTCTCTACTAATGATGCCACATCACCACTGTTACTGCTACTAAACTCACTCTGATTCAAAGCCCGTTCAATTTCGGAATTCAAAATCAAGTTAAACGGTAAAAGATTTCAAACATTAAAACAGAAGTGTTCAAAATGTGGGAAATAATTCATAGTTAATATTGGTGGAGAAGCCAACATTTTACAAAGTGTTTAAAGTTCTAAAATAAATAAAACATCGGTGAAACAATTAAATTAAATGCCCTTTTAAGAATTGTAAAGATGTAAACTATTTTGAATGTGTACCAAACACTTTGCAGGAGTAGAGTAAACTAAAACATTAATTTAGGGACTAGGTTTAAGTTTTATAAAACTAAAATAAAATAAGACAAAAGGTAAATAAACAAAACAAAATAATAAAATGAAAAGAAGCCCCCCTCCCTGCTGGGCCTTGGCCTAGATGGCCAAGCGTCCCAGCCAAACTGCCCAGCCGGCCACCCCATAGCCTATATGGCCTCACCCACCCAAACCCTAACCCACCGACACCCCCACTTCCCCCACTCGCTCGTTCTCTCCCCTTCCCCCCGATCCGATCTGGATCGGGACTCGACGCCATCACCCATCGCCCCCGACGCCGCTGGACCACGTCCCCGTTGCCGGAGCTACCTCGCCGGAGCTGCCCCATCGTCCTCTCCGTCGACGACCTCGTCCCCGTCTTCCTCCCCGAGCCCCATTGCCCTGTCCCTACGCCCCGCGGTGAGCCCCGCCGCCGCGCTCGTCTCCGCTGCCCCCAACTACTCTGCTGCTGCTCTGCCCCAGTTCGTCCGCACCAGCGCGCCAGAACTCACGCTCCGGGCCGCGCCCCGCCACTCCCTCTGCTCGCCACTGCCGCAACCGGGCGCACCCCTGTCCATGGCCACGAACGGTCGAGCATCCCCCGCTTCGCCCCGCTGCGGCTGCTCGCCGACCAACGCCCGCTTCCGCTCGCCCTCCTCGCCCCGTGCCCGCACCTGCTACTGCTGCTCAAGCCCTCCCCCCCCCCCGACGTGGCCTTGCTCCCCTGCTGCTCATCCATGTGTTGCGCCCGCCCTGCTGCTGCCTCCGCCCGCTACCACCGCCATGAGCTCGCTCCGATCGAGCTCCGGCCTCGACCCGCAGCCCTCGCTCTGGCTCCGCCGTGCCCGCTCCCTGCCGGCCCCGCAGTCGCCGTCGCAGCTCACGTCGACCATTGCCGCCCCCGCGACCAACTCCGGTGCCCCGCCGCGCCTCGACGGTCGTCGCCCTCGGACCCGAGTTCGCCTTGTCGGGCGCGCGCCCGCACCCGCTACGCTCAAGTGCCTGCTGTGCCTTTTCGGGTGGCGCCCACAACGCCCGAACCCACTATGGCCCCCTGGGGCTAATGACAAGTGGGGCCACGGCCCTGGAACTTAAAAAAAGAATTAAAAAAATAAGAATAAATAAAAATGAAAATAATAATTAATTAATTAACTTAATTAAAACTATTTAATTAACCTAATCACTTAGTAGTTAAATAATCTGTTAGGTTAGTTAGCAGTCAATGACAGGTGGGTCCCACACGTCAGTTTGACCCAGTCAACGTCCTGTTGACTGCTGACGTCATGTTGACATCATGACGACGTCAGCATACACTATTCTGGATAATGTTGATTTAAAATAATTAAGTAAATTCCAGAAAATGATAAAATTCTTTTAAAATTAATATAAAATAAAGTGTAGCTCGGATGGAAAAACTTTGTACATGAAAGTTGCTCAGTACGACGAGACGAATCCGAATACGCAGCCCGTTCGTCCGCCACACATCCCTAGCATAGCAAACACGCAACTTTCTCCCTCCGGTTCATCTGTCCGAAAACGCGAAACACCGGGGATACTTTCCCGGATGTTTCCCCCCTTCGTCGGTATCACCTACTACTACGTTAGGTCACCTCTAGCACCGCGTAATGCCATGTTACACTTTGTGATGCTTTGATTGCTCTATTATTTATTGTGTTCCCCCTCCGTTACTTCTTTCCGGTAGACCCGGAGACTGTCGGCGACCCCCAGTTCGACTACGGTGTTCACGACCCCTCCTTCTTGCCAGAGCAACCAGGCAAGCCCCCCCCCCCTTTGATCACCAGATATCGCCTATTCCTTCTCTCTACTGCTTGCATTAGAGTAGTGTAGCATGTTACTGCTTTCGGTTAATCATATTCTGCTGCATAGCCTGTCATTGTTGCTACAGTTGTTACTCTTACCTGCAATCCTAAATGCTTAGTATAGGATGCTAGTATTCCATCGGTGGCCCTACACTCTTGTCCATCTGCCATGCTATACTACTGGGTCGTGATCACTTCGGGAGTTGATCACGGGCATATGCTATATACTTTATACTGTTACATTACTTATGATACTGTTCGGAGATGGGGGCTGAAGGGGCAGGTGGCTCCATCCCGGTAGAGGTGGGCCTAGGTTCCCGACGGCCCCCGACTGTTACTTTGTGGCGGAGCGACAGGGCAGGTTGAGACCACCTAGGAGAGAGGTGGGCCTGGCCCTGGTCGGCGTTCGCGGTTATTTCATAATAACACGCTTATTGAGATCTTGGTATTTGATCTGAGTTGGGTCGTTGACCTTATACGCACTAACCGCCACGTGGGACAAGATATGGGCAACCGGCGTCGTGGTATCAGCCGAAGCTCTTTTTGACGTCGGCGACTGAGCGGCGCGCGCCGCATTGGACCGTAAGCTCGCGCTTGTATTAAGGGGGCTAGGTCTGCTTCCGGCCACGTACGCAACGTGCAGGTGTGCAATGGGCGATGGGCCCAGACCCCTGCGCGCATAGGATTTAGACCGGTGTGCTGACCTCTCTGTTGAGCCTAGGTGGGGCTGCGACGTGTTGATCTCCCAAGGCCGGACATGACCCAGGAAAGTGTGCCCGGCCAGAGGGATCGAGCGTGTCGGGTAATGTGGTGCACCCCTGCAGGGAAGTTTATCTATTCGAATAGCCGTGATCCTCGGTAACAGGACGACCCGGAGTTGTACCTTGACCTTATGACAACTAGAACCGGATACTTAATAAAACACACCCTTCCAAGTGCCAGATATAACCCGGTGATCGCTCTCACATAGAGCGATGAGGGGAGGATCGCCGGGTAGGGTTATGCTATGCGATGATACTTGGTGAACTTACCATCTACTCTCTTCTACATGCTGCAAGATGGAGGCTGCCAGAAGTGTAGTCCTCGATAGGATTAGCTATCCCCCTCTTATTCTGGCATTCTGCAGTTCAGTCCACCGATATTGCCCCTTTACACAGATAACCATGCATATGTAGTGTAGATCCTTGCTTGCGAGTACTTTGGATGAGTACTCACGGTTGCTTTTCTCCCCCTTTTCCCCCTTTCCTTTCTACCTGGTTGTCGCAACCAGATGCTGGAGCTCAGGAGCTTGACGCCACCGTCGACGACGACTCCTTCTACACTGGAGGTGCCTACTACTACGTGCAGGCCGCTGACGACGACAAGGAGTAGTTTAGGAGGATCCAAGGCAGGAGGCCTGCGCCTCTTTCGATCTATATCCTAGTTTGTGCTAGCCATCTTATGGCAACTTGTTTAACTTATGTCTGTACTCAGATATTGTTGCTTCCGCTGACTCGTCTATGATCGAGCACTTGTATTCGAGCCCTCGAGGCCCCTGGCTTGTACTATGATGCTTGTATGACTTATTTTATTTTTAGAGTTGTGTTGTCATATCTTCCCGTGAGTCCCTGATCTTGATCGTACACGTTTGCGTGTATGATTAGTGTATGACTGAATCGGGGGCGTCACATACACACTATTGTTCCATGGTATAGATTTGTTCTTGCAAATTTATGATTTTTCTTTTTATATATACAATAACTTTTTTACACTTTTGATCCATTGTATATAGTGATTACAATTCATGAATATTTTTTATTTATTTTCATAATTTCACCAATTATTCTAAAATTTGTGAACTTTATTAATTCATGAGCATTTATGAACATTTTTATTCAGCGAAAAGGTTTTTAAAAATTTATGAACATTTTTAAAAATTATTTAAATATGCAAACATTTTTTGAGTTCCTGAACATTTCCCAAATTCCCCTATATTTCGGAAATTTGCGAATATTTTTAATATTAAGGAAATTTTTAAAAATCATGAATTTGTTTGTCAGGTTTATAAAACAAACAAAAACTGCATGGAAACGAGCGGAAACAACTACTGCCTATCTGCATTGAATATAACACAACCCACTGTCGGTGCCAGCCATCTTATAGCGGTCCGATGAGTCAGCCCCCTGGCAGGTGCTTTCTTTTTCGACATGAGCAGCATGTCAGCAATGAAGTGTTGAATAAACATGAACTTGGATAGAGGGCTCTGATATTGGTCCTCATGAATCGCCTTTCACCGAGCCCAGACCACATCCTAGTCAAGACTTTCACCACTTCCACTTGCAAAACTGCATTGAGTAGTTAAAAAATCCAGAGCTTCCTATCCTCCTGTTTACTGGCAATCACATAATCCACCACATCATCCACAACATAATCCACAACTTCGAACACATTTTCCGTTTCTCTTCCCGATCTCACACTGCTGGCTGTTGCTCAGGCCAGTCTTCCCACTGCTTCTTAGTCGACACAAGTAGCCGGTAGGCCGATCTCATTGAAAAACTGCTGGAATTTTCATAATGCCAAGTCCAATAATCCTGCTGCAATATGATACTCAAAGGGATTTCCACAAATTATAGCAATGCTCCTTATTTATGGGTGTTGTTTTTGCGAGCGATACGCGCGTGTGTCCCGCGTCTCTCCCGTGTCACCCGCTTCTCTCACGTGAGATGGGTCAGACACTCTGACCTGGCCACATGGCGCACGTCTATTTTTATTTTGTTTTTTCCATTCCTTTCTTTGGTCAGTTTAGTTTATAATTTGAAAAGAATCATCAATTCAAAAATAAAAAGTTTTGAATTCAAAAAAATATTGACACGTTTTCAAAAGAATGTTCAAGAATTCAAAAATATTCATGAACTCAAAATAAGTGTATATGAAAACAAAAAATATTCACGAATTCCAACGTGAATACAAAAATTATTTGTGAACTCAAAAAGTTCACTAAATTTCAAAAATGATGACGAATTAAAAAATGTTAGCAAAATAAAAAATAAATCCGTGAATTCAAAAAATGTTATATGAATACCAAGAAAACTGTTCATTCAAAAAATGATCAACAAATTAAAAAATATCGAAGAATTCAAAAAATTCATGAGATTCAAAAATGTAAAACTCAAGCACCTAGAAGCCTCAACTGCTATTTTTAGCTTTTCAACCATCCAATCACGCTCATGGATGCTTTAGATCACTTGCTCGTCCCATAGCTCACTTCTGCACATTTTTGTTTTTGAGCAAAACTTCTGCACATTATTAAGGGCACTGCTGTATATCGCTCTTTGCAAGCGATATGCGCGTGTTGCCCGATTCTCTCACATGACATGGGCCCGCCACAGCCAGATGGCGCACGACTATTTCTTTTTTTTCTCATTTTTTTGGTCAGTTTAGTTTATAATATGAAGAATTTGAAAATACAAAATAAAAGGTTGTGAATTCTAAAAAATGTTCATGTAGTCCAAAAGTATTTGTGAATGCATAAACAATTCATGAAATTTAAAAACAGTTAGTTAATTCAAAAATTGTTCACCTGATTTTTCTTAGAATTCAAAAAATGTTAGAGAATTACAAAACATTTAGATGAATAAAAATTTGATCTCAAAGAATGTCAAGAATTCAACAACGTTCATCAATTCAAAAAATGTTCGCCAACTCAAAAAATGTTCGCAAACTCAAAATAAGTCTGCGGATTCAAAAGTATTCATGGGAATACAGAAAATGTTTGTGAACACTTTTTGAATTGATTTCTTTTTTTAAGTCACCAACAATTTTCTACACCCCGAACAGTTTTTCAGAAATGTGAATAATTTTTGATTTTTTTGAACATATCTTGAGATGATGAACATAATTGAAATTCAGAACATTTATAGGAAACCAACAAAATTTCAAAATATGAACATTTGTCGAAATTTTGAACATCTTATGAAATTTGAAAAAAAAAGAACACAGAAAAAATAAAATAGAAATAAAAAAGAAAAAGAAAATTGAAATAACCAATTAAGGAAAGAAAACTAGTTTAGGACCATTCTTGAATGTTCCCAGAACCGAGCGTATCTGGTGAACCAGGGCATTGGTGCTACCGATGCACCGAACCCCCGTTGCATAGTTAAATTTTTTGAAAATTTCTGAAAACAAATCAGTGCATTGACACAACATCATTTAATGTGGTTAAAAAATTTCATATCAAAATTTGAAACATTGCATGAGATATAAAAATGACAAATTTGACATGACATTTTGTGATGGCATCAAATGATGTTATGTCAATGCATTATTTTTTTTAAAGAATATAACTTTTTTTAATGTTCAACGGGCTCTGGTGCACCGGCGACATCAATTGCCTTGGTGCACCAAAGACTCTCCCAGAACAGGTTAGGAACCAGTCGGCACGCTCGCTTCTTACGATTTTAATGGGCAAGCCAACTTCTTAATGTAGTTGACGATTGGTTGCTTAACTTTTGAACGCCGATATCTGCCACAAGTGTGGCATATTAGAGATCCGCCCACACGCCCTATGTGGCATAATCAAGAGGCAACCCACACAGACCATGTGTGGGCGAATATTAAAATTGTCCACATGTGTGGGCGCAGCTACTTCGTGCCACACGCATAATAAGTACTACTCATCTTCATCCCGCGCGTGTGCTACGAAGCAAATATGCCCACACGTCCTGACGTAGCTACGTTAGTTACCCGCGGGATGACGCTTTAGTTACCTAGGGGGGATGGCAACTTTAATTATCTGGGATGACAAATGTAGTTGTAAAAGCATGGCAACTCTTACTGTTTTGGTTGACTATAGTTGCCATGTCTAATTTATGGTACTTGCCGCGTGTAATCAAACCATAGTTGTCGTGTGTGATTAACTACTTGCCATATGTAGTCAAGCAATAGTTGTCATGTGTGTTTACCTAGTTGCAACGTGTGATCCAACCATAGTTGCCATGTGTGTTTACCTAATTGCCACATACTCGCAACTGCAGTTGCCTTCTATCACCATACGAGCCTCGTGCGGGCGAAAAGCAGTTCGCCCACACGCGTGTGGACTGGGTGATGACTGTGTGGGTGGGAACTGGTTCGCCCACACGGCACAGCTGCCAACTGCACGCTGCGGGTCGTGTGGGCGAGCGCTCTAACGCCCACACAACACGCTATGCCTACGTGATACTGAAATTTCAGCAGATTTCTTCAAGACCTGTGCAAAACATAATAGACGAAAATCAAAGCATGTGGACAAAGTGCAAATATATCACACGTGTGGGTGTTATCATTTTTCTAACTTTTTATAGTGAGCGATCTATGACGAGAGGATAGGGCGCATCGCCCATGCCGTGCTCGACTGACCGAGCCCATTAGCGGAGCTCTGCGCTCACTGTGTGTTCACCTTGTGTATACACAGCGATCATACAGATTCGAGTCCTAAAGAAAAAGATTCACGTGAACTAATGAAGTATGACCATGGTCCATGAAGGTCTATATGTATTTAGTAAAGAGCAAAATGCATTTATGGTCACTAACTTGTATCAAAAGCTCACTTACGTGCTCATCATCTCTATACATTCTCTCTCGTAATGTACAGGGATGTTAGCATAGTGGCCGCACCTACGTGCTCATCATCCCTGTACATTCTCTCTCATGCGACGTTGGTGAGTATAGTTGAACCCGGTGAGTGAATACAAATGAATATAGTTGCAGTTGCAGTCTCTCTCATGCTATCTCGTCTTGCATTCTAGACCAACGTCTCGGGCACAAGCAGCTGAGACCGGTGTGCTCGCTTGAGCATGGCCATGTTCCCGTTCACCGGCATGCACGCGCAGCCGCACAGGTCTTAGCTCGACCACATGGACACCATGATGAGCACGGCGAACGTTCACACATCTAGGCCTTGCCCCACAGCGTTCGCCTTGCCACCGGTGACACGTAAACGATACCCACAATGGCAACAGCGCCGAGCACGTGCACCACCAGGAGGATGTCGACGCCGATGAAGCGACAATACAACGTCGCGGCTCGACCTCGTGTCGTCTAAGTAGCCCAACGATTTGCGAAAGTGTTGCGTGCATGTGTTTAAGTGTGTTGTGTGTGTGTTAATTAAATATGCGTGTTCTGTGAGTATATGTTTAACACGAAGTTGTGTCTTCTATTGAGAGATTAAAACGAAGTTGTGTGGGCGCAGTTGTTAGCGTATGTGTTCTGTGAGTATATGTTGAGCTGAGACCAGTGTGCGCGCTTGAGCATGGCCATGTTCCCGTTCACCAGCATGGACGCGCAGCCGCACATGCCTTAGCTCAACAACATGGACACCATGATGTGTTGGGGAACGTAGTATTTTAAAAATATTCCTACGATCACGCAAGATCTATCTAGGAGAAGCATAGCAACGAGCGGGGAGAGTGTGTCCATGTACCCTTGTAGACCGAAAGCGGAAGCGTTTAGTAACACGGTTGATGTAGTCGAACGTCTTCGCGATCCAACCGACCCAAGTACCGAACGTACGTCACCTCCGCGATTAGCACACGTTCAGCTCGGTGATGTCCCTCAAACTCTTGATCGAGTTGAGGCCGAAGGAGAGTTTCGTCAGCATGACGGTGATGATGAAGTTACCGGCGCAAGGCTTCGCCTAAGCACTACGACGGTATGATCGAGGTGTGTAACTGTGGAGGGGGGCACCGCACACGGCTAAGAGAAACTTTGGTGTGTCTTTGGGGTGCCCCCCTCCCACGTATATAAAGGAGGGGGGAGGAGGAGGCCGACCAAGGTGTGGCGCGCCAAGGGGGGGAGTCCTACTTGGACTCCCGGTCCAAGTAGGAATCTCCCCCCTCCCCCCCCCCCCCATTTCCTATTCCCACAAGGAGAAGGGGGGAAGAGGAGGAGGAGAGAAGGAAAGCCCCCCCCCCCCCCCAACCCTAGTACAATTCGGTTTGGGCTTGGGGGTGCGCGCGCCTCCACCCGGCCGCTGCCTCCTCTCTTCCACTAGGGCCCATGAAGGCACATTAACCTCCTGGAGGGTTCCGGTAACCTCCCGGTTCTCCGGAAAATACCCGAAACACTTCGGAACCATTCCGGTGTCCGAATATAACCTTCCAATATATCGATTTTTATGTCTCGACTATTTCGAGACTCCTCGTCATGTCTGTGATCTCATCCGGGACTCCAAACAAACTTCGGTACATCAAATCACATAACTCATAATACAAATCGTCATCGAACGTTAAGCGTGCGGACCCTACGGGTTCGAGAGCTATGTAGACATGACGAGAAACATCTCCGGTCAATAACCAATAGCGAAACCTGGTTGCTCATATTGGCTCCTACATATTCTACGAATATCTTCACCAGTCAAACCGCATAACAACATACGTTGTTCCCTTTGTCATCGGTATGTTACTTGCCCGAGATTAGCTCGTCGGTATCATCATACCTAGTTCAATCTCGTTACCGGCAAGTCTCTTTACTCGTTCCGTAATGCATCATCCCGCAACTAACTCATTAGTCACATTGCTTGCAAGGCTTATAGTGATGAGCATTACCAAGAGGGCCCAGGGATACCTCTCCGATACACGGAGTGACAATCTCCGATACACGGAGTGACAAATCCTAATCTCGATCTATGCCAACTCAACAAACACCATTGGAGACACCTGTAGAGCATATTTATAATCACCCAGTTATGTTGTGACGTTTGATAGCACACTAAGTGTTCCTCCGATATTCGGGAGTTACATAATCTCATAGTCAGAGGAACATGTATAAGTCATGATGAAAGCAATATCAATAAAACTAAATGATCATTAATGCTAAGCTAACGGATGGGTCTTGTCCATCACATCATTCTCTAATGATGTGATCCCGTTCATCAAATGACAACACATGTCTATGATCAGGAAACTTAACCATCTTTGATTAACGAGCTAGTCTAGTAGAGGCATACTAGGGACACTCTGTTTGTCCATGTATTCACACATGTACTAAGTTTCCGGTTAATACAATTCTAGCATGAATAATAAAAATTTATCATGATATAAGGAAATATAAATAACAACTTTATTATTGCCTCTAGGGCATATTTCCTTCAGTCTCCCACTTGCACTAGAGTCAATAATCTAGATTACATAGTAATGATTCTAACACCCATGGAGTCTTGGTGTTGATCATGTTTTGCTCGTGAGAGAGGCTTAGTCAACGGGTCTGCAACATTCAGATCTGTATGTATCTTGCAAATCTCTGTCTCCCTCCTTGACTTGATTGCGGATGGAATTGAAGCGTCTCTTGATGTGCTTGGTTCTCTTGTGAAATCTGGATTCCTTTGCCAAGGCAATTGCACCAGTATTGTCACAAAGATTTTCATTGGACCCGATGCACTAGGTATGACACCTAGATTGGATATGAACTCCTTCATCCAGGCTCCTTCATTTGCTGCATCTGAAGCAGCTATGTACTCCGCTTCACACGTAGATCCCGCCACGACGCTCTGTTTGGAACTGCACCAACTTACAGCTCCACCATTCAATATAAATACGTATCCCGTTTGTGACTTAGAGTCATCCGGATCAGTGTCAAAGCTTGCATCAACGTAACCATTTACGATGAGCTCTTTGTCACCTCCATAAACGAGAAACATATCCTTAGTCATTTTCAGGTATTTCAGGATGTTCTTGACCGCTGTCCAGTGATCCACACCTGGATTACTTTGGTACCTCCCTACTATACTTATAGCAAGGCACACATCAGGTCTGGTACACAGCATTGCATACATGATAGAACCTATGGCTAAGGCATAGGGAATGACTTTCATTTTCTCTCTATCTTCTGCAGTGGTTGGGCATTGAGTCTCACTCAACTTCACACCTTGTAACACAGGCAAGAACCCTTTCTTTCACTGATCCATTTTGAACTTCTTCAAAATCTTATCAAGGTATGTGCTTTGTGAAAGTCCAATTAAGCATCTTGATCTATCTCTATAGATCTTGATGCCCAATATGTAAGTAGCTTCACGGAGGTCTTTCATTGAAATATTCTTATTCAAGTATCCTTTTATGCTATTCAGAAATTCAGTATCATTTTCGATTAACAATATGTCATCCACATATAATATCAGAAATGCTACAGAGCTCCCACTCACTTTCTTGTAAATGCAGGCTTCTCCAAAAGTCTGTATAACACCATATGCTTTGATCACACTATCAAAGCGTGTATTCCAACTCCGAGAGGCTTGCACCAGTCCATAAATGGATTGCTGGAGCTTGCACACTTTGTTAGCACCTTTTGGATCGACAAAACCTTCTGGTTGCATCATATACAACTCTTCTTTAAGATATCCATTAAGGAATGCAGTTTTGACATCCATTTGCCAAATTTCATAATCATAAAATGCGGCAATTGCTAACATGATTCGGACATATTTAAGCATCGCTACGGGTGAGAAGGTCTCATCGTAGTCAACTCCTTGAACTTGTCAAAAACCTTTCGCAACAAGTCGAGCTTTGTTGACAGTAACATTACCGTCAGCGTCAGTCTTCTTCTTGAAGATCCATTTATTCTCTGTTGCTTGCCGACCATCGGGCAAGTCAACCAAAGTCCATACTTTGTTCTCATACATGGATAGCATCTCAGATTTCATGGCCTCAAGCCATTTCACATAATCTGGGCTCATCATCGCTTCCTGATAGCTCGTAGGTTTGTCATGGTCAAGTAACATGACCTCCAGAACAAGATTACCGTACCACTCTGGTGCGGATCTTGCTTTGGTTGACCTACGAGGTTCGGTAGTAACTTGATCAGAAGTTTCATGATCATTATCATTTGTTTCCTCACTAATTGGTGTAGTAATCACTTGAACTGATTTCTGTGATGAACTATTTTCCAATAAAGGAGTAGGTACAATTACCTCATCAAGTTCTACTTTCCTCCCACTCACTTCTTTCAAGAGAAACTCCTTCCCTAGAAAGGATCCATTCTTAGCAACGAATATCTTACCTTCGGATCTATGATAGAAGGTGTATCCAACAGTCTTCTTTGGGTATCCTATGAAGACACATTTCTCCGATTTGGGTTCGAGCTTATCAGGTTGAAGCTTTTTCACATAAGCATCGCAGCCCCAAACTTTAAGAAACAACAACTTGAGTTTCTTGCCAAACCACAGTTCATATGGTGTCGTCTCAACGGATTTAGATGGTGCCCTATTTAACGTGAATGCATCCGTCTCTAAAGCATAACCCC
Organism: Aegilops tauschii subsp. strangulata; assembly: GCF_002575655.3. Lineage (NCBI taxonomy): Eukaryota > Viridiplantae > Streptophyta > Magnoliopsida > Poales > Poaceae > Aegilops > Aegilops tauschii. Next base: position 474,545,639 of record NC_053040.3, read on the forward strand.
AAAACGATAGCGGTAAATCAGTAAGAGACATCATATATCGCACCATATCTAATAAAGTACGGTTACGACGTTCAGACACACCATTTCGCTGTGGTGTTCCAGGTAGCGTGAGCTGCGAAACTATTCCGCACTGTTTCAAATGAAGACCAAACTCATAACTCAAATATTCACCTCCACAATCAGATCATAGAAACTTTATTTCTTGTTACGATGATTTTCCACTTCACTCTGAAATTTTTGAACTTTTCAAATGTTTCAGACTTATGTTTCATCAAGTAGATATACCCATATCTGCTCAAATCATCTGTGAAGGTTAGAAAATAACGATACCCGCCGCGAGCCTCAACACTCATCGGACCGCATACATCGGTATGTATTATTTCCAACAAGTCTGTTGCTCGCTCCATTGTTCCGGAGAATGGAGTCTTAGTCATCTTGCCCATGAGGCATGGTTCGCAAGCATCAAGTGATTCATAATCAAGTGATTGCAAAAGCCCATCAGCATGGAGTTTCTTCATACGCTTTACACCAATATGACCTAAACGGCAGAGTACTATGAATATGTGTATCACTACTATCAAGATTTAATAAAAATAGACCACTCATCAAGGGTGCATGACCATAAAAGATATTACTCATATAAATAGAACAACCATTATTCTCTGATTAAATGAATAACCGTCTCGCATCAAACAAGATCCAGATATAATGTTCATGCTTATCGCTGGCACCAAATAACAATTATTCAGGTCTAAAACTAATCTCGAAGGTAGATGTAGAGGTAGCGTGCAGTATCAAATACCCAGGCGCTACTACCACTACTAGGAAAAGGCCTACTAATGGCGCACCTGTTTTGGCTACTAATGGCGCACTACAGGTGCGTCATTAGTACCACGCCACTAGAATATTTTAGTAATGGCGCACCACAGGTGCGCCAGTCGTATCTGGTATACTAATGGCGCACCACATGGAAGTGCGCCATTAGTAACAATTTTTTAATTTTTTTTCGTTTTTTCTTAATCTCTGGTCACTATTTCACATATGAGATATCCAACACATAGTTTCATCATATATACATACATAGCCAACACATATTTGCATCGTTACATATTACAAAAGTTTCACATTGTTCATCCAACACCGTTATCCATCAATTCACAAAAGTTTCACATTGATACAAAATAAAAACACAAATGGAAAAGAAGCACTCCATCCATGCAAGCTTCCGTGAATTAAATCAAATCTGCAAAATGATAAACAAGAAGTTAGAAGAAGAAGAAGAAGAAGGGAAGAAGAAGACTAGAAGAATACTAGAAGAAGAAGAACACTAGAAGAATACTAGAAGAAGAATAAGAAGAATAAGAAGAAGACTATAAGCTTATTATGTAAACTTGATCATTTTGTGCTAACATAAGTAATTTTGGAGCTAACCTATAGGAAACTAAGCATATAAGCTCTCTAAGTTAGCATATTAGAGCCAACTTAGGTAAAATGAAGCTAACCTATGTCATTTTGGAAAAGAAGAAGAATAAGAAGAATAAGAAGAAGACTATAAGCTTATTATGTAAACTTGATCATTTTGTGCTAACATAAGTAATTTTGGAGCTAACCTATAGGAAACTAAGCATATAAGCTCTAAGTTAGCATATTAGAGCCAACTTAGGTAAAATGAAGCTAACCTATGTCATTTTGGAAAAGAAGAAGAATAAGAAGAAGACTATAAGCTTATTATGTAAACTTGATCATTTTGTGCTAACATAAGTAATTTTGGAGCTAACCTATAGGAAACTAAGCATATAAGCTCTAAGTTAGCATATTAGAGCCAACTTAGGTAAAATGAAGCTAACCTATGTCATTTTGGAAAAGAAGAAGAATAAGAAGAAGACTATAAGCTTATGATGTAAACTTGATCATTTTGTGCTAACATAAGTAATTTTGGAGCTAACCTATAGGAAACTAAGCATATTAGAGGTAACATAGGTAACTAAGTATATATATATCATTTTGGAGATCTGACATACCTGACATAGTTCAGTTCTCATTGTTCTTCTCCTTCTCCTTCCTCAGCCTGATGCGCCAAGAGCGGCGAGGCGGTGGAGGCAGCTGTGGGATGTAGTCTTCTACCACAATTGGTGTGGTCATGTCGCCCAGCTGTGGGATCGCCGGCGCCACCACCGGTGCGTGGTCATTGTCAGGCACCACCACCATCGCGAGGCCACCTTCAGGCAGGACGGGCACGACCATCGCTAGGTCATCCTCAGCCACCACCATCTCTTGCCCATGGTCAGCCACCACCATCTCTTGCCCATGGTCAGCCACCACCATCTCTTGCCCTTGGTCAGCCACCACCAGCGCTAGGTCATCCTCAGCCTGATGCCCATCGTCATCCTGCAGCTCCTCATCCCCACTCTGCTCCTCTTTTCCCCCACTCCAGTCCGGATCATCCTTCTTGTTGTCTTTGCTGCTGCCAGAATCGCTGCTGCTTTCGCTAAAGCCAGAATCGCTGTTGCTTTTGCTACAGCCATAATCGCTGCTGCTTTGGCTGTAGCCAGTGTCGCTGCTGCTGCTCCCATTGCCTGTCCAAATGCAACAATGACCGTTAACAATCGATGTGAGACAAAGCCAAATGTAGAGGAATAAGAAGAGGCAGAACGCACTGGCATCTTCGTCGTCAGCGTAGCGCATGCGACACATAGTCGTGTTGAAAACCTTCATGATGAGCATTGTGGCGTCATCGTCGTACCTGAAGAGAAGAAAGTACCCGGTCCGCAGGTCGTAGGCACTGTAGAACTTCTCCCAGCCACGGCATAGGTACATGTGGCCCTCCTCGATCACCAACTCCACGTCCCATAGCCTGCGAACCACGCTGCCGGCCTGTCGGAGCTTCACATTATCTGGCGGATCTTCACCCAACATGTTCATAAAAGTGTCAGGCGGCCTCTGCAATTTGGGACAAGGAGTGACGTAGCAAACAACAGAGTTATCATAATGAGATGGGTGAAGGGGAGATCTCTCGTTTTATATACCTGCCTCGTGGCTGATACTGAAGTCCCAAGTATGATACTGAAGAACTCGAAAGCATCCAACTCGTACTCCGGTGAGCTAGAGCGGCGGTGGCTGCTTCCCCCCATCTCTGATAAGCAGCAGAAGAGACCAATTAGTACCCTTACAACATTATCATACAACATTATAGCAGCATAAATTTTGAGCAGAAGATAATCAACTACACCAATGCACTTCCAAAGTTCCTGCTTCCCACCCATGATGTTGTTAAGCGAGGACTAGTGCCAAATGCATTTTCGGTACGAAAATACATCACAGGCCACTATGTTATTTAATATCATTCTTCTCGAAGACTAATGATTGTTACATCCTACTAAAATGATGTTCTGTCCTCAGAGATGTCTCGTTGCTTATGAGGAAGTAGCAAATAAACACTTGAAAAAAGCTCTCGTCCTCGAAGATGCAATATCTGATTTACCCAAGGTTGGCCCTGACAATTTCCTCCCCATGTTCAATTAATTCTGGAGTGCTGCTTGAGCCTTTTTTTATGTCTGTATGAATTATATTGCTTTCTACAGGTTCAGAACCATCAGCCTAATGATGTCATGGAGTATGGCAGTGACCCCAAAACAAAGTTCCAACGCTATATCCGGCTCAGCAGTAAAGGTGTGACCTATTGAATGTGCAAGCTTAATGTCAGCAACTAGTTTCTTTATAATGATTTTTTTCTCTGTTATGCCTTCTGTCTTTGCATATGCAGAGTTATGTTTTTTTATTTCAATCATGTGGGTGGGTTTAATGATGTCAAAACCTTGCCGTCGTTTCCACTGTTTTAATGTTTTGTATGATTTCTTGGTTATATTACCGTTCTGAGTTATGTTGTTCTGTTATTTTATTTGAAGACATGAAGGGTTACTTATTTGAAGATGCTACTCCTAAGAAAGGTCAACTTTTCGATCATCAACCTCTACAATTAAACAATGATGCATTCTTCTTTTTCCTTTCCATCTTCTTCTTCTCCACCTCTCTTCTTTTCTTGTTCTCCTTTTTCTTTCTTCTCCTTCCTCCTCCTCCTCTTCTCCTTCTTCCTTTCTTGTTCTGTTTTTCAACTTTCTTCTTATTCTTCTTCCTTTTTTCCTTTTTCATCTTCTTCTACTTCTTCTTCTTTTTTTCAACTTTCTTCTTCTTCTAATTATCTAAACCTAAATCTAGCACTAACCTAAACCTATCAATAACCTAATTAAACCTAAACAGCAAAGAAAAACAGTAGAAAAAACAAAAAAAATGCTCACCTTGGCTCCGGGGGCAGGGGTGGTGGTGGACGGCCGCGGTTAGGGCAGCGGCGGCGGGCCTGGCTCTGGGGGGGCGCGAGGCGGACGCAGGGGGCCCGCGGAGAGCCTGGCTCCGGGGGCGGCGCGGGCGCAGGGGCGGCGGCGAGCCTGGCTCCGGGGGCGGCGCGGGCCCAGCGGCCGACGGGCAGGTGGTGGGGGCGGCGGGGCACCAGGAGGGCGCCGTTCGGGCGACGGGGCGGGGCTCCGTTCTGGCGACGGGGCGGTGGCGGGTGGTGGGGGCGATGGGGCGAGGGGCGGTGGGGCCAGGGGCGGTGGTGGGTGGCGGCGGCGGCGGCGGGTGGTTGGGACGGTGGGGCGACGGGGCGAGGGGAGGTGGGGCAAGGGGGCGGCGAGGGGAGGGGGCGACGGGGCGAGGGGAGGTGGGGCTCGGTATTACTAACAATTTTTTTTTATTTTTTTTTTTCAAAACTACTAATGGCGCACGGTGGGTGTGGTGCGCCATTACTATGTCAACTAGTAATGGCGCACTATACCACGGTGCGCCATTAGTAACAATTTTTTTTACTTTTTCTTTCAAAACTACTAATGGCGCACCAAACACCAGGTGCGCCATTAGTTACCCATTAGTAACTAATGGCGCACCAACACATGGTGTGCCATTAGTATATAGTAATGGCGCACCACATGTCTGGTGCGCCATTAGTGGCCATATCATCTATAGCCCTTTTCCTAGTAGTGTACGAGCATTAGTAAGGTACACATCAATAACATGTATATCAAATATACCTTTCACTTTGCCATCCTTCTTATCCGCCAAATACTTGGGGCAGTTCCGCTTCTAGTGACCAGTCCCTTTGCAGTAGAAACACTCAGTCTCAGGCTTAGGTCCAGACTTGGGCTTCTTCACTTGAGCAGCAACTTGCTTGCCGTTCTTCTTGAAGTTCCCCTTCTTCCCTTTGCCCTTTTTCTTGAAACTAGTGGTCTTGTTAACCATAACACTTGATGGTCCTTCTTGATTTCTACCACCGCAGCCTTTAGCATCGCGAAGAGCTCGGGAATTGTCTTATCCATCCCTTGCATATTACAGTTCATCACGAAGCTTTTGTAGCTTGGTGGCAGTGATTGAAGAACTCTGTCAATGACACTATCAACAGGAAGATTAACTCCCAGTTGAGTCAAGTGGTTGTGGTACCCAGACATTCTGAGTATATGTTCACTGACAGAACTATTCTCCTCCATTTTGCAGCTGTAGAACTTATTGGAGACTTCATATCTCTCAATCCGGGCATTTGCTTGAAATATTAACTTCAACTCCTGGAACATCTCATATACTCCATGACGTTCAAAACGTCGTTGAAGTCCCGGTTCTAAGCCGTAAAGCATGGCACACTGAACTATCGAGTAGTCATCAGCTTTGCCCTGCCAGGCGTTCACAACGTCTGGTGTTGCTCCTGCAGCGGGTCTTGCACCTAGCGGTGCTTCCAGGACGTAATTCTTCTGTGCAGCAATGAGGATAATCCTGAAGTTACGGACCCAGTCCTTGTACTTGCTACCATCATCTTTCAACTTAGCTTTCTCTAGGAACGCATTAAAATTCAAAGGAACAGTAGCACGGGCCATTGATCTACAACAACATAGACATGCAAAATACTATGAGGTACTAAGTTCATGATAAATTAAAGTTCAATTAATCATATTACTTAAGAACTCCCACTTAGATAGACATCCCTCTAGTCATCTAAGTGATCACGTGATCCGTATCAACTAAACCATGTCCGATCATCACGTGAGATGGAGTAGTTTTCAATGGTGAACGTCACTATGTTGATCATATTTACTATATGATTCACGCTTGACCTTTCGGTCTCAGTGTTCCGAGGCCATATCTGCATATGCTAGGCTCGTCAAGTTTAAACCGAGTATTTTGCGTGTGCAAAACTGGCTTGCACCCATTGTATGTGAACGTAGAGCTTATCACACTCGATCATCACATGGTGTCTCGGCACGACGAACTGTAGCAACGGTGCATACTCAGGGAGAACACTTATACCTTGAAATTTAGTGAGAGATCATCTTATAATGCTACCGCCGTACTAAGCAAAATAAGATGCATAAAAGATAAACATCACATGCAATCAAATAAGTGATATGATATGGCCATCATCATCTTGTGCCTTTGATCTCCATCTCCAAAGCACCGTCATGATCACCATCATCACCGGCTTGACACCTTGATCTCCATCAAAGCATCGTTGTCGTCTCGCCAACTATTGCTTCTACGACTATCGCTATCGCTTAGTGATAAAGTAAAGCAATTACATGGCGATTGCATTTCATACAATAAAGCGACAACCATATGGCTGCTGCCAGTTGCCGATAACTGTTACAAAACTTGATCATCTCATACAACAATTTATATATATCATCATGTCTTGACCATATCACATCACAGCATGCCCTGCAAAAACAAGTTAGACGTCCTCTACTTTGTTGTTGCAAGTTTTACGTGGCTGCTACGGGCTTCTAGCAAGAACCGTTCTTACCTACGCATCAAACCACAATGATTTTTCGTCAAGTGTGTTGTTTTAACCTTCAACAAGGACCGGGCATAGTCAAACTCGATTCAACTAACGTTGGAGAAACAGACACCCACTAGCCACCTGTGTGCGAAGCACATCGGTAGAACCAGTCTCATGAACGCGGTCATGTAATGTCGGTCTGGGCCGCTTCATCCAACAATGCAGCTGAATCAAAGTAAGACGTTGCTGGTAAGAAGTATGACTATTATCACCCACAACTCTTTGTGTTCTACTCATGCATATAACATCTACGCATAGACCTGGCTCGGATGCCACTATTGGGGAACGTAGTATTTCAAAAAAATTCCTACGATCACGCAAGATCTATCTAGGAGAAGCATAACAATGAGCGGGGAGAGTGTGTCCACGTACCCTCGTAGAAAGAAAGCGGAAGCGTTTAGTAACGCGGTTGATGTAGTCAAACGTCTTCGCGATCCAACCGATCCAAGTACCGAACGTACGGCACCTCCGCGATCAGCACACGTTCAGCTCGGTGACGTCCCTCGAATTCCTGGTCCAGTTGAGGCCGAAGAAGAGTTTCGTTAGCACGATGGTGTGGCGACGGTGATGATGAAGTTACCGGCGCAAGGCTTCGCCTAAGCACTATGACGATATGACCGAGGTGTGTAACTATGGAGGGGGGCACCGCACACGGCTAAGAGAAACTTTGGTGTGTCTTTGGGGTGCCCCCTCCCACGTATATAAAGGAGGGGGGAGGAGGAGGCCGGCCAAGGTGTGGCGCGCCAAGGGGGAGTCCTACTTGGACTCCGGGTTCAAGTAGGATTCGCCCCCCCCCCCACTTTCCTATTCCCACAAGGAGAAGGGGGAAAGAGGAGGAGGAGAGAAGGAAAGGCCCCCCCAACCCTAGTCCAATTCAGTTTGGGCTTGGGGGGGGCGCCTCCACCTGGCCGCTGCCTCCTCTCTTCCACTAGGGCCCATGAAGGCCCATTAACCCCCGGGGGGGGTTCCGGTAACCTCTCGGTTCTCCGGAAAATACGCGAAACACTTCGGGACCATTCCGGTGTCCGAATATAACCTTCCAATATACCGATATTTATGTCTCGACCATTTCGAGACTCCTCGTCATGTCCGTGATCTCATCCGGGACTCCAAACAAACTTTGGTACATCAAATCACATAACTCATAATACAAATCGTCATCGAACGTTAAGCGTGCGGACCCTACGAGTTCGAGAACTATGTAGACATGACCGAGACTACTACCTCTTGAGCACTGCGTTGGTTTTCCCTTGAAGAGGAAAGGGTGATGCAGCAAAGTAGCGTAAGTATTTCCCTCAGTTTTTGAGAACCAAGGTATCAATCCAGTAGGACGCCACACGCAAGTCCCTCGTGCCTACACAAACAAATAAGAACCTTGCAACCAACGCGATAAAGGGGTTGTCAATCCCTTCACGGCCACTTGCATAAGTGAGATCTAATAGAGATGATAATATTTTTGGTATTTTTATGATAAAGATTAAAAGTAAAGATTGCAAAGTAAAAATAGATTGGAAACTTATATGATGGAAAATAGACCCGGGGGCCATAGGTTTCAGTAGTGGCTGATGTCTACTACACAACCTTTTTCTTGTAGACGTTGTTGGGCCTCCAAGTGCAGAGGTTTGTAGGACAGTAGCAAATTTCCCTCAAGTGGATGACCTAAGGTTTATCAATCCGTGGGAGGCGTAGGTTGAAGATGGTCTCTCTCAAACAACCCTGCAACCAAATAACAAAGAGTCTCTTGTGTACCCAACACACCCAATACAATGGTAAATTGTATAGGTGCACTAGTTCAGCGAAGAGATGGTGATACAAGTCCAATATGGATGGTAGATATAGGTTTTTGTAATCTGAAAATATAAAAACAGCAAGGTAACAAGTGGTAAAAGTGAGTGTAAACGGTATTGCAATGCTAGGAAACAATGCCTAGGGTTCATACTTTCACTAGTGCAAGTTCTCTCAACAATAATAACATAATTGGATCATATAACTATCCCTCAACATGCAACAAAGAGTCACTCCAAAGTCAATAATAGCCGAGAACAAACGAAGAGATTATGGTAGGGTACGAAACTGTCAGGACCGGATTTTCGGGATATCAATTTCCCAAAAAAATGGCCCTTGCGCTCACCAGCCCCAGGATTACTGTTAGCTGATGAGTCACCAACTTGATACAGAAACTCCAAGCAAAATACATAATATGTAGTACAAGACCATTCTGGCCTTTGAGTACAACAACTGGTTTCTAGTGGTTGATGGCGGAAGCGGTTTGTGGTTCATCAGTGGCCATGGGACTCCATTTCCCACAGGAACAGCTGACCAGGTTAACTCCTATCTTCGCGAGGCCGTTGTCACCATTGCGTGGGTTCCGGGGCTGACATCGCAACGCTCCTCTCTAAGCAAGAAATCTGGCCAAGACAATAGCCAGGGACAAGCCAGTGAGTACTTTTGAATGTACTCGCAAACATTATGAACACGGGTATAATACAACGAATGATAATCATGCTCTGAAATATTCTATGATCACAATGTCAGTCACGAAATAAACAAAATCCAAGATGCACGCATGTAGGTTGTTCATATAAAACATGAATATGCAATCCGGGAATAGAAATAAAAATGCACCGATCGGGTGTCTGAAGCGACGCCTCGAAAGGACGACAACAGAAAGCGTGCCTCAGTCGGGCGTATGAGCGACACCACATAAAGGGCTTATAAAGTAAAATAAGTAACAAGCATGCCACAGTCGGGCGTCTGTGCGACACCACATAAAGGGCTTATAAGATAAACAAATAACAAGCATGCCACAGTCGGGCGTCTGAGCGACACCACATAAAGGGCTTATAGAGTAAACAAATAACAAGCATGCCATAGTCGGGCGTCTGAGCGACACCACATAAAGGGCTTATAAAGTAAACAAATAACAAGCATGCCACAGTCGGGCGTCTGAGCGACACCACATAAAGGGCTTATAAGAAAATAATCACAATGAATATCCAGGAGGTAGAACCGTCCCAGGGATACTCAATAATTCAAGTAATAAAAAGGGTTAGTCCAATATAGTAATAATAATCATAATCATCACAAATCACAAGTCATAATCCATGTTCTGGTTTAGCAGTTTCTCCTCCGAAGACCGACACTAAGACCGACACTTGACCCATCTCAGACTGTAGTCCTTACCCATGGACACGGCTATTCGAATAGTTTTAACCTCTGCAGAGGGTGTACTCTTTACCCACGAGTAACGGATTCCTTTAGTCCATCGGGACTAATTCCGTCCACGGTCTTTCAATTGAAAACACACCTGACCGCACACACCAGCCTAACTTACCGGTGTCTGGAATCACCCACGACACCTGTTAAGCAAAACTCTGAGTGGGGAGGCTACAACCTCGCGTAGCATGGGATCAAATTTATATCGCGCGCTCTAAGGGGTGCCCCCCTCTCGGTCCCAACCGGAAACACCCATGCCCCCGGACCAGGTGGCATGCCTACCGGATGCAGCCGGTATCTTCCACCATGGCCTCTCTGTACGGTGTGTGCTAGGAAAGGGGTTGACAACTTACTGAGCCGTACCCTACCTATGGCAGGGACAAGTGGTAGTACGAAACAAGTATGGGGGTTACTGGAACAAGACTCGATCTATGGTCGATTCAGGAGGTTTAAGTATCCCCTGCATGATTAGCATAACAAATATATTTCAACCAATAGACAGAATCACCACTCATCATACCTCATCATGCCATACCGGACACAACCGTCTTGACGAGGAACTAGAGACAAGCTCGTGTCTATCCAAGACAGAGACTTTCCCGGCTTCCTTCCGGTAGGCATGAAAGGCATACGAAGATGATTACTATCACAAGCATATCCATTTCTAACAGTAAAGAATCTTCATTATGCACTCATGCGTATGATTGTATCGTCACATAAAATAACGAATGCTCCATGTCAAGGTGGTGTTGTAACCGTATCAAACACACACAAATATTATGCCAGGGTTCAGAATGCTTGCCTTCAAGAGTATGCAAGGGGGTGCACTTTTTGAAAGTTGCTTCCTTCTTCAAAAATCCTATTTTGAGAAAATTCAAATTAACACATAGTTTCAAAACAGTACAAAAAAGTTGTTTGGAAAATTTTCAAATAAATACTAAAATAAAGTAGACAGAATTTGAGAAACAACAAAAAAGGAATCAAGTCATTTGGACTTATATTTAAAAAGTTATAGCCAGTCAAAATTTAGTCAAAATCCTGTTTTTTTATAAAACAGAAAAAAAAAGAAAAACGTTTCGGAGGAGGCGTTCTTTGGGTTTACGCTTTCACTTAACCAGCGTGGACCGGCTCGTGGGTCACTGACAGTGGGTCCCTTGGGCCCACTGGTCAGGTTTGACCAGTCGCCCGCCTCCTTCCTCCTTTGCCCGAGCAGAGGCGGGGCTCCGGCGATCAACGCCGGCGAACGGCGGCTCCCCACTGGGTTCCGAGGGCAGGGATGGATCCGCCAGTCCAGGGCGGTCCTCCCGGTGGTCGATAGGCTGGCGGGGCGAAGGGAGTCGCCGGCGGCGAGCTCCGCGGCGGAGGAGGCTTCGGGAGGATTTGGGGTTTGGGCTACGGTGGCTCCCGATCGAAGCTGAGAGGCTAGGCGGCTCCGCACGGTCTAGGGGGGGAGGATGGAAGCACGGGAGAGGTTAGGGGGCCTCGGTCCTGGCCAGATTTTACCGGATCATGGCGGCGGCCGAACCTGCCGTAGGTGGGGAAGGGAAGGGCCTCTGGCCAACTGGGGAGGAGGGGGGCTTCCTACTGCTCGAACGAGGCTGCTCACGAGCTTAGGCATGATCGGGAGGGCTATATATAGCCCGGAGAGGTCGGTTCCCGTGGCCGTGGATAAGAACGCCGGGGAACCGCCGTTCTGTTGCAGCAGGGGGGTGCGTGGCGGCGACGGGCGCTAGCGGACGCGCTCTTGGATAAGCTCGGGCTGCCCAGGGCGAGCTGGCGCGCGGCTGTGGCTCGGGCGGCGCCGTCCATGGCAGAGGCTGTCGGAGCGGCGGTGGCTGCTTGCGGTGGTGGCGCTGTGGGGCGCCAGGAGGTGGTCAGGGCGGCTCTGCGATGAGGAAGGGGTCGGGCGTGTTGGCGGTGAGTGGCCAAGGGTCAGCACTAGCGCGGGGAGGGCGGCAGTGAGACGCGGCGGCTCGGTGCGCGCGCGTGCAAAACGTGCGCTCTGGGCGCGCCCAGAGCACGCACGCCAGTCGTTCGACCAAATGCCATCGCGTTCTATGCCCCTCTGTTGCCTCTACAACTAAACAGGGCTAGGCTAATGATCATATGGGAGCTAATAGACATGCTGGTAAGGCCATTAGGGCAACTTCATAATGCAAGTCCAAAAGCATGCCAAAACTGGCCATGCTCCTAACCTGCTCGATGAAATGCCAAGGGCATCTAGGCATCTCTTGGGGTTGCCAAAATCTCCAGATCATAGTCTCTTTAGATGATAAAGAGGGTGGCTAGGTTAGTTTGGCAAAAACAGAAACTTGCTAGTGGGAGTTTTTGAGAAAACCAAATCTGGGCAGAAACTAAAGGCTATTATTGCATGGACTAAAAATACTCCAATGGGTGCACTCTCCTGGACTCAAGGGTTTTGCAGGGTGGTTGATAAGCAGGAGAAAGATTATGGGCATTAGAGCAACAAAAATTAGAGTTGCTGTAGAAAAAGCCAAACTGGACCAGAGAGCAAAAGACGATGTTTTGCTCAAATTTTTCAAAGAACACCAGTGGGTTTTTGCATAAAGTTGAATAATATACTCCTACTAACATCCCCAAATTTTGGTGTAAGTTTTAAAGAAATATCTAAATAGGTTGTAGTGCAAAAGTGCAAACTGGACCAGATTTGAAAAGTTGGGGAAAAGCTCAAAATCTCCAAATGACTAAAGGATATTTTTGCACAGAAGTGATCTAGGGACATCACATGTCATCCCCAAGTTTTGGTGGGATTTTTAAATAAAGCTATCAAAGGGTTGTAGTGCAAAAGAGGCTCTAAAGCTTAAGAAAAATCATTTTTAAAGATATAGAGCTCAAGGAAAATAATCATATAGAAAATCTCACTGATAAAAGAAATGTTCATGAGAGGGTATACAAGTCCAATAATATTTTTGGACAGTTTTCACTTGGGGTAAAAACTCCACAATATCAAAGAAAAGAGAGGTTCTGAAATCAAAAGATAAATCCAGAAAATTAAAATTTAATTTCCTGGCAAAATTTTAATTGATAAATCATGGTTAAATTTTTGGGGTGTTACAACACTACCCCCCTTAAGAAAAATCTCGTCCTCGAGATTTGCTAAGGGCCGGTTTGAAAATATTATTGTGGGTGTCGCCGGGGTTGGTTTTTGGTAGCTACGCCCGGAATTAAAAATGCAATCATACACCAACATACTTATGCATGGCTACTATTTAAAATAGGGGTGCACAAGCAAACAACATTTAATTATGGCGGTATAGGATCACACAGTTACAGGGCGAGGACATACCCAGACCCGGTACTACTCGAGCGACTTAGTCTACTTCGTTCATATCTAGGCGGGCGTGCCTTGTGGACGTCGAGGCTTCTCCACGGGTTTCACCGTCGGGGTTAGCTGGAGGGGGTTGAGGAACTGCCGGCTCGGGGTAGCGATGATGACCATCGCAGGGGTTGTTGGCCACAATCCCGTTGGAGCGTGTTCCCAAGAGGCGACGAAGCACTTCTGGGGACATCAAAGTATTTTGGTTGATGGCTGGGGCAGACCTCAAAGACTCGATCAGTTGTCCGAACAGCACGGCTGGGCTGTCGGCGTCGGGCTCACCTTCTCTTCTTGCCGGGGCTCGGCGAATCAGTTCTCCACGAGCTGTGATCAGATCAAGGGTGATTTGATCGAACAGTTCCTCTAGTGCACTTACATAGCGCACCAGATGCAACAATGCAGGATCCGTCTCGTGATCTCCGTTGGCAACGGTGGCCTACCATACCCGTCACGGCTGGGGGGTAGTAGAACGAGCGACAGTTAACTCTGGGCGACAAGTGCCGGAGTTGAACTATAGCCTCTCGAGCAGCTAGTTGGATGGCTTGTGGTTCAAAGGAAGTTGTCCTTCCGGTGAACCTGTCGGGGCGTTCTGGAGATAGACCCCTACCATAGATGTGCACTGTGGCCCAGAATTGACGGCTCTCACCGCTCATGGATCCTTGATACACAACATACTCCGGGGCTCTTCTAATGCAAAGGCACGGCGGGTGAGGTTTGCTAGCACGGTCACAAAACCTCCAAGGTTGTTTGGCGTGGTTTCATTGTGCATGATGGGTCCAGGCATCGTAGCTCGGTTTGGGGAAGAGGTTGTGTTGTGCTGTGTTGAGGTTAGCGTGCCCTTTTTATAGAAAAAGGGGGATGGAGTCTTCCTTCGCACGCTTGCGAATGAGACAATTTAGGCGTCGATCACTGGCGCGTGATCGACAGGCTAGGCTGATAGGTTGGGCACCGACTGCCAAAAGGTGTCGGGTCACTGTGGGGCTATCTTACGCGAGAAGCTTGGCCGGGGCTAGGTTATGGTCTGGTGCGCTGGTTAACCTAGGTTTATTGACCTGGCTAAGATAGGATTATCCAATGGTCAGCCTGGCTCTGATACCAAGTTTGTCAGGACCGGATTTTCGGGATATCAATTTCCCAAAAAAAATGGCCCTTGCGCTCACTAGCCCTAGGATTACTGTTAGCTGATGAGGCACCAACTTGATACAGAAACTCCAAGCAAAATACATAATATGTAGTACAAGACCATTCTGGCCTATGAGTACAACAACTGGTTTCTAGTGGTTGATGGCGGAAGCGGTTTGTGGTTCATCAGTGGCCATGGGACTCCATTTCCCACAGGAACAGCTGACCAGGTTAACTCCTATCTTCGCGAGGCCGTTGTCACCATTGCGTGGGTTCCGGGGCTGACATCGCAACGCTCCTCTCCAAGCAAGAAATCTGGCCAAGACAATAGCCAGGGACAAGCCAGTGAGTACTTTTGAATGTACTCGCAAACATTATGAACACGAGTATAATACAACGAATGATAATCATGCTCTGAAATATTCTATGATCACAATGTCAGTCACGAAATAAACAAAATCCAAGATGCACACATGCAGGTTGTTCATATAAAACATGAATATGCAATCCGGGAATAGAAATAAAAATGCACCGATCGGGTGTCTGAAGCGACGCCTCGAAAGGACGACAACAGAAAGCGTGCCTCAGTCGGGCGTCTGAGCGACACCACATAAAGGGCTTATAAAGTAAAATAAGTAACAAGCATGCCACAGTCGGGCGTCTGTGCGACACCACATAAAGGGCTTAGAAGATAAACAAATAACAAGCATGCCACAGTCGGGCGTCTGAGCGACACCACATAAAGGGCTTATAAAGTAAACAAATAACAAGCATGCCACAGTCGGGCGTCTGAGCGACACCACATAAAGGGCTTATAAAGTAAACAAATAACAAGCATGCCACAGGCGGGCGTCTGAGCGACACCACATAAAGGGCTTATAAGAAAATAATCACAATGAATATCCAGGAGGTAGAACCGTCCCAGGGATACTCAATAATTCAAGTAATAAAAAGGGTTAGTCCAATATAATAATAATAATCATAATCATCACAAATCACAAGTCATAATCCATTTTCTCGTTTAGCGGTTTCTCCTCCGAAGACCGACACTAAGACCGACACTTGACCCATCTCAGACTGTAGTCCTTACCCATGGACACGGCTATTCGAATAGTTTTAACCTCTGCAGAGGGTGTACTCTTTGCCCACGAGTAACGGATTCCTTTAGTCCATCGGGACTAATTCCGTCCACGGTCTTTCAATTGAAAACACACCTGACCGCACACACCAGCCTAACTTACCGGTGTCTGGAATCACCCACGACACCTGTTAAGCAAAACTCTGAGTGGGGAGGCTACAACCTCACGTAGCATGGGATCAAATTTATATCGCGCGCTCTAAGGGGTGCCCCCCTCTCGGTCCCAACCGGAAACACCCATGCCCCCGGACCAGGTGGCATGCCTACCGGATGCAGCCGGTATCTTCCACCATGGCCTCTCTGTACGGTGTGTGCTAGGAAAGGGGTTGACAACTTACTGAGCCGTACCCTACCTATGGCAGGGACAAGTGGTAGTACGAAACAAGTATGGGGGTTACTGGAACAAGACTCGATCTATGGTCGACTCAAGAGGTTTAAGTATCCCCTGCATGATTAGCATAACAAATATATTTCAACCAACAGACAGAATCACCAGTCATCATACCTCATCATGCCATACCGGACACAACCGTCTTGACGAGGAACTAGAGACAAGCTCGTGTCTACCCAAGACAGAGACTTTCCCGGCTTCCTTCCGGTAGGCATGACAGGCATACGAAGATGATTACTATCACAAGCATATCCATTTCTAACAGCAAAGAATCTTCATTATGCACTCATGCGTATGATTGTATCGTCACATAAAATAACGAATGCTCCATGTCAAGGTGGTGTTGTAACCGTATCAAACAACAACAAAAAGTATTATGCCAGGATTCAGAATGCTTGCCTTCAAGAGTATGCAAGGGGGTGCACTTTTTGAAAGTTGCTTCCTTCTTCAAAAATCCTATTTTGAGAAAATTCAAATTAACACATAGTTTCAAAACAGTACAAAAAAGTTGTTTGGAAAATTTTCAAATAAGCACTAAAATAAACTAGACAGAATTTGAGAAACAACAAAAAAGGAATCAAGTCATTTGGACTTATATTTAAAAAGTTATAGCCAGTCAAAGTTTAGTCAAAATCCTGTTTTTTTATAAAACAAAAAAAAAGAAAAACGTTTCGGAGGAGGCGTACTTCGGGTTTACGCTTTCACTTAACCAGCGTGGACCGGCTCGTGGGTCACTGACAGTGGGTCCCTTGGGCCCACTGGTCAGGTTTGACCAGTCGCCCGCCTCCTTCCTCCTTTGCCCGAGCAGAGGCGGGGCTCCAGCGATCAACGCCGGCGAACGGCGGCTCCCCACTGGGTTTCGAGGGCAGGGATGGATCCGCCAGTCCAGGGCGGTCCTCCCGGTGGTCGACAGGCTGGCGGGGGCGAATGGAGTCGTCGGCGGCGAGCTCCGCGGCGGAGGTGGCTTCGGGAGGATTTGGGGGTTTGGGCTACGGTGGCTAACGATCGAAGCTGAGAGGCTGGGCGGCTCCGCACGGTCGAGGGGAGGAGGATGGAAGCACGGGAGAGGTTAGGGGGCCTCGGTCCTGGCCGGATTTAACCGGATCATGGCGGCGGCCGAACCTGCCGTAGGTGGGGAAGGGAAGGGCCTCTGGCCAACTGGGGAGGAGGGGGGCTTCCTACTACTCGAACGAGGCTGCTCACGAGCTTAGGCATGATCGGGAGGGCTATATATAGCCCGAAGAGGTCGGTTCCCGTGGCCGTGGATAAGAACGCCGGCGAACCGCCGTTCTGTTGCAGCAGGGGGGTGCGTGGCGGCGACGGGCGCTAGCGGACGCGCTCTTGGATAAGCTCGGGCTGCCCAGGGGCGAGCTGGCGCGCGGCTGTGGCTCGGGCGGCGCCGTCCATGGCAGAGGCTGTCGGAGCGGCGGTGGCGGCTTGCGGTGGTGGCGCTGTGGGGTGCCAGGAGGTGGTCAGGGCGGCTCTGCGACGAGGGAGGGGTCGGGCGTGTTGGCGGTGAGTGGCCAAGGGTCAGCACTAGCGCGGGGAGGGCGGCAGTGAGACGCGGTGGCTCGGTGCGCGCGCGTGCAAAACGTGCGCTCTGGGCGCGCCCAGAGCACGCACGCCAGTCGTTCGACCAAATGCCATCGTGTTCTATGCCCCTCTGTTGCCTCTACAACTAAACAGGGCTAGGCTAATGATCATATGGGAGCTAATAGACATGCTGGTAAGGCCATTAGGGCAACTTCATAATGCAAGTCCAAAAGCATGCCAAAACTGGCCATGCTCCTAACCTGCTCGATGAAATGCCAAGGGCATCTAGGCATCTCTTGGGGTTGCCAAAATCTCCAGATCATAGTCTCTTTAGATGATAAAGAGGGTGGCTAGGTTAGTTTGGCAAAAACAGAAACTTGCTAGTGGGAGTTTTTGAGAAAACCAAATCTGGGCAGAAACTAAAGGCTATTATTGCATGGACTAAAAATACTCCAATGGGTCCACTCTCCTGGACTCAAGGGTTTTGCAGGGTGGTTGATAAGCAGGAGAAAGATTATGGGCATTAGAGCAACAAAAATTAGAGTTGCTGTAGAAAAAGCCAAACTGGACCAGAGAGCAAAAGAGGATGTTTTGCTCAAATTTTTCAAAGAACACCAGTGGGTTCTTGCATAAAGTTGAATAATATACTCCTACTGACATCCCCAAATTTTGGTGTAAGTTTTCAAGAAATATCTAAATAGGTTGTAGTGCAAACGTGCAAACTGGACCAGATTTGAAAACTTGGGGAAAAGCTCAAAATCTCCAAATGACTAAAGGATATTTTTGCACAAAAGTGATCTAGGGACATCATATGTCATCCCCAAATTTTGGTGGGATTTTTAAATAAAGCTATCAAAGGGTTGTAGTGCAAAAGAGGCTCTAAAGCTTAAGAAAAATCATTTTTAAAGATATAGAGCTCAAGGAAAATAATCATATGGAAAATTTCACTGATAAAAGAAATGTTCAAGAGAGGGTATACAAGTCCAATAATATTTTTGGAAAGTTTTCACTTGGGGTAATAACTCCACAATATCAAAGAAAAGAGAGGTTCTGAAATCAAAAGATAAATCCAGAAAATTAAAATTTAATTTCCTGGCAAAATTTTAATTGATAAATCATGGTTAAATTTTTGGGGTGTTACAGAAACCACCTCAAAGTTATCCTTTCTGATCGATCTATTCAAGAGTCTGTAGTAAAATAACATGAAGCTATTCTTTCCGTTCGATCTATCATAGAGTTTCGTACTAGAATAACCCCTTAAGATACAAATCAACCAAAACCCTAATGTCACCTAGATACTCCAATGTCACCTCAAGTATCCATGGGTATGATTATACGATATGCATCACACAATCTCAGATTCATCTATTCAACCAACACAAAGTACTTCAAAGAGTGCCCCAAAGTTTCTACCGGAGAGTCAAGACGAAAACGTGTGCCAACCCCTATGCATAAGTTCACGAGGTCGTGGAACACGCAAGTTGATCACCAAAACATACATCAAGTGAATCACGTGAATATCCCATTGTCACCACAGATAAGCACGGCAAGACATACATCAAGTGTTCTCAAATCCTTAAAGACTCAATCCGATAAGATAACTTCAAAGGGAAAACTCAATCCATTACAAGAGAGCAGAGGGGGAGACACATCATAAGATCCAACTATAATAGCAAAGCTGGCGATACATCAAGATCGTATCACCTCAAGAACACGAGAGAGAGAGAGAGAGAGAGATCAAACACATAGCTACTGGTACATACCCTCAGCCCCGAGGGTGAACTACTCCCTCCTCGTCATGGAGAACGCCGGGATGATGAAGATGGCCACCGGTGAGGGTTCCCCCCCTCCGGCAGGGTGCCGGTACAGGGTCCTGATTGGTTTTTGGTGGCTACAGAGGCTTGCGGCGGTGGAACTCCCGATCTATTCTGCTCCCCGATGTTTTTAGGGTATATGGATATATATAGGTGAAAGAAGTTGGCCAGGGGAGCCACGAGGGTGGGGGGCGCGCCTAGGGGGGCAGGCGCGCCTCCCTGCCTCGTGGCCACCTTGTTGCTTCCCTGACGTACACTCCAAGTCTCCTGGATTGCTTCTGTTCCAAATATAACTCTCCAAAAGGTTCATTCCTTTTGGACTCCGTTTGATATTCCTTTTCTGCGAAACACTGAAATAGGCAAAAAAAACAGCAATTTGGGTTGGGCCTCCGGTTAATAGGTTAGTCCCAAAAATAATATAAAAGTGTATAATAAAGCCCATAAATCATCCAAAACAGAATATTATATAGCATGGAACAATCAAAAATTATAGATACATTGGACACGTATCAAGCATCGCCAAGCTTAATTCCTGCTCGTCCTCGAGTAGGTAAATGATAAAAACAGAATTTTTGATGTGGAATGCTACTTAGCATAATTTGCAATAATTCTCTTATTTGTGGTATGAATATTCAGATCCAAAAGATTCAAGATAAAAGTTTAATATTGACATAAAAGTAATAATACTTCAAGCATACTAACTAAGCAATTATGTCTTCTCAAAATAACATGGCCAAAGAAAGTTCATCCCTACAAAATCATATAGTTTGGTCATGCTCCATTTTCGTCACACAAGAATGTCCTCACACTAGTAGGAAAAGGGGCTTTTACCCCGGTTTGTAAGGGCCTTTTGTCCCGGTTTTCGAACTGGGACTAAAGGGTCGTTACTAAAGCCCTAACCCTTTAGTCCCGGTTCTTACACGAACCGGGACAGAAGGTCCTCCACGTGGCCGCTGCTGCCAGCCCAGGCAGGGGGGCCTTTGGTCCCGGTTGGTGCCACCAACCGGGACCAATAGGCAGGGCCTTTTGTCCCGGTTGGTGTCACCAACCGGGACCAATAGGCATCCACGCGTCAGCATTTCAGGGGGGTTTTTGTTTTTTTTGAAAGGGGGGGGGGGTTGGGGGGTTAATTTAGGTGTTTCATATATTGTGTTAGCTAGCTAATTAGTAGAGAGAAGTGTCCTCTCTTATCTCCGTGCTTGGTCGACGCTACGTACTATATACGTATGGAGAGGACTAGACACGCTAGCTAGTAATCAAATGAAGGAAACAGAAGATCGTCATGAACATATGCATACAGAGAGAAGTGATATCGACCACCTCTCCTTCTCCGAGAGATTGGTCGAACAACAAGTTCTCGTATATCTATCCGACACTACCGGCTACATATATACAATAATTATCTCTTACAATACAATCTCCTAATTAAATTGTAAGAACACATGGTCCACATAGTATTCTCCGTTTTCAGCGATCACGTGGTCAAGGAAGAATGCCGCCAATTCCTCTTGAATTCCTCGCATACGATCTGGTGCTAGGAGTTCATCCCGCTTCCGAAACATCTAATTTGAAGAAGGGGGTCAATACATATATGTATGAATAAATGAAACTCAACACAAATGATGGTAATAAAATAAAATTGTGAATATTATTGCTTACGCACTTCATATTGTTCTTCAGTGTAGCCCCGCTCACAGGTCGTGTAGCGGATGGACTCGCAAACGTAGTATCCATAGTAATTATTCTCGGGTTCCTGCCACAACCACTTTACAAGAAATAGAGGTCAATCAAACTGATAAGCAAGCATGCTAAATGGTATTGATGAAACTAGTGCTTGAATCACTAGGAGATGCACGGAACATGCTACTATAGTACTTATTTTCGGGTGTTTAAATTGCAGCTTCTTCGGCAGTCCCGGAGCTTTTGTGGTGAATTTTCTCCAAACCCTGCCAGACAAAGAAAACAATTACTTGATATCAGGAAATGAACAAAGTTGCTGATATGGTGGATAATGATCGATCTAACTTACTTCTCGAGCATTTGAGTCATGTTCGCATAGTCCTGGGGATCTTTTCGTCTCGAGTCTAAGACGGTTACTACTCCCTGCTCAAGCTTAATCTCTAGGAGAATATAGTGGAAGCTGCGCATGCATGCATAAGTCATCAATTACATTACCATAACCTGGACTAATAAGGGAAACCGAATATGCACAAGACAGTAACACTCACTTGAAGTTGTAAGGAAAGAGTATTATATCTTTGTTTTGATTTAATACCAACGATTGTAGCTGGCCTCGGCTT
The DNA here is from genome assembly GCF_002575655.3 of Aegilops tauschii subsp. strangulata. Classification (NCBI taxonomy): domain Eukaryota; kingdom Viridiplantae; phylum Streptophyta; class Magnoliopsida; order Poales; family Poaceae; genus Aegilops; species Aegilops tauschii. The sequence continues at coordinate 474,567,364 of NC_053040.3, forward strand.
CTTTGGGATGTTTTTCAACCGTATATGCATCTATGAGATTTGTGTTAATGAACCCAATATCACCGATTTGTCTTTTCTTCAATTCGGCGATCTTCAATCTGCATAATATAGTGAGGATAATTATAAATACATGCAATGAAAGAGCTGACCTATATAGAGAGACTTAATGACAGAAGTAGTACTACTTACAGACAGTAGCAAGTGATCGTTGTTTTATCGAGGGCCTTTTGATTGTAAAACTGGAAGAAATCCTCAAATGGAACATTCAGCAGTTCAATTCCAACGAGGTCATGCTCCGGTTTAACTCTTAGCGTCAAAGTACTCGTCCCATCAGACTCTCTGCAGGTTTTCATGTACCAATCATGTAATCTTCGCATCATCGTTGTTAGAGATCTTACATCTTTGACGAGAGGTTTCCCGTAATGGTATTTGTGTTCGTCCACCTCCATGATTTCATAATGTACATCGTCGGGCAGGTAATCTCCAAGATTGCTATAACCGGGCACCATCCTCGGATCATTAGCGATGATGTCTTTTGACACCTTGAGCGGGGGACACGATTGGTTCGCTTGTTCGCCGAGCTGGGCAATTTTTTTCCCAGCTCGTCGTTCTTTTAACCTTTGATCACTGACAGTACTTCCCGACCGCTCCGCTTCGGCATATGTCTTTGCAAGAATGCGCTCATAGTTGCCTCTCAGCGGAGACTTTGGTGGTTTTGCCAGGGCAGCCAGAGTGTGCTTTGCTTTCACCGGATCTACCTTCTCCTCCGGAGGTGGATGTTTCTTTGCTTTCACCCCTTCAAAGAAGTTTGTCACTTCGGCTCGCACGATCTTCCTGGTTTCCTCCTCGGTCCTCTCATATGGTAACTTCTCTGGAGTCTTCAGAGAAGGACCGAATCTGTATTGCCTCCCGCCTCTGGCAGCTGTACTGCTAGACGCCGGCAGAGCAGACGGAGCGGCTGCGGCTGTCTTCTTTCCTTGCTTACGAGGCGGAGGAGAAGGACTACGACGCGCCGGAGCAGCCGCAGCGGCGGCGGGTCTCTTCCGCCCTTGCTGACGAGGCGGAGAAGGAGGAGGCTGGCTGCTCTGGCGCGTCGGCGCAGGCGGAGAAGGAGGCGGAGTGCCGCCACGCGCCGGAGAAGGAGGCTGAGTGCCCTGATCACTCGCCGGAGGAGGAGGCGGAGGAGGAGGCGGACTGCCCTTACTCGTCGGAGCCGTCCAGTTCGGAAGGTTGATGAGCTCCTTCCGCCATAGGCACGGAGTCTTCAGAGTTAAACCCAGCCGAGTCTCCCCTTCACCGGTAGGGTGGTCAAGCTGGAGATCCTCAAATCCCTCCGTTATTTCATCCACCATCACCCTAGCATATCCTTCTGGAATCGGCCGGCAATGGTAGGTTGCGCCGGGTTCAGGAGGTAAAACAGAGCCAACAGCCGCCTTGACTTTGAAGTTCTGCCATTGTGCCATAAGGTGGCAATGTTGAGACTCCGTGATAGCATCCACGGGGTAGCTAGCAGGAGCTGTCAAGACATGCTCCAGCTGAAGCAGCTCGGTGGAAGCCACGCTGCTTCTCCGCTGAGATGACGGGGTAGCTTCGGGGGTAGTTTCGGCATGTCGATTGCTGTCTCGTTCCTCTAGCGCTTGAACCCTTTCGTGCAGCTTCTGAATTTGGGTCTGCTCCATTTTTTTCCTCCTCTCTTGGCTTTTGTAACCGCCTGCGTCCGGATAACCAGCCTTCCACGGAATGGAGCCTGGCGTGCCTCGTGTCCGTCCAGGGTGCTCAGGATTCCCGAGGGCCATTGTTAGCTCGTCGTTCTCTCTGTCTGGAACGAACGTCCCTTCCTGCGCTGCATCGATATATTGCTGAATCTTCTTGACTGGTATTCTCAAAAGCTCGTTCGTCCAAACGCACCTCCCTGATACTGGGTCCAAGGTTCCGCCAGCCCCGAAGAACCAAGTCCGCAACGGTCTGTCCAGTTCATTGTCTGTGGTTCGATCCCTTTTTCAAGCAGATCATTCTCAGCCTTGGCCCACTTAGGCCGGGCTTTGAGGTAGCCACCTGACCCCGTGCGATGGTGAAGCTTCTTCTTCGAAGCATTCTTCTTTTTTGTCGCTGACATCTTCTTACTCTTTTCCGATGTCTTGTGGGCCACAAATGCGGGCCAGTGATCTCTGATCTTCTCATACCGGTCGATGAATTCTGGTGTCTCTTCTTTGTCGACAAACGTTTTCAGCTCATTCTTCCACCTCCTGAATAGGTCTGCCATCTTCGTAAGAGCATGAGACTTGATTAATTGCTCTTTAACTGGCTTCTCCGGATCCTCCTTTGGCGGTAGGGTGAAATTTGCCTTCAGCTCAGTCCAAAGATCATCTTTCTGCATATCATTGACATAAGACACCTCAGGGTCTTCCTTCTTAGGCTTATACCATTGGTGGATGCTGATCGGGATCTTGTCCCTAACTAGAACCCCGCACTGAGCAGCAAATGCATCCTTTGTCCGGATGGGTTCAATCGGTTGGCCGTCGCGCGCAATTGCTGTGATCTCAAACCTTTCATCCGAGCGCAACTTTCTCTTCGGGCCTCGTCTCTTTACCGCAGTTGTGCTCGATCCGGAGGGCTAGAAAAAAGAAGAAAGACGAGTGTTAATTAATATGTGTACATACCAAAACAATGAATGCATCAATTAGCTAGTCAGCACAGGCTTAACTAATATATTTACCTGGCCGGACTCTGTTCGGTCACCGGAGCCGTCACCACGGGCTCCTTCTTGCACCAGCATTGGGTCACCGGAGCCATCATAATCATGTCTTTCCTCCTCCACTCCTCGATCGCCGTAGCCTGCTTCTTCACCCTGTTCTTCCAGACCATCATTGTCGTTAAGATACGACAAGATATCACCTCCGGCTAAGATTATGTCCCCCAACACCTCTTCTGCTTGCTCGTCTCGTCCGTGCTCCATTGTTTCTGCAAATATTACAACATGGCAATTATTACACAAACATGTCAGCAGGTGGTTAGTGCAAACGTAGACCTAGCTTATTCCGGGTTTGGGGTGGCCTCAGCAACGCTTCAAGGGTAGGGGCGCGGCGGGAGGGGGTAGGAGACCGACATCGTTTTTTTCTACGGTTTGGGTGTGATCGAGAGTTTTGGTCGAGCGAGAGGGTCGGGGGGTGCTCCCGTGGTATAAGTTATCACGGTCGAGAGGGGGTATAAATATCGACCGTCCATCATGTCGAAGTTATCTGGGAGGGAGTTATATATATCGACAACGACGACATACATACATCGGAAAATAATGTTATCGGGGAGGGGGTATATCCACCCCCCCCCCACGTGTTGAAGTTATCGGGAGGGGGTTATATCGACAACGACAATGAACGTACATGGGAAAATAATATTATCAGGGAGGGGGTATATCGACCCCCCCTCGTGTTGAAGTTATCGGGAGAGGGGTATATCGACGACGACAGACCCGATAAAACATAAGAAAACGAAGAAGAAACAAAAAGAGGAGAAGAAGAAAAGGAATAGAGGAGAAGATCGAAGAAAAAAAGAGGAGAAGAAGAAAGGAATAGAGGAGAGAAGAAGAAAAAATAGATTTTTTTCTAATTCTTCTTCTTCTCTTCTATTCCTTTCTTCTTCTCCTCTTCTTTTTCTTCTTTTTTCCTCTTCTTATTTATTTCTCCTCTTCTTCCTCTCCTCTTCTTCTCCTTTCTTCCTCTTCTTATTTTCCTTTTTCCTCTCATTCATAAAAAAATGTTCAAATAGAAAATTTCGAAAAAAGTAAAGGTTTTGCCTAATGCATTGTTCATATGAATATACAAACATTTGCATATTCTACAATAATTAATATCACCAAAAAAATCTATGAACAGAAAAAAATCCTAACTTTTCTAAAAATCTATCTTTTGCATATATACATGAACATATATATACACAGAGAACATATATACATACATATACACAGAGAAAATGCAAAAAAAAGATCTAGAAAAAGGACATATAAACAGATATACACACATACATATACTCATACATATACATATAAGCATATAAATGTGCAGAAAAAACAGGGAGGAATTAGGGGCAGTGCCGGCCCTGACCAAGGCGACGGCGACGCGTCGGGGCAGGGGCAGAGGCGACGGCGGCGTGGTCGGGGCAGGGGCAGAGGCGTCGGCGGCGAAGGGCGGGGCAAGGCGACGACGGGGACGGGCCGGGGCGGTGCGCGTCGGGGCAGGGGCGCGGCTGACGGCGAGGGCGCGGGCAACGGAGACGGCGACGACGGGCACGGGCGACGGCGACGGCGGGGGCGGCGGGCGGCGTCGGGGCAGCCTGGCGGCGTCGGCGTCGTCGGGGCGGCAACTGCTAGGTAACTCTGAAAATTTCCTAAGTGTGAACTTATATAGCAAAGCCTTTAGTCCCGGTTCGTGGCACCAACCGGGACTAAAGGTAGGCATTAGTCCCGGTTGGTGCCACCAACCGGGACCAAAGCCCTCTTTTCAGCAGCGCAAAGGGCGGGAAGCGGCGGCCTTTGGTCCCGGTTGGTGGCACCAACCGGGACTAAAGGGGGGCATTGGTCCCGATTGGTGCCACCAACCGGGACCAAAGGCCTTGCACAGCGGGGTGGTGGTGGGAGTTTAGTCCCACCTCGCTAGTTGAGAGGGGCGCGCGGTGGTTTATAAGCCCCACTGCCGCACCCCTCTCGAGCTCCTCTCCATTGCAGGCTTACGGGCCTAATTGTTACTGCTATGCCTGATGGGCCTACTGGGCCTTCTGCGGGCCTGAATCCTGGCCCATGGATGGGTTTCTAGTCGTATTCAGGCCGTGGTGGCCCAGTAGGTGGCATATTTTTTTATTTTTTGCCTGTTTTTTTGTATTCTTTTTTGCTTTATTTATTTTGTTTTGTTTCTACTTATAACAAAAAACTTATTTATTTTATTTTATTTTGTTTCTAATTACTTATTTATTTTACTTTATGATAATTCTTTTTGCTATTAAAGTTTCTATCAAAAAAAGTTCTTTATGAAAATTCTTTTTGCTGTATTTAGTTTTTTTGTTTTCTTTTTTTCTTTATTTATTTTGTTTTGTTTCTACTTACAACAAAAAAATTATTTATTTTATTTTATTTTGTTTCTAATTACTTATTTATTTTACTTTATGATAATTCTTTTTGCTATTAAAGTTTCTATCAAAAAAAGTTCTTTATGAAAATTCTTTTTGCTTTTAATGATTTTGAACAGAAAATACTTTGATAATTTTAGTTGCATCAATTTTATATGATTTTAGTTTCAATAATACTAGAGGTTTCTTATAATGTTTTGAACAGAAAATACTTTGTTAATTTTAGTTTCATAAATTTTATTAAAGTTTATTTTATTTTGTCGGAACACAAGAAGTCCGGAGTTGTAATAAGTTATTAAAATAAAAAAGAGGCGCAATGCTCGTTGATTTGCTTCAAGCCTTTCGGAATAGTGTAGACTGCACTGCACATAGCTCCATGCAGTCTATCTTATTCCTCAAGGCTTGAAGCTAAGCAACGTGAGCATTGCGCCTCTTCTTCATCGTCTCTGCATTCAGGGCTTATAAACCGCTCCTAGTGCCTCTCAGCTAGCGAGGTGGGACTAAAAAACTGCTTAGTAAGAAACTCTAGTACCGGTTCGTGCCACGAACCGGTACTAAAGGTGCTCGTGGGGCCACAGCCTCATTAGTACCGGTTCGTGGCACCAACCGGGACCAAAGGGTGGAATTGGTCCCGGTTCGTGCCACCAACCGGGACCAATGGCCTTGCACAGCGGCGTTGTGGTGAGTTTAGTCCCACCTCGCTAGCTGAGAGAGAGCCGCATCTGTTTATAAGGTGCAGTGCGCCTGAGCTGTCGAGCTCCTCTCGAAAGCAGGCTTACGGGCCTAACCTCTCTGTACATGCATGTGGGCCTACTGGGCCTTCTGCGGGCCTGAATCCTGGCCCATGGATGGGTTTCTAATCGTATTCAGGCCGTGGTGGCCCAGTAGGTGGCATAATTTTTATTTTTTGGCCTGTTATTTTTATGCATTTACTAATTATTTTGAGCTACAAGACCCTAAAATTGAAAAGCATTTCAAATGAACTCTGAAAAGGTTGAAAGTTGGCATGGTATCATCATTTCATCCACATAGCATGTGCAAGAAAGTTGAGAGAGTTACGGCAAAAACTAGATGCACTTCGTGTACAAAACGGACAATGGTATCATACTCGTCTGTTACAAAGTTGGCATGGTATCATCATAATAGTTGCGGGAGAAAGTCTTCACTTTTTCTTCGCTTGTGTCATTTGCTTATTGCACCGTAACCATGGATAATCTTCATCGTTTATCAGGATGCTTGGGTCAGCCTTGACTTTGAAGGGAGGAATTTCATGAAACTTTTCATAATCTTCAGACATGTATGTCTTGCCCTCCACTCCCACAATGTCCCTTTTTCCTGAAAGAACTATGTGGCGCTTTGGCTCATCGTATGATGTATTCGCTTCCTTATCTTTTCTTTTTCTCGGTCTGGTAGACATGTCCTTCACATAGATAACCTGTGCCACATCATTGGCTAGGACGAACGGTTCGTCAGTGTACCCAAGATTGTTCAGATCCACTGTTGTCATTCCGTACTGTGGGTCTACCTATACCCCGCCTCCTGACAGATTGACCCATTTGCACTTAAACAAAGGGACCTTAAAATCATGTCCGTAGTCAAGTTCCCATATGTCCATTATGTAACCATAATATGTGTCCTTTCCCCTCTCGGTTGCTGCATCAAAGCGGACACCGCTGTTTTGGTTGGTGCTCTTTTGATCTTGGGCGATCGTGTAAAATGTATTCTCATTTATCTCGTATCCTTTGTAAGTCAATACAGTCGAAGATGGTCCCCTGGACAACGAGTACAACTCATCACAAACAGTGGTGTCACCTCTGAGACGTGTTTCCAACCAAATGCTGAAAGTCCTGATGTGTTCACATGTAATCCAGTCGTCACACTGCTCCGGGTGTTTGGAGCGCAGACTGTTCTTGTGTTCATCGACATACGGGGTCACCAAGGTAGAGTTCTGTATAACTGTGTAGTGTGCTTGAGACCAAGAATATCCATCCCTGCATATTATTGAGTCCCCTACAAGCGTGCCTTTTCCAGTCAGTCTCCCCTCATACCACGATTTAGGGAGACCTATCTTCTTAAGGCCAGGAGTGAAGTCAACACAAAACCCAATGACATCCTCTGTTTGATGGCCCATGGAGATGCTTCCTTCTGGCCTAGCGCGGTTACGGACATATTTCTTTTGGACTCCCATGAACCTCTCAAAGGGGAACATATTGTGTAGAAATACGGGCCCCAGAATGACAATCTCGTCGACTAGATGAACTAGGACGTGCGTCATGATATTGAAGAAGGATGGTGGGAACACCAGCTCGAAACTGACAAGACATTGCGCCACATCACTCCTTAGCCTTGGTATGATTTCTGGATCGATCACCTTCTGAGAGATTGCATTGAGGAATGCACATAGCTTCACAATGGCTAATCGGACGTTTTCCGGTAGAAGCCCCCTCAATGCAACCGGAAGCAGTTGCGTCATAATCACGTGGCAGTCATGAGACTTTAGGTTCTGGAACTTTTTCTTTGGCATATTTATTATTCCCTTTATATTCGACGAGAAGCAAGTCGGGACCTTCATACTGAGCAGGCATTCAAAGAAGATTTCTTTCTCTTCTTTCGTAAGAGCGTAGCTGGCAGGACCTTCATACTGCTTCGGAGGCATGCTGTCTTTTTCGTGCAAACGTTGCAGGTCCTCCCGTGCCTCAAGTGTATCTTTTTGTCTTCCCAGACACGCCCAAGAAGCCTAGCAGGTTCACGCAAAGGTTCTTCATCACGTGCATCACGTCGATTGAAGAGCGGACCTCTAGCTCTTTCCAGTAGGGTAGGTCCCAAAATATAGATTTCTTCTTCCACATGGGTGCGTGTCCCTCAGCGTCATTCAGAACAGCTAGTCCACCGGGACCTTTTCCAAAGATTACGTGTAAATCATTGACCATAGCAAGTACGTGATCACCGGTACGCATGGCGGGCTTCTTCCGGTGATCTGCCTCGCCTTTGAAATGCTTGCCTTTCTTTCGACATTGATGATTGGTCGGAAGAAGTCGACGATGGCCCAGGTACACATTCTTCCTGCATTTGTCCAGGTATATACTTTCAATGTCATTCATCTAAACAGTGTGTGCATGCGTGATATCCCTTGTTTGTCTGTCCTGAAAGGTTACTGAGAGCGGGCCAATCGTTGATGGTTACAAACAGCAACGCGTGCAGGTTAAATTCCTCCTGTTTGTGCTCATCCCACGTACGTACACCATTTCCATTCCACAACTATAAAAGTTCTTCAACTAATGGCCTTAGGTACACATCAATGTCGTTGCCGGGTTGCTTAGGGCCTTGGATGAGAACTGGCATCATAATGAACTTCCGCTTCATGCACATCCAAGGAGGAAGGTTATACATACATAGAGTCACGGGCCAGGTGCTGTGATTGCTGCTCTGCTCCCCGAAAGGATTAATGCCATCCGCGCTTAAACCAAACCATATGTTCCTTGGGTCAGCTGCAAACTCAGCCCAGTACTTTCTCTCGATTTTTCTCCACTGCGACCCGTCGGCGGGTGCTCTCAACTTCCCGTCTTTCTTACGGTCCTCACTGTGCCATCGCATCAACTTGGCATGCTCTTCGTTTCTGAACAGACGTTTCAACCGTGGTATTATAGGAGCATACCACATCACCTTCGCAGGAACCCTCTTCCTGGGGGGCTCGCCATCAACATCACCAGGGTCATCTCGTCTGATCTTATACTGCAATGCACCGCATACCGGGCATGCGTTCAGATCCTTGTACGCACCGCGGTAGAGGATGCAGTCATTAGGGCATGCATGTATCTTCTGCACCTCCAATCCTAGAGGGCATACGACCTTCTTTGCTGCATATGTACTGTCGGGCAATTCGTTATCCTTTGGAAGCTTCTTCTTCAATATTTTCAATAGCTTCTCAAATCCTTTGTTAGGCATAGCATTCTCTGCCTTCCACTGCAGCAATTCCAGTACGGTACCGAGCTTTGTGTTGCCATCTTCGCAATTGGGGCACAACCCTTTTTTGTGATCCTCTAACATGCGATCGAACTTCAGCTTCTCCTTTTGACTTTCGCATTGCGTCCTTGCATTGACAATGACCCGGCGGAGATCATCATCATCGGGCACTGGTTCCTCTTGATCTTCAGCAGCTTCCCCCCTTGCAGCATCATTGGGCACATCGTCTGGTTCCTCTTGATCTTCAGCAGCTTCCCCCATTGCAGCATCACCGTATTCAGGGGGCACATAGTTGTCATTGTCCTCTTCTTCTTCGCCGTCTTCCATCATAACCCCTATTTCTCCGTGCCTCGTCCAAACATTATAGTGTGGCATGAAACCCTTGTAAAGCAGGTGGGTGTGAAGGATTTTCCGGTCAGAGTAAGACTTCGTATTCCCACATATAGGGCATGGACAACACATAAAACCATTCTGCTTGTTTGCCTCAGCCACTTCGAGAAAATCATGCACGCCCTTAATGTACTCGGAGGTGTGTCTGTCACCGTACATCCATTGCCAGTTCATCTGCATGCATTATATATAATTAAGTGTGTCAAAAACCATTACAGAACATCATGAATAGATAATTAAGTGACCAAATTAATAGAAGTTCATCATCACATTAAAACCAAAGTACATACATAGTTCTCATCTAACAACATATATATGGCTCTCCAGAGCATCTAATTAAACCATACATTGAAACTATGTAAAACATTTCAATGCGAAAACAAATGCGATCATAATCGCAACCAAGGTAACAATTGATCCAACAGCATAATGATACCAAGCCTCGGTATGAATGGCATATTTTCTAATCTTTCTAATCTTCAAGCGCATTGCATCCATCTTGATCTTGTGATCATCGACGACATCCGCAACATGCAACTCCAATATCATCTTCTCCTCCTCAATTTTTTTTATTTTTTCCTTCAAGTAATTGTTTTCTTCTTCAACTAAATTTAACCTCTCGACAATAGGGTCGGTTAGAATTTCCGGTTCAACCACCTCCTAGATAAATAAAATCTATGTCACGTTGGTCGGTATATTTGTCATAAACAATAAATGGACCAAATAGTTATAAAAAGATAATATATACCACATCTGAATCATAGACAGGACGAGGGCCGACGGGGGCGGATACCAAAACCATCGCACTATGTAATAAGAAGGAATAATAAAAGTAACAAAATTAGACAAGTAACTATCTAAAGTAAGAATTTTTTTCCTTTCAGAAAGAAGATAAGAACAAGAGGCTCACCACGGTGGTGCTGGCGACGAGATCGGCGCGGGCGATCGACGGCGGTGAAGACGGGGACGGGACGGGACGGACCGCTATACCTAGACAAATCTCGGGGAAAATGGAGCTCGGAGGTCGAGTTTCGAGAGGAGAAAGATTAACTAGTGTGGCTCAGACATTTCATCGAACACCTCATGTGCATAGCAGGTGAGCTAGAGCACCCAAATGCCCTCCCCTCGCCGGCCAGAAAAAACAGAGCATTGTGGAGTGCTCTGCTGTGACGATGGGGTATATATAGGGAACTCTTTGGTCCCGGTTCGTGGCACCAACCGGGACTAAAGGCCTTTGGTCCCGGTTGGTGCCACGAACCGAGACCAATGCCCCCTTTAGTCCCGGTTGGTGGCACCAACCGGGACCAAAGGCCTTGTGCTGCCCCGCGTCAAAAGTTTAGTCCCACCTCGCTAGTTGAGAGGGCTCGAGAGTGGTTTATAAGCGCTGCTGCGCCCACCCTCTCGAGCTCCTCTCAACTGCAGGCTTTCGGGCCTAACTGTTCTCTTTGCCCGTGGGGCCTACTGGGCCTTCTGCGGGTCTGAATCCTAGCCCATGGATGGGTTTCAAGTCGTATTCAGGCCATGGTGGCCCAGTAGGTGGCATAATTTTTTTTCTCTGTTTTTTGTTTTCTCTTTTGCTTTATTTGTTTTGTTTTGTTTCTACTTACAACAAAAACTTATTTATTTTATTTCTAATTACTTATGTATTTTACTTTAATTATTTTATTTTTATTTATTTTACTGCTGCTATTTTTATTTATTTTACTGCTGCTATTTTTATTTAATTTATTAAGGTTTATTTATTTTAGTTACTATAGTTTATTTTATTTTATTTTATTAAGGTTTATTTATTTTTATTTATTTTATTAAGTTTTATTTATTTTATTTACTATAAAAATGAACATAGATGCGCTTATAGAGGAAATTCAACCTGAATTCATAATAAATTTCTATGAAATTTATTGTGAATTTAGGTCAAATTCCCTGTATAAGGGCATCTATTTTCACTTTAAGAGGAGCTCAACAAGGCAGAGAGGGACGGGCTTATAAACTGGTGTGAGCGCCCTTCGGTTGGCGAGGTGGGACTAAACACTGGCCGCAAATAGGACCAGCCCTTTAGTCCCGGTTTGTGGTATGAACCGGGACTAAAGGGTGGTGGGCCAGGAGCGTGGCCCATTGGTCCCGGTTTGTCCCACCAACCTGGACCAAAGGGTGCGAACGAACCGGGACCAATGCCCCCACGAGGCCCGGCAGGCCCCTGGCCGCACGAACCGGGACCAATGCTCACATTAGTCCCGGTTCGTGACTGAACCGGGACTAATGTGAATATTGCCCTGTGACCAAAGCCCAGTTTTCTACTAGTGTCATCATGCACAACCCCGATGACAAGCCAAGCAATTGTTTCATACTTTAGTAATCTAAAACTTTTTTCAACTTTCACGCAATATATGAGCGTGAGCCATGGATATAGCACTATGGGTGGAATAGAATATGATGATGGGGGTTATGTGGAGAAGACAAAAAAGGAGAAAGTCTCACATTGACGCGGCTAATCAACGAGCTAGGGAGATGCCCATCGATTGATGTCAATGCAAGGAGTAGGGATTGCCATGCAACGGATGCACTAGAGCTAAAAATGCATGAAAGCTCAACAAAAGAAACTAAGTGGGTGTGCATCCAACTTGCTTGCTCACGAAGACCTAGGGCATTTGAGGAAGCCCATTGTTGGAATATACAAGCCAAGTTCTATAATGAAAAAGTCCCACTAGTATATGAAAGTGACAAAACAAGAGACTCTCTATCAAAAAGATCATGGTGCTATTTTGAAGCACAGGTATGGAAAAAGGATAGTAGCATTGCCCCTTTTTATATATTTTTTGGGCCTTTTTTTATTGGCCTTTCTCTTTTTTTCGGGACAATTCTCTATGAATGATGATCATCACACTTCTATTTATTTACAACTCAATGATTACAACTCGATACTAGAACAAAGTATGACTCTATATGAATACCTCCGGCGGTGTACCGGGATGGGCAACGAATCAAGAGTGACATGTATGAAAAAATTATGAACGGTGGCTTTGCCACAAATACGATGTCAACTACATGATCATGCAATGCAATATGACAATGATGAAGCGTGTCGTGATAAACGGAACGGTGGAAAGTTGCATGGCAATATATCTCGGGATGGCTATGGAAATGCCATAATAGGTAGGTATGGTGGCTGTTTTGAGGAAGATATAAGGAGGTTTATGTGTGATAGAGCGTATCGTATCACGGGGTTTGGATGCACCGGCGAAGTTCGCACCAACTCTCAAGGTGAGAAAGGGCAATGCATGGTACCGAAGAGGCTAGCAATGATGGAACGGTGAGAGTGCGTATAATCCATGGACTCAACATTAGTCATAAAGAACTCACATACTTATTGAAAAAATCTACAAGTCATCAAAAACCAAGCACTACGCACATGCTCCTAGGGGGATAGATTGGTAGGAAAAGACCATCGCTCGTCCCCGACCGCCACTCATAAGGAGGACAATCAAAGAACACCTCATGTTTCAAATTTGTTACACAAAGTTTACCATACGTGCATGCTACGGGACTTGCAAACTCCAACACAAGTATTTCTCAAATTCACAACTACTCAACTAGCACAACTTTAATATCACTACCTCCATATCTCAAAACAATTATGAAGCATCAAACTTTTCTTAGTATTCAACGCACTTATAAGAAAGTTTTTATTAATCTTGGATGCCTATAATATTAGGACTAATTTCCCAATTTAAGCAAATTACCATGCTATTTTGTAGGACTCTCAAAATAATATAAGTGAAGCATGAGAGTTCATATATTTCTTCAAAATAAATCCACCTCCGTGCTCTAAAAAATATAAGTGAAGCACTAGAGCAAACAACAAACTACTCCGAAAGATATAAGTGAATATCAATGAGTAGTTGAATAATTATGCAACTATGTGAAGACTCTCTAAAATTTAAGAATTTCAGATCTTGGTATTTTATTCAAACAGCAAGCAAAGCTAAAGAAAATAAAATGACGCTCCAAGCAAAACACATATCATGTGGTGAATAAAAATATAGCTCCAAATAAAGTTACCGATGGACGAGGACGAAAGAGGGGATGCCTTCCGGGGCATCCCCAAGCTTTGGATCTTGGTTATCCTTGAATATTACCTTGGGGTGCCTTGGGCATCCCCGAGATTAGGATCTTACCACTCCTTATTCCATATTCCATCGAATCTTTACCCAAAACTTGAAAACTTCACAACACAAAACTTAACAGAAAACTCGTAAGCTCCGTTAGTATAAGAAAATAAATCACCACTTAGGTACTGTTTTGAACTCATTCTAAATTCATATTGGTGTAATATATACTGTATTCCAACTTCTCTATGGTTCATACCCTCCGATACTACTCATTGATTCATCAAAATAAGCAAACATCACATAGAAAACAGAATCTGTCAAAAACAGAACAGTCTGTAGTAATCTGTATCATTCGAATACTTCTGTAACTCCAAAATTCTGAAATAAATTGGTGGACCTGAGGAATTTATCTAGTAATCATCTGCAAAAATAATCAAGTAAATAGCACTCTCCAGTAAAAAGTTTTAGCTAATCTCGTGAGCGCTAAAGTTTCTGTTTTTTACAGCAAGATCATAAAGACTTCACCCAAGTCTTCCTGAAGGTTCTACTTGGCACAAACACTAACTAAAACATAAAACCATATCTAACCAGAGGCTATATGGATTATTTATTACTAAACAGAACCAAAAAGCAAGAAACTAAAATAAAATTGGGTTGCCTCCCAACAAGCGCTATCGTTTAACGCCCCTAGCTAGGCATGATGATTTCAATGATGCTCACATAAGACATAAGAATTGAAACATAAAGAGAGCATCATGAAGAATATGACTAGCACATTTAAGTCTAACCCACTTCCTATGCATAGGGATTTTGTGAGCAAACAACTTATGGGAACAATAATCAACTAGCATAGGAAGGCAAAACAAGCATAACTTTAAAACTTTAAGCACATAGAGAGGAAACTTGATATTATTGCAACTCCTACAAGCATATATTCCTCCCTCATAATAATTTTCAGTAGCATCATGAATGAATTCAACAATATAACCAGCACCTAAAGCATTCTTTTCATGATCTACAAGCATAGAAAATTTACTACTCTCCACATAAGCAAAATTCTTCTCATTCGGAATAGTGGGAGTATCATAAGAAACTCGAATACTATAAATTGTTTCCACATTAAAAGAGTAATATTCAGAAAAAGGGTAATCATAATCATGACAAGTTGTATAAATATAATCATCACTACTTTTTATAGCCTAAGTTTCATCACAATAATCATCATAAGTAGCAACTTTGTTCTCATCATAATCAATTGAAACCTCTTCCAAGATAGTGGAATCATTACTAAATAAAGTCATGACCTCTCCAAATCCACTTTCATAATTATCATAATAAGATTCAACATCCTCCAAAATAGTGGGATCATTACTTCCTAAAGTTGACACTCTTCCAAACCCACTTTCATCAATATAATCATCATAAGTAGGAGGCATGCTATCATCATCATAAATTTGCATATCAAAACTTGGGAGACTAAAAATATCATCTTCATTAAACATAGCGTCCCCAAGCTTGGGACAAACATTAATTGCAGCAAATATATTCTCAAAAACATCATCTTCATCAAACATAGCATCCCCAAGCTTAGGCCTTTTCATATCATAAGCATAATCACTCTCATCATTAATAGTATGGATAGCACCAATAGTATAGCAATTATCATCATCACGATGAGTAATAGGAGCAACATCATTTGGGAGAGATACCTTTCTACCTTTGCTTCTCCGTCTTTTCTTTTTATTCTTCACATCATGTGTGGGTTCAATCCTCTTTTTTGAGCTCCTTATTAATGAGATTGGTTGAATAGAAAGCTCCTCCTCGTTACCTGATTCATCATAAGAAATAATAGGAGAATATTGGGAAGTCTCTTCCCTTTCGTTAGTATTCTCTTCATCTTCTATTTGTTTTCTTTTCTTTATGTAGTTGGCAATATAAGGATTTTCAATGCAATTCACCGCACAATACATATAAATTTCTTCTAGATCAACAAGGAATTTCTCAAGGTTATATTCTGGAATATGCTTAGTTTGACGTTTCATTTCTTCATAACCCAAAAGCAAACTAAGTTCATTATGATGTGCAAGGGAAATCAAGTCATCAAAATTTTTGGACACGATTCGATCATGAAACAATTTTCATTTGATATTTAAATGACCATGTTCATTGCAAAGTTCACAAGTATGGCGAAGAAATTTAAAATTTTCAGCACAAACATCTAGCCTTTCTTGCAACCATTTAGTTTCCAAATACTTATGCCTCTTGCAAAATCTATTTTCCCCAATTGGTGTGTACTTGCAAGCTCTATGTACTCCACAAAAGTTGACATGCTTATAAGAGACATTTTCATCATGACTAGTGCAATCATCATTAGTACCATGGATATTCAAAGAGTTCATACTAACAACATTGCAATCATGCTCATCATTCAAAGATTTAGTGCCAAACATTTTAATGCATTCTTCTTCTAATACTTTGGCACACTTTTCCTTTCCATCATACTCACGAAAGATATTGAAAAGATGAAGCGTATGAGGCAAACTCAATTCCATTTTTTTGTAGTTTTCTTTTATAAACTAAACTAATGATAAAACAAGAAACTAAAAGATTCGATTGCAAGATCTAAAGATATACCTTTAAGCACTAACCTCCCCGGCAACGGCGCCAGAAAAGAGCTTAATGTCTACTACACAACCTTCTTCTTGTAGACGTTGTTGGGCCTCCAAGTGCAGAGGTTTGTAGGACAGTAGCAAATTTCCCTCAAGTGGATGACCTAAGGTTTATCAATCCATGGGAGGCATAGGTTGAAGATGGTCTCTCTCAAATAACCCTGCAACCAAATAACAAAGAGTCTCTTGTGTCCCCAACACACCTAATACAATGGTAAATTGTATAGGTGCACTAGTTTGGTGAAGAGATGGTGATACAAGTCCAATATGGATGGTAGATATAGGTTTTTGCAATCTAAAAATATAAAAACAGCACGGTAACAAGTGGTAAAAGTGAGCATAAACGGTATTGCAATGCTAGGAAACAAGGCCTAGGGTTCATACTTTCACTAGTGCAAGTTCTCTCAACAATAATAACATAATTGGATCATATAACTATCCCTCAACATGCAACAAAGAGTCACTCCAAAGTCACTAATAGCCGAGAACAAACGAAGAGATTATGGTAGGGTACGAAACCACCTCAAAGTTATCCTTTCTGATCGATCTATTCAAGAGTCCGTAGTAAAATAACATGAAGCTATTCTTTCCGTTCGATCTATCTAGAATAACACCTTAAGATACAAATCAATCAAAACCCTAATGTCACCTAGATACTCCAATGTCACCTCAAGTATCCATGGGTATGATTATACGATATGCATAACACAATCTCAGATTCATCTATTCAACCAACACAGAGTACTTCAAAGAGTGCCCCAGAGTTTCTACCGGAGAGTCAAGACGAAAACGTGTGCCAACCCCTATGCATAAGTTCACGAGGTCGCGGAACACGCAAGTTGATCACCAAAACATACATCAAGTGAATTACGTGAATATCCCATTGTCACCACACAGATAAGCACAGCAAGACATACATCAAGTGTTCTCAAATCCTTAAAGACTCAATCTGATAAGATAACTTCAAAGGGAAAACTCAATCCATTACAAGAGAGCAGAGGGGGAGAAACATCATAAGATCCAACTATAATAGCAAAGCTGGCGATACATCAAGATCGTATCACCTCAAGAACACGAGATAGAGAGAGAGATCAAACACATAGCTACTGGTACATACCCTCAGCCCCGAGGGTGAACTACTCCCTCCTCGTCATGGAGAACGCCGGGATGATGAAGATGGCCACCGGTGAGGGTTCCCCCCCTCCGGCAGGGTGCCAGAACAGGGTCCCGATTGGTTTTTGGTGGCTACAGAGGCTTGCGGCGGCGGAACTCCCGATCTATTCTGCTCCCCGATGTTTTTAGGGTATATGGATATATATAGGCGAAAGAAGTCGGCCAGGGGAGCCACGAGGGGCCCATGAGAGTGGGGGGCGCGCCTCCCTGCCTCGTGGCCACCTCGTTTCTTTCCTGACGTACACTCCAAGTCTCCTGGATTGCTTCCGTTCCAAAAATAACTCTCCCGAAGGTTTCATTCCGTTTGGACTCCGTTTGATATTCCTTTTCTACGAAACACTGAAACAGGCAAAAAAACAGCAATTTGGGTTGGGCCTCCGGTTAATAGGTTAGTCCCAAAAATAATATAAAAGTGTATAATAAAGCCCATAAATCATCCAAAACAGAATATAATATAGCATGGAACAATCAAAAATTATAGATACGTTGGAGACGTATCAGTTGCTTCTCTCAAGAAAGCATAAGTATTACGGTGGGTGAACAAATTACTGTCGAGCAATTGATAGAAAAGTGCATAATTATGAGAATATCTAGGCATGATCATGTATATAGGCATCACGTCCGCGACAAGTAGACCGACTCGTGCCTGCATCTACTACTATTACTCCACACATCGATCGCTATCCAGCATGCATCTAGAGTATTAAGTTCATAAGAAGAGAGTAACGCATTAGGTAAGATGACATGATGTAGAGGGATAAACTCATGCAATATGATATAAACCCCATCTTTTTATCCTCGATGGCAACAATACAATACGTGTCATTTCCCCTACTGTCACTGGAATCGAGCACCGCATGATTGAACCCAAAGCTAAGCACTCCTCCCATTGCAAGAAAGATCAATCTAGTAGGCCAAACCAAACTGATAATTCGAAGAGACTTGCAAATATAACCAATCATACATAAAAGAATTCAGAGAAGATTCAAATATTGTTCATAGATAATCTTGATCATAAACCCACAATTCATCGGATCTCGACAAACACACCGCAAAAAGAGTTACATCAAATAGATCTCCAAGAAGATCGAGGAGAACTTTGTATTGAGATCCAAAGAGAGAGAAGAAGCCATCTAGCTAATAACTATGGACCCGAAGGTCTGTGGTAAACTACTCACACATCATTGGAGAGGCTATGGTGTTGGTGTAGAAGCCCTCCGTGATCGATGCCCCCTCCGGCAGTGCGCCGGAAAAGGCCCCAAGATGGGATCTCACAGGTACAGAAGGTTGCGGCGGTGGAATTAGGTTTTGTGGTGCTCCCTGATGGTTTCGGGGTACGTAGGTATATATAGGAGGAAGAAGTAGGTCGGTGGAGCAACGAGGGGCCCACGAGGGTGGAGGGCGTGCCCCCCTGCCTCGTCGCCTCCTCGTTGATTGCTTGACGTCCACTCCAAGTCTTCTGGATCACGTTTATTCCAAAAAACACGCTCCCGAAGGTTTCATTCCGTTTGGACTCCATTTGATATTCCTTTTCTGCGAAACACTGAAATAGGCAAAAAAAATAGCAATTTGCACTGGGCCTTGGGTTAATAGGTTAGTCCCAAAAATAATATAAAAGTGTTTAAATAAGCCCATTAAACATCCAAAAAAGAATATATAATAGCATGGAGCAATCAAAAATTATAGATACGTTGGAGACGTATCAGAGACACATCTCCGGTCAATAATCAATAGCGGAACCTGGATGCTCATATTGGCTCCTACATATTCTACGAAGATCTTTATCGATCATACCGTATAACAACATATGTTATTCCATTTGTCATCGGTATGTTACTTGCCCAAGATTCGATCGTCGGTATCATCATACCTAGTTCAATCTCGTTACCGGCAAGTATCTTTACTCGTTCCGTAATGCATCATCCCGCAACTAACTCATTAGTCACATTGCTTGCAATGCTTATAGTGATGAGCATTACCGAGAGGGCCCAGAGATACCTCTCCGATACACGGAGTGACAAATCCTAATCTCGATCTATGCCAACTCAACAAACACCATCGGAGACACCTGTAGAGCATCTTTATAATCACCCAGTTACGTTGTGACGTTTGATAGCACACTAAGTGTTCCTCCGGTATTTGGGAGTTACATAATCTCATAGTCAGAGGAACATGTATAAGTCATGATGAAAGCAATAGCAATAAAACTAAACGATCATTAATGCTAAGCTGACGGATGGGTCTTGTCCATCACATCATTCTCTAATGATGTGGTCTCGTTTATCAAATGACAATACATGTCTATGGTCAGGAAACTTAACCATCTTCGATTAACGAACTAGTCTAGTAGAGGCATACTAGGGATACTCTGTTTGTCTATGTATTCACACATGTATTAAGTTTCCGGTTAATGTAATTCTAGCATGAATAATAAACATTTATCATGATATAAGAAAATATAAATAACAACTTTATTATTGCCTCTAGGGCATATTTCCTTCATGATGAGCATGGCGAACATTCACACATCTAGTCCTTACACGTAAACTATACCTGCGATGGCGACAGCGCTGATGACGTGCACCACCAGGAGGATGGCGACGCCGACGAAGAACTACGACAATACAACGTTGCGCCTCGGCCTTGTGTCGTCTATGTAGCCCAACGACTTGCACAAGTGTGGCGTGCATGCGTTTAAGTCTGTTGTGTGCGTGTTAATTAAATATGTGTTTAAGTATGTTGTGTTTTGTGAGTGTATGTTTAACACGAAGTTCTGTTTTTTATGAGAAATTAAAACAAAGTTGTGTGGGCGCAGTTGTTAGGGTAAGTGGGCTTCAGCAGATGATCGCTGGTTCGATTCTCCTGCAACTCATAGTGTTTTTTCAGTGACAGACGGGCCCACGTAGATAGAGAGAGGGTGCTGTGGTGTTTGACCAGTCAACAAAGTAAAATACAGAGCTATATGGTGAGCCAGTGACCGTATAATCACCTCAAGTCATATATAATGACCATATTAACCGTATTCTTAAGTACAGTGACCAAAGTAAGCTTTTGACACAAGTCTAATGACCGCGGCCGCATTTTACTCTTTAGTAAACTTCACCTATTCGTGCAGATAGACTAAATGTAGATACATTAGGTTCAGTTGATTTGGTGGAAATTCGGGTTGAGGAAAATAAGGACTGTATATGCATTTTTTTTGCCTATACCGATGACATAAGCAGTAAAGTCCGAAATAATCTGTTTACTCTATTTATGTGAAAAAAAATTATTAATGTATTTTAAACAACCATGGAATTTTTAAAAAGTGTTTGTATACTTCAAAATTGTTCGCGAAATTCAAAAAATGTTCACACACTTTATGAAAGATGCTCATGTAATTAGAATTGTTTATAAATTTTAAAATGTTCATGAATTAAAAAATGTTAGTGAACTTAAAAATTGTCGATGAATTTTTAAAACGTTGGCAGTCTTGAAAACATTCATGAATTTTAAAATATTGAAAAATTTGAACAATATTCATGAATATACGTTTACAAATTTGAAAAGATATTCTTGAATTGAATAAAAAGGGAAATAAAAAAACAAAAAAATGGGAAAACAGATGAAACTTTCCTAAGACCGCTTGAAAGGTTCCAATACTAACCGGACAACCGCTGACGGGCCGGCAGAATAGGAGCGTACAGTGGGCGAGCGCTATCTTTGGTTGTTGATGTAAGCGATACATAGGATTCCTGATAAGTTAGGGCATGTGTCGAAGAAAAAAAAGACAAGTAAGGGTATGAGTTGTTGATAAGATAGCGGAAATCCAACTCGATGCCCAGGCTCATCCGCTGCCGGTCTGAAAAAGCATCAAAACAAATACTAGAAAAAATAAAAAAAATCATTTTTTTGTGTGGTAGATAATTTGATGTGTAAGATCCGCTTCAAATTTTAACTCATTTGGACATCTGAGCAGCTCTCGGCAAAAAAGACAAAATCAGGTCAGAACAGTACATGAGCAGTGCACTTTTTTACAGACCCTAATTTTGTCTTTTTTGCCAAAAACTGCTCAGATGTCCAAATGAGTTGAAATTTGGAGCGGACCTCACGCATCAAATTATCTACCATACAAAAAAAGTTGGATTTTTTGGACTTTTTACTATTTGCTTTGATTTTTTTCATCAACGCGGGTGCAGATAAGCCCGGGAGCAGAAACTCCGCGTCCATAAGATAGTCCTATCTTAAACCTTGCATATAATTTAGAGATGACAATAAAATATGCTTACAATGGTTATCTCTTAGCCTTATCTGAGATAATTAGCTATTCCTAAACACATGATGAGACGCTAAGAGATCAACTCTTATTTGTGAGGAGAATCCTTTTCTGATGGATTCTCTTTCCTCCACCCCAGCATATATCTTATATAACATTTCTAAGGGATGAGTGGTAAGCTATATCAAAAACAATGAACAATAGAAGAAAAAAAAGCATTTCTAAGATAGCACCATTATACATGCCCTAAGCACGCTCTAGCAGCACCCTGTATTGACCGCTCCGGTTGTGTAGATTAGAAGAGACTCGTGAACAAGATAATTAATAAGTGTACAATTGTAACCAAACTTACCTTGAATCAACTGTGTATCATGAATTTGTCAAAATTCGTCAAAAAAGCTCAGAATATGAACACAAAATTCAACATATAGAGTGAACGAAACTAAAATCCGATCGCCTGAATGGAACCAAAACATCGAGGTGCATATTTTTCGTGTATTACTTATCATTCCGAGCTCGGGCTTATCTGCACCCGGTAAACAGTGAATTCAAATAAAATACTATTTTTAATAATAATCTGTCTTTTTTGCATGGAAACTGTTTGAGTACGTGAGTTTCGTGCCAATTTTCAACGCATTCGGACATCTGAGTAGCTCTCAGACCAAAAATGGGTCTAAACAGTGCACAAACAATAAACATTTTCACAAATAATAAATTTATCTTTTCGCTGAAAGCTACCCAGATGTTCAAATGCGCTGAAATTTGACACGGACATCATACACTCAAGAATCTTTCACCAAGAGAAAACCGGAATTTTTGAATTCTTTTTACTATTTTAAACAAAAAATTTACTGTTTGCTCACGGGCTCATCTGAGCCTTGGAGCCAAAACGCCCTGTCACAGCCATTTTGCGGTTTTTTTTTCTCCTTGCTTATAACCTTATAAAAAGTAAGAAAACTGTTTGCTCACATAAAAAATTACTAAGAAAAGAGGATCCTTTGACCCCCATCGTACGTGCAGGAAATGTATAGCATGATGGTTCCTCTGTTTCACAATGTTTGGAGAGTTGGAGTCCAACAGCAGCCAGCGATCGAGCTTCCACAAGCAAAGCAAAACAATCTCTCAATGCAATCAATCATTTTTCCATTTTATACACAAAGAGAACAAAAAATGCTGCTGTGGAGCTGCATGCTCTTTCTTACAGTGGAACCTGGAACAAGCTGCCTCGTATTGACACGGAGAGAAGACAGAGAAGGGACGGAGGCAATGATGGGAGGTCGCTGCCGTAAGCAAAGGTTTATTTAGCAGACGCAGGAAGGCAGGGTGAAGCCGTGGCACATGTAGGCCAGCACGATGTATATGATCGCCAGTAGGATGAGTATCACCGCGGCTCTGCAACGCAAACAGACAAGTCAACAAGAGTTAAATTTTACTGGTGAAGGTAAAACTGTTGCTCATTGGTGAGAGAAACATCTAAGAAGGAACTCTTTGAGCACACCCGTTCTACCTGCCACAGATTCGGCGCCTCTAGTAACTAGATGCAAAAAAGAAGTTACTAGATTAGTTA
This sequence comes from Aegilops tauschii subsp. strangulata, assembly GCF_002575655.3. NCBI lineage: Eukaryota > Viridiplantae > Streptophyta > Magnoliopsida > Poales > Poaceae > Aegilops > Aegilops tauschii. Next base: position 474,590,608 of record NC_053040.3, read on the forward strand.
AATAAAAACAGCATAATCAGATTTCTAATGACAATCCTCCGCATAAAAGAAAAAGATTTCTATTGACAAATGTTTTGTGGATACAATGATCTTCTTTTTTCCTGCTAACATTGAAAGGCTCCAGTCAATGTTGCACGTCGAGACTCGAAAATGCAATGTAGTATAGACGGAGGGACTAACTATCCACAACCATGTTAATTGTTGGAGTCGACCGCTTAATTAATCTCAAGAGGCAAGATTGGAGATGTGCGACAATTGGGGTTGACCGCTTAAGGGTGCTGCCAATGCATCGGTGCTTGTGCTAAGCACATTAAATAGCTTAGCAACTATACTCTTCAATGTATAGGTGGTTAGCTTCTTGTAGCTAAGCTTTCTTCCTTTAAATGATTTAGCAACTAAATTTTTTCATGCATTGATGGGCTTCTTTCATTTAAATGTTTTGTCTAGACTCACGCGCTTGGCATTGTTTCTTTCTGAGGTCATCACACTCATCTCTCTTCTCTTAATTAACTTGTCACATCAGATTTTTCGTCTACATAACAGGTTTAGTACATGTACAAGGTGGAGCACTGGGAGAGGCCTAATTAATCTCAAGAGGCACAAGATTGAAGATGTGCGACAATCTGTGCCCATTTAATTATTATTAGACCACGAAAACTCACAATTTTTTTGAGAATGAAAGCGAGATTTTGAAAAGGAAAAGTAGTGGCTGAACCCACTCTCGGTGCACCAATGCAAAAATATATACCAAAACATTTTGAAAAATCTGAATTTTGTGGCAATGATTATCAACAGATGATAGAGAGGCTTGTCAAGTTTGGTGGTCAAATGACATCCGAGGAGAACTATACAAATTTTGGTCAAACAGTGCACATACATTTTGAGTAATTTTGTCTTTTTTGTATAGAGCTCCTCGCATGTATTTTGACCACCAAAATTACAAACCTCTCTAACATTTGTTGATGATCATTCCCACAAAGTTTGAGATTTTTTCGAAAAGTTTTGATATGTTTTCTTGCGCATGGTGCACCAAGGATGGGTGTAGAAAAACCACTCTCGAAAAAGGGAAAGTAGTGGCTGAACCCACGCTCCGTGCACCCATCCTTTTGAAAACTAAAGTTTATAATCAAAGCGCTCGACCAAAATTAGTTCAGAGGACATTTGCTTACGTGAGCTTCACGTTTCTCCACCACACAGTGTTCCTGAAACGCCGAGCTTGCCGCTTGAACCGCATCGTGTTTCCTTGCATAGTTGTTGTCTTGTCAACCAACATCTCCAGACGATCGCCTCTCTCGAGCACCTTGTCGATGTTATCGATCATAATACTCCGCACCTGCAAGGGAACAATAACTCAACAAACAACCGTTGAATTACGAGATAAATATCTAGGGCTACTGAAATCCAGAGCAAGAGCAAGGAATGTAACAGGGTCCACATTAATTCCATAAATTTCTCATCTTTGTGAACGAACTGTAAGTTAGCATGGGCTCTCTTGTCACATAAAGCAGATGAGGGTCACACACTTGAATTGCGCTAAGATTGTACTTGCTGGAAGGGAAGGATATACAAGAGAAACAACATAAGGCAATACCTGATCCATTTCACCCTTCATGCGGGTTATGCAATCGGCATTGGGGTCGTTCGAGTAATAGTCCATTTGCTTGCTCAAAACCCTCGAGAACTCGTCGTTCATCGCGTAAGCAAGAGCCGTGAGAGCTGCACGACCATACGTCTTGACAAACTTTCCATGGATATCTTCAAGAAACGCGAAGGGAATCCGTCCTGCAACATAGAGGAAGGTAGAGTTATCAACAAAAAGTTCTTGCAAAGAACTACGGATTATTATGCGATTGCTATCAATGTTAGCATCACGAAATGAGAATATAGTTATCATCCAGACCAAGTCGACTAGGAATTAATCTTTTTGCACGAACCGTTGAAGTTTTAGTGCCAAATACCAAGTGATACCACATCATCTTTTGGTCAACTGATAAATGAAGTGTTTATTAGTCCCAATGCTCGACGTCGAATGCAATGTAAAATCGGTGGGAATTTGGCAATTAATAATTAGCATGGTCAAACAAGTTGCAAACCCAATGGATCAATCTCCACATTAGGCTCTCGTAATGGTAGTATCATAGCTTATAATGCATGCCAGCTAGACCATTTCATGAGTTGATATAAAATTAAGCGGAGAAAGAGAATGTTGAGTATCATATCATAATACCGTATCATAATAAATATTGCAGGTTTTTTGCCCGTGCCCCCGTCATACACGTTTTTGGCCCATGCCGCTGTTTGTGGCCTCGTCAGGGGTTTTGCCCTGTTTTTCATGGCGCACGTGCAATTTTGTTCCCAACCGCTGTTGGACACGTTTTTTATGTGTGTTACTATGTGTCTTGCATGACAATAAATAACGTAATCTATAATATTATGCATTACAAATGTAATATCGTACACTATTAACTATTAGTATCATATGCATGATACTAACCACTGCGGACAGCCTTGGCACTCCACCCACACATGTTTCCACATGGCTTGTCGATCTGTAGTTGTTGCAATCACATCCACGAAACCCGCCCCAGATCCGGCCGCGAGACTTAATTATCGAAGAGGATGAGGTGCCTCGTCCACATGGGAATTATTCCGGCCGGCTCATCCACTCTTGATGCCTTGATCGCACGAATTCAATTCACCATAGGTAGGCGGCGATGCATTTTTTGAAAATTAATGGGCCGAGGAAGAGGACGGTGATTGATGAATTCCCGTCAATCAATATATGCATGGCGATGATTGTTGTAATGTGCTAGTAGTATACGATGACTTACGTCCTGACGCGGCGGTGGCGTCGTCGTCGGTCATGCAGAGCGCGGTGAGGCCGTCGGCGCGCATGACGTGGAAGACGTAGAGGCCCTGGGTGTAGGAGACGCGGCAGTCGGCGGCGGCGCCTCCGACGGCGGCGTGGAGGCGCTCGAGGATCTGCCGCGCGACGGCGCCGGCGTTGGTGGTGGTGCCCCCCGCGCCGTGCTCCGCCAGCACCGCCGCGCCCCGCGCCACCACCGCGTACTGGATCTTCTTTCCCATGGCCGCCCGCGATCACCCAACGAGAACGAGGGACGGGACGATCGATCCCTCCTCCGTCCGCCTCCCGCACGAGGAGGAGAAAACCGAGAAGAGGAGAGGAGAGGAGAGGCGCCGCGGCTGTTTGACACGGGCACGATCGCCTCCGCGATACGTCGTAGGAGTACTATACTCTAAGTAGGAGTAGTAATGGTGGTACGCCGTGATGCACATGCATGCGCGCGCGGGCGGTTTACTTTTCGGGGCCCGGCGGGCACGGGTGCGTGGAGCACGCTTTTAGTTTCGGGCCCGTCCCGTGCGTTCGAGCGATTGACTAGTTGGTTGTGTGAACGAATCTCTCAGTTTCAGGGCTGAGTTCCCTCCGTGCACGATACAACTACGAGCCGAGCCCGAGACGCGTATGCCATCGTAGTGTTTCCTTTGCGGTTTTTGCTGACGAGGGCACATGTTCAAAACTATTATCTAGTCCATGTTTTCTTTCTTCGAGAAAACATTTTTAATTTATCCATCTTCAATCATAGTAGTGCAACAAAAACTAAAAATAATAAAAGTACATACGTATCCGTAGACCACCTAGCGACGACTAGAAGCCTTGAAGCGAGCCGAAGGCGCGCAACCGTCATCGCCCCTCCTTCGCCGGAGCTGGGCAAAACTTGTTGTAGTAGATAGTCAGAAAGTCATTGTGCTAATCATAGGACCAACGCATCAGAACAGCAGCCGCCGCCAATGAGGAGACACGTAGATCGAAAGGATCCAACCTGCAGATACACGAACGCAGACTGGATCCGAGTAGATCCACTAAATAAGGCCGGGCAGGCAAAATCCTGGGGCCTGTGCGAAACTCTAAAACAGGGCCCTATCTCACACACACAAAAAACTAATAAACAATTCTAATGTGTATGCCATAATATTTTACATAACAATTGAATATATTAAGAATCATACGTATTTAACTCCAAGTTGCTTAATGTTTATTTGAACATCATCATTCTTTTTGTGTTCTTTGAAATGAAACCTTCAATGATATCCTCATAGTCAGTCTTCTCCAACACTTCGCTCTCAAGTGCTATTGTGGCCAAATTATTGAGTCTTTGTTGTGTCATTATAGTACACATATAGGACTTAAGAATAGATCCACTTTAGTTAAGATTTAATAGCTTCATTTTTTTCTCAATCTTTGCCAATAAGGTGAACCGTGTAACTCACCCAGTCTATACGGTGATCGTTTGTCGAGGAGGCGAGAACCGGTCGCTAGACCCTAGGAACCCTTGCCAAAATTTAGTTACTCTAAAAGTGTTTTTGATATTAGTGTAGTGTCAAAAACGCTCCTATATTATGGGAGGGCGGGGGGCAGGATTTAGTGGCCAAAATTGATCAGAAATTCATGTCGCAAGTTCGCCACCGAAGAAATACACAACATGAGTCAAAAAGAGGACCGACTCACTAGGCCGCAGGCGGCCTATTACGATCGGAGGAACAGTCGCCCATCGCCGGCGCTGGAAGGCAACGATCGATTTTTCCTAGTATTAGGCTATTAGCGTTCTGGAATTGCGAGGCAGCACGGACGGGAATCTGGTCGCGATCGTCGCGAACTCGCAATGTTAGGTGGTGCTAGCTGGAATAACGAGCAACGCACGCTCACCAGGCCACGGTCGATTTTTTTTTCCGAGTGAAAGCCACGATCTGCTCGTTGAACTAAGGGCATGTACAATGATAATATATTTTTTAAAGGAAACAATGATGCTATCTTAGAAGTGCCACATAGGATAAATGCTGAAGTAAAAGAAGAGAATTCATAAGAAAAAAGGTTTGTCTTCTCTTATTTAAGAAATGATCTCTTAACACAATTTGTCTCACCACGTTTTTAGGAATTGCTAGTTATTAAAGATAAGGCTAAGAGATAACCCATTGTAGACATTCTTTTATCGTCATCTAAATTCCATGCAAGAATTAAGATAACACTGTCTTATCAACTACTATACATGCTCTAATAGTATATAGGCCTATCTAAAAATTTTGGGCCCCCAAAATTTATGGGCCCTATGCGGGCTGCACAATGTGCACACCTATAGGCCTGGCCCTGACACTAAAGACAATCACCGATCGAATCCCGCGAGATCTGCCGGATACACACCTCCACACGCTCTCTGACGATGCCAGATGCACCACCGAGATGGAGCTGGGCAGGGAGAACTTTATTCCATCATTAGGGAGTCGCTGCCGTCTCAACTTCCTGAGACGGACACAAACCGTAACAAAACTTAGAAAAACATCTAAAAATGGAACCCTCTCGTCGGCAAGGGCGGGGATCCAGCACGCCTCCATGGGGCCATTGGAGACTAGACAGACCAGCGGCGGTGCCGACGGGACGCAGAGGAACCCTAAGCTTTTTTTGGAGAGGTAGCGGCGGCTGGGTGTCTACTCTAGTCCATGTCTATTATGGTAAAGCCACTACACAGCTCATTAACCCATTAAAGTGCTTTTTATTGTTTGGTGATGCATGACCACATGACACGATAACAGGTTACCTCTCTTGGATTTGAAGAGAAATACTTGGGTCTATCCACCCCTGGCGTAAGTATGACAAAAGGGAAATTTTAGAATTTCCAAGTTAAATTAACATAAAAATTGTTTGCTTTTGATGACCTACACCGAATGGTCCGTAACTACCATTGAGGGGCCGAAAAGGGTAAGTGGAAAACACATTGGCATGCTTGGGACAAAATGACAAGGCGAAAGTCTCTATTCTAGGCTTTTGAAGGCAAAATATTACCCAAATGGCCACTATTTTCACAGCCAACCCCTCTTCAACCTGGCAAGCTGTTAGTTATGGTTTGGACCTTATGAAGAAGGGACTTGTTTGAAGGATTGCTAATGACCAGAATGACCGCATTTGGCGAGATAGATGGGGTGATGCATGAACCTACGGGCTTTCTAATATCGTGCAAGTGACGTTGCAGGTTCAAATGGGTGTCAGCGCTTATGGACCATAATGGATTGTGGGACCTCATAAAACCGCAACAATTCTTCTCGCCCGTGGACGTATGTGAAATTCGGAAAATTCATCCATCCCGTCGACTTGGTGACGACTTTATTGCCTGGGCGCCAGAGAAGTCAGGTGTTTTCTCTGTTCGAAGTGCATATCGGCTTGCTTTGGATGAATTGCATAACATCGCGGTTGTAACCTCCAATAGACAAGCTGATGGGACTCATGATGGAAGGAAGGCCATATGGTCACAGCGGTGCCATCTGAAGTCCTCAATTTTGCATGGACACTTGCAACTAATTCACTTGCAACATGGAGATATAAACATAAAGGGTGTGTTTGCTTTGTGTCACGGGGTGGAATGGAACGGGTCAACCCCGCCGCTGACCCTCGTTCTCATGTCCAGTAGTCAAGTGGAACCGGAACCCATCCGTTCTACAAAATTTACATACGCAAGTTATATGATGATGATAGATCTTTGTTGTTGATAACTATATATGCTTGTGAGTGAATTTATAAATAATCTGCACTACAAATACAATTATAATATGTTGAAAATTTGTATAGTTTGCTGTTAAACATATAAAAAGTTATAATTGTTCAAATGGATGTGAGAATAATCTCACAAGTGGTGAAGAACCAAATCCATTCCACTTCATCTATTCAACCAAACACTGAAACATAACCGTTCCGTCCACCTATTTTGCTCAACCAAACGCCGGAATGGAACCATGACATTCCATTCCACTTTGTTCCCAAACCAAACACACCCAAACATAATCTTGAGACTACTTCTACATGCATGTCTGATTTGCAGTTCCGAAGAGGAAGATTCTTTCCATACCTTCTGTAGTGCACCAATGCAAAATGGTTGTGGCAAGCAATGGCTGCTGAATGGGAACTCCCAGATGTTACAAATATACTACCTAAAAGCATAGAATGGTTTGTTCAACTCATCTCCGATCTAAATGAACCAGTACGGTTATGCCTGCTAATGCTACTTTGGAAATTTTGGCACGAACGGAATGAGTTATTCCACCACAAACTGGCGCCACCAGTCAATGTGACCTGCAAATTTTTAACTAGATATGTCGCCTCTCTGAATTCCATTGCTACTGATCCGACGACATACCTATCCAAAGGCAAGTACCCTGCTCAGGTGGTTCCCATTGATTGCGCCTACATGCAACATAAAGCACTCGGAATCCAATCCATGGCCTCCCCCGGCATCTGGTCGTGTGAAGCTAAACATTGACAGGTCTATTCAAAATGGTGTCACTGGCACATGTATGATCTTAAGAGATCATGATGGTAGCATCATTTTCAGCTCTTGTAGGCATTTACTTTCTTGCAAAGAGGCGCTTGAGACTGATATTCTTGCTATACGGGAAGGGGGACTCATGCTTGCCCTGAAGTGGAGCAACCTATCATCTATAAGTAATCTGATAGCCTGGAAGCTGTCAAGAGGGTGCAAAGTGGAGATATCAGTAGATCAAAGTATGCCTTTCTGATAAAGGAGATCAAAGATAGTTTGATGGAGTATAATTTGTGTATTACTCATGTTGCCAACAAAAAACTTTGTTAGTCGTTTCTTGGCGAATTTTGGAAGATCACAATGCCGAACTGTTGTGTGGCTTGGGTCTGGTCCAAATGAACTACTAGACATTGCTGTTGTGGTTGTAATCTTTGATTTGAGTAATACAAGTATTATCTCGCAAAAAAATTGTCTTCACTTCCGTTGAATCTTTTGTCTGTCTAACCTTTGCTTCGATTCATGCTAAGAAGAGTTGTGAAGTTATCTTTATCAACTTTGGGCCCACACTTTTGTTAGCGGGATGATTTTGGCTCATTGACTTTTTGTGCCTGATTTTGATTTTCTTTCCTGGCTTATCCCTTCACAAATTTTTAGGCGGTAGTTCATTCTTTGAGTGGAGAATGCAGTGGAGAGGGAGAGAGAGAGGGAGAGGGAGAGGGAAATGGAAGAGAGCGATTTACATGGCGATTTCTACAATGGATCCCATGGCGGCTACGAGCTCCCGATCCTTTCATTCTTGAATTATTCTTTCCAAACCGTTGATTTTGAGTTCATATAAGTGATTTGTTTTTGTTGGCATAGTTTCCCTTTTATTTTAGCTGACTCGCTATTTCTGGATCCAGTTCTTTGATTCCCCATTTCCCTATTCATGTAGCTGTGCGATTTTGCACTTGGTGACAATCTAGGTGTGCGATTTGCGCCTGGTTTTTTTACTTATGTAGCTTGATGAGTTGTGTAATTCAAGGATATTTCTGAGCTTGTGGTTGTTGATGATTTTTGTGAGCCCGCATTGTTCTTTGAAAATCTCGAACCGGTAAGGAGGTGAAGGAGTTCATGTAGTTAGATCCTCCCTCCCCTACAGTTTGTAGGTTCACCATCTTTGTCGTCTACACTAATAATTGTTGGAAATATTCCCTAGAGGCAATAATATTTGTATTATATATATTTCTATATTCATAATTATAGAGTTTATATTCTATGCTATAACTGCTATGATCCTGGGATATGCGGTTCAATCAAAAATTCATATACACGTAAGGTTCCTAGTCTTGTCTCTAGGACTAGCTCAAGTCTTGTTGGTGATCACATTTTCCAGATCTTAGAATATTGTTAAAGTGTAACGATGGTCCTAAAACAACATTGAGATTGTGACGTTGGAAGAACGATTATATTGAATCGATCCAATCTTGTCTGTAATCAATTATAATAACTTGGAGTGTTAGTGTGTGAATTTGCTCCTTGGACCATGAGAGTACTGTAGTCACTTCTTACCATACGGTGAGCTTTGGGGTTGCTCAAACGCCACCTGTAACACAGGGATCACAACGACAAGTTACATGTTGATCGGAAAGTTTGACAAGGGACTAAATAGCTCGAGAGTGAGATTTGCTCCTTAGACGATGGAAAGATATTCTTAGGGCCCTCTCGGTATGATGGCATCAGTCACCGTTTGGTCAGACACAGGTGACTACGTCACAGGGATGCCGGAACACAATAACGAGAAAGACGAACAAAACCAGTGACGAGGATTTTAGTATAGTGAGCATGGTGATGACTCTTGAGGATACCGATGCATCTTGGATTTTGTGAAGTGTCGCAAAGCAAAGGGATTATCACATGATAACCAAAGGTTCACTTGAATATCATTCTTGTTCTTGTAGGGATCGATATAGACGTCCACAGTTCCGTTGTTGGTCATTGAACGAACTATTTTGTTCATGTCTATGAGTTACCGAACCTACATGATCACAAGCTTAAGAAAATCATGATTTGTTGAGTGTTAGTAGGACGGGAGTAATGAGAATATATCTTTGGAATTGTTTCATTAATATACGGAATAGTTCCGAGAGGATCCAGAAGCATTTCAGGGTCACCGGAAGGGTTTCAGTGAATATTGGGTAGGGTATTACCGATAAATAATATATAGGTCGAAAATGTTTCCGGGATGTTAAATTATATGTATATATCTATATATATTATATAATGGTCTGAAAATATTTAGAACTATTTTATATTTAATTTAATATCAACGGGTATTAAAAGGCCAAGAGGTGGAAGACAATTTGGGCCAAAAAGGCCCAAGTGGAAAAGTGCCTCCTTCCTTTGGGGAAGGGGAGGAGTCACACTCCTCCTCCCCTAGGCCGGTGCACCAAGGGGGAAGTCCCCCTTGGTGGCAGCCCTCCCTCTCCCTCCAACCTATATATACTAGGGATTTAAATCTTTTGTATACACAAGTTTTGGAGTCTACTCTAGTTCAAGTTGGTCCTACTTGACTAATTAGAGCTAGGCTAATCCTTTTGTCCTCATAATTAGAAGCCCAATATGGTTCTAATATCCTCCCTCTAATTCTCCGGAGACGATTAGCTCTGGAGGACGAAGCGCTGCCGGATCATGAAGGATGCACGCTTGCAACCAAGTAGAGATGTCGTGCTTTCGATCTTCGGTTCAAGGGACTGTTCATGGTGTTGGGAATCGTAGCATAATTTTAAAATTTTCCTACGCTCACCAAGATGCATCTATGGAGTCTACTAGCAACGAGGGGAAAGGAGTGCATCTACGTACCCTTGTAGATCGCGAGCGGAAGCGTTCCAATGAACGTGGATGACAGAGTCGTACTCGCCGTGATCCAAATCACCGATGACCGAGTGCCGAACGGACGGCACCTCCGCGTTCAACACACGTACGGTGCAGCGACGTCTCCTCCTTCTTGATCCAGCAAGGGGGAAGGAGAGGTTGATGGAGATCCAACAGCACGACGGCGTGGTGGTGGATGTAGCGGTTCTCCGGCAGGGCTTCGCCGAGCTTCTGCGAGAGAGAGAGAGAGGTGTTGCAGGGGAGGAGGGAGGCGCCCAAGGCTGTAGGTTGCTGCCCTCCCTCCCCCCCCCTTTATATAGGCCCCCTTGGGAGGGGGGGGCGGCCAAAACCCATCTAGGGTTGGGGGGCGGCGGCCAAGGGGTGGAAAGGGGTGCCTTGCCCCCCAAGGCAAGGGGGAAGCTCCCCCCTAGGGTTCCCAACCCTAGGCGCATGGGGGGAGGCCCAAGGGGGGCGCCCCAGCCCACTAAGGGCTGGTTCCCTTCCACTTTCAGCCCACGGGGCCCTCCGGGACAGGTGGCCCCACCCGGTGGACCCCCGGGACCCTTCCGGTGGTCCCGGTACAATACCGGTAACCCCCAAAACTTTCCCGATGGCCGAAACTTGACTTCCTATATATAATTCTTCACCTCCGGACCATTCCGGAACCTCTCGTGACGTCCGGGATCTCATCCGGGACTCCGAACAACTTTCGGGTTTCCGCATACATATATCTCTACAACCCTAGCGTCACCGGACCTTAAGTGTGTAGACCCTACGGGTTCGGGAGACATGCAGACATGACCGAGACGCCTCTCCGGTCAATAACCAACAGCGGGATCTGGATACCCATGTTGGCTCCCACATGTTCCACGATGATCTCATCGGATGAACCACGGTGTCGAGGATTCAATCAATCTGTATGCAATTCCCTTTGTCAATCGGTATGTTACTTGCCCGAGATTCGATCGTCGGTATCCCAATACCTTGTTCAATCTCGTTACCGGCAAGTCTCTTTACTCGTACCGCAATGCATGATCCCGTGACTAACGCCTTAGTCACATTGAGCTCATTATGATGATGCATTACCGAGTGGGCCCAGAGATACCTCTCCGTCACACGGAGTGACAAATCCCAGTCTCGATCCGTGCCAACCCAACAGACACTTTCGGAGATACCCGTAGTGCACCTTTATAGTCACCCAGTTACGTTGTGACGTTTGGCACACCCAAAGCACTCCTACGGTATCCGGGAGTTGCACGATCTCATGGTCTAAGGAAAAGATACTTGACATTGGAAAAGCTTTAGCAAACGAAACTACACGATCTTTTATGCTATGCTTAGGATTGGGTCTTGTCCATCACATCATTCTCCTAATGATGTGATCCCGTTATCAATGACATCCAATGTCCATAGTCAGGAAACCATGACTATCTGTTGATCAACGAGCTAGTCAACTAGAGGCTTACTAGGGACACATTGTGGTCTATGTATTCACACATGTATTACGATTTCCGGATAATACAATTATAGCATGAATAATAGACAATTACCATGAACAAAGAAATATAATAATAACCATTTATTATTGCCTCTAGGGCATATTTCCAACAGTCTCCCACTTGCACTAGAGTCAATAATCTAGTTACATTGTGATGAATCGAACACCCATTGCGTCCTGGTGTTGATCATGTTTTGCTCTAGGGAGAGGTTTAGTCAACGGATCTGCTACATTCAGGTCCGTATGTACTTTACAAATATCTATGTCTCCATTTTGAACACTTTCACGAATGGAGTTGAAGCGACGCTTGATATGCCTGGTCTTCCTGTGAAACCTGGGCTCCTTCGCAAGGGCAATAGCTCCAGTGTTGTCACAGAAGAGAGTCATTGGACCCGACGCATTGGGAATCACCCCTAGGTCGGTAATGAACTCCTTCATCCAGACTGCTTCCTGTGCTGCCTCCGAGGCTGCCATGTACTCCGCTTCACATGTAGATCTCGCCACGACGCTTTGCTTGCAACTGCACCAGCTTACTGCTCCTCCATTCAAAATATACACATATCCGGTTTGTGACTTCGAGTCATCCAGATCTGTGCCGAAGCTAGCGTCGACGTAACCCTTTACGACAAGCTCTTCGTCACCTCCATAAACGAGAAACATATCCTTAGTCCTCTTCAGGTACTTCAGGATATTCTTGACTGCTGTCCAGTGTTCCATGCCGGGATTACTTTGGTACCTTCCTACCAAACTTACGGCAAGGTTTACATCAGGTCTGGTACACAGCATGGCATACATAATAGACCCTATGGCCGAGGCATAGGGGATGACACTCATCTTTTCTCTATCTTCTGTCGTGGTCGGGCATTGAGCCGTGCTCAATTGCACACCTTGCAATACAGGCAAGAACCCCTTCTTGGACTGATCCATACTGAACTTCTTCAATATCTTGTCAAGGTATGTACTCTGTGAAAGACCAATGAGGCGTCTTGATCTATCTCTATAGATCTTGATGCCTAATATATAAGCAGCTTCTCCAAGGTCCTTCATTGAAAAACACTTATTCAAATAGGCCTTTATACTTTCCAAGAATTCTATATCATTTCCCATCAATAATATGTCATCCACATATAATATGAGAAATGCTACAGAGCTCCCACTCACTTTCTTGTAAACACAGGCTTCTCCATAAGTCTGTGTAAACCCAAACGCTTTGATCATCTCATCAAAGCGAATGTTCCAACTCCGAGATGCTTGCACCAGCCCATAGATTGAGCGCTAGAGCTTGCATACTTTGTTAGCATTCTTAGGATCGACAAAACCTTCCGGCTGCATCATATACAACTCTTCCTTAAGGAAGCCGTTAAGGAATGCCGTTTTGACGTCCATCTGCCATATCACATAGTCATAGTATGCGGCAATTGCTAACATGATTCGGACGGACTTCAGCTTCGCTACGGGTGAGAAAGTCTCATCGTAGTCAACCCCTTGAACTTGTCGATAACCCTTAGCGACAAGTCGAGCTTTGTAGATGGTCACATTACCATCCGCGTCCGTCTTCTTCTTAAAGATCCATTTGTTTTCTATGGCTCGCCGCTCATCGGGCAAGTCAGTCAAAGTCCATACTTTGTTTTCATACATGGATTCTATCTCGGATTTCATGGCTTCTAGCCATTTGTCGGAATCCGGGCCTGCCATCGCTTCTTCATAGTTCGAAGGTTCACCGTTGTCTAACAACATGATTTCCAGGACAGGGTTGCCGTACCACTCTGGTGCGGAACGTGTCCTTGTGGACCTACGAAGTTCAGTAACTTGATCCGAAGCTTCATGATCATCATCATTAACTTCCTCCCCAGTCGGTGTAGGCACCACAGGAACACTTTCCCGCGCTGCGCTACTTTCCGGTTCGGAAGGGGTGACTATCACCTCATCAAGTTCCACTTTCCTCCCACTCAATTCTTTCGAGAGAAACTCCTTCTCTAGAAAGGACCCGTTCTTGGCAACGAAGATCTTGCCTTCGGATCTGAGGTAGAAGGTATACCCAATAGTTTCCTTAGGGTATCCTATGAAGACGCATTTTTCCGATTTGGGTTCGAGCTTTTCAGGTTGAAGTTTCTTGACATAAGCATCGCATCCCCAAACTTTTAGAAATGACAGCTTAGGTTTCTTCCCAAACCATAATTCATACGGTGTCATCTCAACAGATTTCGACGGAGCCCTATTTAAAGTGAATGCGGCAGTCTCTAAAGCATAGCCCCAAAATGAGAGCGGTAAATCGGTAAGAGACATCATAGATCGCACCATATCCAATAGAGTGCGATTACGACGTTCGGACACACCATTTCGCTGAGGTGTTCCAGGCGGCGTGAGTTGTGAAACTATTCCACATTTCCTTAAGTGTGTACCAAATTCTTGACTTAAATATTCTCCACCACGATCTGATCGTAAGAATTTTATTTTCCTGTCACGTTGATTCTCAACCTCACTCTGAAATTCCTTAAACTTTTCAAAAGTTTCAGACTTGTGCTTCATTAGGTAGACATACCCATATCTACTTAAATCATCAGTGAGAGTGAGAACATAACGATATCCTCCGCGAGCCTCAACACTCATTGGACCGCACACATCGGTATGTATGATTTCCAATAAGTTGGTTGCTCGCTTCATTGTTCTGGAGAACGGAGTCTTGGTCATCTTACCCATGAGGCATGGTTCGCACGTGTCAAATGATTCGTAATCAAGAGACTCCAAAAGTCCATCTGCATGGAGCTTCTTCATGCGCTTGACACCAATGTGACCAAGGCGGCAGTGCCACAAGTATGTGGGACTATCGTTATCAACTTTACATCTTTTGGTATTCACACTATGAACATGTGTAACATCACGTTCGAGATTCATCAAAAATAAACCATTGACCAGTGGGGCATGACCATAAAACATATCTCTCAAATAAATAGAACAACCATTATTCTCGGATTTAAATGAGTAGCCATCTCGAATTAAACGAGATCCAGATACAATGTTCATGCTCAAAGCTGGCACTAAATAACAATTATTGAGGTTTAAAACTAATCCCGTGGGTAGATGTAGAGGTAGCGTGCCGACGGCGATCACATCGACCTTGGAACCATTCCCGACGCGCATCGTCACCTCGTCCTTCGCCAGTCTCCGTTTATTCCGTAGTTCCTGTTTTGAGTTACAAATATGAGCAACCGCACCGGTATCAAATACCCAGGAGCTACTACGAGTACTGGTAAGGTACACATCAGTTACATGTATATCACATATACCTTTGGTGTTGCCGGCCTTCTTCTTGTCTGCTAAGTATTTGGGGCAGTTCCGCTTCCAGTGACCACTTCCCTTGCAATAAAAGCACTCAGTCTCGGGCTTGGGTCCATTCTTCGACTTCTTCCCAGTGACTGGCTTACCGGGCGCGGCAACTCCCTTGCCGTCCTTCTTGAAGTTCTTCTTACCCTTGCCCTTCTTGAACTTAGTGGTTTTATTCACCATCAACACTTGATGTTCTTTTCTGATCTCCACCTCTGCTGATTTCAGCATTGAATATACCTCAGGGATGGTCTTTTCCATCCCCTGCATATTGAAGTTCATCACAAAGCTCTTGTAGCTTGGTGGAAGCGACTGGAGGATTCTGTCAATGACCGCGTCATCCGGGAGATTAACTCCCAGCTGAGTTAAGCGGTTGTGCAACCCAGACATTCTGAGTATGTGCTCACTAACAGAACTGTTCTCCTCCATCTTACAGCTGAAGAACTTGTCAGAGACATCATATCTCTCGACCCGGGCATGAGCTTGGAAAACCATTTTCAGCTCCTCGAACATCTCGTATGCTCCATGTTTCTCAAAACGCTTTTGGAGACCCGGTTCTAAGCTGTAAAGCATGCCGCACTGAACGAGGGAGTAATCATCAGCACGTGTTTGCCAAGCGTTCATAACGTCTTGGTTCTCAGGGATTGGTGCTTCACCTAGCGGTGCTTCTAAGACATAATATTTCTTGGCTACTATGAGGATGAGCCTCAGGTTCCGGACCCAGTCCGTATAATTGCTGCCATCATCTTTCAGCTTGGTTTTCTCTAGGAACGCGTTGAAATTGAGGACAACGTTGGCCATTTGATCTACAAGACATAGTGTAAAGATTTTAGACTAAGTTCATGATAATTAAGTTCATCTAATCAAATTATTTAATGAACTCCCACTCAGATAGACATCCCTCTAGTCATCTAAGTGAAACATGATCCGAGTCAACTAGGCCGTGTCCGATCATCACGTGAGACGGACTAGTCAAGATCGGTGAACATCTCCATGTTGATCGTATCTTCTATACGAATCATGCTCGACCTTTCGGTCCTCCGTGTTCCGAGGCCATGTCTGTACATGCTAGGCTCGTCAAGTTAACCTAAGTGTTTTGCGTGTGTTCCGAGGCCATGTCTGTACATGCTAGGCTTGTCAACACCCGTTGTATTCGAACGTTAGAATCTATCACACCCGATCATCACGTGGTGCTTCGAAACAACGAACCTTCGCAACGGTGCACAGTTAGGGTGAACACTTTCTTGAAATTATTATAAGGGATCATCTTACTTACTACCGTCGTTCTAAGCAAATAAGATGCAAAAACATGATAAACATCACATGCAATCAAATAGTGACATGATATGGCCAATATCATTATGCTCCTTTGATCTCCATCTTCGGGGCACCATGATCATCTTCGTCACCGGCATGACACCATGATCTCCATCATTGTGTCTTCATGAAGTCGTCACGCCAACGATTACTTCTACTTCTATGGCTAACGCGTTTAGCAACAAAGTAAAGTAATTTACATGGCGTTATTCAATGACACGCAGGTCATACAAAATAATAAAGACAACTCCTATGGCTCCTGCCGGTTGTCATACTCATTGACATGCAAGTCGTGATTCCTATTACAAGAATATGATCAATCTCATACATCACATATATCATTCATCACATCTTCTGGCCATATCACATCACATAGCACTTGCTGCAAAAACAAGTTAGACGTCCTTTAATTGTTGTTGCAAGTTTTTACGTGGTTTGTAGGTTTCTATCAAGAACGTTTCTTACCTACGTATGACCACAACGTGATTTGCCAATTTCTATTTACCCTTCATAAGGACCCTTTTCATCGAATCCGTTCCGACTAAAGTAGGAGAGACAGACACCCGCTAGCCACCTTATGCAACTAGTGCATGTCAGTCGGTGGAACCTGTCTCACGTAAGCGTACGTGTAAGGTCGGTCCGGGCCGCTTCATCCTACAATGCCGCCGAAACAAGAAACGACTAGTAGCGGCAAGAAGAATTGGCAAACTCAACGCCCACAACTGCTTTGTGTTCTACTCGTGCATAGTAACTACGCATAGGCCTGGCTCATGATGCCACTGTTGGGAATCGTAGCATAATTTTAAAATTTTCCTACGCTCACCAAGATGCATCTATGGAGTCTACTAGCAACGAGGGGAAAGGAGTGCATCTACGTACCCTTGTAGATCGCGAGCGGAAGCGTTCCAATGAACGTGGATGACGGAGTCATACTCGCCGTGATCCAAATCACCGATGACCGAGTGCCGAACGGATGGCACCTCCGCGTTCAACACACGTACGGTGCAGCGACGTCTCCTCCTTCTTGATCCAGCAAGGGGGAAGGAGAGGTTGATGGAGATCCAACAGCACGACGGCGTGGTGGTGGATGTAGCGGTTCTCCGGCAGGGCTTCGCCGAGCTTCTGCGAGAGAGAGAGAGAGGTGTTGCAGGGGAGGAGGGAGGCGCCCAAGGCTGTAGGTTGCTGCCCTCCCTCCCCCCCTTTATATAGGCCCCCTTGGGAGGGGGGGCGGCCAAAACCCATCTAGGGTTGGGGGGGCGGCGGCCAAGGGGTGGAAAGGGGTGCCTTGCCTCCCAAGGCAAGGGGGAAGCTCCCCCCCCCTAGGGTTCCCAACCCTAGGCGCATGGGGGGAGGCCCAAGGGGGGTGCCCCAGCCCACTAAGGGCTGGTTCCCTTCCACTTTCAGCCCACGGGGCCCTCCGGGACAGGTGGCCCCACCCGGTGGACCCCCGGGACCCTTCCGGTGGTCCCGGTACAATACCGGTAACCCCCAAAACTTTCCCGGTGGCCGAAACTTGACTTCCTATATATAATTCTTCACCTCCGGACCATTCCGGAACCTCTCGTGACGTCCGGGATCTCATCCGGGACTCCGAACAACTTTCGGGTTTCCGCATACATATATCTCTACAACCCTAGCGTCACCGGACCTTAAGTGTGTAGACCCTACGGGTTCGGGAGACATGCAGACATGACCGAGACGCCTCTCCGGTCAATAACCAACAGCGGGATCTGGATACCCATGTTGGCTCCCACATGTTCCACGATGATCTCATCGGATGAACCACGGTGTCGAGGATTCAATCAATCCGTATGCAATTCCCTTTGTCAATCGGTATGTTACTTGCCCGAGATTCGATCGTCGGTATCCCAATACCTTGTTCAATCTCGTTACCGGCAAGTCTCTTTACTCGTACCACAATACATGATCCCGTGACTAACGCCTTAGTCACATTGAGCTCATTATGATGATGCATTACCGAGTGGGCCCAGAGATACCTCTCCGTCACACGGAGTGACAAATCCCAGTCTCGATCCGTGCCAACCCAACAGACACTTTCGGAGATACCCGTAGTGCACCTTTATAGTCACCCAGTTACGTTGTGACGTTTGGCACACCCAAAGCACTCCTACGGTATCCGGGAGTTGCACGATCTCATGGTCTAAGGAAAAGATACTTGACATTGGAAAATCTTTAGCAAACGAAACTACACGATCTTTTATGCTATGCTTAGGATTGGGTCTTGTCCATCACATCATTCTCCTAATGATGTGATCCCGTTATCAATGACATCCAATGTCCATAGTCAGGAAACCATGACTATCTGTTGATCAACGAGCTAGTCAACTAGAGGCTTACTAGGGACACATTGTGGTCTATGTATTCACACATGTATTACGATTTCCGGATAATACAATTATAGCATGAATAATAGACAATTACCATGAACAAAGAAATATAATAATAACCATTTATTATTGCCTTTAGGGCATATTTCCCACACATGGGCGGTTCGCTGGATCGTTCATCAAAGGTGACGGTAACGATCGTGATCAAAACCCGTTATACATCTTCATATTGATCTTGGGTGTGCGGCGTGATTTTTCTGTTTTCTAATATGTTTCCCAACAGTGGCATCATGAGAAGTTATATGAGTAGGTGCAAGTTGCAATCTAGATCACATGTGATTGTGAGGGTTGATGTTCTTGATATGCTTCAATCAAGTGTAGCTTTAGTTCAATTCATAGATAGCATGTTGTCGCTTTTACAAGGTTCTGCCAATCGATTGGCTCTGGCTGTTGACGATCTGCTAATAGT
Organism: Aegilops tauschii subsp. strangulata; assembly: GCF_002575655.3. Lineage (NCBI taxonomy): Eukaryota > Viridiplantae > Streptophyta > Magnoliopsida > Poales > Poaceae > Aegilops > Aegilops tauschii. The sequence continues at coordinate 474,609,742 of NC_053040.3, forward strand.
TCCTTGGGCTTCACCATAGTTGAGAATAGTGAACCGACGCGTACACAAGAGGGTGCCGTAGATGGATGATCTTCTAGGGGTCACGCGTATTTGACGAAGTTTAGTGTGGGGGATGAGACTTTTAAAGTCTCTTGTTTCACACACCCCAAAACTTAATATAGCATCAAGAATCATTGCCTAAATTGTGGACATAGGTAGCTAGTATCACTTGTTAAAACTGGTTAACCACGTAACTAAATTTTTGCTAAAACCAATTAGAGGACGTCTAACTTGGTTTTGCAGGGTATGCATATGATGTGGTATAACCCTCGTCATGATAATGAGTTTATGTTTGAGATGTTTATATGTTGTAATGTTAAGTGGCCTGCGTGTCACGGCATGATGGCTGGAACCATTAGATTGTCACGTTAATATAAATATCTTAGAGATAGCCAACAGGTTACAGGTGACGATAACAAACATACACGGAGGACCCCGACGAGGAGAACGTGTACTAGGCGTGGGACGAGGAGCTATAATTTCGTGGTACAACAGAAATTCTGAATTTTGGCGCCGCGGCAACATTTTCTGAACGATCGCCACGGCAACATTTTTGAGAAAATGAAGTCTATGCTAGTCCTTGATCTAGATTTCATATTTGAGAAAATGGAAGCTGAGAACCTGCCACATCGACAACCTCACTGGCTACTGTGGTTTTCCTTACCCTAGGCTGCTCAACTTGACTGATACTTATTTGAGTGAGCACACAACTGTCATCTGGCTCAGCACTAATGACAATGTCAGGTTCTTCAGCTTCATCATCAATTCATCATCCAGATCAACTATCTCATTCTCAAAGTCACTACCACTGCTGTTGTACTCACTATCCTGCTCCCCATGGTATTCAACATAAACATCTGCTACATCTCCAACACGGATGCAGTACGACATCCTCACACAAGTATTGTCATCGAATAAGAACATCAAACCATCAGCTAGTTCTTTCCCAGGATGATGAAAATATAACATCATTGATTCCTTGAACTCCAGATGGTCTTTCAAATTCCCTTGAACTTCCTGCAATGATAGCTTGTCTCTCTCGATCTCTGAAATCTTTTCATCTCCACCCACATAATCCAAAACAGGACCATTGTGGATGAACTCGCCTCCAAAATGAAATCTGACGTTCAAGATCTTACTAGGGTCCATTATTTAACCAAAACAAACTTGAATGATAAAAATTGCACAACCCCCCCCCCCCAAACCTAGCTTTATAACCGAAGAAAAGCCCCAATTTTTCTCTCTCAAACCCTAACACTAACAACGGTCAGAGAATAAATTACGGCCACCAGAGGAGGAGTACGCCGGAGATAGTAACTTTGACGTGGCTCATCATCGTGTTGTCATGATCGTCGCCGCTGGAGCCGATCACCCTCCCGTCGCCATTGCCGTCGCTCGAGCAAGGGAATTCCATGGGTCGCCACGAGTGGGGATGGACTGCCCCATGCGCGGGCTGCCTCCGGACTAAGAACAGAGGAGCGCCCTGGGCCGCTATGGGCCATCCCAACTTGTACGCGCCCAACAATGACCAATCCCAATTTCGTTCTGCGACGTCATCAATCCCTGTTTGGAAGTGCGATCAGGGTTCAATTTGACAGTGTTGATTGCTGAGATTTGGAGTTCGGGGTTTGATTTAGCTAACGCCTACGAGTTCAAGGTTTATTTTGGATTATTTCCGTTTTAAGGGGAACATGCACAACTTCCCGAGGGTCGTGCTACCGATCGATCCGACATCTTTAATTGTTTGTTTATTATTCCACGCGAACAGGGTCATGCGAAGCGCGCGAGACGAGGTTTTCCTTCTTTGTTCCTCTCCTCTCCACGCGTGAAGGTGAAATTTTATTGATTGCCTTCGGAAAATGCCCATTTTAAACCTTGAACTTGTAGAGCTTAGCTAAATCAAACCCCTAACTTCGAATCCTGGTCGTTGGCACACCGAACTTATTAATCCCGGTCTAAACCGAACCCTGAAGTTGTTTGGTGCACCGGGAAAGAGACGATCCTAGGATTACATCTCTCATGTCACTCCTTTGGTGGGCCGGTCAGCCTGACAAATAGTCATATTTTTTTTACGAATTTGAAAAAATGCGCATGATTTTGAGAAAAGTCCACAAATCTGAAAAAAGTCCAGAAATTAAAATAAATTCATAAATATGAAAAATCTTCAGGAGTTGTAAAAATGTTCGTGAACTCAATTTCCTTCGCAAATCCGGGAAAAATTAGACCCAAAAAAGATTCTCAAATCTTAAAACTCTTCAGGAGTTTCGAAAAAAATCGCAAAGTCAAAAAACAAACAATTTTTTGAAAAACTGATCAACTTTGAAAAAAATGAACACTTCTGAAACATAAACATTTTTGAGAAAATGGGAACACATTTTGAAACCTGAACAAAATATTAAAGTGCAATTTTTTTATTTATTTTTTAAAATGGCAACAAATTTGGAAATGTGAACAAAATTTGAAGTGCGAAATCTTTTTGAAAATTTTAAAAATAGGATTTTTTTTTAAACTGAGCAAATGTATAAGAAACATGTTTGTGACATCTAAAAAATGTCATATAGCTTTATAAAGTTTCCGTGGCATCTAAAAACCTGAACAAATGTGTAAAAACAATGTAAACAAATGTTTATAGAATTTTATAAAATGTTTATTGTCATTTAAAAATATGAAAATGTGTATTTGAAAAAATTTAACCTTCTGTTCTAAAATGAGTAGAAAACATGTATTTGAAAAAAATATACATAATGTATTTGGAAACTATCGAAGGTGTATCAAAAAATGTTTCATGTGTTCATTACAAATGTACATCGTGTACTGAGAAAAAACAAACATGTGTAATAAATAAAACCGGTTAACGCCGGCAAAGAAATAAAAAATATGAAGAATTCAAGAAAGAAACAAAAGGAAACCGAAAGTATAACAAAGAAGGAAAAACCAACGAAAAGCAGTGAGAAAACAAAGTATAATGAGGAAAAAAGAAAGCCACAAATTGATGAGAAAACAAAGAATAATAGAAAAACAAAGAATAATCTTTTTTTTAGATGAAAACAAAGAATAACCAGACAGAGCGGGTGCGCGAGCGACTGTGCTAATGGGCCGGCCCAATTGACTTGCCACGTCAACAAATCCCATCTAAACACTCTCAACAACTAAAAAAAGAGCTAAACACTCTCAATTGTCTAAAAAAATAAACACTTTCAAGATGCAAAATAGATCGGGACCATAAAGTTTGGTGTGCTGATTTCAAGAATTGGAAGCTTAGAGTTTGATTTAGCTTTCATCTACCAGTGCAAGGTTTGTTTTAAACTTTTTCCCCTCAAATCAAAACACACTAGGAGGTTGTGCCCGCACGACATCCTGATGGCACCGTTGATGCCCTCGTACGTACGTAGTCTAGCACGGCCCCACCGCCCAGGCATTGCATGGCGGTCAATACGTACATGCATGCTAGGGATCTGGTCAGTGTCCAATACCTGGAAAACTGCAACGCCGAGATCCCTGTTTCACCGGGGAACCGAGAATCGAGAGTCAGATCCGATCGCCGAGCCTACCATTACAGATCAAGCCCCCTTTACCCGACTTCCAATTCCATGCCTGCTGCCATGCCAATGTTGCGTCGCGTGCGGTCACGCACGGGCACAACGGCCGGCGTCGACGGCGAGGACCGCCTCAGCGCACTACCCGACGATCTCATCCGCCTCATAGTACGCAGGCTGGACACCCGCACCGCGCTGTCCACCGCCGTCCTGGCCAGGCGTTGGGCGCACATCCCCCGCGATCTGCCGGAGCTCGACTTCAGGGTCAGCGATGTGCTCCCGCCCGAGTACGACCGGACCGTCGCCCTCCGCCGGCGCAACATGCCGCATGACACGTTTCTGGCCGAGATGCTGGACCGTCTCATGGCACGCTGCGAAATCGACACGATCACGGCGTTCATCGACGGCATCACCGGATTCTTGGAAGCGGGCGGTGGCCCTGCTGACGGCGACGCACGTCGGCGCGCCAAGACCCTGCGTCTGGAGTTCTTCCAGGCACACGATGGCGGCTGCGTCGTCGACCGCCTGATTGCCGCCGCGGTAGGCGCATGGGGAGTGGAGGATCTGGAGGTCGTTGCCAGGCAAGCTTCCTGCCATGTCCTTCAGGCGCCGCCATACCGCTTTCCTCACGACCACGACTGCCTCAAGGACGGCCTTCGCAGCTTGACGCTGGGTAACTACTGCACGCTCCCGCCGCTGCATAGGTACGGCGCTCTCACCACGCTGGTCCTGCGAGACATGGCCGCTTCCACGTCCGTCGACGTGTACCAGAGGGTGTTTACTGAGTGCACACGGCTGCAGGTGCTTCACCTGATATCCTGCTGCTGTGCACAGGACTATGTGGTGGTGGACGCGCCGTGTTCAGAGATCAGGGAGCTCATCCTGGACCAGTGCAAGTTCATGGTGATCGAGCTGCGCCACCTTCCAATGCTTGTCAGCCTGGCATGCCGCCTAACCGACACTAAAAGACTCATATTCGGCTCGGTCCCCAGCCTCATGCACACTAACCTCACATTCGCAATAGAAAGCTGGATAGTTCCAAAGCGGTGCACGGATTTCTTCAGCCGGTTCATCGGCGTGTCTCCTACCATGACGAATCTCGTCCTCCGCTTTGCCGGGCTGAGAAGATGGATGGTGCCCACTCCACCGGCCAAGCCATTGCTCAACCTGAAAAAGCTCCTTGTGGCCGATCTGCCTGCGAATTGGAACATCACATGGCCACGTGGCCTCCTGTTGGCCGCGCCCTCACTCGAGGTCCTGCACATTCATGTGCCTTGCTCGGAGGAGGAGCCAACTTACGGGAGCTTGAGAATGACCTCACTCGAGGCGCTTCAGCGCCATCACTGCCTCAAGGAGCTTGCCATTACTGGATTCTTACAGCGCCACATATGGTTTTTGAAGTATGTTGTGAGCGTGTGCACATCGTTGCAACGTGTTATCCTGCTTAAGGATGATGGTCATGTTCGATACAATGGTCTTTGGGATTGGGAGATGATTGGGCAGCAAGCATGTCCTTGGAGCAATGATGATGAATTGGTGGTGAGGAGAATAATCAAATCTGGGTGCAGGCCTCTCGTTGAAGTCACCCTGGGATGATCTTGGCGAGCTTGGCATTGCCGACTTGGAGCGATTCAGAAGGGATCTTCGGCTTCGCTGTCCGTGGTTTGAAAGCGAGGACCCCGATAGGCCTTGTGTGGGATCAAAGCATGTGATGAGGCGGATATTTTTTTTTTATCTTTTTCATGCCTCTATTTCAATTACCCTAACAACGGGAGGAAGGCGCTTTTCTGGCATGGCGACTAGACGGGTAGGGGTCCATCCAACACCTCGCCACGGATCTCTTCAAGATTGCCACCAGGAAGCAAAGGATGGTTTATTTGAAGCTCCGCGCTGAGGGTTGGGTGCATGCAGTCGCAAAAGTTAGCGCCCTCGAGCAACTCAGGTAATTTGTTAGTCTTTGGGGAGTGCTCGCCACCGTCAACCTACAAGCGATCATGATGACGCCATCACCTGGAAGTGGATTGTCAATGTGCTTACTTGTCAATCTCAGCATATAATGTGCAATTTCAGTGTTCCCACCCTTAGTTTTACGCCTCCATTATTTGGAACGCGCACGCGGAGCCTAAATGCAAAATGTTCACCTGGCTTGTGCTTTAATGGGCATATCCTCGCCGCTGATATGCTTGCGGTTCCAGGGTTACCGCATGACCCCATATGCCAACTGTGTCTTCATGCTCCAGCGGAGTGGCCGTCTTCTATACAGTGTAGAATATCTGGAAGAAGGGGAATCGTCGCATTTTCAACAAAACACAAATGACCTACATCAAGGTGGTCGTAATGGCCCTGGAGGATATCAGGCAAAGAGAAAGGGCTTTCGGGTCGCCCAACTGAGCGAGGTCTTTGGATAGATTGTTTGTTTCTTTTTGTCTCTTTTGTGTTTTTGACTCATCCATCAATCTCTTGTACTACATATGTATCTTTCGTCTAAGTGAAAAGGCAGTGCTTTGCCAGTTCCTCAAAGAAAAGAAAATTACTCATCCTTATCTATATTATAGTCTCTCTTTTTTAGAAAATATTGTGTATAGGTTGTTGTTTAAGACTGGAAATCTCCGGTGATTTATCTGAACGTGCCTCCTATGTAAAACAAGTTTGTCCTTTGTTTAGTTTCACCCAACTCATGAGCATTGTCAAATTGTCAAAGAAATGGATCTTGAATATGTGATGGGGTCTATTCATCATTTACTTTGCATTTGAGATACAACTGATCTATGCACAAGTGCAAGTCCTCAGATTAGTTTCACCTGTTGTGCATAGTTGGATTCTCAAACGTAATGGATCTTTTATATGTTGTTCTACCGTTGGGGCAAGTTGGGCAGCCGCTCAATCTTCGCCAAGAAGCTTGAGAGATGTTGGCCCAGGTCATGTGCAAACTTCAACAAACTAGATCGTTTAAAGTTCTAAATTGTATTCATGATGCAGAGGCCGGAGTGACCCTATTTTTTTCTTAAAAAAAGAGTTAATTTCATTTATTTATTTCTTGCGGGAAAACTTTTGATTTATTCATCAAACATCATGGCCATATTAGGACAAAGAAAATCAGACGTAGTAATTACATCCATGTTCGTAGACCACCTACGACGACTACAAGCACTGGAGCAAGCCGAAGACGCACCGCCAAAACGAACCCTCAAACAACCCGCATCCATCAGGACCGCCGGTCCGAATGTGTTTTGCCATCCAACGGGGCCTGTATCCGTCCGCCGATGGGTCCGGATCGTCATTTTTCCAGCAAATCGGAACCAAACCAGGGTTTCAAGTCGTCGCCAATGTGTTGTGCAATCAAGTTGGGCCGTAGTGTTCTGTTTCTGAAGACCCCTTCATTTCTGTTATGCCAGAGATTCACTGCACAAGCTGCCAGTACAATCGGCCACTGATAATGGTTGATGAGTTTGTGTGCTTCATGCGCAAACTATGTCTGGTTAGATGCCTGTCCGGCAACGTGCTGCAGATGTAGAACTTGCCAGCTGTATTGTGTAGTATTGCAGTGCAGCAAAATGTGCTCGATTGATTCAATAGCTGGGCAAATGCCACACCAACATTTTTTAGTACCATTACCGTTGGTGTTTAGACGTCCTTCGGAAAGCAAGCCAGAGGAAAACTCTGTTTTAAAGGAATAGTCGATACTCGATGGCCAGGCGAATTGAGAAAATGAAGTACTTGACATTTGCAGCGCTACCAAATATTCGGCCTGACCTTGTCTCCATGCATTCCTGGAGTGAAATCGAGCAAAATTACTAACAGATGATCCAATTCATTCGCTGCTGAAGCAGATAGCACCGGCTGAAGTTTCAGTGTCCATGTATTACCTTCATACTGGGACTTGACAGAGCAACAATACTTGTCAGGTGCAAAAGTAAAAAGGATCAGGAAGCAGTCCATCAACTGAAGAGACTTGCATAAGCTTGTTTGAACCAGTTCCAGCAAGGCAAGTCACTCTCCTGCAGCAGTAATGAACATAATTTACATATCAAAGCTCTGTTGTGCTCTTTAAGGTCTCGGACAACCAATCCTCCAAATTCTCTCGGCAAGATCACATTATCCCAACCCACTATCTGTTATATCCCAGTGAGAAGGCAGATTTAGTAAAGAAAGAAAGGGATAGAAAGATAGACAAGAAAGGAAGAGAAAGACTAAGTCCCTAGAGTATCTGTTCTTCTCAGATTTTAGGAGAGAGGGAACTTTGGATAGAAGACCTACTGTCCATAATACTCCCTCCGACAAACTTGAGACAAGTTTTTTCAAACGGAGGGAGTATCATATAAAGAAATAGATCCCTGTACCACATCATAATGATCTGCTAGAGCAGAACACTTGCAACACAGTCCACACTGCACGTGGTACATTTCTGCAAGTAGAAACACAAGCACCACTCATGGGCTAGTAGTAAAGCATTGCTGTATATAGCATCAGTAGTAAATCAGATTGTACCCGCAGTAATTGTACATGTGCATACACACAGTTATTATACAGTAGGATTATGACAAGATTAAACAGAGCAATGGAGAGGAAAATCTGACAAAAACTTAACTTAAACCAAAGAAAGACCAAGCAAACTATTGCAAGTACAGTACACTAACTACTTCACTAAACACAACTGAATAATTAAACTTAGTAGCAGAGGTTAGCACCAACTGTAGTTAACAGCAAGCTTACACAATAACTACAGCATGTACTTTTAGTACACACATGGATTAATTGACCAAACCCCCAGCAAGTAGGTACTTGCCATGTACTACTACATATGCAACACAACCAGTTAACATCAGTTAACTAACCACAGTAGCAGATGAACATCTACAGTAGTAGGAAACTCTAGAATTGGGGAATTCCCAATTTACACAACATAACACCACATGTACCAGAACATCAACTGCATAGAACAAACACACAGAGGCCAACAACAGCATGAGATGCATAACACCAAGATCAAGAATACATGGCCAGTTCACAATAATATACTAACTCTTCAGTTACTATCACAGTTAAATCTTCGTGTAAATTCTTACTTTTCATCTAAGCAAATGAATCGAATTTAACGGTACAATTCTTGTGCAAGACTATCACCCAGGTTCCGGATAAAAGCTTCACTCAAATATATACATTTACCATTTGCCCAGTGAACGCATCACTTCACTGCAACAAAGGTATCACGTCGCATTAACGAGGTGACGAGTGAAAATACTATCTAGTTCCTGTTCTCAAAATTTCAACACATCAATTAGCCAAAAATTTGTATGGTTTGTAACTTTCTACACGCGTGAGGCAGTCGAGTTGTCCTAGTGCTCCTCGTCCTCCAAATCCGCGTGCGGAGGCTCAAAAGGCGCCAATTCCTGCGCGAGGAAAAGTTTTGAATTAAGCATCTGCCCAAAAGGCCGCTGGCACAGCAAACAAGAATTACATCTGTATAGAAGAAATTATTATCACATTTCTTTTCCTGGTAAATTATCACTAGTTGTTTTGTCAAAATTGTCCGGAAAAAGATCAAAACAACAATCCTCATATGTCCAGTACGCAGGCCTGAAGAACTAAAGGCACCTAATTTTGGTCCAACCTGAAGAGTGGGGGTAGTACCAGGAAAATGAATCAAGTTACTGCTTTTGTTGTTTTCTCTACTATAGTTATTTTGACAATGAACACCTCTTTTTTCCCATTATGGATCAATCTAAATAAGCAATGATTTAGACCTAAGTAACGGTTACATTCCAAACAGGCAATCCAATCAGGCAGAGAGAAAGAAAGAAAGAAACAAAGAAAGAAAGAAGAAAGGACCTCGATTGGGTCCAGGGGAGCGGGCGCGGCCGGCGCGACGCCGGCGGCGAGGCCCGCGGCGTACCCGGAGAGGACGTCCGCATGCTCGGTGAGGCGCTGCGCGTGCGTGGTGCAGGCGTGGGCGAGTGAGGCGAACGCGTCGGCGAGCGCGCCCTCGTGCGCCGGGAGGGACGCCGCGTGCGCCGTGATCCCCTGCGACAGCGCGGTGAGGTCCTCCGCGAGGGCCCTCCCACTTGCTGCGGCCGCGACGACGGACGCGGCGACGGCTGCCGGCGCCGCGACAGCTTCTGGCGCGGCGAGCGCCTCCGTGTGGGCGGTGCGGGCCACATCATAGTCGCAGAGATTGTCGGCGAGGGTGAAGCTGAGCTCGACGAAGGCTGCGGCGGGGTCCTGGGGCGGCTCGGCGGAGGCCATGTCGTACGAGGGGACGTTGTGAGCGAGCTTACAGCTGCACCCGGCGAAGATCAAGAAAGTCAGCGCTGGGGGCACGAGCGGCGCGGCGGGGGGAGCGGGCGGCGCGGCGTGGGGCAGGGGTGGCGCGCCGGGGGACAGGGGCGGCGCGGCGGGGGCCACGGGGCCGACGACGGGCTGGTGGTCGGCGGCGGGGGCCACGGGGTCGACGGCGGGCTGGTGGTCGGCGGCGTGGGCGTCCGCTGCATTGCCGATTCTGTACTGGTAGCGGGTCGGTGGTGGGGCGGTCGTGCGGGCCTGCCTCTCGGCTGGAGGCAGCACCGAGTGCCCAGGCGAGCCGTGAGCCGACCCAGGAGTCAGCGTCACGCGGCTTGGTCGATGGTGGCCCGCCATAGATTTTTCTTTCCTTTTTTGATTTCTACTATTACTGTTATTTATAGACTAGCAAATATACCTGTGCGTTGTAACGGGAGATTATGCAGAAGTGGTAGATATAAAAAAAAAGTCTAAATCAAATGTCAGGATGAGGTAAGGACTTTTAAAATATCATTTCACAAACTATATCTAAGTGATGTCACGATGAAATAAGGGACTTCTGAAAAGTCATTTCAAAAACTAAAAATATGATGGTCTCATCATGATTTGATTTTCTAAGGCACCACAACGGAAAAAAAATTGGTTCAGCAAACTGCATTGATGGACCCTGCCTGAGCTAGACTGATGAATGATGTGTCTCGTCTTGATCTAGCGTACCGGTGTTTACCCATAACCAGTACCGTGGTACCAGAATAAACATAGTTGTGTATAAAGGCAAAATAGACATTTATCATTTTTGTATAGCTTACAAAAACTAACCTATAGGAAGTTGTGTCAATTTTTTTGGGGCTCAACGTAGTACGAAACACGGAAACCATTTTTTTTAACCCGACGCGAGGGACTAAATAAAGTCATAAAATGACCTCTACAGATCCCCTAATAAAATTTCTACGCAAGCGGTGGTTTGTTTTGTTCATTATTTACGGATCTGTTTTAATTTTTGGGATCATTTTCTAAAATTTTATGTACATTTTTTTCTATTTCCAGAATTTGTTTTGAATACTGGATTATATTTTAAAAATCATGAACATTTTTTATTTCATGAACATCTATTTGTGATTGTGAATATTTTTATTATATGCGAACAATTTTTTGAAATCACGAACATTCTATGATTTTCAAATATTTTTTGAATTCACAAACAATTTATGATTTCTCAATATATTTTTAAAGATCACAAATTTTTGAAATTTGGTTCTTTTGAAAATTCCAAATTAACTAAAAGAAGGAAAATGAAAAATTAAAAAAGCAAAATAGAAAACATGGGGTGCCACCACCTGCACATGGGCCGACCCATTAGCGTGTGCAGGGAGGAGGAGGCGCGCTTACTACAGAGAAAAAAGCGGAGAAAAGGAGGGTAGGGACCCGGGACCGCATGGTAGACCGATGCCTTAACCATTGGGTTGTCCGTGTGCTTCTGTTTGTATCACGCTATAAGAACTGAATTCGGCGGCGATTTTGAAATAAAACCGAATCATTTTACTTATGGATGGCATAGTGGGTAATTTATGACAACTTGCGGGGCAATTTAAATGATGGACGACCAGAAGCAATAAGTGCTTTATTATTTGTTATATTATTTATTATTTATAGATTCACAAAAATCAGAAAATTTAAAACTAAAAAAATAATTGTTTTGGAGAATTTTGAAAGAAATGGAAACAGAAAATTTAAAACTCAAAAAATTAATTGTTTTGGAGAATTTTGAAAGAAATGGGATAAGACCTCTCTCACGAGGGCTCTCACTTCGCCATTCACCCCTTGACCACTGCCCGCATTACCGTCCTTTCCGACAAGATTCCTAGCCATTACCCCCTCATCGTCACGGCGCCACTCCTGCGAGCTTCGGCTCCTTCCATGGGTCTTGGGTTGCTCTAGGGCAGGAGATCTGTGGGGAGGAAGCCATGCGTGCTCCAGAGCATGTGAAGGCCGAGGCTTAGAGCAGGAGTGGTCAACCCCAAACCAGTCTCAAACGCCTGGGCCACCCGCTCAGTCACTGACCGGTCATAACTTTTTGACCCAGAAAGATGCCTCAAACGGTTCTCAAACGCCCAGGCTGACCGGCACCCCACATATCTAGCCCAAATATGGGGCGGATATGGGGTGGCCCGGGCGCGTCTGCCTAACAAGCCCGGCCCACCACCGACCCCACGTCTGTCCCACAAAAAACCTAATCTGGCTCATCGCTCTGAAACCCTAGCTCACACACTCTCCTCTCTCGCTTTGTCCTCTCCTCTTCCCGCACTGATTCCGATCGAATCCGGCGCAATGTAGAGCTCCGGCAGCCGCTCTGACTCCGAGCTGGATCCAGACTATGAGCTTGCCCTCCGCATCGCCTCGGAGCGGTCCAAGGTGGAGACTAGGGGCAGCTCTGGATCTGCAGCCTCACCGTAGCCGCAACTTCCCCGTCGGCGTAGCTCAGACACCGGCGCTGGCCCCTTTCGGCATGTGCGTAGCTCCGACAGGCGGCCTGCGCAATCCGCGCCTCCCCTACGTCGTCCCCTGCCCCCGCCAGCTGCATCTCCCCCACGTGGGGCAGCGGTGGGTGCTTATGCCCGCCCCGTCGGCCCGGACACGCATGCTGGAATCAGAGACGCGCGCCGCCCGCCGCGAGCGGTAGCGGGAAAGGGAGAGGAAGGAGGCAGAGCAGTCCGTGCATCACCGCCGCGGGATGCAGGCGGAGCCCGAAGAGGAAGCGCGGCTCCTCGAATGGGTCGGTCACTTACGACAGCGAAGACGGATGCGTGGCAGCTCCGCTTAAAGAACACCAAGGCGCTCCGGATTACCATTGAGCATTCCGAGTGCAAGGCGGCGGAGGCAGTGGCTCGGCTCACGAAGCTCAAGCGGCAGCAGGACAGGGAGGTTCGGCGGCTAAAAGGGCTCGGCATCCTCCCCAACACCTCTGACGACGACGATGACAGCTCCTTGCCCGACGACTAGGACGATCCGCCACGAGCCGCCGCCACCTATAGCTGTGCTTACATTCTTTTTTATCTACGTTTTATTCTTGTATGAATATGAGGGGTCGGATATGAGATACACAGATGTGGATGACATGATTCGAGAAGTGCTTGGTCAGTGCCGACGGATACGCCCGGGCGCATCCGCGGGCGTTTGAGGGCCCGGATTTGTAGGTCGCGACTGTAGATGCTCTTATGCTATGATAAAGGTGTGTCCGAAGCTAGCTCTGCTGATTTCGAGGAGAGTCATGCCCAAGGATAGATTGAGGTTGGTCCACGACCATGCGATAAATTTAAAGGAGATGATTCTATGGGTGATATTGCAACTAAATTCAACAGATCCAGTGCAACACTCGCGTTTGGTGGAGGTCAGAGCGAGGAATTCCCCGCATCAAGCTATTAGGTATATGAAATCCCTGTTCCTACCTCATCGTCGAAGGCTATTGTGATTTGTTACGACGTGTCGATGATCCAGTTCGTGGAGCATTGCGTGCAAAGTTTTTGCGTCTGGCAGTTGCGCTAATGGTTTACTTGCATCAAACTCGCCACTACTGGTGTTTGATGACAGTGGTAACAGTTTCAAAAGTGGGGAGAACACACAAGTGAGGATAATACCAGATCGAGTCAATGGAGAAAGAACCAAACACTGCCAGATGGGGCTTGTTGTCATTGAGGACAACGGAAATTGATGTGGAGTAATTTGGACAGATACAACAACTCCAACCTACTGGCCCGCATGGCGTCTCCGGTTGAGACGTATCAAACCATGCATGATAAGAACTACGATGACGTCCCTCGAACTCCGATCCAGCCGAGTGTTGAGGGAGAGTTTCGTCAGCACGACGGCGTGGTGACGATGATGATGTTCTACCGATGCAGGGCTTCGCCTAAGCACCGCTACAGTATTATCGAGGTGGACTATGATGGAGGGGGGCACCGCACACGGCTAAAAGATCAATGATCAATTGTTGTGTCTTTGGGGTGCCCTCCTACCCCCGTATATAAAGGAGCAAGGGGGGGGGGGGGGGGGGGGGGAGAGGCGGCCGGCCAGGAGAGGGGCGCGCCAGGAGGAGTCCTACTCCCACCGGGAGTAGGACTCCCTCCCTTCCGTGTTGGATTAGGAGAAGGGGGAAAGAGGAGGAGGTGAAGAAGGAAAGGGGGGCGCCGCCCCCTCCTTGTCCAATTCGAACTAGAGGGGGAGGGGACGCGCGGCCTGCGCTGGCCGCCCCTCCTCTTCTCCACTAGGGCCCATGTAGGCCCATTAAACCCCCGAGGGGTTCCGGTAACACTATGTTTGATTAACGAGCTAGTCAAGTAGAGGCATACTAGTGACACTATGTTTGTCTATGTATTCACACATGTATTATGTTTCCGGTTAATACAATTCTAGCATGAATAATAAACATTTATCATGAAATAAGGAAATAAATAATAACTTTATTATTGCCTCTAGGGCATATTTCCTTCAGTCTCCCACTTGCACTAGAGTCAATAATCTAGTTCACATCACCATGTGATTTAACACCAATAGTTCACATCACCATGTGATTAACACCCATAGTTCACATCGTTATGTGACCAACACCCAAAGGGTTTACTAAAGTCAATAATCTAGTTCACATCTCTATGTGATTAACACCCAAAGAGTACTAAGGTGTGATCATGTTTTGCTTGTGAGAGAAGTTTAGTCAACGGGTCTGCCACATTCATATCCGTTTGTATTTTGCAAATTTCTATGTCAACAATGCTCTGCACGGAGCTACTCTAGCTAATTGCTCCCACTTTCAATATGTATCCAGATTGAGACTTAGAGTCATCTGGATCAGTGTCAAAACTCGCATCGACGTAACCCTTTACGATGAACCTTTTTGTCACCTCCATAATCGAGAAACATATCCCTATTCCACTAAGGATAATTTTGACCGCTGTCCAGTGATCTACTCCTAGATCACTATTGTACTCCCTTGCCAAAATCAGTGTAGGGTATAAAATAGATCTGGTACGCAGCATGGCATACTTTATAGAACCTATGGCTGAGGCATAGGGAATGACTTTCACTCTCTTTCTATCTTCTGCCGTGATCGGGTTTTGAGTCTTACTCAATTTCACACCTTTGCAACACAGGCAAGAACTCTTTCTTTGACTGTTGCATTTTGAACTACTTCAAAATCTTGTCAAGGTATGTACTCATTGAAAAAAACTTATCAAGCGTCTTGATATATCTCTATAGATCTTGATGCTCAATATGTAAGCAGCTTCACCGAGGTCTTTCTTTGAAAAACTCCTTTCAAACACTGCTTTATGCTTTGCAGAATAATTCTACATTATTTCCGATCAACAATATGTCATTCACATATACTTATCATAAATGTTGTAGTGCTCCCACTCACTTTCTTGTAAATACAGGCTTCACCGCAAGTCTGTATAAAACTATATGCTTTGATCAACTTATCAAAGCGTATATTCCAACTCTGAGATGCTTGCACCAGTCCATAGATGGATCGCCGGAGCTTGCATGTTTTGTTAGCACCTTTAGGATTGACAAAACCTTCTGGTTGCATCATATACAACTCTTCTTTAATAAATCCATTAAGGAATGCAGTTTTGTTTATCCATTTGCCAGATTTCATAAAATGCGGCAATTTCTAACATGATTCAGACAGACTTAAGCATAGATACGAGTAAGAAACTCTCATCGTAGTCAACACCTTGAACTTGTTGAAAACCTTTTGCGACAATTCTAGCTTTGTAGATAGTAACACTACTATCAGCGTCCGTCTTCCTCTTGAAGATCCATTTATTTTCTCTGGCTTGCCGATCATCGGGCAAGTCAACCAAAGTACACACTTTGTTCTCATACATGGATCCCATCTCAGATTTCATGGCCTCAATCCATTTTGCGGAATCTGGGCTCACCATCGCTTCTTCATAGTTCGTAGGTTCGTCATGGTCAAGTAACATGACCTTCAAAACAGGATTACCGTACCACTCTGGTGCGGATCTCACTCTGGTTGACCTACGAGGTTGGTAGTAACTTGATCTGAAGTTACATGATCATCATCATTAGCTTCCTCACTAATTGGTGTAGGAGTCACAGGAACAAATTTCTGTGATGAACTACTTTCCAATAAGGGAGCAGGTATAGTTACCTCATCAAGTTCTACTTTCCTCCCACTCACTTCTTTCGCGAGAAATTCCTTCTCTAGAAAGGATCCATTATAAGCAACGAATACCTTGCCTTCGGATCAGTGATAGAAGGTGCACCCAACTGTCTCCTTTGGGTATCCTATGAAGACACATTTCTCCGATTTGGGTTTGAGCTTATCAGGATGAAACTTTTTCACATAAGCATCGCAACCCCAAATTTTAAAAAACGACAACTTTTGGTTTCTTGCCAAACCAAAGTTCATAAGGTGTCGTCTCAACGGATTTAGATGGTGCCCTATTTAACGTGAATGCAGCTGTCTCTAATGCATAACTCCAAAACGATAGTGGTAAATCGGTAAGAGACATCATAGATTGCACCATATCTAATAAAGTACGGTTACGATGTTCGGACACACCATTACGCTATGGTGTTCCAGGTGGCGTGAGTACTGAAACTATTTCACATTGTTTTAACTGAAGGCCAAACTCGTAACTCAAATATTCATCTCCGAGATCAAATCATAGAAACTTCATTTTCTTGTCACGATGATTTTCCACTTCACTCTGAAATTCTTTGAACTTTTCAAATGTTTCAGACTTATGTTTCATCAAGTAGATATACCCATATCTGCTCAAATCATCTGTGAAGGTCAGAAAATAATGATACCCGCCGCGAGCCTCAATATTCATCGGACTATATACATCAATATGTATGATTTCCAACAAATCTGTTGCTCGCTCCATTGTTCCGGAGAACGGAGTTTTAGTCATCTTGCCCATAGGGCATGGTTCGCAAGCATCAAGCGATTCACAATCAAGTGATTCCAAAATTCCATCAGCATGGAGTTTCTTCATGCGCTTTACACCAATATGACCTAAATGGCAGTGCCATAAATAAGGTGCACTATCATTATTAACTTTGCATCTTTTGGCTTCAATATTATGAATATGTGTATCACTACGATCGAGATCCAACAAACCATTTTCGTTGGTGTGTATGACCATAGAAGGTTTTATTCATGTAAATAGAACAACAATTGTTCTTTAACTTAAATGAATAACTGTATTGCAATAAACATGATCAAATCGTATTCATGCTCAACGCAAACACCAAATAACACTTATTTCAACACTAATCCCGAAAGTATAGGGAGTGTGCGATGATGATCATATCAATCTTGGAACCACTTCCAATACACATCGTCACTTCACCCTTAACTAGTCTCTGTTCATTCTGCAACTCCCGTCTCGAGTTACTGCTCTTAGCAACTGAACCAGTATCAAATACCGAGGGGTTGCTATAAACACTAGTAAAGTACACATCAATAACATGTATATCGAATATAGCTTTGTTCACTTTGCCATCCTTCTTATCCACCAAATACTTGGGGCAGTTCCGCTTCCAGTGACCAGTCCTTTGTAGTAGAAGCACTCAGTTTCAGGCTTAGGTCCAGACTTGGGCTTTTTCACTTGAGCAGCAACTTGCTTGCCGTTCTTCTTGAAGTTCCCTTTTCTTCCCTTTGTCCCTTTACTTGAAACTAGTGGTCTTGTTAACCATCAACACTTGATGCTCTTTCTTGATTTCTACCTTCGTCGATTTCAGCATCGCGAAGAGTTCGGGAATTACTTTCGTCATCCCTTGCATATTATAGTTCATCACGAAGTTCTAGTAACTTGGTGATAGTGACTAGAGAATTCTGTCAATTGCTATCTTATCTGGAAGGTTAACTCCCACTTGATTCAAGCAATTGTAGTACCCAGACAATCTGAGCACATGCTTATTGGTTGACCTATTCTCCTCCATCTTGTAGGCAAAGTACTGTCAGAGGTCTCATACCTCTCGACACGGGCATGAGTATGAAATACCAATTTCAACTCTTGGAACATCTTATATGCTCCGTGGCGTTCAAAACATTTTTGAAGTCCCGGTTCTAAGCCGTAAAGCATGGTGCACTAAACTATCAAGTAGTTATCATACCGAGCTTTGTCAAACGTTCATAACATCTGCATCTGCTCCTGCAATAGGTCTGTCACCTAGCGGTGCATCAAGGACATAATTCTTCTGTGCAGCAATGAGGATAATCCTCAGATCACGGATCCAATCTGCATCATTGCTACTAACATCTTTCAACATAGTTTTTCTCTAGGAACATATCAAAATAAACAGGGAGCAATATCGCGAGCTATTGTTCTACAACATAGATATGCTAATAGTACCAGGACTAAGTTCACGATAAATTAAAGTTCAATTAATCATATTACTTAAGAACTCCCACCTAGATAGACATCCCTCTAATCCTCTAAGTGATCACGTGATCCAAATCAACTAAACCATGTCCGATCATCACGTGAGATGGAGTAGTTTCAATGGTGAACATCACTATGTTGATCATATCTACTATATGATTCACGCTCGACCTTTCGGTCTTAGTGTTCCGAGGCCATATCTGTTATATGCTAGGCTCGTTAAGTTTAACCCGAGTATTCCGCGTGTGCAACTGTTTTGCACCCGTTGTATTTGAACGTAGAGCCTATCACACCCGATCATCACGTGGTGTCTCAGCACGAAGAACTTTTGCAACGGTGCATACTCAGGGAGAACACTTATACCTTGATAATTTAGTGAGAGATCATCTTATAATGCTACCGTCAATCAAACCAAGATAAGATGCATAAAAGATAAACATCACATGCAATCAATATAAGTGATATGATATGGCCATCATCATCTTGTGCTTGTGATCTCCATCTCCGAAGCACCGTCATGATCACCATCGTCACCGGCGCGACACCTTGATCTCCATCGTAGCATAGTTGTTGTCTCGCCAACTATTGCTTCTACGACTATCGCTACCGCTTAGTGATAAAGTAAAGCAATTACAGGGCGATTGCATTGCATACAATAAAGCGACAACCATATGGCTCCTGCCAGTTCCCGATAACTCGGTTACAAAACATGATCATCTCATACAATAAATATAGCATCATGCCTTGACCATATCACATCACAACATGCCCTGCAAAAACAAGTTAGACGTCCTCTACTTTGTTGTTGCAAGTTTTACGTGGCTGCTACGGGCTGAGCAAGAATCGTTCTTACCTACGCATCAAAACCATAACGATAGTTTGTCAAGTTAGTGCTGTTTTAACCTTCTCAAGGACCGGGCGTAGCCACACTCGGTTCAACTAAAGTTGGAGAAACTGACACCCGCCAGCCACCTGTGTGCAAAGCACGTCGGTAGAACCAGTCTCACGTAAGCGTACGCGTAATGTCGGTCCGGGCTGCTTCATCCAACAATACCGCCAAACCAAAGTATGACATGCTGGTAAGCAGTATGACTTATATCGCCCACAACTCACTTGTGTTCTACTCGTGCATATGACATCTACGCATAAAACCAGGCTCGGATGCCACTGTTGGGGAACGTAGTAATTTCAAAAAAATTCCTACGCACACGAAAGATCATGATGATGCATAGCAACGAGAGGGGAGAGTGTGTCCACGTACCCTCGACCGAAAGCGGAAGTGTTAGCACAACGCGGTTGATGTAGTCGTACGTCTTCACGATCCGACCGATCAAGTACCGAACGCACGGCACCTCCGAGTTCAGCACACGTTCAGCCCGATGACGTCCCTCGAACTCCGATCCAGCCGAGTGTTGAGGGAGAGTTTTGTCAGCACGATGGCATGGTGACGATGATGATGTTCTACCGATGCAGGGCTTCGCCTAAGCACCGCTACAGTATTATCGAGGTGGACTATGGTGGAGGGGGGCACCGCACACGGCTAAAAGATCAATGATCAATTGTTGTGTCTTTGGGGTGCCCCCTGCCCTCGTATATAAATGAGCAAGGGGGGAGAGGCGGCCGGCCAGGAGAGGGGCACGCCAGGAGGAGTCCTACTCCCACCGGGAGTAGGACTCCCTCCCTTCCTTGTTGGATTAGGAGAAGGGGGAAAGAGGAGGAGGAGAAGAAGGAAAGGGGGGCGCCGCCCCCCTCCTTGTCCAATTCGGACTAGAGGGGAGGGGGCGCGCGGCCTGCCCTGGCCGCCCCTCCTCTTCTCCACTAGGGCCCATGTAGGCCCATTAAACCCCCGGGGGGTTCCGGTAACCTCCCAGTACTCCGGTATATATCCGATAACCCCTGGAACCATTCCGGTGTCCGAATATAGTCGTCCAATATATCAATCTTCATGTCTCGACCATTTCGACACTCCTCGTCTTTTCCATGATCACATCCGGGACTCCGAACTACCTTCGGTACATCCAAACATATAAACTCATAATATAACTGTCATCGAAACTTTAAGTGTGCGGACCCTACGGGTTCGAGAACTATGTAGACATGACCGAGACACGTCTCCGGTCAATAACCAATAGCGGAACCTGGATGCTCATATTGGCTCCCACATGTTCTACGAAGATCTCTATCGGTCAAACCGCATAACAACATACGTTGTTCCCTTTGTCATCGGTATGTTACTTGCCCGAGATTCGATCGTCGGTATCTCAATACCTAGTTCAATCTCGTTACCGGCAAGTCTCTTTACTCGTTCTGTAATACATCATCCCACAACTAACTCATTAGTTGCAATGCTTGCAAGGCTTAAGTGATGTGCATTACCGAGTGGGCCCAGAGATACCTCTCCGACAATTGGAGTGACAAATCCTAATCTCGAAATACGCCAACCCAACAAGTACCTTTGGAGACACCTGTAGAGCACCTTTATAATCACCCAGTTACGTTGTGATGTTTGGTAGAACACAAAGTGTTCCTCCAGTAAACGGGAGTTGCATAATCTCATAGTCATAGGAACATGTATAAGTCATGAAGAAAGCAATAGCAGAATACTAAACGATCGTGTGGTAAGCTAACGGAATGGGTCTAAGTCAATCACATCATTCTCCTAATGATGTGATCATGTTAATCAAATGACAACTCATGTCAATGGTTAGGAAACTTAACCATCTTTGATTAACGAGCTAGTCAAGTAGAGGCATACTAGTGACACTATGTTTGTCTATGTATTCACACATGTATTATGTTTCCGGTTAATACAATTCTAGCATGAATAATAAACATTTATCATGAAATAAGGAAATAAATAATAACTTTATTATTGCCTCTAGGGCATATTTCCTTCAATAGTTGGTAGGAACTCTCCAGTCGAGATGAATCAAACCATGTAGCAAAACAAATATATCTTTTGTTGGGTCAATTGTCGATGCATCAATTGAGACCCTATTATCACCAATATTGTTGTGACCATTGCCTTGTATTTTATACCTCTTCATACATGTGCCAAACTAGAAATTCTAATGTATATCACATAAAGGTTTAATATCATGCGACATATGGGTCGATAAAGCTAAACCACATTATGCTAGAAAAAACAAGCTACTGTGATGAGGTGTGAAAGCACAAAATTGGTAAAGTGTTGTATCATCTTATGTATACACCAACCA
Source organism: Aegilops tauschii subsp. strangulata (assembly GCF_002575655.3). NCBI lineage: Eukaryota > Viridiplantae > Streptophyta > Magnoliopsida > Poales > Poaceae > Aegilops > Aegilops tauschii. The sequence goes on from NC_053040.3 coordinate 474,631,225, forward strand.
ATGGTTGCCTTGGAGATAAGGCACAAAGCCCATGCATTAATATACATTGATGCCATCTATCCAAGCTACAAGGTAAAAACATAGTGCTTGCATTAAGCTATGATTAAAAACATAGTGCTTGCATATGCCCTCCAGCTGGTCATCAACGTCGCTACACTCACCATTATTGCTTACAATCTAAGGTTCCATCAATACCATATCTACGGGTTGGATTGCACTTGTTTAACCATGATAATAGCTTCAAAAATAGTGCTCTTATGATAGTGCATGTTGTTATGAAAAGTTCACATGTAGTTTCCCTTTCTATTAATGTAACGAAACATAAAGGCCTTGCAGGATAAATTCCGCGTGTAATTTTAGTTCTGCGTTTGGATCCGGACAATGAGCTTGCCCTCCGCATCGCCTTGGAGCAGTCCAAGGTGGAGATTGCTACTTCTTGAGCTTGCGTTGGGTTTGCCCTTGAAGAGGAAAGGGTGATGCAGCAAAGTAGGGGTAAGTATTTCCCTTAGTTGAGAATCAAGGTATCAATCCAGTAGCAGGAACATGCAAGTCCCTAATATATGCACCTACACAAAGAATCAAACACTTGCACCCAACACGAAAAAGGGGTTGTTAATCCCTTCACGGTCGATGGCAAAGGTAAGATCCAATAGAGATTAATATAAAAGATTACTAAAATGTAAAATAAAGTAAATAAAAATAAAGTGCAGCAAGGTATTTTTGGTATTTTATATATATATATATATATCTGAAAATAAAATGAGGAAAATAGACCCGGGGGCCATAGGTTTCACTAGAGGCTTCTCTCTTGAAGGCAAATAATACGGTGGGTAAACAAATTACTGTCGAGCAATTGATAGAAAAGCGCAAAGTTATGACGATATCCAAGGCAATGATTATGAATATAGGCATCACGTCTGTAAGTAGACCGACTCCTACCTGCATTTACTACTATTACTCCACACACCGACCGACTCCTGCCTGCATCTAGAGTATTAAGTTCATAAGAACAGAGTAACAAATTAAGTAATATGACATGATGAAGTGGGATAAACTCAAACAATATGATGAAAACCCCATCTTGTTATCCCCAATGGCAACAATGCAATACGTGTCTCCCTATCCCTACTTTGTCACTGGGTGAAATCACGCAAGTTTGAACCAAAAGCTAAGGACCTCTCCCATTGCAAGAAAAACCAATCTACCTGGCCAAACCAAACCGATAATTCGAACAAAAATACAAAGATATTAAATCATGCATATAAGAATTCAGAGAAGATTCAAATAATATTCATAGATAAGCTGATCATAAATCCGCAATTCGTCGGATCTCGACAAACACACCGCAAAATAAGATTACATCGGATAGATCTCCAAGAACATCAACGAGAACATGGTATTGAGAATCAAAGAGAGAGAAGAAGCCATCTAGCTACTAGCTATGGACCCGTAGGTCTGTGGTAAACTACTCACGCTTCATCGGAAGGGCAATAGGGTTGATGTAGATGCCCACCGTGATCAAATTCCCCTCCAGCAGATTGCTGGAAAATGTCCCAAGATGGGATCTCACGGGTACAGATGGTTGCGGCGGCGGAGAAGTATTTTTGTGGACACTTCTAGAGGTTCTGGAATCTTTGTGAATATATAGGAGGAAAAAGTAGGTCAAGGGATCCCCGAGGGGGCCACAAGGTAGGGGGGCGCCCTCCCCCTAGGGCGCGCCCTCCATCCTTGTTGCCTCCTCGTGGCTCTTCTGGCTTGGACTCCAAGTCCTCTGGGTGTCTTCTGGTCCAAGAAAAATCATCGTGAAGTTTTATTCCGTTTGGACTCCGTTTGATATTCCTTTTCTGCGAAACTCTAAAACAAGGGGAAAAAAGAAACTGACACTGGGTTCTAGCTTAATAGGTTAGTCCCAAAAATAACATAAAATAGCATAATCATATAAAACATCCAAAACAGATAATATAATAGCATGGAACAATAAAAATTATAGATACTTTGGAGACGTATCAAGCATCCCCAAGCTTAATTCCTGCTTGTCCTCGAGTAGGTAATTGATAAAAAGAAAAAAATTGATGTGCAATGCTACCTAACATATTTATCCATCTAATTTTATTTATTGTGGCATGAATGTTCAGATCCATAAGATTCAAAACAAAAGTTCATTATTGACATAAAAAATAATACTTCAAGCATACAAATAAGGCAATCATGTCTTCTCAAAATACTATGGCTAAAGAAAGTTATCCCTACAAAATCATATAGTTTGGCTATGCTCCATCTTCGTCACACAAAGTATTACATCATGCACAACCCCGATGATAAGCCAAGCAATTGTTTCATACTTTTCATGTTCTCAAACCTTTTTAATTTTCACGCAATACATGAGCATGAGCCATGGATATAGCACTATAGGTGGAATAGAATATGGTGGTTGTGGAGAAGACAAAAAGGAGATAGTCTCACATCAACTAGGCGTATCAACGGGCTATGGAGATGCCCATCAATAGATATCAATGTGAGTGAGTAGGGATTGCCATGCAACGGATGCACCAGAGCTATAAGTGTATGAAAGCTCAAAAAGAAACTAAGTCGGTGTGCATCCAACTTGCTTGCTCATGAAGACCTAGGGCATTTGAGGAAGCCCATCGTTGGAATATACAAGCCAAGTTCTATAACGAAAAATTCCCACTAGTAGTATATGAGAGTGACAAAATAGGAGACTCTCTATCATGAAGAACATGGTGCTACTTTGAAGAACAAGTGTGGAAAAGGATAGTAACATTGCCCCTTCTCTCTTTTCTCTCATTTTTTATTTTTTTCATTTTTTTTTATTTTGGTGGGCTTCTTTGGCCTCTTATTTATTTATTTATTTGGGATTCTTTGGCCTCTTTTATTTTCATAACCTCACATGGGACAATGTTATAATAATGATGATCATCACACTTTTATTTACTTACAACTAAAAAATTACAACTCGATACTAGAACAAAGGTATGACTCTATATGAATGCCTCCGGCGGTGTACCGGGATGCGCAATAATCTAGCGTAGCAAATGCCATCAAAAAACGGACAAGCCATGTAAACATCATGCTAGCTATCTTACGATCATGCAAAGCAATATGACAATGATGAAGCGTGTCATGATAAACAGAACGGTGGAAGTTGCATGGCAATATATCTCGGAATGGCTATGGAGATGCGATAATAGGTAGGTATGGTGGCTGTTTTGAGGAAAGTATAAGGTGGGTGTAATGCACCGGCGAAAGTTGTGCGGTACTAGAGAGGCTAGCAATGGTGGAAGGGTGAGAGTGCGTATAATCCATGGACTCAACATTAGTCATAAAGAACTCACATACTTATTGCAAAAGTCTATTAGCTATCGAAACAAAGTACTACGCGCATGCTCCTAGGGGGATAGATTGGTAGGAAAAGACCACCGCTCGTCCCCGACCGATACTCATAAGGAAGACAATCAACAAATACCTCATGCTCCAACTTCGTTACATAACGGTTCACCATACGTGCATGCTACGAGAATCACAAACTTTAACACAAGTATTATTACCATTCCACAATTACTTACTAGCACGACTCTAATATCACCATCTCTATATCTCAAAATAAGTGCAACGATTCAAACTTCTCATAGTATTCAATGTTCTTTATATGAAAGTTTTTGATATATCCCTCTTGGATGCCCATCATATTAGGACTAAATTCATAACCTAAGAAAATTACCATGCTGTTTAGAGAAACTCTCAAAATAATATAAGTGAAGCAAGCGAGTTCAATAATTTCTATAAAATAAAGCCACTGTCGTGCTCTAAAAAGATATAAGTGAAGCACTAGAGTAAAATTGCATAGGTCAAAAGATATAAGTGAAGCACAAAGAGTATTCTAACACGATTCATGTGTGTCCCTCTCAAAAGGTGTGTACAGCAAGGATGATTGTGGCAAACTAAAAAGAAAAGACTCATATCATACAAGACGCTCCAAGCAAAACACATATCATGTGGTGCACAAAAATATAGCCTCAAGTAAATTTGCCGATAGACGAAGACGAAAGAGGGGATGCCATCCGGGGCATCCCCAAGCTTAGGCTCTTGCCACTCCTTATTCCATAGTCCATCAAATCTTTACCCAAAACTTGAAAACTTCACAACACAAAACTCAACAGAAAACTCATGAGATCCGTTAGTATAAGAAAATAAATCACCACTTTTGGTACTGTTGTGAACTCATTCTTTATTTATATTGGTGTAATATATACTTTATTCCAACTTTTCCATGGTTCATACCCCCGATACTAGCCATAGATTCATCAAAATAAGCACAAAAATACATAGAAAATAGAATCTGTCAAAAACTAAACAGTCTGTAGCAATCTGTAAACTTAGAATACTTCTGTAACTCATAAAATTCTTAAAAATTAGGAAAACATAGGCAATTTGTATATCAATCTTGTGTAAAAAATTCAGAGCAAAAGCACGCTTCTGTGATTTATTAAAATTATTTTACTGGGCACAAAAGTTTCTGTTTTTCATCAAGATCAAATCAACTATCATCGTAAGCCATCTCAAAGGTCTTACTTGGCTCAAACAATAATTAAAATTGTTAAACACAATCATAACAGTAGCATAATTGTGTGATTATTGAAAAACATTAGCAAAAACAAAAAACAAAAAATTGGGTTGCCTCGCAACAAGCACTATTGTTTAACGCCCCTAGCTAGGCATAAAGCAATAAATCTAGGTATTGTCATCTTTGCCCCTTATCTTTTTAGTGGAGTTATGATCAAATCCGGGAGGTTCTTTGCGTTTCCCATCATCTTCAGAAATCTTAATATCTAGAGCATCTAACCGCTTGTTGCAAAGAGTGATCAACATATTCATGTGGTGGAGGTTTCCACTAATATTTTTGAGAGGTTCAAAAGATTTTTGCAAATCAACCAGATTTTTCTGTACTTCACACAACTTTTCCAAAACTTGTGTTCCCTCATGGGTATGATGGAATCCCTTTTGTGAGGGTAATGTTCCTACCACACCTTCTATTAGTTCATAAGCAAAGTTGGCATCAATCTCAACAAAATTTCCTTTAGCAGCGAAATCCAAAAGTTGCCTATGGGGCATGGTTAGACTAATATAAAAATTACGAAGTAAAATCTTAATGCCCCCTTTTTAGTATAGATGCGAAAAGATTCGAACATCCTATACCAAGCATCCTTTAAAATTTCTCCTTGTTTTTGTTTTAAATGAAGAATTTCAAAGTCTGGAGACAAAGGAGGTTTTGTAGAGCTAGTCATGGTGAGAAGATAAAGACAAAGCAAACGACTTAGTACACAAGCAAGCAAACGAAAAGACGAACGGAAGGAGGGCAAATAAAAAGGAAAATATTTTTTTTATTTTTCTGAAGACATTTTAGAAGTGGGGGAGAGGAAAACCAGAGGCGAATGGCAAATAATGTAATGCAAGAGATGAGAGTTTATGATGGGTACTTGGTAGGCTTGATGTAGATCTCCCCGGCAATGGCGCTAGAAATTCTTCCTGCTTCTTCTTGAGCTTGCGTTGCTTTTTTCCCTTGAAGAGGAAAAGGTGATGCAGCAAAGTAGGGATAAGTATTTCCTTCAGTTGAGAACAAGGTATCAATCCAGTAGGAGAAACACGCAAGTCCCCAATATATGCACCTACACAAACAATCAAACACTTGCACCCAACGCGGAAAAGGGGTTGTCAATCCCTTCACGGTCAATGGCAAAGGTAAGATCCAACAGAGATTGATATAAAAGATTACTAAAACGTAAAATAAAGTAAATATAAATAAAGTGCAGAAATGTATTTTTGATATACAGATCTGAAAATATAATGAGGAAAGTAGACCCGGGGCCATAGGTTTCATTGGAGGCTTCTCTCTTGAAGGTAAATAATATGGTGGGTAAACAAATTACTGTCGAGCAATTGATATAGAAGTGCAAAGTTATGACAATATCCAAGGCAATGATTATGAATATAGGCATCACGTACGTATCAAGTAGACCCACTCCTGCCTGCATATACTACTATTACTCCACATATCGACCGACTCCTGCCTGCATCTAGAGTATTAAGTTCATAACAATAGAGTAACACATTAAGTAAGATGACGTGATGTAGCAGGATAAACTGAAGCAATATGATGAAAACCTCATCTTGTTATCCCTGATGGCAACAATGCAATACGTGTCTTGCTACCCGTACTTTGTCACTGGGTGAAATCACGCAAGATTGAACCCAAAGCTAAGCACCTCTCCCATTGCAAGAAAAACCAATCTAGTTGGCCAAACCAAATGGATAATTCAAAGAGAAATACGAAGATATTAAATCATGCATATAAGAATTCAGAGAAGATTCAAATAATATTCATAGATAAGTTGATCATAAATCCACAATTTATCGGATCTCGACAAACACACCGCAAAAGAAGATTACATCGGATAGATCTCCAAGAACATCAACAAGAACATGGTATTGAGAATCAAAGAGAGAGAGGAAGCCATCTAGCTACTAGCTATGGACCCGTAGGTATGTGGTAAACTACTCACGCTTCATCGGAAGGGCAATAGGGTTGATGTAGATGCCCTCCGTGATCGAATCCCCCTCCGGCAGATTGCCGGAAAAGGTCCCAAGATGGGATATCACGGGTACAGAAGGTTGCAGCGACGGAAAAGTATTTTTGTGGACGCTTTTGGAGGTTCTGGAATATTTGTGAATATATAGGAGGAAGAAGTAGGTCAGGGGATCCCCGAGGGGGGGGCACAAGGTAGGGAATGCCCCCCCCCCCCTAGGGCGTGCCCTCCACCCTTGCCGCCTCCTCGTGGCTCTTCTAGCTTGGACTCCAAGTCCTCTGGGTGTCTTCTGGTCCAAGAAAAATCATCGTGAAGTTTTATCCCTTTTGGACTCCGTTTGATATTCCTTTTCTACGAAACTCTAAAACAAGGAAAAAAAGAAACTGGCAGTGGGCTCTAGGTTAATAGGTTAGTCCCAAAAATAATATAAAATAGCATAATAATGCATATAAAACATCCAAAACAGATAGTATAATAGCATGGAACAATAAAAATTATAGATACGTTGGAGACGTATCAGAGATTAGGGGCAGCTCCGGATCTGCAGTCTCGTCACGGCCGCAGCTTCCCCGTCGGCGCAGCTCGGACGCCGGCGCTGGCCCCTTCCGGCCCGTGCGCAGCTCCGATAGGCGGCCTGCGCAATGTGCACCTGCCCTACGTTGTCCCCTGCCCTCCAGTTGCTACTCCCCCACGTGGGGCAGCGGTGGGTGCTTGTTGATAGTGCATGTTGTTATGAAAAGTTCACATGTAGTTTCCCTTTCTTTTAATGTACCGAAACATAAAGGCCTTGCACGATAAATTTCGCGTGTAATTTTAGTTCTGCGTTTGGATACAACCCGTTGTAATAGAGCAAGAGCTGCTAGATTCTTGCTCATGTTCAGGTTCAGAACATTTTGTCATGTCAAGTAGTACTAAATATTTTTCAAATCTTACCGGTGGATTTGTTGAAATTTAGATCTTCCCTTTATTATCTTAAGTACTTGAAGTTGTTCTTAGCATTACTATTGCTTTTTACAATAAATGCAACTAAAATATTGATGTGACTTTTTTGTGCTTCCTCCAACTTTGCATTTAATAATTTACTTACATGGTTCTCGTCATATTTGCAGGACAAAAAGAAGACACAAGTTCAACACTCATCAAGCCTTACTTGGATGCATCTCAAATCAAGCCACAAACTAGAAAATGGCATTTGTAATTTGATTATTTGGATTTTTCTTTATGGAGTTGCTTATGATTGTGTGCTGCAAATTGTTCATGACAACTGTAATTTGATTATGTGGATTTTTCTTTATGGAGATGCTTATGATTGTGTGTTGCAACTTGTTCATGGCGGTTGTAATTTTATTATGTAGATTTTGCTTTATGAGCTACTTATGATTGTGTGATGCAACCTTTTATGCTAGTTGGGTTTTAAATTTTGGAAAGACTATGTTTGTCTCGTTCCAAGTTAATCTTGGCCCGGGTTGATGAATTATTGCCAAAATGGTATCCAAACAAGATGTGCATATCATTTAAATTGATAAATTGTAGTGTCACCCAAACATGATATTTGGATTTGGAATCAAGATTCAACCAAATGAAGTCCCAGCATAGATTTCATTTCAACCAAATGAAATGAAATGAGAGGTGCCAAACGAGTTGTGAAGTGTTTTGGAGAGTTTTCTTATGGAAGAAATTGGATCGTGATCTGTATTCAACGAGAATAGGAATTTATCCTCTAATGTAACACATATCCAGAGGTGACCGAGAAACTCGGTCTCTCATGAGCAATCTCACTCCGCCACCGACCCCACTACCATTGTACTGTATTCCCGTCCTTTCTGACAAGATTCCTATACACTACCCCCTCATCGTCAAACCATCACTCGTGCGAGCCCCAGCCTCCTGCGTGGGTCTCAGGGTTGCTCAGGGGCAGGAGATCTACGAGGGTGCGAGTGCCATTTCAGTATCCATTACCCGCAAATGCGATGAAACCCAGAGGATAACCACGCGTGGCACTGACTCCGTTGGGTGACTCTCAAAGGCCATATGTACTTGAGAGCACGCGATGGCGGAGGATGCTCTGGTGAAGGCGCACCTGAAGCTGGTTCTGCAGATTTTTGGGAGAGCCACGCCCGAGGAGAGATTGAGGTTGGTCCCAGGCTGTTGGATAGATTCATAAGAGATGATTCTGTGGGTAATGTTAGAGGTAAATTTGACAGGTCCAGTGCAACGCTCGCGTTGGGTAGGTCTCAGGGCGAGGGATTTCCCACATCAAACTAGTAGGTCTATGAGATCCTTGGACAGGCTAAGGTTGGGCTTCTATTCTCTGGCTTAAATAGCCGCACTTGGTCCCTCGGGTGGCACGCCCCAGCGGCGTCACACGACGACATGAATGTGTCCTCATTGAAAATCAGAGGAGGCGTCAGTCGAACCAATGGTTTCTACGTCTTTTCGCATGGGCCCTTGTGATGAGTCTAGCGTGGCAGGCGCCCGGGTGCATCCAGGCGTCCCATAACCGCCCCAACATGGGTCGGGTATGGGAGTGCCAGTTCGCCCGGACACTTGGCCGAATTTGCCATATCCGATTGTGTGGCTCTTTTTTTTCCGGGTAATGACCGGTCCGGGGCGAATATAAGGGCTCCTATTGTAGATGCTCTAATAAACCCTTGCCCTGTCATGCAACGTGTTTGGTATGAGGCTATGCTCTCTTCTCTTCTTTGTGTGTCTGTTCGCACACGAATACGTCACCGTGTACCTCCAACGCCGAGGGTGATGCACCGCAGCTCACGTCGAAGGAGACCTGTCCGGAAGCACGGTACGCAAGCAATCCAGCGGGCGCTTTTGATGACCCGAAACTCCACATGCCTGGGAGGGACCAAGTCAAGGCGCGTGGTGGCTATGGACTACCCTAGATCGACCTGGTCGCCCATAGGGCCTCGTGGATCACCGCCCTGCAAACGAAGAACGAGAGAAGAACGAAAAGAAGAAGAACTAGGGTTAAGAAGAAAACATAAAAGATAAAAAGTGATAGATGATTTGTCCGATTGTGTGTTGTTCAATCCGCTATCACCTCTTATCTATTTATGAGGCGGCTGGACTTCCCGTGCAAGAAAAGGACTCCAAACCCGTCCAATCTTTTCAAAATTAACCAAACTCGGATTTTAGGCGAGTCTGAGACATCAGTTCGGTTTTTGACACTCACCGGCCACAAACAATCTCGGATGAAGATGCATCCAAAAGCAAATTTAACCGTTTCGACGAGGCGAACAACTTTCATGTTGAGCGTGTTTCGATTTGAGGCAATTTTCAAGGCCGAATCATTTGCGCAAGACAGATGGTTACTCGCGCTACCCATGATGTCTGATGGGGCGGGCCAGTTTTGGCTCGTGACAGGGCCGTATTCAGATGGCTTTAACTTTTACATATGATCTCGGATTGAGGCCATTTTTATATTAAAATCGACCGTTTCGACGAGACGAAGACAATTCGTGTACAAAGTTTTCTCATTTAAGGTCATCCTGGAGGCTTAATTGGCTGAATAATACTCTGAATACCAAATCTTAGTACTTTGAGTATAGTTTCGGCCCTCGAGATGAGATCGGATGGTGATGGCCCAAACTTCAAAGATGTTCACATCGACAATACAAAACTTTTTCATGTAGATCATTTCTTCATTTGAATCCATCTTAATTAATTTGTTGACCTTGCCAAAATCTGATGTCAACAGTGTCTGTGCGAGGCTACGTTTTGTTCCAGCTTCCCCTGCAAGAGAGAGCATGCGTAAAGCTCCACTGCTGCATTTTTTTTTCTCTTTGTGTATAAAATGGAAAGGAACATTACTGGTTGCATTGAGTGATTGTTTTGCTTTGCTTGTGGAAGCTCGATCACTGGCTACTGTTGGACTCCGGCTCTCCAAACACGGTGAAACAGAGGACACATCACGCTATACATTTCCTGCACGTATGATGGGGTTCAAAGGGTCGTTTTTTCTTAGTTGGTTTTTTTCTATGAGCAAAGAGGGTTTTCTTTATTCTTTTGATCTTAAGAGTTTTTTTTCGTAATGTTATAAGCATGGAGAAAAACGCAAAAGTATATACAAAATCTCCAGGGTGCTCTCAGATCGGCTAGTCTGGGCTGGCCGGCTGGGCTTTCCGGCTCGCGCCGAGTCGCCGCTCGGCTGCTCGTGCGTCATAATAATAGTCCCACCTGGCTAGGTTGCAGGAAGCTTGTCCAGCTTATAAGGTGAGGTGCGGCAACTTGTAGCATGTACTCGTTTGAACAGGATCTCTGACATCTGTTTGTACCATTGCAACTGAGACCAACTGACCACTGCCGGGTGGCCCACAAGGGGAGGTTGCCTTGACAGACCACACATTTTTTTTTTTTTGCTGTTTTTTCACCTTCCATCCAAACTCCCGGATTTCTGTTTGTTATTCGAATTTTTTACAAGATGGAGATGATTGCATTGGGTGATTGTTTCAAACTTTCGGTCAGACTTTGGGGGGATTCCCTTTTGTTGTTTCAAACTTTTTGTAACATTGGATGATTGCTTCGCTTGCCAAAACAAAGGACCAGAAAACTTATCCCTCCAACGCAGGTCAACAGCGGTGACTCAGACCCACAAAACAAACTACTGTCAACCCAAACTCTCATTAACAGGGGACAAATTATAGCGATAACACACTGATAGAAAATATTTTTGGAGTCTACAGGGTGTCCCAGATGTTGTCAAAATCAAACTACTGTTAACTCAAACCCTCGTGAACACGGGACAAATTATAGCGATCATTTCATCGAATCAAACACTGATAAAAAAGCCAGTGGCGAGTCCCTGGGGCTGGGGACACCAATCTGGCACCGAGCTAATGCATCCTGAACAAGCCGTATAGTCCACAATTCACATTTTCGGCACAGAGCAATTGGTTAGAAATAATTTCTTCAGGTACAGGCGCAAAAGCAAGAATGCTTCACACAATAAGGAGGATTCGGGAATTAAACTATATTACAAACAGCGGTCATCACAGGACCAAGCATTCTGATTACTTAAGGGAAAGTAAGCGTAATAATTCAAGCTGGACTTCTTCTTTGCTTGCACCTGGATAATGCCTTCTTTGGAATCTTCATGGATCACCTGCATGAGCAAAAATAACAGTTAAACATGCTTCGTGAGGAAATGCACTTCAGGCAGTCAACTCAACAAAATTGATGGTACGAGCTACCAAGCCCCAAAAAATGCTTCGAGATATCAAAGCAGCATATTATATATGGAGTACTGTATTATACTCCACTATGATTATCATTGTATAATTTATTATATTTCAGGCTGTTCACTTCATGCTGAATATGCCATAGACCTAATGTCGATTTATTTAGAACTTATTTTCTGATACCCAAGATCCTAATCAATCTACCAATAAAGTGACACTTCCACAGCAACCTCAATGTGGCAAAAAAACAAAACTCAGCACAAACCTCTGTACCGTCCCTACGTAGGGCAAGCATGCCAGCTTCCACAGAAATAGCCTTCAGTTGTGCACCGTTGAAATCATCAGTTGAACGATCCAGCTCCTCAAAGTTGACATCAGGATGTACGTTCATCTTTCTTGAGTGAATCTACAAGATAGAACACAGAACAAACTTCTTTGAGTCCACAAAACCAAATAAGGTCAGCATTTTTCGCAACAAGAGCTACTGGCATTTCCCAGATATCAAGAGACATACTTGCAAAATTCTAGCTCTTGCTTCTTCCGTCGGATGAGGGAACTTAATCTTTCGGTCCAGGCGACCAGAACGGAGTAAAGCAGGATGAAGAATATCTGCCCGATTTGTTGCAGCTATCACCTGCAAGTCACACAACAAAAATGCGTCAATGAAACATGATTAATAAACATTTATAAGGTATTAATCATCTCTAGAATCATGACCAACTCAAGCCAATTTGTGGCTACTCATCAACCAATCAAATAAAAAAATGGAAAAAGTATATTTTTCGTCCCTCAACTCTTTCGAAAGTCTAGATTTGGTCGCTCAACTCAAAAACCGGCAAACCATACTCCCTCGACTCTTCAAACCGGATAGATTTAGTCCCTCATCCCAACCAACCCGGTGTCGCTGCTGGCTCAGCACGGTTTTGACCGGTCTTCGCTAACGTGGCAAAATTTCTCTGTCCTACTTGTCCTATCTCTTATTCCTCTCATCTCCCCCTAGCAGGCATTTGATCGAGCAACTCGCGTGCGAGTCTGCACTTCCACAGCCGGCACCACTTCATCGCCTGACTAGGCAACACCAGCTAGGAGTACGTCGCCGGCACCATCGGCCGGACCTACACGCCTTGGCTGCTCGTCGAAGGCAGCCGCCGGGGACTGCCGCGCATACCGGGGCTTGGCACATTGACAAGTCGACGACGGCCGTTGTTGTAGACGTTGCGGAGGCACTTGTGCTCGTCGGCTTCCTCCTCGTCGCTGATGCTTGATGGTGTCACGGTAATCGCCGCCAAAGCGAGAGCCCTGCAGGTTGCTGGTGCAGAGGTGTGTGAAAATGGTGGAGAGCACATGGAGGCGCAAATACTCGATGGCTCCTAGTCTGGACGGTGGAAGGGCGTCGAGCTGCGGGATGGCGAACGGCTGGACGTAGTACATATTGGGAAGGAGGGGTTGTCCGTACAAAAGACGACGCTGGGGAGAGATGGATGTGAGGCGCACGGCGGGCCAGAGCTCGCCGTTCATGCGCACGCCAGACGGGTGCAGCACGGCGGTGCTCATCTTGAGCATCGAGAGGCGTATCCGAGGTGGCCGAACCTAGAGAGAAAATGACCAGGTGTCCTAGCATATGATCACTCATATTTTTCATCTAAAAATGGGTTGTCAAACACTATATTTTGCATGAAATTTACAAAGAAAACATCTTGCACCCGGTGTCCTGTGCACCCGGGTATCTCAACTTGGGTACGCCCTCGGAGGTGGCAGTTGTCAAACATGGCGACCGTGAGCACCGTGCTGTTGTCGAACATGCTCGTTCCACCGCGGGATGCATGAGTCGACGATGGTGCGCGTGCGCACGCACTTCTGCCCTTATTTGGCCATGCAGTATGCGTCGGCGGTGCTCCCCGGTCACAGTGGGCATGGCAGCACGGAGATCGCATGGCCGGTGTCTAGCAGTGGCTTGTACCACGACTCCACGAGGATGCCATGCCATGGGCGGCGATGCAGTGCGCGGTTGTATCCATGCAGTCACATGACTCACATGGTGATGTGAGATAGCTGCAATCCCGTCTCAGGCAGAAATGTATTTTTATAGAAGAAGCCCACCCGAGATGAGGCATCAGAAAATTCGCTCTCGATGGGATTCAAATTTTTGGCGCAGGCTACACCACTGTGCACCCTTGCCACTAGGCTACAGCCTAGTTCTTGCTCCACTTTAGACACAAAGTGGAGTTTTGCTGGGTTGGTTAAGATCTTGTGCGTATCAAAAAAATCTAAGCGACCCAATCACTTGTACGCTGATGTGTCAACAAACGGTGAAAACCATGTCCATGTCACACAAGAACCACCCAATGTGATATGAGGGACTAAATTTATCCGGTTTGAAAAGTTAGGGAATCAAGTTTTGCTGGTTTTGAAATTGAGAGACTATTTTTATACTTTCAAGAAAATTGAGGGACAGAAAATATACTTTCTAAAACAAAATCTATTTTATCAAATTACTGTTCCCAAAACAACTAGCTAGGCCAAACCATCAGGACCAAACAAATTATCTTTACAGGTGGAGCTTGTATGCATTCAGAGTATAGAGACGAATATTAGGACATGCTGACCTTTATCCTCTCATCACTGCTAAATCCATCTAGCTGATTTAGCAAGTCCAACATAGTTCGTTGCACTTCTCTGTCACCACTAACTTCACTGCAGTCAAATAGAAAAATACAACAATATCATTATATACTTCCCGGTAAATAAACATATCTAGTTGCAAGTAATCAATATATTTACACTGCATTCATCACATATGTATGTGCAGCATATGTGATGAATGCATATGCTGAAAGTTGTTAAGATGTATTTATCTCGGTCAGTTAGTGCAGGGCTGCAGGCCCATATATCACACCTAACCCTTCACCCCCTCGCGTCGCCTCCCCTGGGCGACACCAGGGGATCCAAACCCTAGCGCCGCCGGGCCCCTCCCGTCTCCTCTCCTGCCGCCGGCCAAGTCCGTAGTGGCGGCGTGCCCGACACCAAAGCGCTAGGGCGGGTGGTGTGCTGCGGGATTTCCCGGAGGTGGCATTGGCGACTCCGACGTTGGATCCACGAGCAACATGTAGGGCGGCGCCCCTTGCTTGTGCAGCGGCGGCCAGATCCATGGCCGGCATGGTGCTCTTCCCCTCGGGGGAGTTTGTGCCTGGAGATGGGTGGCGGCGAAAGTCGCGGATCTGGAGTCCCGTCCAGGTCCGCCCCGGCGTGGTTTTTTTCAACCGGCGGCGTGTGGAGGGACTGGTGAGGGGCGGCTGGAGGCTCCCTGCTGGTGTGCCAACGACGGCTTTCGTCTTCACGGCGAGGCTCCGTACAGTTCCAGTCAGCTGCGAGATCAGGGGGCCGTGACGTCCGGTGAAAATCGTGCTAACTACGGTCATGGCGGACGATGGAGGCATCTGTGATGTCGTTCCCTTCTCGAGGCATCGTTGTTGCAGGTCGTCGCACCCCACTCGTGATGCTCCGGGGGAAACCCTAGATCTGGGTCTGCCGGATCGGACGATGATGGCACCTTCGATGTCGCTGTCCCTTCTGGGAGCATCGTTTTGGAGCAAGTGATGACTGGAGGGGACAAGAGGAGGAGCGGTGTTACATCTACCACAAGGCCGATGGCGGACCCCGGCGGCATGGCGCTGCGGAGGTTTGGCGACGGGCGCGTGTGGACGGATACATGCAGGATGGTGGCGTTGTCTGGCGCCGTGGTAGCGTCGACGGCAGGCCAGGCAAGGTCGATGCGTCAGTTCCTGCTCCGGAGATGGACCGGTGGAATAATGCGGCGGCAGCCTCTGAGAGTGTGCCGGTCTGGTGTATGACCCAGTCCTGGTATGTGGCTGGGCTGGGGCATCCGGTTTTAGATGGTAGGCTTTGGTGCGATGTTTGTTTGGTATTTGGCTCGGACATTCGGCACCCATTCATCAAGGGGATAGGGTACAAGTGTTGCCTAGATGGTGGCTTCAGGCTTACTGGTGTATTACTTTGTATGATCTTTGTGAATAATTAATAAAATGGTTGCATGCATTGTCTAGATGCAGAGGCTGAGGGTACATCCTCCTTTTCAAAAAAATAAATTCTCTGAAGTATAAAATCATGAACAGTTTCCTTATTTTACATATAAATAGAAGGTTGAAGGAGTGGTCGACTTGCAGGGATACTAGATGACTTTCTTTGTACAAAGATTATAGCATGGTTTTCATCAGCAATTCGCAAATTAAAAAAAGAGTAACAACATTGCGGGACATACTTCAACCATAATAGATCAACAGATGTAAAGAGACACTAAGCATTCACGCTAGACTAAACTGAAAAAATCCCAACGCTTAGTGTACAAAGCGATGCATGAAAAAAAAATGCAAAATGCACGTGTCAAAACGCTTTGTTCCAATTGCATCAATATCATCAATAAAAATAATGTAGGGGCCCTTCTCCTTTGCCATCTCAAAGGCATCTCGAACGAGCTTTGCCCCATCACCAATGAACATCTGAAACAATTCATAAAAAAGTTAATATCTTCCAAAACTATACCCAGAAGAATTAAGTGGACAAATGCTGGACCCGAGAATATTCCAGATGCAAATAGACATTCCAACTAGGCGGTGGCGGTGAGGAGTAAGTGGACAAATGCTGGACCTGGGAACCTGCAGAACTATATATAGAAAACATTTGATCACCACCTAATTAAAATTAACTGGTGGCGGCGAGTTAACCCTACCAGCGGCGGCGCCCTAACCCTATCCCTGGCTAGAGGCGGCGACGACCTAAGCCTACTGTCGGCGGCGCCCTAACCCTAGCCCTAGCGGTGGCTTGGGGTGCGCTTACACTAGGCCCAACGGCGGCGGCAACGCCCAAACCCTAGTGGCAAGAGAAGGAGGAGAGTGAGGGAGACTGGGACATACCGGCTGGAGAGGCGCAGATGGTCTCGACAACGGGAAGAGACGGTGACGGGAGAAGACGCACCAAACAGGATGGAGAGGGCAAACGCCGAAGAAGAGGCTAGAATTTCTATCGATTTGAGTTAGTGTGGCAAAAACGGATTGTTTTTTGTGTATAGGCGATAGCAGTGACGGACGCTGCAAAGCACCCGCCACAATAAACTACTACCTCCGTCCCATAATATAAGATATTATGGGATAGAGGAAGTACATGGTTAATACGCACCCGTCCAAAATTGTATGATCGAATTTGGACACTTTCCAGATTTAGTAAAAAAAAATTCACTATTACATTACGTGTGGCGGGCGTCACACAGTGCCCGCACTGCAATTTTTTGGAATTTTTGAACTCTTTTGGCGTGAGTTGCCGAAAGACGTACGGCGGGCATTGCTTAATGGTGTAGTAGTGGCGGCCTCTTTGCGCCGCCCACCACTAGAGTCTTTCATCACACTAGTAGAAAAAGGGTCAAATGTGAAGCACATTAGTGCCGGTTAGATTTTGAGCCGGTACTAATGTGTCTATTAGTGCCGGTTCCAACGGCTAGGCGGGCGGAGATCATTAGTACCGGTTCGTGAGCAACCTTTTGTACCGGTTCGTGTCACGAACCGGTACTAATGATGCTGCGTCAGGCTGTGGTCAGGCTGGGGCCCCACGGGCACCTTTAGTACCGGTTCGTGCCATGAACCGGTAGTATAGTTTCTTAGTAAACTGTTTTTTAGTCCCACCTCGCGAAGAGAGAGGCACTAGGAGCGGTTTATAAGCCCTGAGTGCAGAGACGATGAAGGATAGGCGCAATGCTCATCTGCACGTTGCTTAGCCCTGAGGAATAGTGTAGACTACACGGAGCTATGTGCAGTGCAGTTTGCACTATTCTGAAAGGCTTGAAGCTAATTAACGAAAATTGTGCCTCTTTTTTATCTTTAATAACTTATTACAACTCCGGACTTCTTGTGTTACGGTAAAAACTGGACGCACTTCGTATACAAACTGGACAATCTCTTTCGAAGTATCAGGGTTTCTGACGAGAACTCATCTGTTACATTGGCACTTCATTTTTTTAAACTTATTACAACTCCAGATTTTTTTGCGTTCCGTACACACCATTCAAAGCGACGTCATCAATTTCCAACACGTTCTGACATCATTTGCTGTTTTCAGTCATTTACCGATTTGTTTAGAGAGCTAAACGACGGTGAAATTGAAAATCACTACAAAATGAACTCTGGAAATGTTGGAACTTGGCATGGTATCATCATTTCGCACGCATAGCATGTGCAAAAGAGTAGAGAGGGTCACGGCGAAAACTGGACGCACCTCGTGTACAAACTGGACAATCAATTTCGGAGTATCAGGGTTTCGGACGAGAACTCATCTGTTACACGTGCACTTCAATGTTTTTTAAACTTATTTGAACTCCAGCCTATTTTTGCGTTCAGTATGCATCTTTCAAAGCGACGTCATCAATTTCCAACACGTTCTGACATCATTTGCTGTTTTTCAGTCATTTACCGATTTGTTTAGAGAGCTAAATGACGGTGAAATTGAAAATCACTACAAAATGAACTCTGAAAATGTTGGAACTTGGCATGGTATCATCATTTCGCCCGCATAGCATGTGCAAAAGAGTAGAGAGGGTCACGGCGAAAACTGGACGCACCTCGTGTACAAACTGGACAAGCTCTTTCGGAGTATCAGGGTTTTGGACGAGAACTCATCTGTTACACGGGCACTTCAATGTTTTTTAAACTTATTTGAACTCCAGCCTATTTTTGCGTTCAGTATGCATCATTCAAAGCGACGTCATCAATTTCCGACACGTTCTGACATCATTTGCTGTTTTTCAGTCATTTACCGATTTGTTTAGAGAGCTAAATGACGGTGAAATTGAAAATCACTACAAAATGAATAGCAGAAAATAAATAATGCAGAAAAGGAAAAAACTATATAATTTTTTTTATATTCACAAAGAAACTAAATACAGCAAAAAAAATTACTCGGAAATAAATAGAAGAAAATTATATAAAAAATTGTTGGGGCGCTGCCCGCTAGGCCTGCCAACCCTAGGGTTTGCAAATACAGGCCCAGAAGGGCTAGCAGGCTCAACGGGCAGCGCGCCAAAGTTAGGCCCAGAAGCCTGCTATAGAGAGGAGTTCGAGACAGCAGCCGCGCCGGGGCTTTTAAACTGGTGCAGGCGCCCCTCGGCTAGCGAGGTGGGACTAAACTTGTCCGCACCGCTCCTGCGCCAGTGCACACCTTTAGTACCGGGTCGTGGCTCCAACCGGTACTAAAGGGGGGGCCTTTAGTACCGGTTGGAGCCACGAACCGGTACTAAAGGGGAAGTTTCCCGCCCCTTGGCCTGGCGAAAATTGGCCTTTAGTACCGGTTGGTGGCTCCAACCGGTACTAAAGGCCCCTCCTATATATATGGCACTTACGAAAAATTCAGTTTCATCGACCACCACTTCTTCTCCAACTACTTCGTGCGACATCGCCGCCGCCCTCGCCGCCCCCGCCGCGCGCCGTTGCCCCCGCCGCTCGTCGTCGCCCTCACCGCCCGTCGTCACCGTCACCGCCGTCGCCCTCACCGTCCGTCGTCGCCGTCACCGCCATCGCCCCCGCCGCCCGCCGCCGCCGCCCCGTACCACGTCGCCGTCTCGATTGCGTCGTCGCCCCCGGCCTGCCGCTCGTCGTCGCGCCGTCCCCATCGCATCGCCGTCTCGCGCCGCCGCCCGTATGCGGCCGCCCCCTGCTCGTACACACACACACATACATGCACACACACAGACACACACACACACATATATTCTTTTTACTTATTTTCTGTTTTCTGTTGTTTAGATTAATGTTAGATAAATTACGTAGCTAAGAATGTTAGAATGTTAATGTTGGATGAATTATATGGAAAAGATGTTAAATATTAATGTCAATTTTAGATAAATTAGCTAGATATTAATTAGGTATATATAAGAGATTTGAACTAGTTGAATTAATATAACTAGTTTATTTTTAGTATGAAAATTAATAGAACAAGTTTATTTTTAGTAAGAAAATTTAGGTATATGAGATTATTTAAACTAGTTGAATTAATATAACTAGTTTATTTCTAGTAAATGCTTAGTTGAACTAGTTGAATTAGTAGAACTAGTTTATTTTTAGTAAGAAAATTTAGGTATATGAGATTTGATGATCTAATTAAAATATTACTATATATATAGCTACTTTATATATTTTAGTAAGAAAATTAATATAACTAGTTTATTTTTAGTAAATTCTTAGTTGAATTAGTTGAATTAATAGAACTAGTTTATTTTTAGTAAGAAAATTTAGATATCTGAGATTTGATGATCTAATTAAAATATTACTATATGGAACTAGCTACTTTATTTTAGTAAGAAAATTAATAGAACACGTTTATTTTTATTAAATGCTTAGTTGAATTAGTTGAATTAATAGAACTAGTTGAACTAATAGAAGTAGTTGAATTAGTTGAATTAGTTGAATTAATAGAACTAGTAAGTGTTTAATGTTTCACCTATATGAACATAGGAAATGTCGTCTGACGACAAAAAAGATTTCATTAAGTGCGAATTCTGTGAAGACCAGCGCGGCCTGTGCGACAGAAATTTCCTTGTTGATGATAGGCGCTTCAGCATCAAGCTGGATGAGACCTTCGAAGTGGATACAGTAAGTCATAGTGACAAGTCTTTTTTCGTAATTAAGCATGACTTATATATGCTTCATTTGCTTCAACTTATAATTTTAAATTTTCACTATTCTACTAGCGCATCCCGTGCCATGCAAGAATTTTTGTCTTGGATAAGATAGGTTTCAGTACTATGGAAACTATGGAGGTAAAGAGAGTTTACCTGAAGACCGAGCATGCCGGTTATACTTTCAACGTCAAATTATACAATGCAGACACGTACACCTATTTTGAATGCAAAACTTGGCAAGCACTATGCAAGGCTTATGCATTTGCGCCTGATATGGTTATCACCTTTGATATTCGTCCGGAAGATGATATTGAAGGTAATAGAGATATCTGGGTCGATGTGCAGACGCCTCCAGTTCTACCATTATGTGAGTTTCTCAACCATATTTATGTCTTTGATATTGTTTATTCAAAAATACTTGACAACTAATTTCTATTGACAGCTTATTTCCATTCAAGCAAACATGTCCGGCGCTTGGTTGACAGGACCTACTACTATCCCGGAGCTGAACTAAACTGCGAGGAGATAAGTCATTATGTTTCATGGCTTGAGGATCTTGATGTTGTTAAGAGAAATCATTTTCCTGAATTTGAAAATCTTAGTACTCAAAACGTGCGACCAATAGTGATCGTATTGAACTACGGTCACATGTATTTAGGAAAGATGGTAAGATTGTTACTATTAGTCCTCAGTGCATCTTTTGCATACATTATTTTTCAAGCTAAACTTTCATTGCTAAGTATATTAATTACTATACGATATTCTTCAACAGGGACTCCCGATGACAGTTGTGCCTTAGTGGATCGAGACTAAAGGTCGCATGTAAATTGTTAGCTTATGGCCAAGATATCCTACAGTGCACATGAGTGCATCCAGGATTTCTGAAAGCGATGAATGCTTAATAGTGAAAGATTGGAGAAAAATTGTTAACGATCGCAGAGAAGTACTAGGGGGCAGCAATCAGAAGCGCGGCCCACGATTAGGAGACAGGTTCATCTGCATGCTCCAATATGATGAATTAGGAGAGCTATACATGTTCTATGCTATTTTACCTGAGAGAGAGCAGCAGGAGTGATTTAGCTAGTTATCATGCTCTTAGTACTTGTTTTCCTCTCATGCGTGTCCGTGTTCTTCGTCCTGAACTTAATCTCAAAGAGTGATTTGCTTTTGTGGTGTTATGAACGCTTATAATATGATGATGATGAGTTATTATATCATTTATGAAAGAAACCGCATATTAGTTTGATCACTTAGTGATCTAAGTAATATGGATATGGCATATACTTGATCACTTAGCTAGGATCCACATGCATCCAGTCGAAACTAATCTGCGGTACTTTCACCTAATGATTTAACAACTCATTATAATGTAAAACAATCGATAAATTAAATTAAAAACACAAAACTAAAGGAAAAATAAAAATTAAAACCAAAACACTCCCAAATATTTAGTACCGGTTGGTGTTACCAACCGGTACTAATGTCCTACACGCACCCGGGCCTGGCTCGTGCCACGTGGTGGCACGTTAGCGCCGGTTCGTGCCAAACCGGTACTAAAGGGGCGGGCCTTTAGTCTCCACTCCATAGTGCCGGTTGCAGAACCGACACTAAAGGCCCTTACGAACCGGTGATAAAGGCCGGTTCTACACTAGTGTCAAGCGGGGATCTTTAAAAGAGTTTACCTGAGACGGGTAACCAGTAGTGCCCGCCATAGCAAAGGCTTTAGCAGTGGCGGGTACCTTTTAATACCCGCCAGTGCTACTTCTTCAACGTAGCTGTGGCGGGTAATATATTGCGTCCGCCACTTATCTGAGTTCACTTGTAAGCCCTTTCCCAGTAGTGAAAGATGTGGATGTATCTCAAAAGTTCACACGCTTTTTTTGTGGGGGGGAGGGATATTTGTTGGAGAGTTGCCAAAGCTCGTGAGCACCGTCAAGTGGCTCATCCTAAACTCTTTTTGAGTCGTCCCTAACATATGAGTCTCAAATCATTCATAGCTGATGTTGATTGCGACCACCAAGCATTTACATAATTTCTAAAGCACACCAAAAGCAAGGAAGCTACCAGTCCTTGACTCCTACTACCTAGGTGTCCCAAATCTTCAAAAGCAACAAGTGTTAGTGAAGAACAAATGGAGTAATCACAAATTGACCCTGATCAATAGCTGTGAGGGCGCCCGTCTTGATCACCAGCCAACATGCCTAATAGAAGAGGAAGGTGAACCCATTGGGCCCGGAGCCGCAATGTGCCGGAAGATCATTGACCGTGTCCCACACCTCCTGATCCGTGAAAGGCAGATAAAGCGAGGAGAGATTGATGTCTACTACGCAACCTTCTTATTGTAGACGTTGTTGGGCCTCCATGTGCAGAGGTTTGTAGAACAGTGGCAAATTTCCCTCAAGTGGATGACCTAAGGTTTATCAATCCGTGGGAGGCGTAGGTTGAAGATGGTCTCTCTCAAACAACCCTGCAACCAAATAACAAAGAGTCACTTGTGTCCCCAACACACCCAATACAATGGTAAATTGTATAGGTGTACTAGTTCGGCGAAGAGATGGTGATACAAGTGCAATATGGATGGTAGATATAGGTTTTTGTAATATGAAAATATAAAAACAGCAAGGTAACTAATGATAAAAGTGAGCACAAACGGTATTGCAATGCGTTGAAACAAGGCCTAAGGTTCATACTTTCACTAGTGCAATTCTCTCAACAATAATAACATAATTGGATCATATAAATATCCCTCAACATGCAACAAAGAATTACTCCAAAGTCACTAATAGCGAAGAACAAACGAAGAGATTATTGTAGGGTACGAAACCACCTCAAAGTTATTCTTTCGGATCGATCTATTCAAGAGTCCGTAGTAAAATAACACGAAGCTATTCTTTCCGTTCAATCTATCATAGAGTTCGTACTAGAATAACACCTTAAGACACATATCAACCAAAACACTAATGTCACCTAGATACTCCAATGTCACCTCAAGTATCCGTGGGTATGATTATACGATATGCATCAAACAATCTCAGATTCATCTATTCAACCAACACATAGAACTTCAAAGAGTGCCCCAAAGTTTCTACCGGAGAGTCAAGACGAAAACGTGTGCCAACCCCTATGCATAAGTTCACAAACGGAACCCGCAAGTTGATCACCAAACATACATCAAGTAGATCACGTGAATATCCCATTGTCACCACAGATAAGCACATGCAAGACATACATCAAGTGTTCTCAAATCCTTAAACACTCAATCTAATAAGATAACTTCAAAGGGAAAACTCAATCCATTACAAGAGAGTAGAGGGGGAGAAACATCATAAGATCCAACTATAATAGAAAAGCTCACGATACATCAAGACCGTGCCGAATCAAGAACACGAGAGAGAGAGAGAGAGAGAGAGAGATCAAACACATAGCTACTAGTACATACCCTCAGCCCCGAGGGTGAACTACTCCCTCCTCGTCATGGAGATCGCCGGGATGACAAAGATGGGCACTGGTGAGGGATCTCCCCTCCGGCAGGGTGCCGGAACGGGTCTAGATTGGTTTCCGGTGGCCTCAGAGGCTTGCGGCGGCGGAACTCCCGATCTAGGTTTCTTTCTGGAAGTTTGGGTATATATGAGAGGTATTGGCGTCGGGAACAAGTCAGGGGGGTCTCCGGGCTATCCACGAGGCAGGGGGGCGCGCCCAGGGGGCGGGCATGCCCCCCACCCTCGTGGGCAGCCCGGGACTCTTCTGGTCCAACTCCGATGCTCCGTGGGCTTCTTCTGGTCCAAAAATAAGCTCCGTCAATTTTCAGGTCAATTGGACTCCGTTTGGTTTTCCTTTTCTACGATACTCAAAAATAAGGAAAAAACAGAAACTGGCACTGGGCTCTGGGTTAATAGGTTAGTCCCAAAAATTATATAAAATAGCATATAAATGCATATAATGTTGGAAATATGCCCTAGAGGCAATAATAAATGGTTATTATTATATTTCTGTGTTCATGATAATAGTCTTTTATTCATGCTATAATTGTATTGTCCGGAAATCGTAATACATGTGTGAATACATAGACCACAACCTGTCCCTAGTAAGCCTCTAGTTGACTAGCTCGTTGATCAACAGATAGTCATGGTTTCCTGACTATGGACATAGGATGTCATTGATAACGGGATCACATCATCAGGAGAATGATGTGATGGACAAGACCCAACTTAAGCATAGCATAAAAGATCGTGTAGTTTCGTTTGCTAGAGCTTTTCCAATGTCAAGTATCTTTTCCTTAGACCATGAGATCGTGCAACTCCCAGATACCGTAGGAGTGCTTTGGGTGTGCCAAACGTCACAACGTAACTGGGTGACTATAAAGGTGCATTACGGGTATCTCCGAAAGTGTCTGTTGGGTTGGCACGGATCGAGACTGGGATTTGTCACTCCGTGTAAACGGAGAGGTATCTCTGGGCCCACTCGGTAATGCATCATCATAATGAGCTCAATGTGACTAAGGCGTTAGTCACGGGATCATGCATTGCGGTACGAGTAAAGAGACTTGCCGGTAACGAGATTGAACAAGGTATTGGGATACCGACGATCGAATCTCGGGCAAGTAACATACCGATTGACAAAGGGAATTGCATACGGATTGATTGAATCCTCGACACTGTGGTTCACCCGATGATATCATCGTGGAACATGTGGGAGCCAACATGGGTATCCAGATCCCGCTGTTGGTTATTGACCGGAGAGGCGTCTCGGTCATGTCTGCATGTCTCCCGAACCCGTAGGGTCTACACACTTAAGGTCCGGTGACGCTAGGGTTGTAGAGATATATGTATGCGGAAACCCGAAAGTTGTTCGGAGTCCCGGATGAGATCCCGGACGTCACGAGAGGTTCCGGAATGGTCCGGAGGTGAAGAATTATATATAGGAAGTCCAGTTTTGGCCACCGGGAAAGTTTCGGGGGTTATCGGTATTGTACCGGGACCACCGGAAGGGTCCCGGGGGTCCACCGGGTGGGGCCACCTGTCCCGGAGGGCCCCGTGGGCTGAAAGTGGAGGGGAACCAGCCCCTAATGGGCTGGGGCGCCACTTTGGGCCTCCCCCCCATGCGCCTAGGGTTGGGAACCCTAGGGGGGGGAGTTCCCCCTTGCCTTGGGGGGCAAGGCAACCCCTTTCCCCCCTTGGCCGCCGCCCCCCCTTGGAGATCCCATCTCCAAGGGCTGCGCACCCCCTTGGGGGCCTATATAAAAGGGGGGGAGGGAGGGCAGCACACTACAGCCTTTGGCGCCTCCCTCCTCCCCTGCAACACCTCTCTCTCGCGCGCAGAAGCTCGGCGAAGCCTTGCCGGAGAGCCGCTACATCCACCACCACGCCGTCGTGCTGTTGGATCTCCATCAACCTCTCCTCCCCCCTTGCTGGATCAAGAAAGGAGGAGACGTCGCTGCACCGTACGTGTGTTGAACGCGGAGGTGCCGTCCGTTCGGCACTCGGTCATCGGTGATTTGGATCACGGCGAGTACGACTCCGTCATCCACGTTCATTGGAACGCTTCCGCTCGCGATCTACAAGGGTATGTAGATCCACTCCTTTCCCCTCGTTGCTAGTAGACTCCATAGATGCATCTTGGTGAGCGTAGGAAAATTTTAAATTATGCTACGATTACCAACAGTGGCATCATGAGCCAGGCCTATGCGTAGTTACTATGCACGAGTAGAACACAAAGAAGTTGTGGGCGTTGATGTTGCCAATTCTTCTTGCCGCTACTAGTCGTTTCTTGTTTCGGCGGCATTGTAGGATGAAGCGGCCCGGACCGACCTTACACGTACGCTTACGTGAGACAGGTTCCACCGACTGACATGTACTAGTTGCATAAGGTGGCTAGCGGGTGTCTGTCTCTCCTACTTTAGTCGGAACGGATTCGATGAAAAGGGTCCTTATGAAGGGTAAATAGAAATTGGCAAATCACGTTGTGGTCATACGTAGGTAAGAAATCGTTCTTGCTAGAAACCTACAAACCACGTAAAAACTTGCAACAACAATTAGAGGACGTCTAACTTGTTTTTGCAGCAAGTGATATATGTGATATGATATGGCCAGAAGATGTGATGAATGATATATGTGATGTATGAGATTGATCATATTCTTGTAATAGGAATCACGACTTGCATGTCGATGAGTATGACAACCGGCAGGAGCCATAGGAGTTGTCTTTATTATTTTGCATGACCTGCGTGTCATTGAATAACGCCATGTAATTTACTTTACTTTGTTGCTAAACGGTTAGCCATAGAAGTAGAAGTAATCGTTGGCGTGACAACTTCATGAAGACACAATGATGGAGATCATGATGATGGAGATCATGGTGTCATGCCGGTGACGAAGATGATCATGGTGCCCCGAAGATGGAGATCAAAGGAGCATGATGATATTGGCCATATCATGTCACTATTTGATTGCATGTGATGTTTATCATGTTTTTGCATCTTATTTGCTTAGAACGACGGTAGCAAGTAGGATGATCCCTTATAATAATTTCAAGAAAGTGTTCACCCTAACTGTGCACCGTTGCGAAGGTTCGTCGTTTCGAAGCACCACGTGATGATCGGGTGTGATAGATTCTTACGTTCGCATACAACGGGTGTTGACGAGCCTAGCATGTACAGACATGGCCTCGGAACACACGCAATACACTTAGGTTGACTTGACGAGCCTAGCATGTACAGACATGGCCTCGGAACACGGAGGACCGAAAGGTCGAGCATGAGTCGTATAGAAGATACGATCAACATGGAGATGTTCACCGATCTTGACTAGTCCGTCTCACGTGATGATCGGACACGGCCTAGTTGAGTTCGGATCGTGTTTCACTTAGATGACTAGAGGGATGTCTATCTGAGTGGGAGTTCATTAAATAATTTGATTATATGAACTTAATTATCATGAACTTAGTCTAAATCTTTACACTATGTATTGTAGATCAAATGGCCCACGTTGTCCTCAATTTCAACGCGTTCCTAGAGAAAACCAAGCTGAAAGATGATGGCAGCAACTATACGGACTGGGTCCGGAACCTGAGGATCATCCTCATAGCAGCCAAGAAAGATTATGTCTTAGAAGCACCGCTAGGTGAAGCACCAATCCCTGAGAACCAAGACGTTATGAACGCTTGGCAGCAGCGTGCTGATGATTACTCCCTCGTTCAGTGCGGCATGCTTTACAGCTTAGAACCGGGTCTCCAAAAGCGTTTTGAGAAACATGGAGCATACGAGATGTTCGAGGAGCTGAAACTGGTTTTTCAAGCTCATGCCCGGGTCGAGAGATATGATGTCTCCGACAAGTTCTTCAGCTGTAAAATGGAGGAGAACAGTTCTGTTAGTGAGCACATACTCAGAATGTCTGGGTTGCACAACCGCTTGTCTCAGCTGGGAGTTAATCTCCCGGATGACGCGGTCATTGACAGAATCCTCCAGTCGCTTCCACCAAGCTACAAGAGCTTTGTGATGAACTACAATATGCAGGGGATGGAAAAGACCATTCCCGAGGTATATTCAATGCTAAAATCAGCGGAAGGGGAGATCAAAAAGGAACATCAAGTGTTGATGGTGAATAAAACCACTAAGTTCAAGAAGGGCAAGGGTAAGAAGAACTTCAAGAAGGACGGCAAGGGAATTGCCGCGCCCGGTAAGCCAGTTACCGGGAAGAAGTCAAAGAATGGACCCAAGCCCGAGACTGAGTGCTTTTATTGCAAGGGAAGTGGTCACTGGAAGCGGAACTGCCCCAAATATTTAGCGGACAAGAAGAAGGCCGGCAACACCCAAGGTATATGTGATATACAAGTAATTGATGTGTACCTTACCAGTACTCGTAGTAGCTCCTGGGTATTTGATACCGGTGCGGTTGCTCATATTTGTAACTCAAATCAGGAACTACGGAATAAACGGAGACTGGCAAAAGACGAGGTGACGATGCGCGTCGGGAATGGTTCCAAGGTCGATGTGATCGCCGTCGGCACGCTACCTCTGCATCTACCCACGGGATTAGTTATAAACCTCAATAATTGTTATTTAGTGCCAGCTTTGAGCATGAACATTGTATCTGGATCTCGTTTAATTCGAGATGGCTACTCATTTAAATCTGAGAATAATGGTTGTTCTATTTATTTGAGAGATATGTTTTATGGTCATGCCCCGCTGGTCAATGGTTTATTCTTGATGAATCTCGAACGTGATGCTACACATGTTCATAGTGTGAATACCAAAAGATGTAAAGTTGATAACGATAGTCCCACATACTTGTGGCACTGCCGCCTTGGTCACATTGGTGTCAAGCGCATGAAGAAGCTCCATGCAGATGGACTTTTGGAGTCTCTTGATTACGAATCATTTGACACGTGCGAACCATGCCTCATGGGTAAGATGACCAAGACTCCGTTCTCCGGAACAATGGAGCGAGCAACCAACTTATTGGAAATCATACATACCGATGTGTGCGGTCCAATGAGCGTTGAGGCTCGCGGAGGATATCGTTATGTTCTCACTCTCACTGATGATTTAAGTAGATATGGGTATGTCTACCTAATGAAACACAAGTCTGAAACCTTTGAAAAGTTCAAGGAATTTCAGAGTGAAGTCGAGAATCAACGTGACAGGAAAATAAAATTCTTACGATCAGATCGTGGTGGAGAATATTTAAGTCACGAATTTGGTACACACTTAAGGAAATGTGGAATAGTTTCACAACTCACGCTGCCTGGAACACCTCAGAGAAATGGTGTGTCCGAACGTCGTAATCGCACTCTATTGGATATGGTGCGATCTATGATGTCTCTTATCGATTTACCGCTCTCATTTTGGGGTTATGCTTTAGAGACTGCCGCATTCACTTTAAATAGGGCACCGTCTAAATCCGTTGAGACGACACCGTATGAATTATGGTTTGGGAAGAAACCTAAGCTGTCGTTTCTAAAAGTTTGGGGATGCGATGCTTATGTCAAGAAACTTCAACCTGAAAAGCTCGAACCCAAATCGGAAAAATGCGTCTTCATAGGATACCCTAAGGAAACTATTGGGTATACCTTCTACCTCAGATCCGAAGGCAAGATCTTCGTTGCCAAGAACGGGTCCTTTCTAGAGAAGGAGTTTCTCTCGAAAGAATTGAGTGGGAGGAAAGTGGAACTTGATGAGGTGATAGTCACCCCTTCCGAACCGGAAAGTAGCGCAGCGCGGGAAAATGTTCCTATGGTGCCTACACCAACTGGGGAGGAAGTTAATGATGATGATCATGAAGCTTCAGATCAAGTTACTGAACTTCGTAGGTCCACAAGGACACGTTCCGCACCAGAGTGGTACGGCAACCCTGTCCTGGAAATCATGTTGTTAGACAACGGTGAACCTTCGAACTATGAAGAAGCGATGGCGGGCCCGGATTCCGACAAATGGCTAGAAGCCATGAAATCCAAGATAGAATCCATGTATGAAAACAAAGTATGGACTTTGACTGACTTGCCCGATGAGCGGCGAGCCATAGAAAACAAATGGATCTTTGAGAAGAAGACGGACGCAGATGGTAATGTGACCATCTACAAAGCTCGACTTGTCGCTAAGGGTTATCGACAAGTTCAAGGGGTTGACTACGATGAGACTTTCTCACCCGTAGCGAAGCTGAAGTCCGTCCGAATCATGTTAGCAATTGCCGCATACTATGATTATGAGATATGGCAGATGGACGTCAAAACGGCATTCCTTAACGGCTTCCTTAAGGAAGAGTTGTATATGATGCAGCCGGAAGGTTTTGTCGATCCTAAGAATGCTAACAAAGTATGCAAGCTCCAGCGCTCAATCTATGGGCTGGTGCAAGCATCTCGGAGTTGGAACATTCGCTTTGATGAGATGATCAAAGCGTTTGGGTTTACACAGACTTATGGAGAAGCCTGTGTTTACAAGAAAGTGAGTGGGAGCTCTGTAGCATTTCTCATATTATATGTGGATGACATATTATTGATGGGAAATGATATAGAATTCTTGGAAAGTATAAAGGCCTATTTGAATAAATGTTTTTCAATGAAGGACCTTGGAGAAGCTGCTTATATATTAGGCATCAAGATCTATAGAGATAGATCAAGACGCCTCATTGGTCTTTCACAGAGTACATACCTTGACAAGATATTGAAGAAGTTCAGTATGGATCAGTCCAAGAAGGGGTTCTTGCCTGTATTGCAAGGTGTGCAATTGAGCACGGCTCAATGCCCGACCACGGCAGAAGATATAGAAGAGATGAGTGTCATCCCCTATGCCTCGGCCATAGGGTCTATTATGTATGCCATGCTGTGTACCAGACCTGATGTAAACCTTGCCGTAAGTTTGGTAGGAAGGTACCAAAGTAATCCCGGCAAGGAACACTGGACAGCGGTCAAGAATATCCTGAAGTACCTGAAGAGGACTAAGGATATGTTTCTCGTCTATGGAGGTGACGAAGAGCTCGTCGTAAAGGGTTACGTCGACGCTAGCTTCGACACAGATCCGGATGACTCAAAGTCACAGACCGGATACGTGTATATTTTGAATAGAGGAGCAGTAAGCTGGTGCAGTTGCAAGCAAAGCGTCGTGGCGGGATCTACATGTGAAGCGGAATACATGGCAGCCTCGGAGGCAGCACAGGAAGCAGTCTGGATGAAGGAGTTCATTACCGACCTAGGGGTGATTCCCAATGCGTCGGGCCCAATGACTCTCTTCTGTGACAACACTGGAGCTATTGCCCTTGCGAAGGAGCCCAGGTTTCACAGGAAGACCAGGCATATCAAGCGTCGCTTCAACTCCATTCGTGAAAGTGTTCAAAATGGAGACATAGATATTTGTAAAGTACACACGGACCTGAATGTAGCAGATCCGTTGACTAAACCTCTCCCTAGGGCAAAACATGATCAACACCAGGACGCAATGGGTGTTCGATTCATCACAATGTAACTAGATTATTGACTCTAGTGCAAGTGGGAGACTGTTGGAAATATGCCCTAGAGGCAATAATAAATGGTTATTATTATATTTCTGTGTTCATGATAATAGTCTTTTATTCATGCTATAATTGTATTGTCCGGAAATCGTAATACATGTGTGAATACATAGACCACAACCTGTCCCTAGTAAGCCTCTAGTTGACTAGCTCGTTGATCAACAGATAGTCATGGTTTCCTGACTATGGACATAGGATGTCATTGATAACGGGATCACATCATTAGGAGAATGATGTGATGGAGAAGACCCAACTTAAGCATAGCATAAAAGATCGTGTAGTTTCGTTTGCTAGAGCTTTTCCAATGTCAAGTATCTTTTCCTTAGACCATGAGATCGTGCAACTCCCGGATACCGTAGGAGTGCTTTGGGTGTGCCAAACGTCACAACGTAACTGGGTGACTATAAAGGTGCATTACGGGTATCTCCGAAAGTGTCTGTTGGGTTGGCACGGATCGAGACTGGGATTTGTCACTCCGTGTAAACGGAGAGGTATCTCTGGGCCCACTCGGTAATGCATCATCATAATGAGCTCAATGTGACTAAGGCGTTAGTCACGGGATCATGCATTGCGGTACGAGTAAAGAGACTTGCCGGTAACGAGATTGAACAAGGTATTGGGATACCGACGATCGAATCTCGGGCAAGTAACATACCGATTGACAAAGGGAATTGCATACGGATTGATTGAATCCTCGACACCGTGGTTCACCCGATGATATCATCGTGGAACATGTGGGAGCCAACATGGGTATCCAGATCCCGCTGTTGGTTATTGACCGGAGAGGCGTCTCGGTCATGTCTGCATGTCTCCCGAACCCGTAGGGTCTACACACTTAAGGTCCGGTGACGCTAGGGTTGTAGAGATATATGTATGCGGAAACCCGAAAGTTGTTCGGAGTCCCGGATGAGATCCCGGACGTCACGAGAGGTTCCGGAATGGTCCGGAGGTGAAGAATTATATATAGGAAGTCCAGTTTTGGCCACCGGGAAAGTTTCGGGGGTTATCGGTATTGTACCGGGACCACCGGAAGGGTCCCGGGGGTCCACCGGGTGGGGCCACCTGTCCCGGAGGGCCCCGTGGGCTGAAAGTGGAGGGGAACCAGCCCCTAATGGGCTGGGGCGCCACTTTGGGCCTCCCCCCCATGCGCCTAGGGTTGGGAACCCTAGGGGGGAGTTCCCCCTTGCCTTGGGGGGCAAGGCAACCCCTTTCCCCCCTTGGCCGCCGCCCCCCCCTTGGAGATCCCATCTCCAAGGGCTGCGCACCCCCTTGGGGGCCTATATAAAAGGGGGGGAGGGAGGGCAGCACACTACAGCCTTTGGCGCCTCCCTCCTCCCCTGCAACACCTCTCTCTCGCGCGCAGAAGCTCGGCGAAGCCTTGCCGGAGAGCCGCTACATCCACCACCACGCCGTCGTGCTGTTGGATCTCCATCAACCTCTCCTCCCCCCTTGCTGGATCAAGAAAGGAGGAGACGTCGCTGCACCGTACGTGTGTTGAACGCGGAGGTGCCGTCCGTTCGGCACTCGGTCATCGGTGATTTGGATCACGGCGAGTACGACTCCGTCATCCACGTTCATTGGAACGCTTCCGCTCGCGATCTACAAGGGTATGTAGATCCACTCCTTTCCCCTCATTGCTAGTAGACTCCATAGATGCATCTTGGTGAGCGTAGGAAAATTTTAAATTATGCTACGATTACCAACATATAAAACATCCTAGAAGGATAATATAATAGCATGGAACAATCAAAAATTATAGATACGTTGGAGATGTATCAACATCCCCAAGCTTAATTCCTGCTCGTCCTCAAGTAGGTAAATGATAAAAACAGAATTTTTGATGTGGAATGCTACCTAACATAATTATCAATATAATTTTCTTTATTGTGGCAAGAATATTCAGATCCATAAGATTCAAAACAAAAGTTTAATATTGACATGAAAACAATAATACTTCAAGCATACTAAAAAAGCAATCTCAAAATAACATGGCCAAAGAAAGTTATCCCTACAAAATCATATAGTCTGGCTATGCTCTATCTTCACCACACAAAATATTTAAATCATGCACAACCCCATGACAAGCCAAGCAATTGTTTCATACTTTTGATGTTCTCAAACTTTTTCAATCTTCACGCAATACATGAGCGTGAGCCATGGACATAGCACTATAAGTGGAATAGAATGGTGGTTGTGAGAAGACAAAAAGGAGAAGATAGTCTCACATCAACTAGGCGTATCAACGGGCTATGGAGATGCCCATCAATAGAAATCAATGTGAGTGAGTAGGGATTGCCATGCAACGGATGCACTAGAGCTATAAGTGTATGAAAGCTCAAAAAGAAACTAAGTGGGTGTGCATCCAACTTGCTTGCTCACGAAGACCTAGGGCATTTTGAGGAAGCCCATCATTGGAATATACAAGCCAAGTTCTATAATGAAAGATTCCCACTAGTATATGAAAGTGATATCATAGGAGACTCTCTATAATGAAGATCATGGTGCTACTTTGAAGCACAAGTGTGGAAAAAGGATAGTAGCATTGTCCCTTCTCTCTTTTCTCTCATTTTTTTATTTGGGCTTCTTTGGCCTCTCTTTTTTCGTCCGGAGTCTCATCCCGACTTGTGGGGGAATCATGGTCTCCATCATCCTTTCCTCACTGGGACAATGCTCTAATAATAATGATCATCACACTTTTCTTTACTTACAACTCAAGAATTACAACTCGATTCTTAGAATAAATATGACTCTATGTGAATGCCTCCGGCGGTGTACCGGGATGTGCAATGAATCAAGAGTGACATGTATGAATGATGAATGGTGGCCTGGCCACAAATACAATGTCAACTACATGATCATGCAAAGCAATATGACAATGATGGAGTGTGTCATAATAAACGGAACGGTGGAAAGTTGCATGGCAATATATCTCGGAATGGCTATGGAAATGCCATGATAGGTAGGTATGGTGGCTGTTTTGAGGAAGATATATGGTGGGTGTATGATACCAACGAAAAGTGCACGATATTAGAGAGGCTAGCAATAGTGGAAGGGTGAGAGTGCGTATAATCCATGGACTCAACATTAGTCATAAAGAACTCACATACTTAGTGCCAAAATCTATTAGTTATCGAAACAAAGTACTACGCGCATGATCCTAGGGGGTAGATTGGTAGGAAAAGACCATCGCTCGTCCCCGACCGCCACTCATAAGGAAGACAATCAATAAACAAATCATGCTCCGACTTCATCACATAACGGTTCACCATACGTGCATGCTACGGGAATCACAAACTTTAACACAAGCATTTCTCAAATTCATAGCCACTCAACTAGCATGACTCTAATATCACCATCTTCATATCTCAAAACAATTATCAAGTATCAAACTTCTCATAGTATTCAATGCACTTTCTATGATAGTTTTTATTATCCTATCTTGGATGCCTATCATATTAGGACTAGTTTCATAACCAAAGCAAATTACCATGCTGTTTAGGACTCTCAAAATAATATAAGTGAAGCACATAGAGTAACAACAACAACAACAACAACAACAACAAAGCCTTTAGTCCCAAACAAGTTGGGGTAGGCTAGAGGTGAAACCCATAGGATCTCGCAACCAACTCATGGCTCTGGCACATGGATAGCAAGCTTCCACGCACCCCTGTCCATAGCTAGCTCTTTGGTGATACTACAATCCTTCAGGTCTCTCTTAACGGACTCCTCCCATGTCAAATTCGGTCTACCCCGCCCTCTCTTGACATTCTCCGCACGCTTTAGCCGTCCGCTATGCACTGGAGCTTCTGGAGGCCTGCGCTGAATATGCCCAAACCATCTCAGACGATGTTGGACAAGCTTCTCTTCAATTGGTGCTACCCCAACTCTATCTCGTATATCTTCATTCCGGACTCGATCCTTCCTCGTGTGGCCACACATCCATCTCAACATACACATCTCTGCCACACCTAATTGTTGAACATGTCGCCTTTTAGTCGGCCAACACTCGGCGCTATACAACATTGCGGGTCGAACCGCCGTCCTGTAGAACTTGGCTTTTAGCTTTTGTGGCACTCTCTTGTCACAGAAAATGCGAGAAGCTTGGTGCCACTTCATCCATCCGGCTTTGATTCGGTGGTTCACATCTTCATCAATACCCACATCCTCCTACAGCATTGACCCCAAATACCGAAAGGTGTCCTTCTGGGGTACCACCTGGCCATCAAGGCTAACCTCCTCCTCCTCACACCTAGTAGTACCGAAACCGCACATCATGTACTCGGTTTTAGTTCTACTAAGCCTAAACCCTTTCGATTCCAAGGTTTGTCTCCATAACTCTAACTTCCTATTTACCCCCGTCCGACTATCGTCAACTAGCACCACATCATCCGCAAAGAGCATACACCATGGGATATCTCCTTGTATATCCCTTGTGACCTCATCCATCACCAATGCAAAAATATAAGGGCTCAAAGCTGACCCCTGATGCAGTCCTATCTTAATCGGGAAGTCATCAGTGTCGACATCACTTGTTCGAACACTAGTCACAACATTATCATACATGTCCTTGATGAGGGTAATGTACTTTGCTGGGACTTTGTGTTTCTCCAAGGCCCACCACATGACATTCTGTGGTATCTTATCATAGGCCTTCTCCAGGTCAATGAACACCATATGCAAGTCCTTCTTTTGCTCCCTATATCTCTCCATAAGTTGCCGTACCAAGAAAATGGCTTCCATGGTCGACCTCCCAGGCATGAAACCAAACTGATTTTTGGTCACGCTTGTCATTCTTCTTAAGCGGTGCTCAATGACTCTCTCTCATAGCTTCATTGTATGGCTCATCAGCTTAATTCCACGGTAATTAGTACAACTCTGAACATCCCCCTTGTTCTTGAAGATTGGTACTAATATACTCCGTCTCCATTCTTCTGGCATCTTGTTTGCCCGAAAAATGAGGTTGAAAAGCTTGGTTAGCCATACTATCGCTATGTCCCCGAGACCTTTCCACACCTCAATGGGGATACAATCAGGGCCCATCGCCTTGCCTCCTTTCATCCTTCTTAAAGCCTCCTTGACCTCAGACTCCTGGATTCGCCGCACAAAACGCATGTTGGTCTCATCAAAGGAGTCGTCCAGTTCAATGGTAGAACTCTCATTCTCCCCATTGAACACATAGAGTATTCTAATAAATTCCGAATGATGTGTGTCTCTCTCAAAAGGTGTGTACAGCAAGGATGATTGTGGTAAACTAAAAAGCAAAGACTCAAATCATACAAGACGCTCCAGGCAAAACACATATCATGTGGTGAATAAAAATATAGCTCCAAGTAAAGTTACTGATGGACGAAGACGAAAGAGGGGATGCCTTCCGGGACATCCCCAAGCTTAGGCTCTTGGTTTTCCTTGTTCCATAGTCCATCGAATCTTTACCCAAAACTTGAAAACTTCACAACACAAAACTCAACAGAAAACTCGTAAGCTCCGTTAGTATAAGAAAATAAATCACCACTTTTGGTACTGTTGTAAACTCATTCTAAATTCATATTGGTGTAATATATACTGTATTCCAACTTCTCTATGGTTCATACCCTCCGATACTACTCATAGATTCATCAAAATAAGCAGACAACACATAGAAAACAGAATCTGTCAAAAACAGAACAGTCTGTAGTAATCTGTATCAAACGTATACTTCTGGAACTCCAAAAAATCTACCAAAATAATATGACCTAGATAATTCAATTATTGATCTACTGCAATTGGAATCAGTATTTTATCACTTTCTGGTGATTTTTAACAATTGTTTTTGTGAGCAGAAAGTTTCTGACTTTTTCAGCAAGATCAAATAATTATCATCCAAGAAGATCCTATAGGTCTTACTTGGCACAAACACTAATTAAAACATAAAACCACATATAACCAGAGGCTAGATGAATTATTTAATACTAAACAGGAACAAAAAGTAAAGAACAAAGATAAACTTGGGTTGCCTCCCAACAAGCGCTAACGTTTAACGACCCTAGCTAGGCATGATGATTTCAATGATGCTCACATAAAAGATAGGAATTGAAACATAAAGAGAGCATCATGAAGAATATGACTAGCACATTTAAGTCTAACCCACTTCCTATGCATAGGGATTTTGTGAGCAAACAACTTATGGGAACAATAATCAACTAGCATAGGAAGGCAAAACGAGCATAACTTCAAAATTTTAAGCACATAAAGAGGAAATTTGATATTATTGCAATTCCTACAAGCATATGTTCCTCCCTCATAATAATTTTCAGTAGCATGATGAATGAATTCAACAATATAACTATCACATGAAGCATTCATTTCATGATCTACAAGCATAGAAATTTTATTACTCTCCACATAAGCAAAATTCTTCTCATTCGGAATAGTGGGAGTATCATAAGAGACTCGGATACTATAAATTGTTTCCACATTAAGAGAGTAATATTCAGAAAAAGGGTAATCATAATCATGACAAGTTTTATAAATAAAATCGTCACTACTTTTTATAGCATAAGTATCATCACAATAATCATCATAAGTAGGAGGCATGCTATCATCATAATAAATTTGCTCATCAAAACTTGGGAGGCTAAAAGTATCATCTTCATTAAACATAGCATCCCCAAGCTTGGGACAAACATTAATTTCAGCAAATATATTCTCAAACATGTCATTCTCATCAAACATAGCATCCCCAAGCTTGGGCTTTTTCATATCATAAGCATAATCGCTCTCATCATTAATAGTATGGATAGCACCAATAGTATAGCAATTATCATCATCACAATGAGTAATAGGAGCAACATCATTTGGGAGGGATACCTTTTCACCTTTGCTTCTCCGTCTTTTCTTTTTTTTCTTCACATTATGTGTGGGTTTAACCCTCTTTTTCGAGCTCCTTATTAATGAGATGGGTTGAATAGAAAGCTCCTCCTCGTTGCCTGATTCATCATAAGAAATAATAGGAGGATATTGGGAAGTCTCTTCCCTTTCATTAGTATTCTCTTCATCTTCTATTTGTTTTCTTTTCTTTATGTAATTGGCAATATAAGGATTTTCAATGCAATTCACCGCGCAATACATAAAAATTTCTTCTAGATCAATATCGAGGAATTTCTCAAGGTTATATTCCGGAATATGCTTAGTTATACGTTTCATTTCTTCATAACCCAAAAGCAAACTAAGTTCATTATGATGTGCAAGGGAAATCAAGTCATCATAATTTTTGGACATGATTCTATCATGAAACAATTTGCATTGGAGATTTAAATGACCACGTTCATTCAAAGTTCACAAGTATGGCGAAGAAATTTTAAATTTTCAGCACAAACATCTAGCCTCTCTTGCAACCATTTGGTTTCTAAATACTTATGCCTCTTGCAAAATCTATTTTCCCTATTTGGTGTGTACTTGCAAGGTCTATGTATCCCGCAAAAGTTGACATGCTTATAAGAGACATTTTCATCATGACTAGTGCAATCATCATTAGTACTATGGATATTCAAAGAGTTCATACTAACAACATTGCAATCATGCTCATCATTCAAAGATTTAGTGCCAAACATTCTAATGCATTCTTCTTCTAGCAATTGAGCACAATTATCGGAATCCTTATTCTCATGAAAGATATTAAAAAGATGAAGCATATGAGGTACCTTCAATTCCATTTTTTTGTAGTTTTCTTTTATAAACTAAACTAGTGATAAAACAAGAAACAAAATGATTCGATTGCAAGACAAAAATGTGTGCCAACCCCTATGCATAAGTTCACAAACGGAACCCGCAAGTTGATCACCAAAACATACATCAAGTAGATCACGTGAATATCCCATTGTCACCACATATAAGCACATGCAAGACATACATCAAGTGTTCTCAAATCCTTAAAGACTCAATCCGATAAGATAACTTCAAAGGGAAAACTCAATCCATTACAAGAGAGTAGAGGGGGAGAAACATCATAAGATCCAACTATAGTAGAAAAGCTCACGATACATCAAGATCGTGCCGAATCAAGAACACGAGAGAGAGAGAGAGAGAGATCAAACACATAGCTACTGGTACATACCCTCAGCCCCGAGGGTGAACTACTCCCTCCTCGTCATGGAGATCGCCGGGGTGATGAAGATGGGCACCGCTGAGGGATCCCCCCTCCGGCAGGGTGCCGAAACGGGTCTAGATTGGTTTTAGGTGGCCTCAGAGGCTTGCGGCGGCGGAACTCCCGATCTAGGTTTCTTTCTG
This sequence comes from Aegilops tauschii subsp. strangulata, assembly GCF_002575655.3. NCBI lineage: Eukaryota > Viridiplantae > Streptophyta > Magnoliopsida > Poales > Poaceae > Aegilops > Aegilops tauschii. The sequence continues at coordinate 474,670,964 of NC_053040.3, forward strand.
GAAGTTTGGGTATATATGAGAGGTATTGGCGTCGGGAACAAGTCAGGGGGGTCTCCGGGCTGTCCACGAGGCAGGGGGCGCACCCAGGGGGTGGGCGCATTCCCCACCCTTGTGGGCAGCCCGGGACTCTTCTGGTCCAACTCCGATGCTCCGTGGGCTTCTTCTGGTCCAAAAATAAGCTCCGTCAATTTTCAGGTCAATTGGACTCCGTTTGGTTTTCATTTTCTACGATACTCAAAAACAACGAAAAAACAGAAACTGGCACTGGGCTCTGGGTTAATAGGTTAGTCCCAAAAATTATATAAAATAGCATAAAAATGCATATAAAACATCCTAGAAGGATCATATAATAGCATGGAACAATCAAAAATTATAGATACGTTGGAGACGTATCAGAGATCCATCGAGGCGAGAAGGAACTCGTGGAGGTTGGAAAGTGGGCAGAGGTGGAAGGCGTGTTGAGAATACCACCGAAGTACTCCGTCACAAGGGTCTCCATCTCCGGATGTGACGAGGTGCACACATCTCCCGTCCGGGGGGTATTTGATTATTTGCCACCACTTCCTTTGCTCTTTGCTAATTTGCCATCCCTTACTTTGTAATTGATCTAGTGACACCAGTTACATGAAACTTTGCTATTTTGCCCCCTTGTCGCCTGGGTCCCACAATAAAAGTCGAAAATACCCCTCTCCCAGGATTGACCACGAACTGGAGATCTCGTTCTGGTAATCTGGTTCGCTCGCCCTCGTCCCTTTTCCTCTTGCCCGCAAGAACAAGGATACGGCAGCGACGGCGACTTGCGCATGGGGCCCTCGATGATGGCGATCCTGGTGGTCCTCAACAGCGGCTGGATCCCGGTTAGGAAGGTGAGGCCTTCTCTCCTGCTACTCTCTCCCGCTACTCTCTCCCGCCCCCTCTGTCCCATCCCTAGGGTTAGGCGCCTCGGGCTCGGTCTCGACCACTGCCCGCCCGCCGCCGGTTGCCGCCCACCCCTAGCGTTGCTTTTGCTGTTGCTCTCAATTCTGAACTGATGCTTGCTGTTGTTGCTCTTTTACTGCTATTTTAGTGTGGCACTGTTGTTGTTTGCATTTTCACTACTATTTTAGTGTTGCTTGCTACTGGAGATCTTATTGTGATTCAATTTATTGTTGATGGCAGACCACAAATTTATGATGACCTAGGTAATGGCTGAACCGGAGATGGGTGACGGGTTTTTGGCAGACGTCTTTGATCCTGAGACTTTGTTCTCAACCAAGCCGAGGTGAGAAACCAAAGTATCTCCTGACTCTTTTATTGTTCATTGTTGAACACAACACACTAATTCCGTAGTATGTTCCTCCTTGTTGCTTATTGTCGAGTAGGACGCCTCCACCACCCAATATTTTCACAATAACCATTAGAGTTGCTCCTTATGTCAACAAGCTTGACGATGGAAGTGAGGAACATGTTGAAAGGCACGATGTTGTTTTTGACGTAAACATTGCGGGACGGCTGTCATGGGTTAATTTCGGTGCTATTGTGGCACAACATATCAAAATGGGGCCACACCAGGAGCTAAAGTTGTTTGCTTATGACCGTGTCTTGAAAACAATTGATCCAATGGGCAATGGTCAGCAACTGGTGATGCACTTGATGAGCGATCAATGGGACTGGGAGGCAAATAAATCATTTGTGTGTGCTGATGTGGTTACATTGGAGATACCTAATGCAAAGAAATGTGGAAAAAAAAGAGCTCCCGCTCCCAAAAAGCTAGTTGTCCCAAAAAATCCCCAAAAAACCACCAGCTCCTAAAAAACCAGCTGCCCCCAAAAAGCCAATTGCTCCTAGAAAACCCAAAAACCCACTAGCTCCCAAAAAGCCAAGTGCTGCTAGTAAGAAAGCAACAACAAACACTTCTGTAAAATGCAGTGCTAGCTCATCTATGGTTGTTGATAATTCAAACTTCTCAGCTTTTGAGTTGGCACAGACAATGGGGAGTCAGTATGGATTTTTTCCAGATGATATGGAGTTTTCACCCGATGATGTTGACCACCCAGCCACAGTGCAATCTCAAAGTGTTTGTGATGTGGCTGATAGTAGTGAGAGATGTGAGTCCTTTGTGCTTACTCAGGAAGAACCACCCATAGATTGGAGCTTGATTGAGATAGCTCCTCCCATATCTGATGACAATATGTGCGATCATCTTGGTATCAACGATGTCAACATTCCCATAACCGAAGAGAATATGTGCGATATTCTTGGTATCAACGATGAGGCGGTCCTCGAGCCACCAGCTTCTCCACCTAGTGAGGAAATTTACATGACCGATGAGGAGGATCGTCAGCTTTTCATTGAGGCTGTCGTTCCTATTGATGATAGTGTGCCACCAGATGAGGAGATTGCACATGACAAATAGAACCCGCAAATGTATCTTGGTGCTTTGTTTCCTTCAATGAAAGATTTTACGATGGCTATAAGACAATATGCAATTAAAAGGGAGATTGACATTTGGGGATATAAGACTGATCAGAAAAGATATCTTGGAAAATGTAGAGCCAAGGGTTGTCCATTGAGGATTACAGCTAGACTAAGGACTGATGGACAAAGCATAAGGGTACTAACATTTTGTTTAAGCATTGTTATTGTTGTTGTTTTTTCTATGTTTTTCCTATGTTGTGATGTGCTTCATCTTGTATTGCAGGTTAGCAAGATTTCTATGAAGCACAAGTGCTCCTCTTCTGGTAGAATAAAAAGCAGCTTGACATCTCAAGGATGGGTAGCACAGAGGACCTTACCTATTATATAGAGTGACCCTACCATTGGATGGAAAGAGCTGTTGGGGCAGTTGGAAGATACATATGGCACAACCATTGAGTATCATACAGTGTGGAAAGGCAAAGATATAGCAGAGAGAGAGAGAGAGAGAGAGATTTATGGTAGCATGAGGCAAGGTTTTCAATATTTGTTTAACTTCAAAGCAGAAGTTGAGAAGAGATCTCCGGGCAGCATTGTAGAGGTGGATATGAAGATGGTTGAAGGTATTGCTCGCTTTAACCGATTCTTTATGGCTCTTAAACCTTGCATTGATGGTTTTAAAGCTAGTTGTAGAACATATCTTAGTATAGATTCAACTGCACTCACCGGTAAATGGCGAGGTCATTTAGCAACTTGTACAACATTAAATGGGCATAATTGGATGTATCATGTAGCATTTGCATTCATTGATGGTGAAACCGATGAAAATTGGACATGATTCATGTCACAACTAAACAACGCATTAGGTCATGTTTCCCCTCTAGCTATATGCACAGATGCATGTAAAGGTTGAGAGAATGCAGTCAAAAAAATATTCCCTCATGCAGATCAAAGGGAGTGTTTTAGGCATCTCATGGCTAACTTCTCTAAAAAAATCCAAGGAGATGTGTTTGGCAGAATGTGGCCAGCTGCTAGGGCATATAGGCCACAAGTTTTTAACTACCACATGAATAAAATCCTAGCATAAGTACCTGATGTGCATGAATATCTCTCAAGGTACCATAACTTAAAATGGATGAGATGCATGTTTGACCCCTCAATTAAATGTGATTACATCAATAATAACCTTGCTGAGTATTTTAATGGTTGGATTAAAGATTACAAAGAGTTGCCACCTGATGAGCTAGCTGACACTCTTAGAGAGATAACATGAAACTTCGTGAGAAAAGGAGAAAGATTGGAATATGAAACTGAAAGGAAAAATTATTCCAGCCATCATCCAACATATTCATAATAGGAGGACTTAAACATTTGAAAGTTGGGAAATCTGGAGTTGCAAGTTGTGAGGTGAGGGACACAAGTAAATACAACTTGCGACATGTTGTGAAAACTGACCAGAGTGAGTGCACGTGCTTGGAGTGGCAGCACACAGGGAAGCCTTGTGAGCATGCACTTGCTTTCTTGCTGGATAGAAGAAACCCCAAATGGGAGGATTATGTGCATGACTATTTCTCTCTGGAGAAGTTTCAGGCAGCATATGCTGGAGAGGTTGAACCATTGACAGATAGGTTCCAATGGCCACATGTACAATTTCCATTTGACATGGAGGCTCCATTAGACAAGAAAAGAGGTGTTGGAAGGCCTAGAAAAAATAGGTACACGAGCTTCCTCGAAGATGGAGATGGTGGTCCTAAAAAGAAGAAAGAGCCAAAACAGCTAGGCAGCAAGAATAGATGCAAAAGATGCCACATTTTAGGCCACAGGCAGTCCACATGTCCGTTGAATGGGCCAATGCCAAGGTACATGTAATGATCTATGTTTATTTCATCACTTGTAATGATCAATGTTTATTTCATCACTTATTTTATTGTGTACTAACTTATTTATGTGCAGGAAAGAAAGAAGAGAGCACCAAGATATCCAGCTGATGATGATGCCTCGGCACCGGAATCTGAAGTGGCAGCCAAACAACCTCAAGTTGTTGTCACTCTCAATAGGTACATAATCACTATGTCACAAAGTCTTCAAGGCAGCCCCATTCGAGTAACAAGAAGGTAACACATCCACATACTATAGTAATATCTAATTTTCCTTGCAATTCTTACATTTCTCAATACATGCAGGATGTTGGCTACGGCGTTGGCTGATGAGGCAACACATTTAGCACCACAACTTGAAGTTGTTGTCACTCCCAATAGGCACATGATCACTATGCCACATAGTCTTCAAGGCAGTCCCAATCCTGTGACAAGAAGGATGTTGGCTATGGCATTGGCTGATGAGGCGTCGTAGCAACCTACCTCAACCATGGAGGACACCATGATTGCATATGACATGGTCTCAAGCTCAAAAGCTACAAAGTTGACCCCGAAGAGAAGGAAGTACTAGTGTTGTGTTTGATCTTCTCTATGTTTTTGGTTGTAATATCTATGATAGCAACTATTGCCTTATGCTTTTGGTTGTAACATGGCAACAACTATTGCCTTATGCTTTTGGTTGTAATCGTGGCAGCAACTATTGCCTTGTGGTAGATGAGATCTGGATATGATGTATGGACATGTTAAATTATTTATCTTGCTATGTTCTCTTCATATTGTGTCATGGTATATGAACATGTCCATCTGGAAATATATGTTTGAATTTGGATATTATGTGCACAAATTTGTTGAAAAGCCAAAAAAACAGTCAAAATGATGTCCAAATTAAGCCAGATTGCTGCCAAAATTTTGACTTTTTTCGAACCACCCAGAAAAAATTGAAAAAATTCCATAAAAACAAACATATAAGTGCGCCTAATCTGAGAAAGTTTCATCAAATTTTGATCAACAGTTCAATGCATTTCAATTACATTTTAACTAGTTTGACCAAATTTTGATTGAAATTTGAAAGTTGTTAGAATAATTTCAAAAAATTACAGAGAATTGTTCATATATGCATGACTAATCTGGGAAAGTTTCATCAAAGTCGGATCAACGGTTCCATGCATTTGACGAGGAACAACAAGGGAAGGAGAGACTATAGTAGTTGGCGCAGTGGTGGCAGGGTATGAGGTGCAGGAGGGGGCAGCGGCAGCAGGGCAGCAAGGCTGACAAGGAGCAGCAAGGGCCAGCGAGGAGCAGCAAGGCAAGGGCCGGCGAGGAGCAGTACAAACGTGCAGGAGAGAGGAGTGGAGCACGAGTTCATCCTTCATGTGTGTTATGTTTGGTTTAAACAGGTACAAGGGTATAATAGTCCTCTATTTTGTTCACTTATGTTGTCTATTATTTACAAAGTTTGTTTTTCTGTTGAAAAGTGGCAAAAGATCAAAGTCCAAACAAAAGAGTGTCACTATATCAATTACAAAGTAACGGGTGGCAAAATTATCAAAGTCCAAAGAAAGAGGTGGCAAATAATCAAATCATCCCCCCCCCCCCCCCCCCCCCCCGGCGTACATGCTGAAGAAGTGGCAATTGTGCGCAGCCTCCCGGATATTTGTTTGGCAATTGTGCGCTCGGGAGAGGAGAGACCAAGGAGCTTTTTTTTTAGTTCATGGTGCAGCCATGTCACCGCGAGGAGAGGGCCCGGTTGATCATGATGTGTGTTTTCTTTATCAGTATTCATTTAGGAAGTGTATATGTTGAATTGTTGATCCTGAATGTATGTTCTATTCTTTACTTATTTTTTTTTAGGACCACTCTTTACTTATTATTATCAAGTGATTTTATGTCGTATTATGCAGAAAAAGATGGAGCAGTAAGAAAACATACCAAGCTAGGTTTGAGTTGTGTGCATGTGCAAGTCTAAGATCAATCTTTGTAGCTACGGTGCACAAGCACACCAATGGCAAAGCAAAGTCTTGACGAAGCCACGTGATATAGCTCCTCGCTGAATGGCAAATAAGGTGATTCCTAACTCCACGCGCGCAACGCCAATCTCGCTGTGCACGGCCCTCAGGAAGTTGTGTCCGCCCGGTGATGCCCTCTAACCTAGTCTAGCACGGCCCCACCGCCCAGGCATTGCATGGCGGTCAATACGTACATGCATGCTAGGGATCTGGTCAGTGTCCAATACCTGGAAAACTGCAACGCCGAGATCCCTGTTTCACCGGGGAACCGAGAATCGAGAGTCAGATCCGATCGCCGAGCCTACCATTACAGATCAAGCCCCCTTTACCCGACTTCCAATTCCATGCCTGCTGCCATGCCAATGTTGCGTCGCGTGCGGTCACGCACGGGCACAACGGCCGGCGTCGACGGCGAGGACCGCCTCAGCGCACTACCCGACGATCTCATCCGCCTCATAGTACGCAGGCTGGACACCCGCACCGCGCTGTCCACCGCCGTCCTGGCCAGGCGTTGGGCGCACATCCCCCGCGATCTGCCGGAGCTCGACTTCAGGGTCAGCGATGTGCTCCCGCCCGAGTACGACCGGACCGTCGCCCTCCGCCGGCGCAACATGCCGCATGACACGTTTCTGGCCGAGATGCTGGACCGTCTCATGGCACGCTGCGAAATCGACACGATCACGGCGTTCATCGACGGCATCACCGGATTCTTGGAAGCGGGCGGTGGCCCTGCTGACGGCGACGCACGTCGGCGCGCCAAGACCCTGCGTCTGGAGTTCTTCCAGACACACGATGGCGGCTGCGCCGTCGACCGCCTGATCGCCACCGCGGTAGGCGCATGGGGAGTGGGGGATCTGAAGGTCGATGCCAAGCAAGCTTCATGCCATGTCCTTCAAGGGCCGCATACAATGGACTTTGGGATTGGGAGATGGTCAGGCAGAGCAAGCATGTTCTTGGAGCAATGATGATGAAATGGTGGTTATGAGAATAACCAAATCTGGGTGCAGGCCTCTCGTTGAACTCAGCGTGGGATGGTCTTCGCGGGGTTAGCGTTGCATACTTGGAGAGATTCAGGAGGGATCCTCGGCTTCACTAGCCATGGTTTGAATGCAACATCCCCTATAGGCCTTGGGTGGGATCAAAGCATGTCATGACGCGGGTATGAAGCTTTTTCGTGGCTCTATTTCTTTCAATTGCCCTAGAAATGGGAGGAAGGTAATTTTCTGGCATGATAGCTAGAGGGGTAGGGGCCCATGAAAACACCTCGCCCTGGATCTCTTCAAGACCGCCACCGGGAAGCGAAGGACGGTTTATTTTGAGCTTTGCAGTGAGGCGTGGCATCTTTTGGAAGTGCTCGCCACCGTCAACCTACAGCCTGACGGCATATAATGTTTGACACCGCCAACCGCCAGCCTATATGCAAAATGTTTGTCTGGCTTGTGTTTCATGGGTGCATCCTCACCGCTGATATGCTTGCGGTTCGGGGGTGGCTGCATGGCCCCACATGCCAACTGTGCCTCCGTGATCCGGAAACTACGTCACATTTGTGCAAGGACTACCCCTTCCTCCGTTGTGGTAAAAAATTCCGTCTAGGTGGACGGGGGAGCCCCTTTCGGCGGGAAGGCACATGTCTCCATCAAGCATCTCTGCATTGTGGAGCGGGATGCTTTCCCGGGCTTCGAAGCATGTTAAGGGGCAACAAAGTGGTCATCTTATGTACTAGAATATCCGGAAAAAAGAGTTTGGCACATTTTCAACGAAAGCGGATGACCTATATTAAGGTGGCCCTAATGGCCTAGAGTACACACACACGCACACACACACACAGAGAGAGAGAGAGAGAGGGCGAGGGAGAGAGAGATTTTGGCTCGTCCAGCTCAGCGAGGTCATTGGATAGATCATTCATTTCTTTTTGTCTCTTTTGGGTTTCTAACTCATCCCTTCAAATGAATCAATCTCTTGTACTTATGTCTCTTTCGTCTAAATGAAAAGGCACTGCTCTGCCGATCCCTTGAAGACACAAAATTGCTCCTCCTTATGTATATTACAGTCTCTCTTTTTTTTCTATGGAAATGTTATGTATTCGTATTTACTATACATCACTACAAATGTGTTTCTGCATTGTTTGTTTCATTAGTTTATTTCCTTTTTTAACAAAAAGAAATATTTATTGTTACCTTTTGTCCACATTTTTTGTAGGGCATTGGTAGCATTACTATCAAGAACACCGGCATGGCATTGATTCTTGGTATCTATAATGCACGTGGCACGCCATGGTCGTCTTCGACCACATTGCGGCCTCCACACAACCCCTCCAACCCTCCAAAGCGTGTCACCTCAATGGTCGCCGGCGCCTCGTGCTCCAGCTCTCCCATCCACTGCCATAGGTCGCTGCCTCTGTCCCTCCAAAGAACATCGCCTCTCTGGTTGCAGCCTCCTTGCCACGGCGACCAACGATGGGGAGGAGGAGCTGGGCGAGGCAGGGAGGCCAAGGGCGAAGAGCTGTTGGAGCTTCATTCGTATAGAACGTGTTGTAGCCTTGTAGGTCAAGGGCTGGCTCCTTAACATCTTGCAGGCCTAAAGTTATGTTGTTGGTTGCTACAGGTCACCACATCCACTTCCTAGGGCCGCAGACGGCAATGGGAGGAGGTGGTGAGCGACAACGGGAGGCTAAGGTGAAAATGATGAGAAGCAGTGTCGCTTCGTCAATTATGAGAAAGGAAAAGTGTGGGTAGCTTGGAGGTAAGTCGTGGTTGGTTCTGAGTTTCACATATGTTGTTTAATGGTAGATCATGAACTGTTAGACAATACTCAGCTAGATGTAGGTATGGATCGAGCTCTGAATGTGATGCGTAATTATTAGTCCATGTTTTTGCTAATCAGACCACAAGAATTCACACTGTAAATGTTGGTGAAGGCTTTATTAAGTTTTGTGGGTTACTCAAAATAGAGCCCATGTTTTCTTGATTGATGCACATTGGAAGAATATTATTCATACTGCCTGCTGAATAACAATTGGATATGCCATTTTTCTTGAGATATTTCATTTTCATAGTGTGTAAAATGAAATTATTCTCACCATCTCATTTCTCCCAGTTCATATACATTTACTTCAATGCCTTTTTTTTTGCCTTTCTTTATCAGTCATGTGCTTCCTTGAGTGGTGAGATGAAGTTCACTATGCCATTAAAATATATGCCTATTTTTAGTTTGGATACGATATAGTTGTCCTATGCCTTTTTGCTAGGTTAATTAGGACCAATTTTCATCATATGTTGTGGTATGCATTGAAGTGGGATGTGCGTAATGTTGTGCTTTTTCTAGGGAAGGCCGTTATGTCTCTATTCATATCAATAATAATTACACTATTTACGATATTACATGGAAAAAAGTGAGGGGGTTCATTGACACGATTATGATGATTTTTATAATAAAAACAAAATATAGCTAACTCTTGTATCATATCATTCGCTTCTCAATGGTCGATGAAAAGGCTAGATACTCTGTCATGAAGTTGTTTCACTATCCATCTAGAGGGACGACGATGCATGCAATCATTGCATAACAGAATACAAATAGGTTGAGTCATCAATTCAAGTGAGAAGAACTTGTTTCATGTGATTTGTAGTGGACAAAAGCGGAAACAGATTGTTTATATAATAGCTAACTCAACAACACAAGTGCTACCTTAATCATTATGGGCATATGATACGATTCTAGCTATTTTCCTTTGTATGGGTGATTTTAATCATGGCGTGGGAGGGTTCATATGAGTGGAGCTGAAGCCAACAAGCAACAAGCAGCTTGTTGATCCAATTGTTAAGGATGATGGGACTCAACAATTTGATAAAATTGAAGGGAACACCAAGTGAATTTAGAGTGGGGTGACAACATAGTGAAGTAACACAATGATCAAAGAGCTGAAGTTGAGGGTCTTGTGGTAGACCATTTGTTGGCCCGTGGCAACGCATGGGCGTTCTACTAGTTAGGGAAGGTTGCGACTTGTGGAAGGAGTTAATGATGGTGATTCCCCTGCATGTGCTTCATTTTTTTTGTGGTAGGCTCGGGGCCTTGGTTGGGCTTTTCCACATGCAGCCCAGCTCGATTTTGGGCCAGGCCTGGTTTGGTCGTCTTTCTCCCACCTTTTTTCGTTGGAAACAAAAGTATAAATGACATTGTGTACCCAAAACAAACGCGCTCCCAAGCTCCCCTACGTCCCTTTTCAAAATTCAATTGTTCGAATGTAGACTTAGATCATTTACATCCACGATTGTCTAATTTGGCTCCATGTACGTTCGCAGACGCGTCCAGACAAGGTCCGAGCGTATCCTCTTTGAGCTCCTATTTGTCTGTGTACATAGCCATGTCCCATAAATTGTCCGTACACATGCATGCGGATTGGTGGGTGGTTCATGGTCCCACCAGAGAGAGAAAAGAAAGGATAAAAAAAAGGTGGTCCCGAGTCGGCTAAATCAGGCGTGATGGACTGCCCGGACACGCCCAGACAAACTCATATGCTCCCCCCTATAGGGGACGGGTTCGGAGGTTTGCGAACAACAACACTTATAGGGACAAAGTGAGGGGGTACGATTTGGTAATCTTTTTTACTTCCGGGTTCTTCGCTTGGGCATATAGAGATAAAGTGGGAGGGGGGTAGAGCCCGGATGCTGAGTCACCACCCATCATGTGAAGGAGCAAAAGACGAGTTTAGCACATGTTGAAAGGACAAGACAGTTATCTCCGTTGAAATATACCATTCTTGATCTCACATTTTAAATTAAATTCAATCATTTGCATATTTTCTTTACTTACGCGGACGTTAGATGCAAGAGATGACACAAAGGGGTAATATATTGCATAATCCTTACAATCTCCTAAAATACTAAGCTCCCTCAAAAGGGAGTGTGCTACTGAATCAGGGTTGTGAATTGCATTGGGGGGGGGGGGGGGGGGGGGGGGGCGGGCACATGTATGTGTTAGATAGTTGGTTTTGTCTACATGTACTCGTGGCAACTAGGTGGGTGTTTCCTTTATTTTGGAATTAATCAGTAAAGTTATACTCCCTCCGTTCCATAATGTAGTGCCTATAGATTTTTGCAAAAGTCAAACATTACAAATTTTTAGAGAAAAGTAGGTACATTTAGAATACCAAATGAACATCATTGGATACATCATGAGTTATATTTATAGAATGTACATGTTTGGTATTGCAGATGTAGACAGTTTTCTCTATACACTTGGTTAAAGTTGGCAAAGTTTGACTTCTACAAAAAACTATAGGCACTACATTATGGAATGAAGGGAGTAGTAAATTTACTCAATTATGTATCCCGTGATCGCTTAGGGACAAGTAAGGCACAAAACAAAGCGATATTCGACCAAAAAGCCGGTAGGGTCACTCTGCAGCAAGCATATACGATGATTGTACTAGCTGTATGCCGTTTCCACTTCCCCAAGAATGGCAAACTCGCAGGCGATGACGGTTTTCTGCCTCCTGGCGCAGCCACCTGTCTGCTTCGTCTCTTTTGGCCTTAGGGCCATGGAGGCGTGGTGGATCCGAGCCATTTCCGGCGGGAGGGCTCCTATTCCGTTTTAAGGTGTTTTCTTGAGTTTGGTTAATGCTTGTGCCGTGGTCAAGAACGTAAGGCAATAATGGCTCCTGAAGATGCAATAAGGTTTGCCCGCCTATCCCCCATCTTGGTGGTGTGTCTAGCGTCGTCGGAGGATGTGTCAAGGTGTGTCTTTGGCGGATCTTGTGGGATTCGGTCGGTGTTTGTCTTCGGTGGATCTGCTTGGATCTGATCTTCGTTCGTCAAAGTTCATGTGTCTACGGGTTGTATCCTTACGATCTACGCTTCTCTTCATCTGCTATGATTGTTGTTCTGGTGCACTAGTACCGTGGGGCCTTAACTCGATGACTTCATGACTATCTAGTATAATAAGGTTTGCCTGGCTCTAGTGAGGGAGTGGCGATGACGTAGTCACGCCTTCGGCCCGCTTCGCCTATTATAGTCGTCGCTAGGTAGGCTACGAACATGGATGTAACTTCGGTTACTTCTACAGTTCTTTGTACTTCCACGACAGTACATGAATAAGATCGAAAGTTTTTCTTGCAAAAAAAAAACATAGTTATTAAATAAAATGTCCAAATTATGCACAGCCATAATTTTCATGAATTTTTTAAAAATCAAGATTTTAATAATGTTCAATAAATTAAGAAAACAGGAACTCAAAAATATGAAATCCAAAAATGTTCTCCACTTTCAAAAATCTCACAAAATTTAAAATTTTCATGAAATTTAAAACGTTTTTGCAGATTTTAAAACTTTCATGAATTTTTAAAAATTATACGAGATAAAAAAGTTGGTCAACATCTTGCAAGATATTCAATATGTATAAGAAAGTAGTGTATCTGAATTTTTCAACATATATTTTAACAATGTTCAACGTATATATAAAATAATTTCAGTATATATTTTTTATAAAACATGATTCTAAAAGGATGACAGGCGATGTAGAGAAGATAACATTTAGCTAAATAATGTTCAACGTATATATATAAAACAATTTCAGTTTAAATTTTATTTTTTAATGAAACACGATTGTAAATGGCTGACAGGAAATGTACGAAAAAAATCGGCTTCCCAGAAGAAAAAACCCCAAAAAACCGGGCTGAAAATCCCTCCTCACTATAAAAATCCGGGTGCTGGTACAAAAAACGCCTGCACTGATCGCTACTGGTCCGGCCCACACCGGATTACATGTGGAGGACATGCCCATGGCGCTCGCTACTGGCGATGTATAGGATTTGGGAAACTCATATTTAACGCATTTTTTATATTTAGGAATAAGGTTTAACAGGAATAAATTTTTTAATTCGCGGCAATTATTCGAATTTGTGAAAAAACTAGAATTTGAATTTTTTTTGCAAAAGTGAACATTTCTAAATGTCCCAAAAAATACAATTTGAATTTATTCGAAACACGAAAGTTTTTTGAATTTTGCGAACAATTTTTGGAAGCACAATTTTTTCTTGTTCATGTTTATAAAAAAATCAAGTCATATGAATGTTTTACGAATCATGAACACTTTTCAAATTATGAGAAAAATTTGAGAAAACTCAAACATTTTGGAAAAAGATGAACATTTTTAAGAATATGTGAATACTTTTTTTAAAATGGGAACATTTTTCGAAACTATTAACAAAATTTGAAAACAAGAACAATTTTTTTAAAAGAGGAATTTTTTTGATAACAGGAACAGTTTTTGAAACTCCCCAACTAACACTGTAAACATGAACATTTATTGGAATTCACGAACAATTTTTATAATATGGGAATATATTTTGGAAACACAGACATTTATTTGCAAACACGAATATTTTTGGAACTCCTGATATTTTTCCAAAACGTCAACATTTTTGGGAATTTGCAAACAGTTTTTGAAAAAGAAGAGCATTTAGAAAAACAAATGGAAAAGGAAAAAAGGAAAAGAGAAAAGGAAAGAAAAAGAAACAAAAAAAGAGAAAAAAGGATAGAAAAGCGAAAGAAGAAACAGGAAAGAAGCAAATTGTAGAAGAAGAGAAATGGAAAAAAGAAAGGAAAAAAACCATTTCAGGAATTGGTTCCGAGAACCAAAAACAAAAACGTTTGGTAATCTTTAGAAGGTTCCCAAATCTGGGATAGCTGAAATGATTAATGGGCCGGCCCAGATCGGCGTTGTTCGCTCGGGTCCTCGACAACTTGATGCAACGTGCATCGTATAGGATTTTCTTAGGAATTGTGGAAAACTCTTATTTGCCGCTCTTTGCGGCAAGTAGTCGACCGGACGCACACAGGCAGATCGACGAGTGTTAGGATGGGCCGGCCCGTTCAAGCGTTAAATCGAATCCGGTTTTGGGAATCGGTTCTAAGCCGGTTTTTCTGGTTTTGGGAACCTTCTAGAAGGTTCCTGAACCTTCTAGAAGGTTCCTGAACCTTCTAGAAGGTTCCTGAACCGGTTTTTCTATTTCCCGTTCTACCCCTTTTTTTTCTTTTGTATTACTGTTTCTTTTTCTTTTTCGTTTTAACTTTCTTTTTTCTTTTTCTGTTTTCTTTTCTTTTCTTTGCTGTTTCATTTTTTTCTTTTTCGTGAGAATTTCAAGTGTTTATTCGGAATTTTAAGAAAACTTCCCATTTTAAAAAATTGCTCCCTATTTCAAAAAATGTTCAAGAATTTAAAAATGTTCCTGTTTTCAAATTTTGTTCACAATTCGTGCTTCAAAAAGCCTTTCAGGAATTTCAAAAAAAGTTCTTGTTTGAAAATTTTGCTCACAATTTCAAAAAATGTTCGTGTTTTAGAAAATGTTCAGTAATTTCACAAAAACGTTCTCGTTTTTATTTTTTTATGTTCATGTTTCTAAAAAATGTTCAGGAATTTCAAAAAAACCTCTTTTCAAAATATGTTCACAATGCCATTCAAAGAATGTATAGGAATTTCAAAAGATGTTCTCATTTCCAAAATTTGTTCACAATTTCAGAATTAATGTTTCAACTTTTCAAATTTGTTCACAAATTAAAAAAATCACGTTTTAATTTTTTTCGCAAATACAAAAATGTTTACAATTTGGAAAAATATGTTCGTTATTCTCAAAACAATGTACAAGTTTTCAAGTCTTTTCCAGCTTTCCAAAAAATGTTCATGTTTCTAAAAAATGTTCGTAAATTCAAGTGATATTTATTGATTAAAATGTTGTTCCTATTTCTTCAAAAAATGTCGGTGCTGCATGAAAAATTTATTTTTTTGAAGAAATCACGTTTGAAATTTGAAAAAAAATTGAAACTATCGCGGCTAATAGTTCATATAAACTCGGATGCCATCTTGGGCATCAAGTTGCAGGTAGTACAGTGGCTAAAGGCGTAGTACCTTGTTACAAGGTTTTGGGTTCGATTCCTTCCAAGCGCTTATATACATTTTTTTGGAATTATCACATGTGTTCGTTTGTACTTGCTGTAAGCTTACATCCCGAACACAATGGCTAATAAGCCCACGGGGAACAAACAACCAAAAAGAACAGTGCACCAAATATTCACTATTGTCTAAAAAAAACATTCTCTATACAAGTGACGAAAAAAACAATACGTCGAAAACGGCGAGGGAAGGCGAGCGTTAGTCGCTAGTACAATTACTAAGCTCCCTAGGAATAAAGACATATGAGAGAATCACCGTTTCTTTCCCAAACTGGTCCCGTTTGTAGGGGTCTGGACGGGTCATGGATTATGCATGATAGTATTAGAACTGACATGGCCGTGGCCCATATAGTGCTAGTGCATACTCCCTCCATTCCCTTTTGTAGTGCGTATAGTTTTTTGCCTGAAATTCCGAAATGTAGTGCGTGCATGCAGCACAAACCTAGTTTGGACGAGTTACCCTTGGCTGGAATCAAGAGACACACACAACAGAGCACGCACATGGGTGTGCAGCAGACCATGCATGCAAGGTTAATTTGGTAAAATTCACAGCTCCAGCTCATGCATTGGTATTGGAGCTAGCATCTATGCGCACTATATAATGAAACAGAGGGAGTATTACATTGGTGATTTTTTTTTCTCGTCGGTCAATCAACCGACTTTTATTTTGGTCATTTTTCCATTAAAATAGTTTTTATTTATTCAAAAAGTAGGATTGTGAGTAAACGTGCGGGTTCGCGGCCTGTGCCTATTGCGCTGGTGATTGTTACCCATTTGGTTTTTCAGCAATTTATTTCTTTCATCTGATTGTCCTATTGAAATGCTTTGATTTTTGTAAATGTTCTATAATTTTATTTATTTAATAATAAAGAAAATATTCAGAAATTTTAATAAAATCTCAAAAATTAAATAAGTAATTTAATAATTGGTCATGAATATGATAAATATATACATGAATTCTAAAAACGTTCACAAGTTTTTTACAAGCACAAAATATGTAAAACAATAAAAACATTCAAGGTTGTTTTTCCAATTTAATAATTTTCATGAATATAAAAAATAATTCGCAAATAAAAAATTGTCATGAAGTTAAATCATGTTCCCAATATTTTTTAAAATATGCCTATTTCGAAGAATATTCATGAAGTAAAAGATTAAAAATATATAAAACATGTTTCCTCTTTTCCTAGAAAGGCGACTCACAAGAGACAAGGTTTTTCTGTCTCCTGTCGGCATCGATGCCTATCTATCTCATCTCTTGTGACCTTCGGGTGTGGCCTTAGGGCGATGGAGGCATGGTGGGCAGGACCGATGCTGTCAAGCGGGAGGGCTCCTGCTCTACTTTTAGGTATTTCCTTGAATTTGATTATGGTTTGTCTGCTGCTCAAGAAGGCAAGACGATGGCGGCTCCTAAAGATGGAATACGTTTTGCCCCACCTATCCCACGACCCGGTGGTGCGTCTTATCTCGTCAAAGGGTGTGTCAAGGTGTATCTTCGACAGATCTTGCGGGATTCAATCGATCTTTGTCTTTGGTGGATTATCTTGGATTTGATCTTTGTTCTTCTACGATTGTGTGTCTACAGGTTTGTTTCTTCCAATCCACGTTTCTCTTCATCAGCTACAATGTTGTTTCTAATGCGCTAGTCATGTGGAGTCTTAGCACGACGACTTCCAACAATCTACTACAACAAAGGTGGGCTAGACTCCGATGAGGGAAGGGCAACGGCGGTGGTGCGGCTTTAGCTCGCTCCAGTTATTGTATTCGTCGCTAAGTAGTCTACGGACCTGTATGTAATTTTCGTTACTTCTCGTGTTCTTTGTACCGGCAGTTGATGAATACATTGAAAGTTTCTCTTGCAAAAAAAAATCATGGTTTTTAAAACGAAATGTTATGTACATTTTAACCCATAATGTTTAGAAAATGTTCATTAACTTTAAAAATACACATGATTTTACAAATGTGCAATAAATTTTAAAAAAGTTACAAATTCATAAAGTGAAATTCGAAAATATTCATGACTTTGGGAAATCTTCAAGATTTTCAATAAAATATCATGAAACTGAAGATGTTTTCGTATTCTAAAATGTCAGTAAAAAATTTAAAAAATGTTTGATATGTGTTACAAGTGGTGTATCTAAATTTTTTAAACATTTATTTAAAAAAATTTCGACATACTCTATTTTTTGTAAAAGAAACATTGCGAAAAATGAGTGTACAAGACTGACTGGAAAGATATGGAAGAAACGGGCTTCGCACAAAAAAAATCCACCAAAACCGGTTGAAAAACCCCCTCACGATAAAAACCGGGGTGCCAACAATTTTTTTTTTCTGTAGCAATCGCTACTGGACTGGCCCATGTTGGAGTAGCTGTGGGCGATTCATCCATAGCGCTCGGCGATATATAGCAATCGTGCCCCTTATCTACTACCGCACCGACAAACTAACTATACTCAAAACACACAAAGCCTAATAAGCCCAGGGGGAACAAACAACCCAAAACAATAGTGCACCAAACATCCACTATACAAGTGATAAAAAATATCATATGTCAACAACGGCGCAACAAGGCGAGCGAGGGCTAGTACAATTACTAAGTATCCTAGGAATAAAGGCCCAGGAGAGCTCCACTGGTCTTTCCTCAATGTGGTCCCCGTCTATAAGAGTATGGTAGGATCATGGGTCCTACATGATAATATTAGACCAGACACGGGCATGGCCCATGTAGTGCTAGTGCATATTATGTTGACTTTTTTTATCGGTCGGTTTATCAATCGACTCTTTTTTGGTCGGTTTATCCATTAAAATATTTTCTATATTTCAAAAAAATTAGGATTGCGAGCGTGTGGGTCAGCGGCCTATGCATATTGCATTGGTGATTTTCCCCATTCGGTTTTTTAGCCAAGTTTTCTCTCATCCATTTATTCTATTGAAACACCTTGTTTTCGTTCAAAAAATATTTATGACTTTTTTGAATTAGAAAAAATGTTCATATATTTTAGAGATGCTCAATAATTTAATAAATATTTTATAAATTGTTCACGAATATGGAAAATATATTCAACATTCAAAATAATGTTACCAGTTTTTATAAACACGAATTTGTAAAAATGGTGAAAAACTAAAACATTTGACTTTTTATTTTTTTTAAATTAAAAAATTCTTCACGAATATGAAATATATTCACAAAATTTAGATATGTTCACATCTTAGGATAAATATTCATGAATCTAAATTATGTTCCCCAATTTTTCAAAATATTATGAAATTTGAAAAGTATTCATGAACTAATTTTTTAAAAATTAAAATATATAAAAGTAACAGGAAAAGGAAAATCAATAGAAAAAAAAGAATTCCAGAAGAGAAAAAAATAAAAGTCAGAAATCGAAGGGAACATTTCCAAAACCAGAATGATCGTCCTAGATGACCGCCCAAAAGCACCCGTGGGGTTCCGCGCTTGCTCAACCGGCTCTGTGGTATGAGCGTAATATAAACTGCCGTAATAACCCATGAAAGAAAATAATAGGATTAATTCGACATGTGTAAACAGCACGGTAAAACACGTGTTGCCCTCTAGTATATTTTCAGAGTGAATGAATTCTTCACCCCGAATCTGAGTTACTCCCGTGTGGTGCCCTTGACCGATGCCATGTTGGCTTCTATTTTGCAAAAGAAGGTCATTGATATTTTTAGTTCGTTTTGATTATCACATAATTTTATGTGTGTGTAGTTGCTAGAGATGACATGAAGGGATAATAGGGTCTAAAAAAATCAATAATGTCCACCATCACAATGATGCACATTCAATTGTACGGTCGATTGACCACACAACATTTTGACTGAAACCCTTAAATACAAGTAAATATTGTGCATGAGGCAGTATAAAAATTATAAACACAAATTCATTTCAATCACAAGTTTAAATCAACATAACGTGCTTAAATTCTTGGCATTGCCGGTGCACCATCATCTTCTCCAACATTAAGAAAGAAGCGACGATCTGGTAAAGCAGGGATGCATTTGAAATGTCTTAGGGGGATTCGAGATTTAATTTGGAAGGCTAATATTCCTTAGAAGATCAGGATTTTTGCGTGGCGACCTGCAACCGATAGGTTGGCGGTCCAGATGAATAAAATTAAGCACCATCAAACTGATTCAGGTATGTGTTCTATTTGTGGTGTAGAAGACGAAAGCACTTTTCATGCTCTCGTGAGTTGTTCTAAAGCTCGTGCTCTATGATTCGCCTTGAGAGACTAGTGGAATATTTCGGATGAAGAGTTCTTCAAGTGCTCGGGACTGGATTGATTATTGATTTTGCTGGCTCAGTTGAGCTTGTAGCAGAGGGAGCAAATCTTTTTTTTTCTGGCGAGCATGGCATTTGAGAAACGATTTAATTTTTGGGAAGGGGAAGGAATCCATTAATGCCTTTGCATATTTTGCGGACAATTATTGGTCCACTTTCACGTTCTGCCACAACACTGTTTAGTTGGACGCTAGCAATAAGGATAAGGAGAAGGTGAGAGGTGTTATAGCTGATTATGCACCATTAAGATCATGTGGTATGGAAACCTCTCCCTAGTGACCATATCAACATTAATGTTGATGCCAGTTTTGTGAAGAGTACTAATGCTGCCAGTGTGTGTGTGTGGGGGGGGGGGCTGTAGCTCGTAATTCTTCTGAAGAAATTATTGTTTCTTCTTGGAACTTATTGATCGGTGTACTAGTGTGAATAAAACCGAGCTCCACGCTTGTCTTGCAGGACATTATATAGGTATCACTCTTCACCAGTCTATTATTTTGGAGGTTGATTGTGCTTTCATACATTCTTTCCTTGCAAATAAGAAGTTTGGCAGGCCTCCTCTGGCTGATCTGATGAAAGAGGCTCTGAGTATCTGTAGGATGATTCAAAATTTTAATATTTCTCTAATCCTATAAAAAGCACAATTGGTGATGATGGTGTGCCTGCCATCTACCAATCTCGACCGTCCAATCTGCATCTAACGCATCTGATGCGAGCTCTGGCACTTTTGCAAAAAGACCCCGCCACTCTCTTCATATTATTTTCAGAAAACCCCTCTGTCTCTCCATTCCAGACCCATCCAGATCCATCCCCGCCACTCTCCTCTAGCCAGCAATGGAACCCCGATCTTGCGCGCCGGCCGCAACCGGCGACGGCTGCCCCCAATGCCTCAGGTGCCTTCTGCCGCCGTAGCTACCACCA
This sequence comes from Aegilops tauschii subsp. strangulata, assembly GCF_002575655.3. Lineage (NCBI taxonomy): Eukaryota > Viridiplantae > Streptophyta > Magnoliopsida > Poales > Poaceae > Aegilops > Aegilops tauschii. The sequence continues at coordinate 474,691,410 of NC_053040.3, forward strand.
CCACGACCTCGTCTCCTCTGCCCCCTGTCCCATCTCTTCTCGCCCCCCCTCCTGCATCTCCTTGGAGGCCGACCGCCACAAGTATGCCGCGGGCTACACGCTGCACATCCTCGCCGGCGGCGGCGCCACAGCTCAAGGTAGCGTGAACAGGAGCTCCGCTGGGCTTTGCCGTTCCCGTGCCAATCCTCACCTCCGCCACCCTCGACTCCGGCGAGCGGCGGCCCCCGGCACCTAACCGCCGCTCCAGGGACCTCGCTTGGCCGCTTAGCCTCCGCCCCGTGCGCGATATGGCGCGGGCCGCCGTATAGGGCGTGTTGCCTTCATCGTCTTCTCCGCACAGCCTACGTACTCGACGACAGCAGCTCTGTCCCGACTGCGCGCGTCCTCATCCCCGACGCCGCCTGGCTTCCGGCGCCCTCGACTGCTCCTGCCATCCTCCCTGAGCTGCGGCACTCGTCCACCTCTACCTGAGCTTCGCAGGTAGATGCAGGCATCCCCATCGTCTCCTCGGGTGCACGCCAGCTGTTCGATTCATTGACCCAATGGATGTTTTACCATTTCGTGGCCGAGAGTGCTGCTGTGAGATGGCCTAAGAGAAACTCTAGCAGACCCCGCATCCGGCACAAACCCGCATAATTCCGGCGATTATACGGGCTCGACCCATTTTTTGGCCATCCCAGAGCCCGCATCGGTGTCCGGCCCGTAATTTTTTTTTGCCGCAGCCCACAAACGCAACCCCCGAGCCACTATAACTGCGGGTTTGCGGGGCAGATGCCGGTCGAAACCCTATCCACCCGCCGCCGCGTTCCCCTCCAATTCCCCACCATGCCACTCGATTTCTTGCCGCCGGCGAGCCTTGAACCACCATGGCCGATTCGGGGATGAGGCGGAGCGCCGCCGCCGCGCCAGATCTGACACCACGCGCAAGCGGGGGGCGCATCGGTGGCTCAACCAGGGTGCCCGGCCGCCGCCGGCATTCTACCGGCGCGAGCTCGACGAGTTCGAGCTCGAGCGCGCCCGTCGCCGCCGCGCCTCCTCCGGCATTTAGTCCGCGAGGAGCTCATCCGGCCACTGGTCCGCGGGAAGCTCATCCGCGGGCGCATCGAGCTCGCGGCTCATTCCGGTGAAGAGGGAGCCGGAGGAGGCCGTGCCCGATGCGCCGCCGCGCCGAGGCGTCATCGGACCCGAGGACTACCTCCCACCGGGGCAGGAGGAGCTCCTCGAGCGCGTTGTCCTCGAGCGGTCGGCGAGGGATCTGGAGGAGATGGAAGAGCGCATCCGGCGCGAGCCCGAGTACGAGTGGCTCTTCCTCGAGACGGGCCTCACGGCATCGCAGGCGCAGGCATCGAAGGAGGCCAACCTACGCGTGATGAAGGAGGAGCAGGCGAAGCTCTTCGTCGACCTCGGCTCCGACTCCTCCGACTCCGACTGATCGCCGCCGGTGGGCAGCTACCGCAGGTCCGGTGAGCTCAATTTTGTTGCAGTGGTGCGGTAGCGTAGGCCCTGTCTAGCATATCTAACCTTTATGTATGTATGTGGCGTGTATGAACTTATTTATGCGAAGAAGAACCATGTATGCGAGCGAGCTGTTGCTTAAATTTCTCGCGCGAAACAACTTTTTTTAAAAATTTAGGGGTTTGTTTGCGGTTGCTAGTCTGCCGCCGTAAATTTCGGCCTACATAACCGCCACCGTGTGACCTGCAAACACATTTTACAGGTCGGCAAAATGCGGGGTCTGCTAGAGTTGCTCTAACACATAGATGTTGCTACGGAACTGAACCATGGTGTGATTTGTGTCAAATGAACCCTCCTAAATCGAATGATGTGTTAAATATTCTGCACCATTATCTAACTTTTTTCCTAACAAGAGTATGTTTGTAGCTAGCTTTCACATGCTTCTGTTTTGGAAAATGTAGCAACAATGCAACATGTACTCCTATGTCCTGCAGATGAACGCTCAGGCACACCCTACTGAACTAAGACCGGCGATCCATGTTCAGCTAATTGTTTTACACACTTCTGTATGGGCACTGTTTAACATCGTATTGGATTTATCATTCCCGCAAAAATAATAATATAGGATATATGATTGTCCAGTAAAATAGAGTAGGCCAATCCATAGGCTGTAGTAAATTAATTCTGCTTTGTTTTATTCACAGGAATGCATGTGTTTTATCACTCATTAATTATATGGGGTTTTCACACTTACAACTGATGCATTTAATAGATTTTGAGAGGAAATAGGTTTTTTTCCGTCCCATATAATATTTATCTTTAAAACTGAAAGTAAAGACAACAAAATTAGTGGATACTAGGGTGACTCCTATATAATTGATCAAATATAATCAGATAATATAAGTTGTGATTTATGTAATCAAACAATATATTACAGTTCATGTAAACCTAATATAATTTGTATCGTTTCTTCTTCTTTTTTACTGTGTTTTTTTCAATAGAACTGAAAGTCGGTTTTCAGAGAGACATTGGTTTCAGCCTTGGCCTTCTTCAGTTGAAAGATTACGCTGCCTATTCCGTCAATTTGAGAAAGTCAATATCACAACAGCAAGCTGGCAACTTAGCCAATGATGTTGGACAATCCAATTATTTTGGACTCAAATTCTTGGATTGTTGCTGTATATTCTGAATTTCTTTTGTAAACAAAAGTGAGGAGTTGGAGAGGATCTGCAATTGTAAAATTTACTTGTTCGTGCTTCTTCCATAGAAGACATCTCAAGCCGACCTGATCGCATTTGTTTGTGTATGGGAGTGCGAGTTAGTGCAAATGCATAGTTCTGAATTTGGATTTGCATATGCTTTACTAGCTGGTAGGAAATACTCTCTCTGTAAATAAATATAAGAGCATACATATGATTATTCTACTACCCGCGTCTAGAATTCTAAATACACAAAACCTGTTTTCATGGCCATGGGTTGTGGATTGTTGTTACTACTCAGGCCACACATCACGGAGTGTGAAAAAATGTGAATTTTTTGTCTAAGTGTTTATTCAAACTTTTGATTGTGAAAGTTCAGAAAGGGGCAAGGATTCAGTAGTGTGCTGTAACATCTGGTACGGTGGTAATTGAAAATTCTGGAGTATTCCTGATTTGTCATCTTCTAAATTTCAATGGTGGGCCATAAACCTAAACCTATGTCCAACGCCTGAAATATTTCTTCTCTTCTCGGCTACGGCATCTCTCCTCATCCTGTGCACCACTGCCGCTTCCCAAATTCGATTTTTCTGTCACCCGTCCGCTCGGTCGAACAAAGCAGTGAGAATGTTGGTGGAGGCGCGACAAGAAAAATGTCTCTTCATCTGCGTGCAAGGGAAGGGTGCTTTCGGAGACACGCGAATTGCCGAGAAGAAAAGAGCCGGAGAGAGAAGGTTTTCGCTATATGAATAAAAACCACTAGCCATCACATTTCTGAATTATATTACTTGTTGAGCACTATATTTTTTTTTTGCTTTCCGTGGCAACGCACGGGCATTAAACTAGTCAAAGATAAATCGGATTGCCAATGGGGTGGCACATGAGATTGCTAAGTTTACTTTTAGTAATAGGTCCGATGGTATTCTTATAAATTTTCTTCCGCCCCGCGCTGCGTATGCTGTAATGAATGATTGTAAGAACATATGTTTTAATTAATTAATATATGGGGTGCTTTTCAAAAAAAAATCCTGGAGAGTTATTCCTGTGTGTGCTCCACGGCCGTCTATTTGTTAAATAGTAGTATTTTTTTTCCTTCTTAACCAACCGATGAAAAATTGCAAAGCTTTTGCCGTTGTTTTAGAAGAAAAAAAAACAGTCCGGCCTGGTATTAAAAACCCAGCATGAATGTGCCTCCGATGCGCCAGTGGGCGGCTGTGCATGCACATGCTCGCATCAAATTCACGCCTCGCCTCGTCAGGGTGATGTTTTTGAGTTGAGTCAAGGGTGACGTTAACACTCAACAGGAGTCCGGGAACAAGATGATGGGCCTGGGGAGGCGATCCAATTACACAGACATTATGTATACAGAGCGTGTGCATTTGTTATTCGGTTTGTTATTCCACAATCGGTCGCAGGTTCAGCCTAGCTACCTTTAAACTTTTTTTCATGGTAATATGTGTCTCATTCATTCATATTATAAAGATCAAATTACAAATCACGTAAAGACTGACATGGCAAAACTGAAAAGATAGCAGAACATCGCTAAGCTTGACACCAACGCCTGTCACCTGCCTCGGGCACCATCACAACAACCACCAAAGAAAAGAAAAAAATGTCGGATCACCTCCTCACCCAAGCTCGACGCGGCTCCATCACCGATATGCAGTTTTGTGGACCTCCAAGGTGGCTCATCAAAGATGAAGCCACCTTTAAACTGCACATCCCTTCCACGGCATGCGCGCGCTTATTGTAGTCGTATATATGGAGTATACGTAGCAATCTTCAGATAGGCTCTACGTAGGTACTATGTCAAGAGGCGATCACTCGAATGCATGGCTCCACCGTCACGTGGACGCATGCCGCCGTGCCATCGAACTGCTCACTGCTCGATCCGGCCGGCCGCCTCCACACCGCCGCCGTGCAACACGCAGGCACGCAGCCTCGGGCAGAACTTCATCATTCACGGCTACACTTGATCGGCACTCGATCGATCGGGAGCAATGCATGCACCATGCAGTGCAGGTGATCGATCGAATCGATCGGCTGCTCTGACTGACCGGTCTCCCGCCGCTGCCATGAACCAGTCAGCTGCTCATCATCAGGCGACAGACAGGTGCCTAACTTGCCGGGGCCTAGGGGCGCGTGCGATCGTGCATGGAGTTCGCTGCATGCATGCATGCATGCACAGGCACAGCAAACATGCCCATGCAACGTCGATCCATCGATCGATTTATGCAGTGCATGAATGCAACGCAATGATATTCACGGGCAGACGACAGAGATTCGATCGTCGTCGCGGTCGTTCGTTCAACGCGCAGCTCGATCGCAGGTGCTGTGCATGCATGGCGGGAGATTCATGGACGGACGGACGGACGGACAGACAGAGATTCATTCAGCAGTGCACTAGCTTGTTTGAACGCAGAGGTTATTCGACCGAGACTCGATCTCATTGACCCATCGCTAGTTTCCTACTCGATCGATCCTATCGGGTCCCTAGACAGAAGGTCGCCATCGCTAGCTGCAGCGCCATGCAGTCGAATCCATCTTTTCTTTGACGCCAGGAGCTCTCTGGCTGCGCTTGATCGATCGATTCTTGCTGTACGTGGTACAGACGTCGGGTGACGTGCTGATCGGTGATTGGGCGCAAAAACATCGATGAATTCGTATGAAAATTTTACGGGTAAAGCTACACCTATGTAATGATTTTTACGTATTACGTATACTCCGATTTGGCAGTTTCATAGTATTGGTTAGAGCATCTACAGTTAGATTTGGCAAATCCAGCCTCTCAAACGTGCGCTGACGCGTCTGGACGTGTCCGCGGGCACTGACCGTGCACCCCTCAAATATTGCACCGCACATCCACAGACCGCAAATTCCAATCTTCAAATCCATGCAACCCATGCACATCGATGATACGATACAAATTGTCCAATTGTCAATGTTCGAAACAAAGCAAAGCAAACCATAGTTCGACAAACCGGACATGCCAAAATAAAATCATGAAACAAACGCACCGACTCTTGTTCGGTACTTTGGTCATTCCGTCGAACATGTCGACGGCAGCCCAGGCACTGCTGGTCCTGTGCTCATCCGCGCCCGAACGAGCTGCGGCGAGTCATACGTCGACCGTCGATATCTGCATGGGCGGAAGCTCTCCGGACTGGCCCAGCCGGCCATTGAAGTCCCAACGGGGTCGGACGGTGTAATCCGCGTCAGCGCTCGGATGGAAGGGGTGCGGGGATTCGGGCGCGGCGGAGAAGACAACTGCTCCACCATGTCCGACCCTCCCGGCGACGCTGCTGCCATCTCCCTCTCTCGCTGCCGGCGTCGCCGCAAACTTTGGGTGACTTTCTCCGCCTTGCAAGTCGCAGCCGACGAAGTGACCCTGCCGACGGACTAGGCGGACTCCGTCTCCGTCGCGGCGGTGTGGGCTGGGCTGGATGACATCTCCGGCGGTGGATCGGGACCGGTGGTGAAGATTGGGAGCAAGGATGGAGGACGACGAGGGTCCAGATGCGGGAAGGGTTGGATGGCTGCGGGAGGAGGAGGAAGGGTTCGGTGGATTTGGTGCAATTTAGGGTGGGGTCGGGATATCGGGTCCGACGTGGCAGGAGTGCCCGGGCGCACCGGGGCGCCCCGATATGTGCCCCATATTTGGGCTGTATATGAGGGGTGCCGGTCAGCCCGGGCGTTTGAGGCCCGTTTAAGGAGCTCGTCTGAGTCAAAAAATCATGACCAGTTAGTGACCAGACGGCCCGCCCGGGCGTACGAGGCGGGTTTGAGGCTCCCGGCTGTAGATGCTCTTAGTAACTAAGGCATGGGCACACCCTTGAATTCAAGGGGGGAAAGTTTAATTTGTGGGGAAGGAATTTACATAGGTTAAGTTATAGGAGCTTTACATAGATGTAGCATTTTCGAGATTTCACCTCATGCAGCAACTAGACCATTAAAGCCAAATCTAGCCGATCCTCTAAAAATAGAGGAGGATCAGGTCGAGTAAAGTTAGTGGAGTAAACGTTTACTTCTCTATAGGTGGCCGTACCTAGCCGATTCCCTAAACTTAGTCGGGTGACGTGCTGATCGGCGATTGGGCGCAAAAACATGGATGAATTCATATGTAATTTTTACATGGTGCAGCACGAGCACTTGAGACCATTAAGAAAAGAAGTCTATATTGATCTGATATTTATTAACGAGATCCAGCAAACTCCATGGCATGACCATATATAAGCACTCCACTCCTTGTGTTAAATCGACATACATGTTCTATTCACGCCATAAAACAAAATCACAACCATCGCGTCATGACTTGTCCAGTAGCCTTGTCACGGTCGTCCGTGCCATCCCATCGATGATCCTGTTCCTAGCCTACTAGTTTTCGTTCGTCTATTCTATTCTAGTTACGCCACTGTGTCTATATATCAAGCCAGGTTCCATGTGTTTGACTCTTGACATTGACACTCTAACTATAGTCTTCACATATTCAAAATATGAATCCTAATTTCACTCCTCTATCATCACCGTATTAACAATACCATTCAGACAAATTAGCTTAAACTATTTTACTTACTCATAACTAATTTTACACCAAATGAATGTCTTTCATGTTGATACATCTATCAACATAATAACTCAAATAGTAGTTTCATGCATAAATAGAAAGTTACATTAAGGTACACATTTGTCATGCGGTCTAATATTTTTCATTTTAATTGATATTTTTATGATGAACTAAAATTACATTTTGGTAACAAAAACCCTTTTTTTAAGTTAGTTATGGATGTTCACAAAAAATATTACATCAAAGGGTTTCGATATAAATTTAAGCAAATGAAAGTCATCACACTACTCCATAAATTAGCTATTGCCTCAATATATGCTAGTGTCCCTAAATATACATGTCCATATACTATCCTTAAATATCTACAAAGTTTCATAGTACAATGTTTTAGGGCATAAGAATAAAAACACTTGTAGGGGGTTTCTAGAGTATGTTTGTCAAGCTTTGGTGTAAGTAAATACTCCCTCCGTCCTATAATGTAAGACATTTTTTGACACTACACTAGTGTCAAAAAACATCTTACATTATGAGACTGAGGAAGTAGATAAATCCAAAGACTATGAGGTGTCCTACGGTCACCTCTTTTGTTCATGCTCATCAGTGGTCCTCAGGAACGGAAGGGGTCACCGTCAGACCTCAGTGTGTTGATTTTAGGACACCGGGAAGGTCAAGTTTAAGTACTGCCTAGGGGAGGCTAACGTGCTGCCCACAAGATTGCCACGCCATGTTTTTATGAGGAAAATTCTTATAATTGGGTCGACAAGCCCCCTAGTTTTCTTCTGAATATTTTGGTGGACAATATAAGCATTGTCCGCAAGCAATAAATTTGCCATGGCGATTTTCCCTATAAAAACACATGTGTACTTTACTACTCCCTTTGATCCATATTAGTTGTTGCTTAAACGGATGTATCTAGCACTTAAAAACGTCTAGATACATCTGTTTCAGTGACACTTAATATGAATCGGCGGGAGTATTAGTTTTTAAATAAAAAACAAGAGTTATTACTAGAATGTGGTAAGCTAGAATCAGAGGGTGCAAATCACTTAATCACTCGAGCGAGTTTCAATGCAAGAGATTGATTACACGTCAGGATAATTATTCTCTCCGAATCGGCGTTCCTTTTGGACATGTTTCCCCTTTGGTCCAGTCTGTTATGTAGCCGTGTAAGAAGAGAAGAGGTGAAGAAGACCCTATTTCAAATAGGTGACATGAAGGCCCCTGGTCCAGATGCCCTTCGCGCAATTTTCTTTAAAAGGTTCTGTTACATAGTTGGTGAGGAGCTAGCCAATGAGGTGCTTCAAGCGATCAATACAAGAAAGATACCAGAAGGTTGGAACTGTACTAATGTGGTCAAGGTGGATAGCTCACAGGTCATCACTCAGTTCATGCCCATTAGTTTGTGCGATGTTGTGTACAAAATAATTCCGCAGATGCTTGCAAATAGGCTGAAAAAAATTCTACTAGAAGTTATTTCCCCTACCCAAAGCGCATTTGTTCCAGGAAGATTGATCACTGATAATGTGTTGGAGTGCTTTCATGCCATAAAGAAGAAAACTCATGGGTCTAATGGGTATTGTGTAGTTAAATTAGACATGCTTAAAGCATATGGTAGAGTTGAATGGGGCTTTCTGCATCATATGATGATAAAGCTTGATTTTGATGCACAGTTGGTTGAAATGATAATGGAATGTCACTAGTAGAAAAAGGGCCATTTGTCCCGGTTCATAAGGCCCATCTGTCCCGGTTGGGGAACTGGGACTAAAGGGTCGTTACTAATGCCTAGGCCTTTAGTCCCGGTTCTTATACTAACCGGGACAGATGGGCCTCCACGTGGCCGGTGCTGCGAGCCCGGGCAGGAGGCCCTTTAGTCCCGGTTGGTGGCACCAACCGGGACCAATAGGCATCCACGCGTCAGCGGTTCAGGGGCTAGGGTTTTTGTTTTTGTTTTCTGAAAGGGGGGGTGGATTTGGGGATTTTGTATGGTTAATTAAGGTGTTTCATATATTGTGTTAGGTAGCTAATTAATTAATAGAGAGAAGTGTCCTCTCTTATCTCCGTGCTTGGTCGACGCTACGTACTATACATATAGAGAGGCCCTCGACACGCTAGCTAGTAAGAAAATGAAGGAAACCATTAAGTACAGAAGTTCGTCATGCATACCGAGAGAAGTGATCGACCTCTCCTTCTCCGAGAGATTGGTCGAACAACAAGTTTTCGTATTATCTATCCGACGCTACTGGCTACATACATATACAATATGTAAGATCTCTTACAATCCCCTAGCATTTGAACTCAACTTCCACATGGTATTCTCCGGCTTTATTGATGACGTGGTCAAGAAAGAATCCCGCCAATTCCTCTTGAATTGCTTTCATGCGATCTTGTGGTAGGAGTTCATTCCGCATCTGCCACGTCTAATTTGAAGAAGGGGGTTAATACATATATATGAATGAAACTCAACAGAAATGATGGTGTAATAAAATGAAATTGTGAATATTATTGCTTACGCACTTCATATTGTCTTTTAGAGTAGCCCCGCTTATCTTTGCAAGTCGCATTGTAGATGAACTCGCACATGTAGTATCCACAGTAATCATTCTTTTGTTCCTGCCACAAGCACTTTACGAGAAATAGAGGTCAATCAAACTAATAATGAAGCATTATAAATGGCATTGATGAAAGTAGCTAGAATCAACGGGAGATGCGCGCAACTAGCTAGCTAGTAGTACTTACTTTCGGGTATGTATATCGCAGCTCCTTCGGCAGTCCCGGAGCTTCTGCGGTGAACTGTTTCCAAACCCTGCAAGACAAAGAAAATAATTATTACTTGAGATATCAGGAAATGAACAAAAAGTTGCCGATATGGTGCGATAATGATCGATTGAACTTACTTGTTGAGAATTTTAGTCATGTCCGCATAGGTCTCGGGATCTTTTCGTCTCGAGTCTAAGACGGTTACTAGTCCCCGCTCAAGCTTAATCTCCAGGAGAATATAGTGAAAGCTGCGCACGCATGCATAACTCATCAATTACATTACTATAACCTTGCTCGAGTAATAAGGGAAACCGAATATGCACACGACAGTAACACTCACTTGAAGTTGTAAGGAAAGAGTATTAAATCTTTGTTTTGATTTATTAACAATGATTTGAGCAAGTTGGCCTCGGCATCTTTGGCGCTCTTTTTAACCTGAAATTCATCTATGAGATTTGTGTTAATGAACCCAATATCATACATTTCTGCTTTTCTGCACTCGACGATCTTCAATCTGCATAATATAGTGAGGATAATTATAAATACATGCAATGAAAGAGCTGAGCTATATATAGAGACTTAATGACAGAAGTAGTACTTACAGACAGTAGCAAGTGACCATTAATTTATCGAGGGCCTTTTGATTGAAGAACTGGAAGAACTCCTCAAATGGAATGCAACAGATCAATTCCAACGAGGTCGTGCTCCTCTTTAACTCTCAGAAACAAAGTATTCGCCCCCCCAGACTCTCTGCAGGTTTTCATGTACCAATTATGGAATCTTCGCATCATCGTTGTTAGAGATTTTTCATCTTTGACGAGAGGCTTCCCGTACTCGTATATGTGTTTGTCCACCTCCAAGAAATCATAATGTACATCGTCGGGCAGGTAATCTCCAAGATTGCTATAACCGGGCACCATCCCCGGAGCATTAGCGACGATGTCGCTAGACACATTGAGCGGGGGGCACAATTGGTTCGCTTGTTCGCCGAGCTGGGCAATTTTTTTCCCAGCTGCTCGTCGTTCTTTTAACCTTTGATCACTGATAGTATTTCCCACCGCTCCGCTTCGAGGTATGCCATTTCAGTAACGCGCTCATAGTTGGTTTTCGGCGGAGACTTTGGTGGTTTTCTCAGGGCATCGATAGTGCGCTTTGCTTTCACCGGATCCACCTTATCCTCCGGAGGTGGATGTCTCTCTGCTTTCACCCCTTCAAAGAAGTCCTTCACTTCTTTTGCACGATCTTCTTGTTTTCTTCCACGGTCATCTCGTACGGTAACTTCTCTAGAGGCTTGAGAGGTGGACCGTATCTGTATTGCCTCCCGCCTCTGGCTGTACTGCTAGACGCCGGAGCAGACGGAGTGGCTGCGGTTGTCTTCTTTCGTGCTTGCTTACGAGGCGGAGGAGAAGGACTACGACGCGCCGGAGCAGCCGGGGCGGCGGCGGGTCTCTTCCGCCCTTGCTGGCGAGGCGGAGAAGGAGGAGGCTGGTGGCTGCTCGGGCGCGCCGGCGCAGGCGGAGAAGGAGGCGGAGTGCCGCCACGCACCGGAGAAGGAGGCTGAGTGCCCTGATCGTCACTCGCCGGAGGAGGAGGAGGAGGCGGAGCCATCCAGTTCAGAAGGTGATGAGCTCCTTCCGCCATAGGCATGGAGTCTTCAGACAAGAACCCAGCCGAGTCTCCCCGTCACCCGTAGGGTGGTCAAGCTGGAGGTCCTCAAATCCTTCTGTGATTTCATCCACCATCACCCTAGCATATCCGTCTGGAATCGGCCGGCAATGAAAAGTTGCGCCAGGTTCAGGAGGTGCAACAGAGCCAACAGCCGCCTTGACTTTCAATTCCATCAACTGCGTCATAAGGTGGCAATGTTGAGATTCCGTGATAGCATCTACGAGGTAGCTAGCAGGAGCCGTGAAGACAGGCTCCTGAAGCAGCTTCGTGGAAGCCACGCCGCTTCTCCGCTGAGATGGCGGGGTAGCTTCGGGTGTAGCTTCGGCAGGTCGCGTGCTGCGAACTGCCTCTCGTTCCTCTAGCGCTTGTACCCTTGCGTGCAGCGCCTGTAGTTGGGTCAACTCCTTTTTCTTCTTCCTCTCCCGGCGTTTGTAACTGCCTGCGTCGGGAAATCCAGCCTTCCACGAAAGGGAGCCTGGCGTGCCTCGTGTCCGTCCGGGGTGCTCAGGATCCCCGAGGGCCTCTGTGAGCTCATCGTTCTCTCTGTCCGGAACGAATGTCCCTTGCTGCGCCTTTTCGATATACCGCTGAAGCTTCTCGATGGGTGTGTTCAGCTGCTCGTTGGTCCAAACACACTTCCCTGTTACAGGGTCCAATTTTCCCCCAACCCGAAGAACCAAGTCCTGCAACGGTCTGACCAGCGTCGCGTCTCTGATTCGATCCCTTTATCAATGAGGTCATTCTCAGCCTTGTCCCACAACGGCCGAGCTTTCAGGTAGCCACCTGACCCCGTGCGATGGTGATGCTTCTTCTTTGCAGCATTTTTCTTGTTTGTCGCTGACATCTTCGCTGCTCTCTCAGATTTCTTTTTGGTGACAAATTCGGGCCACTGATCTTTGATCTTCTCAAATCGGCCGATGAATTCTGGAGTCTTGTCTTGGTCGACAAACGATGATTTCAGCTCATTCTTCCACCCCCTGAATAGCTCAACCATCTTCTTAAGAGCATAAGCCTTGATCATTGGCTTTTTAACTGGATTCTCCGGATCCTGCTCTCGCGGGAAGGTGAAATTTTCCTGCAGCGCGGTCCAAAGATCAGCTTTCTGCCTATCGCTGACATAAGACACCTGAGAGTCTTTGTCCTTAGGCTTCAACCATTGCTCGATGCTGATCGGGATCATGTCCCTCACTAGAACCCCGCACTGAGCATTAAATTTTTGCTTGGTCCGGAGGGGTTCAATCGGTTGGCCAGCGCGATCAATTTTGATGATCGTGTACCTTTCATCCGCGCGCAACTTTCTCTTCGGGCCTCGTCTCATTACCGAAGTGTTGCTCGATCCGAAGGGCTAAAAAAGAAGAAAAATAAGAGAGTTAATATGTGTACATACCAAAAACAATTAATGCATCAATCAGCTATAGTCAGCACATGCTTAATTAATTAATATATATACCTGGCCGGACTCCGTTCGGTCACCGGAGCCGTCATCACGGTGTCCTTCCCCCTCCATTCGGTCACCGGAGCCGTCATCACGGTGTCCTTCCCCCTCCATTTGGTCACCGGAGCCGTCATCACGGTGTCCTTCCTCCTCCATTGTTTGATCATCGTCGTAGCCTGCTTCTTCATCCTGTCTTTCCAGACCATCGGTGCATGTGTCGTTCAGAAACGACAAGACGGCATCACTTCCGTGTGATTATCTCCCCCAACACCGCTTCTTTTGCTTCGTCTCGGGGGTGCGGATCCATAGTTTCTGCAAATATTTACAACATGGCAATTATTATTCAAACATGACAGATGGATATATTAGTGGCAAACGTTGAACTATCTAGCTAAGCACAATAAGGAATCATATTAGTGGCCTGGCCTCGACGTTTCTCTAGGGTTTGGGGTGGCCTCCGCAATGCTTCAAGGGTTTGGGGTGGCCTCAACAACGCTTCAAGGGTTCGGGGTGGCCTCGACGACAATGCTCTTTTAACTTGGTAAATTTGGGTGGCCTCAAGAGAGTTTGTCGATCGGGTAGGGGCGCGGCGGGAGGGGGTAGGAGACCGACATTGTTTTTTTCTAGGGTTTGGGTGTCTTCGAGAGTTTTGGTCGAGCGAGAGGGCCAGGGGGTGCTCCGGACGTCCCCCCTCACTTTAACAAAGAACTACCTTAAAAAAAGACTTGCTTCGCCGCGGGTCCTTCTTCATTTTTTCCTTTGTTTTTTCTTATATGTTTGTTTTCGTTTTCATTCTACATTTTCGTACATATGAAAAAAAAGTTTCTATACAAAAGTGCACAATTTTTATGAACAAATTACAACATCTAAATTAACTATACATCTAAATAAATATAACTATACATCCGAAATTTTCCTAATCTTAAAACTAAACTAAACATAAACTAAAATAATCTAAAAAACATGTAAAAACATCTAAAAATAGCATCTAAAAACATCTAAAAAACATCTAAAAACATCTAAAAATCTAATAGCTAGCACCCGGAAGGGGCGGAGGGGCACGGCGGAGGGGCCGGCGCCGGCGGGGCAGTGCAGGGGCACGGGACAGGGGAGGGGCGCGGGAGCAGGCTGGTGCTCACAGGGGGTGGCGGGGCACGGTGGGCGGCGCGTCGAGGCCGGCAGGGGCACGAGGGTCGACGCCGTCGTCAGGGCAGAGGGCGTCAGCGGCGGCGGCGGCGACGTTGAGCAGCCTGACGGCGTCGGTGGCAGCGGCGACAGCGACGTCGAGCAGCCTGACGGCGTCGGTGGCGGCGGCGACGGCAAGGTGGAGCAGGGGCGTCGGGCAGCGACGGCGAGGAGGAGCAGGGGCATCGGGGGAAGAAGTGATGGATTTGGTCGAAACTGCTAAGTGTTTTCTTATATACCCAGGGCATTGGTCCCGGTTCATAGCAGCAACCGGGACCAAAGACCCCCTTTAGTCCCGGTTGGTTCCACCAACCGAGACCAAAGGCCTCTTTTCAGCAGCCCAAAGGGCAGGAAGCGGCGGCCTTTGGTCCCGGTTGGTGGCACCAACCGGGACTAAAGGGGTGGCATTGGTCTCGGTTGGTGCCACAAACCGGTACCAATGCACCCCTTTAGTCCCGGTTGGTGCCACCAACCGGAACCAAAGGCCTTGTGCTGCTGAGCCCGCGTCAAAAGTTTAGTCCCACCTCGCTAGTTGAGAGGGGCGCGCAGTGGTTTATAAGCCCCACTGCCGCACCCTCTCGAGCTCCTCTTCATTGCAGGCTTACGGGCCTAATTGTCACTGCTATGCCTGATGGGCCTATTGGGCCTTATGCGGGCCTGAATCCTGGCCCAGGGATGGGTTTCTAGTCGTATTCAGGCCGTGGTGGCCCAGTAGGTGGCAAATTTTTTATTTTTTCCCAGTTTTTTTGTTTTATTTTTTGCTTTATTTTTTTGTTTTGTTTCTACTTACAACAAAATACTTATTTATTTTGTTTCTACTTATATATTTGCTATTAAAGTTTCTAACAAACAAAGTTCTTTTTGAAAATTCTTTTTGCTTTTAATGATTTTGAACAGAAAATACTTTGATAATTTTAGTTGCATCAATTTTATATAATTTTAGTTTCATAAATTTTAGAGGTTGCTTATAATGTTTTGAACAGAAAATACTTTGATAATTTTAGTTTCATAAATTTTATTTATGTTATTAAAGTTTATTTTATTTTATTTTATTTTGTTTCTACTTATATATTTTATTAGAGGTTATATTATTTTGTTTCAAATTACTTATTTATTTTATTTTATGATAATTCTTTTTGCTATTAAATTTTCATGCATTTAGTGATTATTTTGAGCTATAAGACCCTGAAATTGAAAAGCATTTCAAATGAACTCTAAAAAGGTTAAAAGTTGGCATGGTATCATCATTTCACCCACATATCATTTCACCCACATAGCATGTGCAAGAAAGTGGAGAGTGTTACGGTAAAAACTGGATGCACTTCATGTACAAAACGGACAATCTCTTTCGAAGTATCAGGGTTTCATACGGAAACTCGTGTGTTACAAAAGGATTTCATTTTTTTGAACTTATTTGAACTCCATAGTTTCTCTATGTTCAAAATGCACCATTCAAAGCCACATCATCAATTTTCAACCCTTTCTGACTTCATTTGTTATTTTTCATGTATTTACTGATTTTTTTCCAGCTATAAGACCCTAAAATTGAAAAGCACTATAAATGAACTCTGAAAAGGTTGAAAGTCGGCATGGTATCATCATTTCACCCACATAGCATGTGCAAGAAAGTAGAGAGGCTTACGGCAAAAACTGGATACACTTCGTGTACAAAACGGACAATCTCTTTCGAAGTATCAGGGTTTCATACGGAAAATCGTCTGTTACAAAAGGGATTTCATTTTTTTGAACTTATTTGAACTCTATACTTTTTATGTGTTCAAAATACACCATTCAAAGCCACATCATCAATTTTTAACCCTTTCTGACTTCATTTGTTATTTTTCATGCATTTACTGATTTTTTCAGCTATAAGACCCTGAAATTGAAAAGCACTACAAATGAACTCTGAAAAGGTTAAAAGTTGGCATGGTATCATCATTTCACCCACATAGCATGTGCAAGAAAGTAGAGAGGCTTACGGCAAAAACTGGACGCACTTCGTGTACAAAACGGACAATCTCTTTCGAAGTATCAGGGTTTCATACGGAAACTCGTCTGTTACAAAGGGATTTCATTTTTTTGAACTTATTTGAACTCCATACTTTTTCTGTGTTCAAAATGCACCAATCATAGCCACATCATCAATTTTCAACCCTTCCTGACTTCATTTGTTATTTTTCATGCATTTACTGATTTTTTTCAGCTATAAGACCCTGAAATTGAAATGCACTACAAATGAACATGAATAGATAAGTGACCAAATTAATAGTAGTTCATCATCACATTAAAACCAAAGTACATACATAGTTCAAATTGAATAACATATAGCTCTCCAGAGCATCTAGTTAAACCATACATTGAAACTATGTAAAACCTTTCAATGCAACAACAAATGCGATCATAATCACAACTAAGGTAACAATTGATCCAACGGCATAATGATACCAAACCTCGGTACGAATGACATATTTTCTAATCTTTCTAATCTTCAACCGCATTGCATCCATCTTGATCTTGTGATCATCGACAACATCCGCAACATGCAACTCCAATATCATCTTCTCCTCCTCAATTTTTTTTTATTTTTTCCTTCAAGTAATTGTTTTCTTCTTCGACTAAATTTAACCTCTCGACAATAGGGTCGGTTGGAATTTCCGGTTCAACCACCTCCTACATAAATACAATCTATGTCACGTTGGTCGGCATAATTGTCATAAACAATAAATGAACCAAATAGTTAGAAAAGGATAATATATACCACATCCGAATCATAGACAGGACGAGGGCCGACGGGGGCGGATACCAGAACCATCGCACTATATAATAACAAGGAATAATAAAAGCAAGAAAATTAGACAAGTATCTATCTCATGTAAGAATTTTTTTTCTTTCAGAAAGAAGATAAGAACAAGAGGCTCACCACGGTGGTGCCGGCGACGAGATCGGCGCGGGCGATCGACGGCGGTGAAGACGGGGACGGGACGTGACGGAACGCTAAACCTAGAAAAATCTCGGGGAAAATGGAGCTCGGAGGTCATGTTTCGAGAGAAGAAATATTAACTAGTGTGGCTCGGACATTTCATCGAACACCTCATGTGCATAGGAGGTGAGCTAGAGCACCCAAATGCCCTCCCCTCGCCAGCCAGCAAAAAACAGAGCAGGGTGGAGTGCTCTGCTCGCTGGCGATGGGCTATATATATAGGCAAATCATTTGTCCCGGTTCGTGGCTGGAACCGGGACCAATGGTTATATGCCAGGAGCGAGGCCCATTGGTCCCGGTTCGTTCCTAGAACCGGGACAAATGGGTCCAGACGAACCGGGACCGAAGCCCGCGAGGCCCCGGCTGGCCTCCTGGGCTCACGAACCAGGACGAATGCACCTGTTGGTCCCGGTTCGTATAAGAACCGGGACTAATGGGCTGGCCAGGCCCGAACGAAAGCCCCTTTTTCTACTAGTGTGTGTCTCATCGGTGAGCTACAAGATCAGGTTTTGACGATACAGAAACCCATGAATTCACACCAACTCGAGGCCTAAGACAGGGGTCCACTATCTCCATATCTTTTTTTGCTTTGTTCGGAAGGTCTATCGAGTTTACTATCTCATGAGGAGGAGACAGGTGCTATCTATGGTATTCACATTTGCAGAAATGCACCCTCTATTTCTGACTTTTTTTCCAGATGAATTGTTAATTTTGATGAGAGCAACTACCCACAATGCAAATACTTGGAAGAGAATTCTGGATACTTATTGTGACAGCTCGGGACAACATGTAAGTACTGCTAAATTTAGTGTTTTCTTTTGTCCCAATACAAGTGTCAGAGTCAGGGAAGATGTTTGTAAGGACCTGGATATTTTGACAGAAGCTCTCCTGCATAAATACTTGGGGTTACCTACAGTGGTTGGAGTTGGCAGGAGTGACTGTTTTTAGCACCTAGTTGATAGAGTTTGTCAAAGGCTTAAAGGTTGGAAGGAGAAAGTTCTCTCAATGCAAGGGAAGGAAATATTACTGAAATCTATAGCACAATCAATCCCGTCCTATGCAATGCCAGTGTTTAAGTCACCAAAAGGAATTTGGAAATCAATTACTGACGAGATCTCAGCTTTTTGGTGGGGAGATGGAAAAGAGAAGAAAAACATGCATTGGTTCACCCGGTGGAAAACGTGCATGCCAAAGAAGAATGGGGGGGGGGGGGGGGGGAGGGGGTTCAGGGACCTTCATAGCTTTAAGCTTGCTAGCTTAGCAAAGCAATGTTGGCGACTACTCCAATATCTAGAATCTCTTTATGTACGAGTATTAAGTGCTAAATACTTTCCTAATGGGGACATTCTAAAGTCTGGACCGAAGAAAGGATCGTCGTTCAAATGGCAAAGTATTGTGGCTGGTATTCAGACATTCAAATGAGGATGCATATGGCAAGTTGGTTTGGGCTCACAAATAAATATTTGGGAAGACCTCAGATCCCCTCTAGTGAATCTAGGAGAATTATCATCCCAAGAGGTGGAACGATGCTAACCAAAGTGGAGGAAATCATGGATCCTCATACGGGAGAATGGGATGTTGATCTCATAAGGTTTGTTTTTTTGCCGGTGGATACGAACAGAATCTTACAAATTCCTCTCCGGATTGAGGATATAGACGGCTTTGTAGCTTGGCATCATACCAAATGAGGAACCTACTTGGTTCGGTCAGCTTACGATGTCGAGTTTCACCATCAGTTCAGGCATCATATGAGGAGGGTGGAGACAAGGCAGTGTACACATAAACCCCACATGGAAAGACCTCTGGCAGCTTCAATTACCAGGCAAGATTAAACACATCGGGTGGAAGGTCCTTAAAGGTGTGCTGTCGTGCTTGGGTGTGCTGGCCGGACGACACATCCCAGTCTTACCCCAATGCCCAAGGTGCAGTATTGGGCATGAAGACATCCATCATACCATGTTCGGTTGTAAGCATGCAGAGGAGGTTTGGAATGAAATTGGGCTCAAGGATACTATACAGCAGGCGGTGGCTCAGGATCATTCTGGTTCTGTTGCATTGGAAATTTTTATTGAAAACCCGGGCGAGACTAGACGATCTACCTACGACTGAATTTATTTTGATTGCTATGTGGTACATCTGGTGGCAACGGCGGCAAGTTTCTAAAGGAGAAAATATATAATCACCAGATTGTACAGCTGTTTCAATCTGAGTTTTTGTCAACTAATTTTGTTCGAGCTGCAACACCGAACCACCGCAAGGAAATGCATACTTGGAAGAAACCGATAGAGGTGACTGTAAAGCTCAATGTTGATGCATCTTTTCATGCTGAGACACTCTCGGGCTCTAGCAGAGTTGTGGTGCGAGACTACAAAGGAGACTTCGTAGCTGCTACGACCTGGGTCTTGTCACACGTTAGTAACGCAGAATCAGCTGAAACGAGTGCGATCCACATGTCTCCCACGTTCTATTCCCGCTCCGATGATGTGCCTCCATCAGATCTCGCGAGATTCGATCAGATCTCGCGAGATTCGATCGGTGCTAGTCTTCGATGGATCTGTTTGGTTCCGGTCTTCGTTCGTCTTGGTTTGGGTGTTTACAGGTTTGGCAATTCCGATCTACGGCTTTCTTCATCGGCGATGACTGCTGCTCTGTGCGCTGACCCTATAGAGCCTTACCACGATGACTTCCCGACTGTATACTACAACAAGGTTTGTCTGGCTCCAGCAAGGAGGGACGATGACGGTGGCGCGCCTTCGGCTCGCTCTAGTGCTTATAGTCGACGCTAGGTGGTCTACAGACCTGGTTGTATTTTTTATAACCTCTCGTGTTCTTTGAACTAGTATATTTTTTGGGGTTTTTATCATTTATGCCACCAATTGTGTCCCACTGCTCAGTTTTGCCACTAGGATTTTCAACTACTCAAAAATGCCATCACTTTGTTAGACACATGCTCAAAAATGTCACTGGACACCATTGTTGTGATCTCAAATCTCTTTTGCCATGTTATAATGACATAAATACCTATGGACCAGCATGCGAGCTCTTCCTCTATCTCACTACAATCAAGTGTGGGCCCCACTTGATCCCAACAGCGTTCTTATTTTCTTGTAAAATTATTCGCTTGCTTACTCCTGACAAGTGGGGCCACACTTATCATTGTGAGATAGAGAGAATTGACATGTGGGTCTAGACTTATTTTTGTCATATAACATGGTCAACGGGTTTGACGTGAAAATAACAATGTCTAATGGCATTTTTTAGCAAACATCTAACGGAATGATGGCATTTTTTAGATATCTAATAGCATTTTTAGCAAGCATCTCACGGATTGATGGCATTTTTGAGTAGTTGAAATTTCTGATGGCAAAACTGAGTAGTGGGACACAACTGGTGGCTTTTTTTTTTGCAGAGGTCTACCATAATTAGAGATGAATAGATTAGAAGTTAGTCACGCAAAGAAAAAAAGCTCGGACCAAGGGATACAACGATTTTTCACATCACACTACACATATCCATTCGCTCACAACATGGCAGCGGGGTTCCACCACTGGAAACAATAACGGAGCAACAAAAGCTCGCGTCCCTCTGCCCCTATTTTTACTACAACGTGGAAACGGGCCTCATCAGCGATAGATCAACCACTCCACGCTAGCGACAGAAACAATAATTCCATTTAGCCAATAATTAACCCATGGATCCATCTTTCCGATTACCATAATTAGCATCGGCTAGCTGGCGACGGATCGATCGCACCGGGCGGCCGGCGGGTACTGCTTCCGTTGGGGACAAGCCTGCCGGCACTGCAACCGCATGTGCTCTCCTGCACGCAGCATCGCGTCGCGTTCGCGTTCGCACGCCAAATCAGCAGCGCGCGGCGTGCAAATGCAGATGACAATGAGGACGACGGATGGATCATGGATCAGATTCAGATCTGCTGCCAGGATGTCCACCCGTCCGGAGATCTCTCCGCATGCAGATCTTGGCCGTTGCGTACGTACAGTGGCGTACGCTACGTACGTCCGTCGTATCCGTTCCATGGTCGGTCGATCTACAGGCTGGACATGCAGGCAACGCATGTGTGTGTGCCATGGATCAGCAAGCCAATTAACCAGCCCGATCTCCAGCTCCGAGAAATTCGTCGATCCATGATGGCTCACATTTTTCACATTACCCGCAGGGGTAGCATTTTTGCTTCTTGTACTTCTACTGATAGTGAAGCTTTCCCGCCCGGCAAGACCCAGCCACCACCACCTGGTTCCTCGGCTCTCCGGCCGGTGGGAGGGGGCATGGTTTTCTTCTCCGGCGCCGGCAGTTTCCCCTACCCTAGACCTAATCCGGCAGCGCGAAGCCGAAACCCTCCACGGTCACCTTCCTCCGCGTCTTCGCCTCTGCCATCGCCGCCTACCCCACGAATGAGCGATGCACATGCAAAACTCGATGCAGATCTGGAAAAATCACGGTCGGTCTGAGCTTTAACCAAGCCGTTAAATAAGCTAGGCGATCCTACAGCTACAGTGAGTCAGTGAGGCACATGCACACAGGCGTACCTACAGGCTACAGTATATCTACTGCAATAATGCACACGTACGTACGTGTACGTCCCTGCGTACGTACGTGGGCGTGCACGCTCGACCAATACGAGTTCACCCTTCTTGCCCGCTTGCTTGCTCGCTCATCTACGGATCCATCCCATGTGGATGGTAGTACGTTGCTCATCTTCTCTGGTACTCTACTCTCTGAGTACATAGCAGTACCACGTACGTGAAAGCAACTTGAAAGCAATACTATGCAAAGAAGAAAATTTGAGAGAGGAGAAAATCTTGAAGGAGCCAAGCAGGGTGTTCCTTCTAGAATAGAACATACAGCCATAGAATAGAGGTGGTCCAAGGAGGAGAGATGAGCTGCTAGCTACCAAGCTGTGGATGCATATGAGACGGATCTGCGCAGCACGCCATGCATGCATTCATGCGTGTGCATGGCCTACTTGTTGCTGCGACCTCTCATTTAGATCGACCTCATGCATGCATGCGTTCCATGCTTTGGATCCGGTAAACAAAATCTACAACCTCTGTAACTTAACGCAAGATGTTTTTCACACAAGAAACAAAACCAAAAAACGTCCTATATATTACTCCCTTCGTCCCAAAATAAGTGTCGTGGATTTAGTGCAAAAGTTGTAGAGGGAGTACCATCTACGGCGGCCATAAAGTTATCTCTCTCTTCCACCCACACACTCACTGGTGTCTGCACGCACAGTAGGCAGCAAACACGCAGCTGGCTAGTGCTTGTTGGGTTATATAAGCAGCGTGAGGGATGGAGATCGAGAGGGCAAATGGCATGGAGAGATCAACGGCCAGCTAACGTGGGTTAATTCCAGCTAGCTAGCTAGCCTGCGGCAGGCAGATCTCTCATTCAAGCTAGTCCATGCCATGCCTTTCCACAGCTTTCTTGAACTTCTCTTGCGCCTCTCCTTAATTACTCCCCACTCTCTCTGTCTCTCCCTTTCTCTCCGTTGGTAGAGAGAGACATGAACGGGGAGAGAGAACAGGAGCAGGAGCAGCAAGAAGAGGGTCAAGAAAGCTGTGGGAAGAAATGGCATATCCAGGACTTTCAATTGCAACTAATTTCCAATTGCTGGGAGCGGGAGATTTCATGTTAATCTCCACGTAAGTGTAAGTTGATTCGTATCAGATCACTGGAACTAATTAGCTCTTTCCCGCAAAAAAGGAATTAATTAACTCTAGATCATCCGTGCATTTTGATCTTCCTATAGTTCCCATACATCTTAATTTGCTTCATTTCTGACTCCTTGGCTTCTTGATTTCGTGGTTGGATTGGATGATGGTTCCTCTTTTTCTTTTTGCCTCTCTCACTTTAATTTCATTTTTAGATTGGCGTTCTTTTTGGCTCCTCAAATATAGCTAGCTGGTTCAGTTGTACTATGTGAAAGTGGTGAAGTTCGTGGAGATCTCACACATATTTGCGAAAATATTATTCGGAACCTCTCTATGTCATATGAACCCATTTTGGAAATTCAGGATAAAATAACTGTACTATAAAGTTAAAAAATTATATAAGTTGGTACGGTGCAAACTTATCCTTGTGAATTATATATACAAAAATGATCATTTTCAAGCAGCGTGAATTTGCAAATCAAGCTATTAAACAAACTAGCTAATTGCCCGTGCATTGCAACGAGACATACATAATCTAGTGGTTCAACACCAATCGTGTCCAACATAAGTCTTACACTGACGACATTCTATATTTACGTAAGATTTGATTTGATTTGAGTATCGATAGGGGAAGGCAAGGACATTTTTTATTTAGCTGACGTTTCAGTAAGATTTAATTTGATTTGGTTGAGTTAATGTAGGACATGGGGGAGGGGAATCCTAGGATAGGGGCAGTTGGATGTATGAACGACATTCCTCAGCTCTCTTTTAATAGTAGAGATTGCTATGCAGACATATATTCTTCTAGTTATTTTTGCTTTGAGCATAAATAATGATAATTTCTATGTAAACTCGTAAGGATGGGTTTGTACCAATTACCTACATATATATAAAAAATTGTATTATTTTCTAAAAGCTTATAGGATTCCCTTTTTGTTAAATACGAAAAGTATGTTCATACAAACTCAAGTTCAAAAATTATTTCTTTCTTTAGCTTTTACTACTAGTAAATATGTACGTGCAACACACGTTGATATTAGGCAGATATTAATTGCACACAAATATTAGGTAGGATATTATTTAAGTATTAGTTATGTGATTAGTGCTAAATTTATATTTAGTATGTAATTAATTACACGCTAAACATGTTGAGCGCTGACCATTGGAGCAATCTAGGTCATTGGATTGACCTGATTTAATGGTCGAGATTGGTTGGATTTGCTTCTTTGAGTCTTTTTATATTGGTATATAGATATATGTTTCCATATTAATAAAAAAATCTCGAATACGCACGAGTGTGTGTACTATATACTCCCTTCGTTTTTATTTACTTTGCATATTAGCTTTGGTCAAAGTCAAGCTTTATAAACTTTGACAAAATTTATACACAAAGATATTAACATGTACAATTACAAATCAATACCATTAGATTCATTATTGAACGTACTTTCGCATCATATAAAATTGTTATCGTAAATATTTATATTCTTTCTTATAAACTTGGTCAAACTTTATGAAGTTTGACTTCAGTCAACTCTAATATGCAGAGTAAATAAAAACGGAGGGAGTATTAAAGAAGGAGTGGGTGTGAAGAGTGACACTTGAAGGAGCCGGGCCATGTGTATATATTGGTTGTGTGCCATAAAATATATACACTATTGGATGTGTGCCATGTGCAATGAAAAATGAACGGATATGATGGCTTGGTACAGTATACACATGACAAAATTGAAGAAAAATGGGCCACCGTTGTCTTGGATCCTAGATAAGATTGTTATACTTGGGTCAGTTTCACTTCAGAAATCCAAAAAATGTACAACCGGTGCAGAAAATAATGAGAACTGTATGAGCAAAAATAATAAAAGAATCTTCACTGCCGACATTCTGAAAAGTTCTTATGGCAATCGGACAAATTGCTGACTGCTAAAATTGCTCTAATGTCACCAATGCATCATGAGATATAATGCATACTCCCTTCATTCCACAATGTAGCGCGTATAGGTATTTTCAGAAATCAAACTTTTACCAAGTTTGTAAAAGCAATATATACATCTAGAGTACATATCATTAGATACATCATAAGACATATTTTGATATTATATAAATTTGGTATTGTAAATATAAATTGTTTTGTCTGTTGATTAAAGTTTGTAAAGTTGGACTTTTCAGAATATTTATATGCACTACATTATGAGACGGAGGAAATATATTATATTTTACTCCGCAGGATGCTTAGTAATCCGATACAGTAGTGGCCACAATGAGAAATGCACGGATACGATGGCTTGGTACGGTACACACAAGACAAAAATTGAAGAAACCGTTGCCTTGCGTCCAAGATAAGATATGGGGTAAATTTCAGTTCAGAAGCCCAAAAGATGGACAAACTGGCGTATAAATGAACGAGAACTGTATGAGCAAAAATTAATAATAATAGAAATGTTTGCCTGCCGACATTCTACAAGGCTGGATCGACGCAGCAGGGGATGTTCCACAACCTGTCAAGGTTAACTTTCGCTTTACCCCACTGACAGCCAGCCAGCCACACATGCCCAGCCAGTGACACAAGGCAGCTTTCCCCTCTGCTCACTCCACCTCCTCCTCCATCTCTTTCCTCGGCCCGTTCACCCATAGCAGCGCAGAGGGAGCGCTGTGCCCCCATCCATCTCCATCACAGCGACAACACTCCGGCGAGGACCAAGGGGAGGAAGGGGGCACTGACGCCTTGGACCCGTAGCTGCCGCCGGCCCACATTCATGTGGTGGCAGTCGGTGGCCCCTGCTGCTGCGTGTGTCAGGTAGGTAGGCTGCTTGGTCGGTGTCAGTCAGCATTACTGTTACCCCTTCCTCAGTGGAGTAGATCTCTCTCGTGTCAGACTCACCGCCTGCCCAGGAATGATGAGTGGTTTTCACCGCAAGGCAGGCCATGGCCGTGTCAGCAAGCAAGGGATCGGGATCAGTCCAGTAAAAATTCTCTCTGAGAGTGGGTAGGTCTCTAACCTGGCTGCAATGGAATGGAAGGAAGTCCAGCTAGGATATGGTGACACAAGAAGCCCAGCTTTTGGCTATTTTGTACTTGCCGTCAGCACCTTCTTAATGGAAACTTAGCAGCCCTCGTGCTGACTTTCGAAGGGGAAAATGCCATGCTGGCTTCAACCGTGCGATCTACTAGGCGCAGCTGCATAAGTTGGACAGGCATCAATCGAGCTGCACAGACAGCTAGACGTGGGCCGTGCTAGGCAAAATTTCGTGTCTTGACCCTTTTATGATATAAAATCGAGATTTGACCCCTGTTTGAATTTTTTTCGTGATTTGACCCTTTCTCCTACCGCCACGAGGCCCGGCGGTAGGATCCTATAGCCTACCGCCAGCACCTGCGGCGGTAGCAAACTTATCCACGTCAGCAGTGATAACGGCCTCCGTGCCCCCTCCATCACACCCTACCGCCGCTCCGTCTGGCGGTAGGATGCCTGAACCTACCGCCAGGTCTCTGGCTGTACGGTGCGGACATATATAAACCGCGGGCCGGCCGCCCCCACCCCCTTCTCCCCCCCCCCCCACCCCCACCACGAAGAACAGAGCAGTTCCTCCAACTCGCCCTCTCTCATCCCCTCCACTCCCCCCTCCGATCGTCTTCGTTTCTTCATGGATTTTGCGGATCGAGATGGCTCCGAAGAGAGAAAAATAAGCTCTTTCGATCCCTCCAATTAGTTTTAATCAAACACCTTTCGATTCGTCGCATTATTCGATTCAAATCACTCCTTTTTTGAACTAGATTGAATATTTTTTTAACCCTAGGATTGATTTAGGTTGATTCTAGATGTTATATTGTGTTAGATATGAACTCTATTCACTAGTTGGTATGGTTGTGTTAAGATGAACCCTAGTTCATATTTGATTTCAATTTATTTTTTTGATATGATGCATGTTGGAGGCATTTGTTGTGATAGATGATGCATGTTCCAATGCTATGATGCAAGTATTGGAATTAGTGTATGATGAATATTGGAGATGAATATTGGAGATATTTGTCATATGTAG
The DNA here is from genome assembly GCF_002575655.3 of Aegilops tauschii subsp. strangulata. Classification (NCBI taxonomy): domain Eukaryota; kingdom Viridiplantae; phylum Streptophyta; class Magnoliopsida; order Poales; family Poaceae; genus Aegilops; species Aegilops tauschii. Next base: position 474,718,365 of record NC_053040.3, read on the forward strand.
TGTATGAATCCTCAAGATGAACCTAGTTCATAATTTTTTGTTATCAAAAAATTTATTATATGATGAATATTGGAGATATTTGTTGCATGTAGTGTATGTTAGATGATGGAAATACTGGATTTTGTCGGGGTAAAAATGGCGAACCCCTCAAGATGAACCCTAGTTCATGTTTTTTGTTTTTTAAGAAAATATAAGATGATGCATGTTGGATGTTGTTGGAGAAATATGTGATATGATGCATTTGAACCTTGATGAGCCTTTGTTATGCATCTATATGTCCCCTGGTTCATGTTAAAAATTCTTTTGATATGTGTATTCTAATGTTTATGCAATTTTTTTAGGAGGCCACCTCTTGCGGATGACATTGGCATCAAGTATACTATGCTTGACCCTACGTTCGACAAGGGCCATCGTGCCCGTTTTATTGAGAACGGAGTGGTAAGTAACTTTCTTAAAACAAATATTTTGAATCGATGAAAAACAGTTACTAATTGTTTGGGTCTTCATTTCGACAGATGCTCCTGCCACTGCGGATGAGGGGTCACGGGACGACCGTGAAGATGGAGTACGACGAGCGGTACGCGCCGTTCTACAGGAGAGCCCGACTGCTGGGTTTCGTCCTACAGTTCAAGCGCAAGCTGCCGGCGCTCGTCCACTCAGCTCTCACGGCTTTGGTCGATCGGTGGCGGCCAGAGACGCACAACTTCCATCTTCCATGTGGGGAGATGACGGTTACACTCGAGGATTGGGGGATGATTACGGGCCTACCGCTCGAGGGTAATGCTCTGACAGGACGAGTGGAGAGGAAGAACTGGCACGACAGGGTTGTCGCCCTCATTGGCGACTGCCCCCCAGATAAGAAGAACCGGACTTCCGGCGCCCCGCTGCCCTGGCTCCTGAAGTACCGGAGCAAGTGCCCGGAAGGGGCTGAACCTCGGGTGGTGGAGTAGTACGCCAGGGCCTACCTATGGTATCTTCTCACGGAGGTAGTGTTTCCAGACTGCTCTAGGGACATTGCCCTCTGGATGTATCTCGACTTCCTGGCGGACTGGGATGCGGGGTACAGCTGGGGGGCCGCCGGCCTCGCCTACCTATACCGTTCGGTAAGTAAATATCACATCATTGTTTCAAATATCATGGACGTGCGCTGCTTTGGATTTTGGCATCTTATCATCTACACTTGTTTTGTAGCTTGACGATGCAACCCGGAGGACGGAAGCTACGTCCGGTATGTGTGGATGTGTGTGGGGCCTCTCCATTTGGATGTGGGAGCGAATCCCGGTGGGTCGTCCGGAGAAGCTTAGAGCGCGTGCATGGACTTACTATGGCGAAGATGGCGACGATGCTCGATACCCGACCGCCGCATACGCTTGGGACGTGGTGGGTACAATCTCGGGTGAATCCAAGGCCTTGTACAAGATCTTCATCAACGAGCTTGATGCTCTGACGCCTCTCCAAGTATAAGACCTAGATTTCGAATGTGGTCGACAACACTTTCACTTGAGCTTACCACTTTTGGTGCTAGGTTAACTGGCGGTCGTATACTGACGACCGAGAGTGGGGGTTCGAGCTGAACATGATGTGCAAGCAGGACCGGCTTCTCTGGCGGTGCATCGTGCCCATGATTTGTGTCTATGCCGTCGAGTACCACTTGCCACAGCGCGTTTTGCCGCGCAGTTTGGTAAGGCGCAGCGTACACCACCCGCCGGCATCGTCAAAGATACCGGTGGCTACGACCTGCACTTGTGAGTACCACCGCCCGTTCTCATCGTTACCAACTTCCGTTTTGATGTTTCATATTCTTCCTATTGGTGTTTTACAATCTTTCTTGTGCTTTGCAGGCTGAGCAGGCAGAAGAATCAGTCTATCACTGATTGGGGAGAGCAACATGCCAAATACGTGACTGAATGGAACCAGTGGAAAACTCGCAAAGATGTGGAGAGAAGAGTGATTGACTGGGAGGAGTACTCAGATCACCTGCTGTGGTTCGACGATGGCATCAAGCATCGTCTGCGCCTAAGGCCATAGTGGACGACGGCAGACGCCGAAAGTCTGTACGACGACGACTCCGAGAATGAAGCCTACAATGACAGCATCAGAGAGCTACAGGGCGGATTTAGGGAGTACGGACCCATCATGAAGAGAGTGGTAAGTTGTTTTTATCTGTTTTCAACCGACGTTTGGATAAAATCAACTTTAGTGCTACTGACTCATTTTATTCCATTGTAGTCTTCGGAGCTGAACAAAAGCATTTTTGATGCCTCTGATGCGCTTAGTTCTATCCCCGGGACTCGAGCTAGTGAGAACAAGTTGAGGGGAACGGTGAAGGTAACATGGAGTTCATTTGCTTATGTTCATCATGAAGTTGATCCATATTGTGCTTATTGTTTCATTCTCATTGCAGAAGTTCGTCAAAAAATGTCGCAAGCTTGTGGGCCTGCTTGGGTGTGCCACCTCCTCTGCTGATGTGATTGCTCCTGCAGGACCGATGCGTAGCCTCGCTTCATCGAGCCAGGCCGCCTCATCGTCTATGGCGGTTCAAGATGACGAGGAGGAGGGCGAGGACGATGATGATGAAGAGGAAGATGAAGAAGAAGGCGAGGAAGAGGGAGCAGAAGAAGAACATGGTGAAGAAGAGGAAGAGGACGATGAGTAAGAGGACGATGAGGAGGAGAAGTACGATGATCCCGACGGACCTCCACCAACTCAGACAACCCAGCGTGAGAAGAGAAATGTGCCGAAGAAGGATTGGAAGAGTCCATCCCCGTTTCAGAAAGCGCGTCCTACTCATCGCAAGAAGGCAGCCGAGAAGCGATCAAAGAATAACGAGGACCGGACCGCGAAGAGGGGAAGGAAGGACTGAAGTTGCTGCCGTGTCGTTGAACTAAAAACTTGTATGTTTGCTTCGTGAACCATATGGATTTGCTGGTGAAACTGTTTCGTTAATTTGCTATGTATAACTTGGTGAAAACCTTTGTGGATGTCTATTTTCTATGTATCCAACCTATCTTATTTATAGATTTGTGGATGTGTGCTTGGTATATTAGACATATGCTTCATGTTTACAAGTGTTTAATTGTTGCGTGCCAAAAATTGAAGACAAGAGAAGTTAGGAGGTGCAAAAAATGCACTCTGGGCCACCCTACCGCCAGACACTGGCGGTGGGTCTGTACAGCCTATCGCCATGCCACCCGGAGGTAGGGTAGGGTGCCTCCCCCCACGCCCCCCTCCCGTGACCAAAACAGCCAGCAGCTCAGCGGTAGGGTTGCACACCCTACCGCCGAAAGCCCCGGCGATAGGGTGTGCAACCCTACCGCTGAGCCGCTGGCTGTTTTGGTCACAGAAACCTAACACACATGCTCCGACCCTACCGCCGCGCCCTATGGTGGTAGGTTGTCTATCCCTACCGCCGGCGTCCCTGGCGGTAGGGTTTGGGCATTTATAAACCCAGCCGCCCCGCCCAACCCACCCGACCCCCTTATCCCCACCCACCCAGCCGCCTTCTTCTTCCTCTCGCCCCTTTTCTCATCTCCTCCCCTTCCCCCCTCCGATCTTGTTTGTTTCTTCACGGATTTTGCGGATCGAGATGGCTCCAGAAAGAGGAAAGTAAGCTCCTCCCATCCCCCAATTACTTTCAGTCAAATCAATCCACTTTTTTGTAGCCTAGAAAAGGTTCATTCATGTTCATGTTCATGTTCAAAATCATGAGGATCCCTAGTTGATATGATGAACCCTAGTTAATATGATGAACCTAGTTGATGAACCCTAGGTTTAGTTTTTTTTACCATATGATGAACCCTCCCTAGGTTTAGATTTTTTTTACAAATGTTGAATCCTCAACTTCTCAATTTTTTTGTTAACAAAATTTATGATATGATGAATATTGGAGTAAACAAAATTTATATGATGCAAGTAGTGGATTTGGTTGGAGTAAATATGATATGATATGATATTGCATTTGACCCAACTTGATATATGTATTTTATTTAGTTAATGATGAACTTTTGTTATGCATCCATATGTTTAGGTCTGCAACTGTGGCGCAACCATCGCCCAATCATCTCCAACGCGACCCGTCTGCCTTGCCACTTCCGTACGTGTACGAGTCCTGCCCCGAGCTTCTGCAGCCGGTCGGATCTGTCTCAGACGAGGTCCTAGAGGCGACGAGGGCAGTGCAGTGGCATGAGAGGGCAGAGCGGGTCTCCGACGATGTGAAGTGTTGGTCGCAGAGTGTGAAGGAGTGGAAGAGAGTGATTGCAGAGATGGAGGGAGATCCAACTATCCCCCGTAACCGCCGGGAAGGGACCATTGAAGCTGCCAAGCAGCACTCCAACTGGGAGCTGCGCAATTTGGGTCGGAGGATCTACTTCGAGAGCAATGCGGAGGAGAGAGCCAGGATGCCACCCCCAAGTGCATCGGCGTTCGATATCATCAGCTGGGGAAGGGCAGAGGCGAAAACTCCAGCGGGCAAGGCAAGGTGGGAGTGCTTGAACGGTCGGATGCCGACCAGCGTTTCGCCTCCGCCTGAACCGGTGGATCCGCTGCCGTATCTGTCTCCACGGCCAGGCCTAACATATGAGGGGGGGATGTTTACCCGCTCTATAAACTTGTCTTAAGAACTTGTTGCACCGTTTGTTGGTTTTGCGAAAGTTTATTGCGAAACTACTTGCGTTAGTTGGGGTTGTCAAACTATGTGGACAAGTTTACTATTTGCTATTTGCTATGTGGAACCTTTATTAATATGTGAGCTCATATTTTGATTTCTTTGTGAAACTATGTGATAAAACTTTACAAAAGAAACAATCACTAAAGCTTGTAAAAACCTAAACCATGAAACAATCACTAAAGTTTTATTAATGTGTATGTGATGCCCAAGTTTAATTGTTTGAGATCTATTTTTTAGGTTCTATATCATTGCTGTGATATTGTTTTTGAAAAGAAGCAAACAATTAAACTTGGAAACCATAAAACACAGGACCCCACCGCCAAGGACCCTGGCGGTATGGTCACACAGCTTACCGCCAAACCCCCTGACGGTAGGCTACTTATCCACGTCAGCTCGGGCAAACGGCGTCGTCGCCCTCCGTCGCACCCTACCGCCAGGGACCCTGGTAGCCTGTCTAACCCCCCTGGCGGTAGCGAAAGGGTCAGATGTCGAAAAAAAATTCAAACGGGGTTCAGATCTCGATTTGATACCACAAAAGGGTCAAAACACGAAATTTGGCCGCCGTGCTACACTACACACACTGCGTGCTGAGCACGTAGTACCACTCCACGGTCCAGTCACGTGGCTGTCGATGATTAATTAGAACTTGAACGTTTGAATTTTCTGTGGTCACACTCCGGGAAAGCGTATAGTATATGGTGCGTTAACTAATCGCAGGACAGTCTTTTTAGCGAGCAAGATACAGCCTCCGATCCATATTACTTGTCTTGAATTTGTTTACATAAGAATGTATCTAACACAAAACGTGTTTACGTAATCCGTATCTAGACAAATACTATGGATCAGAGTGACTATTAGATCTCTAATCGCACCCACCTGAATTTTTTCTAGCGTCTGTCACTTTTCCTACACAACACAAGGTTGAAGGTGGGGACGGCGTGAGGAACGTGAACGACGACCACGGGCCACAGCAAGGTCGATCCTTGAACGAGCGAGAGCCGACGATAGTTGGCGAAAGCAATCTCGAAACTTGATGGGTGCGGGTTAGGGGAGAATTGAAGGGGTCGTCAGAGTTGGTGCAGGTGGGGGGGGGGGGGGGGGCTTAGAGGGATGGCCGTGTCGGTGGACAACACGGCGGTGGGGGGAGGTGGAGAGGAGGGCGGGGTGGTAAGGCGGTGCATGATACCACCCGCCGGCCACGGAGAATGTACGTCTGTGGTTAGGGCTTCTTCAGAGAGCGGTTGCGCAAGGAAGAAGATGAACGTGAAGCAGAATGAAGAAGAAGGCGTGCCATTGGATGTTGATCTCCAAAATAAAATGACTGGCACGAATTTTTTTTAGCTAACTGATGTTTAGGCGCTCCCATCTCTAATAGATGCAAGAGGCAGGTAGGTGCGGGGGGCTCGGTTGCCTTGCGTTCCATAAAATTGTTGGCTTCTGCACGAGGGCCACCGAGTTTTAAGTTTCAATTTTTGAAACTTATGATTTTATCATTCGCTCGTAGCAAGATACAGTAGATGAAACTTAATGAAGTTTGAAAACCCATCAAAACGTATTCAAAATGAATCTTATTTGAAAGCCATCATCGCAAGAAACGTGAATATGCAAATGAGACTTTTGGTTCAAAAGATTTACAAGATTGAAAATCGAAAGACGAAAGAAAAAAAGGGTCGGTGCCCTCGCCCCTGCGTCTCACAAATTCCCTTCTCATGCATGGGTACTAAGGATGCGTTTGGTTACCTGCATGAATTTTGGGCACTTTGCATTTCTGGCCCGACTCGGTATGGTTGAGTGAACACAAGCAAAAATATAATGTTATGTACATAGTTTGTTTGCATGCATCCTCTCCAGCTTGGTTGAGCAAAAATACACGCAATGTTGTTCGGTTGCAAGCCTGTTGTACGCAGATGCAAAGTGTTTTTGTTTGGTTACATACAAAACACTGCTCTCGTACCTTCTTGTTGGAGTGGTGAGATTACCAGCACACACACACAGTCTTATATACAACATAGTCATAACCAGTTAAACCATAGTCATACGCAGTACATTACCGTAGTCATGCACAAAAGTCTAAAATCATAGTCATACACGGCAAAGCCTTAACCTAACAGTCTAACGCAAAAGTAAACTAACACACAACAGTAAAGATAATACCCTAAAGGTCTAGGGCAAATACCTCCTCGTGCAACTTGCACTTGGCCACCACCTCAATGCCCTTGGTGTCGAAGTTGATCACCTTGAAGATGTCGAGGGTCACCACTTTGAAGGTCACGAGGTACCAGATCTTGAGTCGATCACTTATGGCGAAGGGGGGGCTCCCATTATCAATTGTGAGCCTGTCGTTGACCACCCAGACCGTGATTTTCTAGGCGCAACTGGTGTTCGTCATAAGCACGACTTATGATGGAATGGTGGTCGTGTGCTCGATGAAGCCTCTGGGAATTGGCAGGCACTCCAACCTAGGTGCAAGAATTATTTTTCTTAAGTGAGTTGGGCCTGAGTCCTCACGAAAATTGTCGTAATTCTGAAGCCTCTTGGGGACACTGTCGACTGATTGTTCTCCCGTAGGAGTGATTGGGTAACCCTCAAGTGTAAGGATGGTGTAACCTATCAATAAGTATTTCCCTCGATTGAGTACCAAGGTTTATAGAACCAATAGGAATTATCTCTGTAGCAACTACTGATCAGTACATGCACACAACATACAAAACATACTTGTCCCCAATGATTCAATAAGGTTGTCAAATGATAACCCACGAGTATAGAGGATCGCAACAGTTTTCGAGGGTGGAGTATTCAACCCAAATTTATAGATTCGACATAAGGGGAGCCAAATAATATTTGAAGGTATTAGCAGCTGATTTGTGAATTCAACCACACCTGGAGATTAATTATCTGCAGCAAAGTGATCAGTAGCAAAGTAGTATGATAGTTTTGATAATAGTGATAACAGTAATGGTCACGATAACAGTGATAGCAGTAATTTTGTAGCAAGTGCAACAGTAACAGTAGTAGTAACTTAGCAAGAACAATATAAGATAAATTCATAGGCATTGGATCGGTGACTTGTTGGATGATATTCATCATGAAACAGTTATAACCTAGGGCGATACGGCACTAGCTCCAGTTCATTGATATAATGTAGGCATGTATTCCGTAAATAGTCATACGTGCTTATGGAAAGAACTTGCATGACATCTTTTGTCCTACCCTCCCGTGGCAGCGGGGTCCTATTGGAAACTAAGGGATATTAAGGCCTCCTTTTAATAGAGAACCGGAACAAAGCATTAACACACGGTGAATACATGAACTCCTCAAACTACGGCCATCACCGGGAGTGGTCCCGACTATTGTCACTCCGGGGTTTCCAGATCATAACACGTAGTAGGTGACTATAACTTGCAAGATCGGATCTAGAACATGGATATAATGGTGATAACATAAACGGTTCATATCTGAATTCATGGCACCCGGGCCCAAAGTGACAAGCATTAAGCATAGTAAAGTCATAGCAACATCAATCTTAGAACATAGTGGATACTAGGGATCAGGCCCTAACAAAACTAACTCGATTACATGATGAATCTCATCCAACTCCTCACCGACCAGCAAGCCTATGAAGGAATTACTCACTCCCGGTGGGGAACATCATGGAATTGGCAATGGAGAAGGGTTGGTGATGACGAAGAATAAAGATCTCCCTCTCCGAAGCCCCAAACGGACTCCAGATCTGACCTCCCAATGAAGAACAGGAGGTGACGGTGGCTCCGTCTCGTGGATCGCGATAATTCTTCCTCCCTAATTTTTTTCCTGGAAAAATAGGATTTTATAGCGTCGGTTTCAGGGTCTGCGGGGCCACCAGGTGGGGACAACCCACCTGGGCGCGCCCTGGTGGGTTCTGCCCACCCAGGTGCCCCCCTCCGGTGGATCTTGGCTCCAAAAATTCTTATTTATTGTATAAAAAATCCTCGCAAAGTTTCGTAACTTTTATTTCTGCACAAAAACAACACCATGGTAGTTCTGCTGAAAACAGCGTCAGTCCGGGGTTAGTTTCATTCAAATCATGCAAATTAGAGTCTAAAACAAGAGGAAAAGCATTAGGAAAAGTAGATACATTGAAGACGTATCATCAAACTTTTACTTGCTTCCCTTTTGGGGCATTACTTTGGAGAGCAAACTTGTGGGAGTTGCGTAGGACCCCTCTGGCGACAGTGGCCTCAAATGGTTGGTTTACACTGAGGCAGTGACTTTTTAAGGCGATGTGGTTGCGGTCCCATGGGACGGGGAAACAATTTGGCATGGCTTGGGTGGCAATCTTGTGTCGCTTGTGAGGCGGAGTTGTTCACTTGGTCGACATGCCGCAAAAGTGATGGTCAACCTTCTTGTCGGGGCGACAATCCTTGATGATTTGGTGTGACAGCTGTGGTTTGCAAGCTATTGCCCCCTTTGGAGATTTAGGTTGTATGTGACTGGGCCGGGTGGCGTTGCGGCTCGATAATGAGCGATGGTGGGCGAGGACAATGCCCCTGACACTACTAGGAAAATGCTTATAGGTAGACATTTAGCAGTAGCGTGGGTTATATACCCCATGCTACTAGTATGTACCAGTGGCGCCTGGTAAAGAACGCGCTATTGCTACTTAATAACAGCAGTGTTTGTTAGCTTGGGTCGCGCTGCTGTTACGTGGGCCGCAGGGCAAAAACAGTAGCCCACTTAGCTGTAGCGTTTGCTTTGAATGGGCGCTACAGCTAGTGGGCTTAGCAGTAGCACCGGCCCGTACACAGCGCTACTACTACACAAAAAGAACCCCCCCACCCCGCACCCCTCTCGCTCTCGCATCGATCATCTCTTCGCCCGACGATGCTGCTGTGGTTAGGGTTCCTCCCCGCCTCACCCCAGCCGACGGCGCCGCCGCCGCAGCACCCCAGCCACCACGCGCACCGCCGCCGCCGCAGGTAACGCTCGTCCTCCCCTACGCAGCGCTCCTCCCCCCATCTCGCCGCCCCTACACAGCGCTCCTCCCCTCTCTCGCCGCCCCCTCTGTCACCGCCCGAACGCTGTCGCCGGCCGCCTCCCCACTCCCCCCTGCTACCCCACTATCCTACTGTTAATTAGTATCACATATGGATTAATAGGATTAGTATCACATATGCATCTCTAGATCCTATTGTTAATTAGTATCACATATGGATTAATAGGATTAGTATCACATATGCATCTCTAGATCCTACTGTTAATTAGTATCACATATCATCTTATATGTTACTAGATCTTAGGATTTGGCATGCACACTTGAAGTGTTGTTCTTGAAGTGTTGTTCGTATATGCTTTTATGGGCTGTTAAGTCAAGCGAGCACTTGAAGTGTGCTGGCCTTTCATGATTCAAGGGTTGGTACTTTGATTTTTAATTAATTGTAATTACTTGGGTTGTTAGTTGAGTGAGCATGCACACTTGCATTGCCCCTTTTATAGGTAGTCTTATCTTGCTATAGGGACTTTTTAAGGATGGTAGCCACCAGATATCCAATTCGGCTCCAGGGAGCATTTGCTCTTACACGCTCAAAATGGTTTTGCAAATGTAAAAAAAGGAAACCAAAAGTTTAGATGTACATGTTCATGTACAAATGTTATATGTAATTTGAATCCAGAGATGCTCTCGGCTCCATGGGCAAAAATCTGGCCAGAATTTGGCTGTTTTTGAACTACTTTTGCTTGTCTGCTTGCGCAATAATGGCAATATGCCATTTATCTTATTATTCGGCTCTGTTTGGGTTACATGATCTCTATTAGGTTATGACTGTCTGAACTGAACTACAATTTAGTTGTTATTTTGTTTGCCATGTGAACCTGATGTGTATTCTCTATGGTGTGAACCCGATGTTTCCTATTTTCCTGTGTATATTATTCAAAATCTGTCAAATTCTAGCCAATTTCAAAATCTGTCAAATACTATTTTGCGCTTTTTTGAACATTGCTATTCTAGAAGGTGTTAGTAAGTTAATTGAGAACTTTATGTTTACTTTAAGTTAATTGAGAACTATGAAAATATAACTGAAGAAGAACCAAAAATAGCACATAGCACATGCTACTGTTTTTCTTTCCTGTGAAGTGGATCGTTAATCCTTTAATCATATTGCTTTAGGAAAATGGCGCCACCACCACCACCATGTCGACTGTGCAAGTCAAGGTGCGCCAGCAGCCTTGCAACCGGCACGATGTTCGGCATCTACTTCCAGTCGAGTTTTCTTCATGCGGCGGTAACAAATTATATGAAACTTGTAACCACTATTTTGTTTTTAGTGTTATTGGCATTAATGCATTGTGTATATATCATTTTGCTTTTTTTACACATATCGTCCCATGCAATGTGAGGTTGGAATTCAACAAGCTGACCGGAGACACTGTGACCTTTGAGGCTCCTGGGGGCCCCTACACTCTGGAGGTCGAGAAAGGACGAAATATGACGCAGATGGGAGGAGATGGATGGGTCCGTTTCATCGCCCACATGCGTATCACTGGTGGTGAGTTGATCAGCTTCTCCTTCAGAGCAGAAAGACCCAAGCTGGTCGTCATTTATGTCAACAAAGCGGAAGATGATGAGGACCCACTTGATGAAGCCATCGTAGCTCAAAGAATGAGGCTCAGCGAGGAGGAGGTGTGCAACCTATGGGACATAATTCCGCCACGTGCTGACTTCGTCGGGGTGCCATTCGTGACCCGCCTGACAAGTACCATGGTTGATCGGCATGTCATGGTATGTTGCATTTACTGTAGTAATTTGATGATATGCTTTATTGTTATACTTAGTGTAGAGTTCGATGATATGCTTAGTGAATCCGATGATATGCTTAGTGTAGAGTCCAATGATATGTTGTGTAGAAGCTAGCCGATGATATGCTTTAGTGTAGAGAGTATGACATGCTTAACTAATTAGTGTAGAGTCCAATGACATGCTTACTGTTCGATCGATGATATGCTTTAGTGTGTAGCTAGAGTCCAGTGATATATATGCTTAGTGTAGAATCCAAAGAACTGTTAATAGTGTAGAATCCATATATACTTATTAGTAGAATTCATGCTTAGTAGAAATGCAGTACTGTCTTTTGATAGTGTAGAATTAATGTGTGAGGCTACTTATTAATTGATATGTTTTTCTTATTCAGAAATTGCCAAAGAGCCTATCTGTGAGTTGTGGTATCACGTCTGATGAAGAAGGCTCTGCTGGAATACACCTTACCGCGAGGGGCTCAGTCACCACCTATGCATACGGCGTGGACACGGACCGTCGCACACACTTAAACTCGGTTGGGTGGAAGAGCCTCCTCGTTGGCAAGAATCTTCATGTTGGACAGGCCATCCTAATTACTATCAGGAACACCCACCGCCAAGGCTTGAGGATGTTGATCGTCATCGATATCATCTAGAACTACATATGCGTGTGGCTGTGGAACCATATATATGCTAGTATGACTACCTAGTAGACTTATCAACTATGATCTATCCATGCATGTTGACTATATATGAGTACCTATAATGTTTGTGAGATGGTGTGGTTATATTAAATCTGGTATTGTGGTTAATGTTTGTGAGATGCATGGTTCTGTGAACTTAATTTATTTGCACTGGACTTGTCTTGATTTCCATCCATGAATATTGCATCTGACTTTTTTTTTAATTTCCATTTAGTTGGTTGTAGCGTGCGGAGCAAACAGGGCGCTACTACTACGTTATAGTAGTAGCGCCTGGGAAAATAGGAGCGCTACTACTACTTAGATAGTAGTAGCGTTCGTAAAGAAAGAGGCGCTAGTACTAAGTATTTTAGCTATAGCTCTGGTTTAAAAACGCGCTACTGCTAAAAAATAGCTGCAGCGTCGTAGCAGTAGCGCGGGAACCTGCGCTACTGGTAAGGTTTTCCCTAGTAGTGTGAGAGAGGTAGTATTGCTAGTCCATGCATGGTTTGGTGGAGCAAGTGGCTTTAAGAGGTTATCAACATTAAGGGTGTCGACCTCGTGTCGTGTGTTCAACGTGATCATCCTTGATGTAGGCCGCCAACATGCCGGGTGTCACGGTGTGTATGATTTCATGATTTTTAGGCTTCCTGGCCTCCACGCACGCACACGCGCGGGGGGGGGGGGGGGGGGGGGTGGGGGGGTGTGGGAGGTCCGCTCCTTCAATAGGAGCCACAACTTCTATCTAACATGGTAGGAGGTGGGCTAGTTCGGAGGAACAGATTTCACGTTGATTTATGTATGTAGTTAGTGTCACTTGTTGTGTTTGTTGCCCTATTAGTGATAGTGAGCTAGTCCCAAGGTGTTTCAATTCTTAACTAGTCTTGGCCCTGTTTGTAACGGTCTTTTCCTTGTTTTGCGCAAATTATAACTAGCACCTTCTTAATTGATGAACGTGCAAAGCTTTTGGCTTAGCTTTAGAAATAGCAATTCATCATCTAGAACATCACACGTCGACACAAAATCCTGACTTCCCTCTCAGATATGTAGAATGGATTTCCTATTGTACTTGAAGGGAGAGTGTGACAAGATGCATTGCAACTCGAGGATGGACGAAGGTATGTCAAGATATCATCCTCGAAAGAGGTGGTGTCATAGACCATGGTGGCATGGTGGGCGTCGACCTCATGTCGTCAGTTCGACGTGGTCATCCCTGATGTTGGCCGTCAACATGTCTGTCATCCCAAAAATACAAGAAAATTTCCAAAAATTATATCAGAAGAAAAGGAGCTAGGAGCCAGAAGATAGGCCCGAGGGGGGTATACGGCCTCCACAAGCCCCCTGGCCATGTGGAACCCCTGACCACCGCCTTCTGATGCCCTTCGGCCTATATTTTTCATCTAACATAAAAATCACTAACAGGTTTTATGGGATTTTTCTACCCCCATCTCGACGAGGAACTGAGGCAGATCACTTTCGTCCTTCGGCAGGCTGATTCTGTTGGATATCCATCCCTCCGGGAGGGGGAATTTAAACCCATCGTCGTCACCAATACTCCGATCATCATTGGCATTATCATCTCCATCAACATCTTCATCGGCACCGTCATCTCCATCAACTCCCTCAACCTTAGCTTTCCGATCTACGTACTTTTACCACATATCCTTTGCTGAATATAGTTTCTAGTGTTGATTACTCATTGTAGTTGATGCTTAAACCTTTTATTGATGAAAGATTCATATGTTCAGATTGTTATTCATATATCCATCTCCACTAATCATGATTCATATGATGTTATGTGAGTAGTCCGTTACGTTCCTAAGGACATGGGATAAACCTTGTTGCTATTAATCAAGTGAAGTTGAATCTAGTTCTTTTTTGGTATTGTGCTGGCATGTAATTCTCTAATATTGATGTGTGAACATAGACTGCATATCACTTCACCTTCATGGTTCTAGAGGAGAGCATTGTGTGGTTAGTCTATTCATGGCGAGTGGTTGGAGTGTCAGAAATTACAAACAAGTTTATGAACTATTGCATGAGGAGTTGCGGGTGCTCGGATAAAGGGTATAATCATAAGTATGTTGTTTGTTCAAGTAAAAACATCACATTATCATAAGTTCCACGACACACCAAATTAACAATGAATGGTAACTCGGTAAAACTTGATGAAAGCAACTTGGTGAAACTACTATCTATCCTTGAGGGAGATTTGATCTCTATAAGTAAAACCACCAGCTTGTCGTTAGTACAATTAAGGATTGTGCCACTTGCTGCATCTTTATACTTTTGTTACCATTTAATTTCTTGCAATTACTCCTGTGATCAAACAATCCATCAAACACTCTTTGCAGCCACCCACAAAAAACACACTCTTTGCAGCTTTTACAGTGAATTCTTACAAGTTCCATCAACCAATTCCTTCAACTTCTTGTTGCGTTTGACACTCTTACATATCGAAAAAGCTATGATAGATCTCCTACACTTATGTTATGGATTATCAGACATCGAAATGCATGTGTAGGCTCCCTGGCCTATATGAGAGCGTCCTAGGTCTTCCGCTGCCATAGGAGAGAAGACCCGTAAAACTTCCATAGGTTGCCTGTAGGTGTAGGATTATTGACGCATGCCCCTACAAATATATTCATGGATTCTTTTCTCCAGTAGAGGTAATTGTCTGGCCAGTTCAGCGGAATGGATTTCCGTGTTGCTTTATGTGTGCATGTAGTTGGCGTCCATTTCTTTGTCAGCTAGAATGGTCTTGTCCAATGGAATTTCGGTACTCAGGCCAACTCCACCGCGTGACCCAAAACGGAAGTCCGGTTTGGCCGGATTTTGTCCCTTTGAGGCGGCAATGGATTCGCCCATGTCCGTGTTTGTCTGATGGATCGTGGGTGCGCCCAATGCGCGGCCGCACCCCAAAACATATCCGGGATGGACGTGAATAAAAAAAAACTAGAATGAAATGACTAAAAAAGTAAATAAACGCATTTAAAAAAACGTAAAACATATATAGGGGTTACGGCCACAAAACGGCCCAGTTTCTCAGTCCACTTAAACGGCCCAGTTTAATAATTAACTAAAAACAAAATAAAAAAAGCCTCCCGCGCGCTCCTGCCGCGCCCGTTGATGCCGTGGCCGTGGCCGTCTTCACTGGCCGCCGGTGTCGTCGTCGTCGCTGACGAGGTCGACGTAGGCCGGTCGCGCTCGCCGGCGGACGTGGGCGCGATGGAGAACGCGGGCGGCGCGGGGGCCCGGCGTGGTGGCGATGGCGACGCGGGCTCCTCCTTCTTCACCGAGCCGCGGCGGCGTCCCGACGAGAAGCCAGCCTCGCGGTCGTGCTTGCCTTTGCGGCCGTAGTTCCATAGCCCCATGGATGCGGGCGGCCGGTCGGCGAGTTCTTGGCTAGGGTTTGGGACTGGGGCTGTCGGGTTTCGAGAAGGCCGCGGGGTGGCGTGGGGCAGTGTGGACGACGACCGGTCCACGGTTCCCACTTAAAGAAGGACGGCGACCTTTCGATGTGCGGATGACAGGTGGGGCCGCCCGCTCGGGCGCATTGATGTGGGCGGGTGGAAGGTGGGCGGCCACCTGCCACGCGGCCCCGACGCGGATGAGGCGCGCGTCCGTTTGGTGTCCGCCGCGACCCAAACCCGGCGCAAGTTTGCGCTCGAAATGGGTCGGCCCGGACACAAAACGGACAAGATGGGTCCGGGCCGTCGCGCGCTGGGCCGCCTCGTTTGTCCTTTTTACCTCAAACGGACGGGGCCGGACAGGACGGGCGCGGGATGGAGTTGGCCTCATGTGGGATTGGCTCTATTTGTTTGTACCAGGTCTTTGTTCTATTGTTCGTAAATCAACCGAACAAAAATCTTTTTAATTATTAATTAATGGAAAAAGGCAAAGCTTTTCCTCCGCTGGCTCGTCGGTGGCCGGCACAGTTGTGGCACCCATCGACATGCGTCAGCATCTCGTTCTTGTGCAGGTTCAGGCGGCGACGTCCCGTGGAAGGCGCGTGCTTGATCTGGCGGCATGACCCTGCCTAGGGGGATGACCACGTCAATTGAGGCAGGGTGGAGGATGGCGGGGTGGAGGCTCCGGGGACGTGGTGAGCAGATCCATGACATGGCTGCAGTGGCAGCGATATGTGAGGTGGCTTCAATGGTGGCCAGATCTGATAACCAGCTTACCTTCAAGCGTCCCTTTCTCCCCCATCTAAGTACGTGGAACAAAGGAGATGTGGCAATGGCCGGAAGCAGGACATCATGGGCTTTCACCTGCATCCGGCATCTTCTCCAACAGATCCACCTAGCGAGACGTCGTCGGCCGGCAGTGAGGTTGTTGGTTGTGATGGGTTGGATTACAAGTTTGTGTGTACTTCGGGTGAAAACCCACGATTTTCCATTCGGATACATCAAGCAATGTCGGCGTGCGAGCGTCGTGCTCTTGTTGAATGTGTTGGCTCGAAGCTTGGCTCTACAGATGAAAATCTCGTGTTTGACTCTTTTTTATCATACTTTCGTTTAGTTATGCCAATCCGTTTGGCATTGATGTTAGTCTTTGCTTCTTTTTTTTTAGAATAGTCTTTGCTTGACATCATTGAATAATCAATAAGATTGTTTATGTGTGCATCACTTCATGAAGAGGAAGCGGAGAGCATTCCCCTCTTTTCAAAAAGAGGAAAACTAAAAACAACATACCGACACAAAATCACTGACTTCCTTGCAGCTCTATCCGGATGGATTTCGTGCTGTACTTGGAATTGAGGGCGCGACAAGATGCATCGACCCACAGGCATAAATAACATACATCGCCTGATCACTCAGATCTCATAGGCGCGTACACTACATCCTCTCCCCCATCCATCAAGACCGGTCGAGCGTGCGTGCGTACGTGCATCCTAGACAGACAGGACACGTACAACTTGCCAAGAAAGCCGACTGTTGAGGGTAAAGGAAGCCATGCACATGCCAGTGCACGCTTGCCCAACACCACACTCAATCCAAGCTACTACCTGCTAGGTGCAGCAGCAGCAGCAATGGCAACCGCGTGCAGTGCAGTGCCCAACTGTTCAGCCCCATGGATCCATCCATCCATCCATCCATCACACCTTGACCTAGCTAGCTACTGAGTAGGAGTAGCTTGGTGTAAGTGAGGTGAGGTGATGCATGAGAGCAATTCATTCATGCCTGTCTGCCTCCGGCAGGAATAATGGTCACCTCATGCAGTGGCCGGGGCGATCTGGTACAAGGGCGCGAGAAGTCAGAGAGGTATAATTGGGGCGCAGGGGAGACAAGGACTGGCCGGGTGTGATTTGAGGTTTCATGGAGTAGTAGCAATGTCAGTAGTAACTCAGTATGCATGCTCTCCTTTGCAGTGCGGTGCAGCGTCTTTTCTCTTCCGCCCTGTTTTCACGGCCAAAAGATCTCCTGGTCGTGCGCGCAGCAGCACGTCAAGTCAGATCAGGCTGCTGCATTCTCATAGTATCTAACGAAAGTTATCTTCAGATTAGCTTTAACTGAAGAAAAATCTTCAGACTAACTAATGAGAAGCCACTGTTTCTCGATTTTTACCATGTCATCGGGTATACAACGGTAACGTTAGCATGCCACTGTCGAGGCCAAAAATATACGGGTGTATCTAAGCCTTTTTGGGACGGAGAGAGTACAAGCTAAACATTTCTTCAAGACAGTAGAGACGGTGACATGCCAATATGATAACTTACCAGTCAAGCATGCATTGCATGGTGAAGCCTGGCCGTGGGAGCGAAATGATGGTTTTTTATTCTTCGGGAAACAGAGACACACATATGGTTATAAGTTTATAACTAAAGAGGCAAAACACTTGGCATTTTGCTGCAAACATGGCAAGGAACATAACTGAAACCTGAGGAACTACTGGTACTATGCAACAATTAGGAGTCAACAAACCTGGAAACAAACAAGCTGCAAGTTAAGAAATCGTAAAATTTGCTCGGGAATTAGTAGAGATGACGAGAAACGGACGGTAATGAAATTCTGATCTTTCCAAGAGCCGACTGCCACATGCATGTACATCTGTAGCATCGTAACTAAATGAGAAATTGCACACATCTCTGCCTGGTAAACATACCTTCATGTGACGAGGAATTGCCTCTCTCTCGAAACGCATCTACGCAGAACAATTGGCCTCTCACTGAGACTTCCCACAGCTTTATTGAACTGCCCGGCCGGCCTCTCGATCGCGCAGCTAGCAAGCCGAAGCGATCTAGCGAGAGGCAGATCCATGCGCGCATGCAGTTCAAGAAAGCTGTGGAAGATCACAGAGAGGGCCATGCAATTGGATCCGCCCGGGCTGGCCGCTACCATCGATCATACAGGACCGGGAGCAGTCTTCACGAGGGATTTGGGGGCGGTGAGGGAGGAAGACAGGAAGAGTGGTAGAAGGGAAGGAGTAGATCGACGGTGGTGCTTTCTTATAGCACCGAGATGAGAGAGGAGGTTTGGTGTTGGTGGGGAGGTGAAGGACCCCGATCCCAAGGAGAATATATGTGGGCACCTAGAGGCAAGGGAAAAAGAAGCTCTTCCTTTTGTTCCGGCTTCTTTTTTGCACATCAATTCAAGCTTTCAAGGGCTTTATGATGGGAGCAACCCTCTCCCCAAACTGCTACCAACCCTAATAGCCATCCAATCTCTCCTCCACTCCACCGTCTCGGCCCCCCTTCTCTCCCCCTTCCGGAAACTTCATCGATGGCCAGAGGAGTGTGGACACCCCTTTCATTTTTTTTCTCTCTTTTAGTTCTTGTACGTCATCGACAAGGTGGTGGTGGTGGATGGCTGTTGAAATAAGATCTCTTCGGTCTCTCCTTACCTCGATGATGCCCGATTTGGCGCTAAAGAGGGACCTGTGAGGGTAATTTTTTCCAAATATGTCAACTCTCTTCAGATCTTCCCAGTTGACATGTTAATCAAGTGAAGTAGTTGGTTGGCTCTTTGTGTTGTGATTTCAACCTCTTCCTTCGATATATTACATGCCATGGCTAATTTCTCCAACCCTCTAGACTGGTGGTGAATGATTGCAAGCCTGAGTTACATTTTTTTTTCCAACCGGGCTCACACCCCTTTCCATTAATCGCTTAACGGAAATATTACAGTCTCAGTTGTTTTCAAACCACAGCACACTGAACTACCCGAGACTGACTAAGCAAAAGGAGACCGAAAGGGGAGAGCGAGTTGGGGCATCAACAGGAAACCCGCAACAAATGACTCTAAAACGAGTCATCCACCACGGGGCAAAAACCTGTTGACACCTACCATCCCAACCTCGAAACGAACAGCACGGCGACCACTTCGCGCATCAGGACTAAAGTACGGGACACCACCACCAAAAGGAGCCACAGAACATCTCAGCGGGCATCAAACCCCAGTGAGATCAAAGACATCACAGACTACAGTCCAGAACAGCTTCAAGCCCCCACGCCATTCCCCAGCATGGGCCTTTCCCTGGGAGTAGAACGGTCCGCCAAAGACGCAGCCACGCGCACCATCTTCTGTACTCCAGCCTGGACTCTTTCCTTGTCAATCCCTTTTAGAAGACCTGACCAATACATCAAAAAGGAACACACAGTGAAAACAGCCTCCAACGGAGAGCGAATGATACAGTTATCGAAGGTTGCCTTGTTACGGGTGCACCAAATACCCCGACATATAGCAGCAACCATAGTCATGTAATGCTTTTTGCCCCCAGGAAGATATTTATAGAGCCATGCCCAGCTCTGCCAAATAGTTTTAGGAGTACAGGATGTTCCCAAAGCAGCCCCAATCACCCCCCAAACAGAACGGGCAAACACACACCCAAAGAAAAGGTGATCAGCAGTTTCAATATCATGGCAGAACGAACAAATTGGATTCCCTGGCCATTTTCTTTTACGCAGGTTGTCCCTGGTAGGGATGGCATTTTGAAAAAGTTGCCAAAGGAAGATTTTGATCTTCAGAGGAATCTTAGCTTTCCAGATCCACTTGTAATCAGGTCCTGATAAATCTTTTTCTAACCACTCGTAAACAGATTTTGTTGTAAAATCTCCTTTGCTATTAAACTTCCAAACAACTTGATCAGGTGAATCATTCAAAGGTAGCTTTTTAGCCCCATCCACCACATTAGCCCACTGATCAGATAACTCAGCAAAGAGATTACGCCGGAATCCCATTACAAAGTTATTAGCAGCAAAATTCGCTAAGGTGCATTCTTGCTCTTGACAAATATCATATAGAGCAGGATAGCATTCTTTCAAAGGATTCTCAGAAATCCAGGGATCGTGCCAGACCCTAGCCAGATCACCCATATTAATGCGGATCCCTTTGCCCTCCATATACACCTTTTTAACTTTCATAATAGCTTTCCAACAAGGGGAGTCATTAAATCTGATATGTACATTAGCCACCGTTTTGCGCTTAAAGTATCGAGCCCGCACAATCTTTTGCCACAGTCCATCACCTGACTCCAACTTCCACCACCATTTAACTAGGAGACTAATATTCTGTTTATGCAGATCCTTAATACCCAATCCCCCTTTATTCTTCGAGCGACAGACTCTGGACCACTTAACCCAGTGATAGGCCCGCTTATCTTTTTTCCTCCTCCAAAAGAAGCGCCTACGATGTTTATTCATCTTCTCAATAAACGTTTTGTTAAGGAGGAACATAGACATGAAGTAAGAAGGAATCCCATCTAGGCTAGAGTTAACCAAGGTTAATCTAGCACCAGACGAAGCAACATAATTAATCCAGGCAGCCAATCTCTTTAGAAGCTTAGCATCTAGGAAGTCCCAGTCCACAGTTTTAAGCATGGCATACGTCACTGGGACCCCCAAATATCTCATAGGAAACTTGCCAATCTGGCACCCAAACATCCCAGCATAAAATTGATCAATATCATTATCCCCACCGATCGAAAAAACCTCGCTTTTATCAAAATTAATTTTAAGCCCAGACATCAATTCAAACAAATAGAGAAGCAGCTTAACATTTACTGCCTTGTCCACATCATGAGAGAAGCAAATAACTGTATCATCTGCATACTGCAATATCCCCACTCCCCCCTTAATAAGATCAGACGCGAGCCCCTCGAACAACTTATTTTTTTGGGCAGCCAGAACCATCTTGGTCAGACACTCAACGACCATATTGAACAAAAAAGGGGAATGAGGGTCACCCTGACGCACCCCTTTGGCACTTTGAATATAGGGCCCGAGCTCATCATTGATCTTGACACTAACCGTGCCATCACGAAGAATCTGGGACACCCACCCACACCACTTAGGATTATAGCCTCTCTTACTATGACAATCAAGAAGGAAATCCCAATTGACCTTGTCGTAGGCTTTTTCGAAGTCAAGTTTAAGGACAATCCCCGTCCTTTTTTTCACATGGGTATAATGAATGACTTCATGTAGCGACAGGATCCCGTCCATAATGTCCCTCCCTTTTATGAAGGCATTCTGCTGTATACTAAACAGTTTGGGGGCATATACACTCGCTCTCCTGTCCATGACCTTGGTGATCAGCTTATAAGGGCATCGCAACAAGCAAATAGGTCTGTACTGCTGAATTCTATTGGCCTATGAGGTTTTAGGCAAAAGGGTGATAATGCCATAATTCAAGCGTTGCACATCTAGCCTGCCCTCGTGAAACCACTCAAAAAGCCTAAGGAGATCCATACAAACAACATCCCAGCAGTGCTGGTAGAAATCAGCAGGTACACTATCAGGGCCAGGTGCACGATTAGGCTCCATAGCAAAGAGAGCAGCTTTAATCTCCTCAAGGGAAAAGGGTTTAGTTAACTCATCATTATCACTCAAGGATATATTCTCCTCACTAGACCACAAGGATGCGTCAACACTACACATATTACCAGGTGCAGGTCCAAACAATTCCTTATAAAAGTCAGTAGCATGGGCTAGTAAATTCTTGGTCCCCTCAATAGTAACAGAACCACATTTAAGAGAACGTATCATATTTTTCCTGCGTCTCCCATTGGCCACTTTATGGAAGAAATCGGTGTTATTATCACCTTTCAATAGCCACCTTTTGGTAGATTTTTGATGCCAGGATGATTCCTCTTCAAGGTATAAACTATTAAGTTCCACCAGGATATTTAACTTCCTCGTATACGCCTCCCCGCACAGATCATATTGTTCTTCTAACAGCTCCAACTCCTGAAGCTCCAATCTAAGTAGATTCTTCTTAATCCTACATTTGCCAAAGTTATTTGAGCCCCACCCTTTAAAAAATTTCTTCATCCTCTTCAACTTAATGTTCAACACATCAATAGGATCATCCGTGTACACAGGCCTAGCCCAGATTTCAGAAACAAGCGGTAAGAACTCTGGATTGCTCAACCAGGCGTTATCGAATTTAAAACATCTATTGCCGGGGGCCCTGGATGAAGCCACCTCCCATCCAGCAGCAAAGGGTTATGATCAGATAAATCCTTGACTATTTTAGTAACCGACGCCAACGGATATAGGTCTTCCCAATCGGAGGACATCAAGACCCTATCAAGTTTTTCCAAAGTGGGATGTTCTTGTTTGTTAGACCATGTGAAGCACCCACCGCCCATAAAAATCTCCCTCAGGCTTAGTAGATGGATGACAGCATTAAAGACATCCGAGAAATGTGATAAAGGGGTCTTTTTATTTTATTTTCCCGCAGTGTCTAATGATGTTAAAATCACCACCCACCAAATAAGGAGTTTTAATCCTATGACAGACGGAAGACAATTCAGCCAAAAATTCAGGTTTATTTTCATCGTGGGCTGCACCATACACCACCAACAGAGCCCATTCACATCTCTTAACCTTGTCAAAGAGATTAATCTGCAATATATATTTACCACGCACAACATCTATAACCTCAAGTGTTTCTAGTCTCAATCCACATAATATCCCACCAGACTTCCCAATCGATGGGATCCATTCCCATCTAAAATCCGAATGGGGGTCAAATCTCCTAAAAAAGGAGGGCTTATAATCTATTTTCATGGTCTCTTGCAAACCAATGAAGTCCACTTTATTGGTATTAATGATATCCGTGAGGCAGGAAGCCATACCACCTTTTCCTGCCCCCCTACAATTCCAAAAAAAAACCCTATCATTTATAACGTCCAGGTTTATCTCTCACCCTGGTAGGCCTACTAGGATTCAGAGTAGACCTACCCTCAGCCTCTTTTTTCTGTTTTCGAGTCACGGGTCTAATTGTGATGTTAGGAGACGAAACCACAACTTTATCTTTCTTAGGGGATTTTTTTCTTTTTTCTCCTAGAATACACAGGAATAAATGGGGCATCATCTTCCATGTCCTGATCATCCCAGGTTAAGGAGAGAGGAACAGCATTGCCTAAGCCATCTTTGATGGTGATATCCCTAGGACTAGTTACTTTCTCATGCAGCACTTGCCTAGATATTTCAAGTTCACGAAGGATATTAACAGTATTGAAATTATCATCAGGTATATTAACCCCCATAAGCGAGGCACGGATCATGATGGCTGTGTCAGACAGAACAGATAATTGGTTACCAGCAGGGGGTGAGGAAGTACCTTCAGAGTTGCGCTTCTTCATGCGATCCGTTGCCCTCTCCTCCACCCTAGCGAGCTTTTGATACTGATTGCGACCCTCAGGTCCAGATGACACATGCAACTTTTCATGTATAGGAGATCCAGTAGGAGACTCAACGGTATACAGACTGCGAGTCTCGCTACCTTCCTTCGACCCCTCCTCCAGCTCAACAACCCGATGCATATTAGGCCATGCCACATAGTCTGACAAACGAGGAATAGTACTCGCATCATCTTTTCCATCATAACACAAAAAGGCAGGTGAGGGAGGGATAGGAGTCAAAGCCCAAGCACCTAAGTTCAGCTTCTCCGCATGCCTGGGTGAGCCATCCAAGGATACATTATCATTCCTGACAGGGTTGCTCTCTGTGCTCACATCATTCTGTCCAGAGGAGTCCAACGCTTCATGCTCTTCAGCCATGGTATGAATCAGGAGCTCGGTATGATTTCCTTCATCACTCTCTTCTTCCTCTTCATTCTCAGAAACGGCAGACAGCCGAGTGGTAGCAGAATAGTTCTGGCAAAAGGAATCCCCAGCAGCAGAAGCACTTGTCCCTCCTTGCTCGTATGATGTATAAGCCTGGAAATCAAATCTAGCCTTTTTCTGGACAGAAGGAGAATTACTGTCAACAGGAATAGAATACTGACTCGCACCAGGAGCACCCACCACCACACGTTCAACTTCATAGTAGAAATCATAAAATTGTTCTCCCAACATTCCCTCAGCAGACGGTGGGATTTTATCCACTTCCCTGCACCCCAGAAGTATACGAGCATATTCAGGTTTATGCAGAGTAGCTTTATCCACCTCCAAAGTGACCCCCACCAGCGCCCCGGCATATGAAACATGTTGCACACATCGTTTCTCCAAGGGGACATTGCGAACACGAACCCAAGCTTTCTGCAGATCAGCTTTGGCGCCCACTGATGCAAACCAAGGAGAAATAGACACCACGACTGAATCATTCAGAATAGGAAGTCTCCTACCATAGCAGCAAGCTCTTTCAACTTCATGAGCATTAGGAAATCTCATCACAAACTGCGTGGGACTGATTTGGCGTGCAGTGCATCGCCATTTTTTTAGGTTTTTGAGCTTTTTGAGCAAAAAACCCATTGAACTCAGTCTCAATTTCTTTCACAGATGCCATACCCTCCACCAAGGTAATCACCACAGTATTAGTTTTCTCATTGGCCTGTTTATTCGCACAACAATCAGGGATGAAGAAGAAGCCCTGCCCAGGGGACTGGAAACCGCACATGAATGGAACACATTCCCAAGACTGAGGAATCTGACATAACTGCGCCATGTGCCCAAGTTTACCGCATTTCTCACATCGAATGGTAGGACAGCGAGGAGCAAAATGACCTGGAAGGTTGCAGTTGAGGCAGCGCTCCTCCCCGCCCTTGCTGACAGGAGCAGGCGGAGCTGGTGGGGGAGCCAGATCCCCGTCCTTCGCCGCCGTCTTGCCCGTGTGAGTAGGCCACTAGTCCCTGGAGCCCCCGCCTTGCATCTTCGCCGCCGCATCCCATCTGCTCCCCGACGCCGCACCTCCAGATCTGGCACCACCGGGCGGCGGCGGGAGGTTCGTGCGCTGCCACACCAGGTTGCGCCCCTGGTTGGATGGGGCTTGGACGCGCCCCCCTCTGATGCTGCCACGGTCCACGCCCTCGCGACCCCCGAACTTGCTGCCGCCCCGATCCGCCATCTTGTCGGCTTGAGACGCAGCCGAGCCGCCCGCCACCTGTGCGAAGGACCGCGCGTCCCCGGCGACCTTCCCTGGCCACCACTGGAACGAATCAGAAGGTGGAATGGGGCAAACCCTAGATCTGAACCAGAGGTGGGAGAAGAGATGTTGAAGATGTGAATCGCCCGCTCCCTGGGATGGGGGATCCGCACGCGGCCTCTTATCCTCCCCGTGCCCATCGCTGGGTCCCTCATGGCGGTCAGATGTCCATGGATCTGGCCCTCTCTCCCCCGCACTCTTGCCAGGTGGAGCGCACCGAGAGGCGGTCTGCCGCCATGCCCCACACCCATGCAAACTGGACCCAGGAGCAGTCGAGGGCATGCATGGCTGTGGAATCCGCCGGTCAAGCCTGACCAGGTGACATGGAAAGGAGAGGGCATTGCCGTCGTACACGCCCTCCCCTTCCCGGAGGGCCCGCGCATCCACCGTCCGCCCGCCGGCGTCGAGCAGCACCAGACGAAGCGCCTCGTGTCGGAGGAGCAGGATCCCTGACTGGAATGAGATCGAACGACGAGATCGAAAATCCGGGGCAAACGAGACCTCCCATCTCGTGTCGTCGGGATCACCCGAGTCGCCCTCCCTCCTCGACGGGCGCTCGCTACGCGCGCCGAAACCCACACTCGCCGCCGCGCCGCGCACGGTGCCCGCGCTCGCCGTCGCGCTCGCCATGCCAGGCGAAACGTGATCTCGAATCTGCGAATGCATGATTGTGGAATTTCAAGCCTGAGTTACATGGGATGATGACCCAATCGATACTCCTGCAACGTTTACTATATATATCTAGCGGCGAGTGACTATTGTGGTCTTCAAAGACTGGGTTTGCAAGGGTGTTTGTAGATGTCCATTTTATTTATTGTCGGCTCAGTGAAATTTTTAATCTCCGACGGGCGGCATACAATCGACTTGAAAAGATGATTGGTATGATTTTAGTTGTGATTTTATTTTATTTTCTACCGTTTCATGTCTTGTTGTCTTTTTATTGTTGGCTACTTTTCTTTTTACAATTATTATCATATACTCTCTCCGTCCGAAAATACTTGTCGTAGAAATGGATACAAATGGATGTATCTATAACTAAAATACATCTAGATACATCCATTCCTCGGACAAGTATTTCCGGACGGAGTGAGTATAAGATAATTAAGATAGTGAAGTCTGTTTTGAACCTTGAGGTTGCAGAGCACGACGCAGATGCACCACAACGTTACCTCTCAAATCAGATTAGTTTTGTCTCTCGTACCGCTTCGGGTGGTTCTCATCTGACGTGGACAAGGTTTTGACCAAAACTTGACATGTCACCCGAGTTTAACCACCACGTCACAGCCCATGTCATTTTCTCTAAGAAACACAGTTCACATCACTAGTAGAAAAAGGGTCTAATGTGAAACTCATTAGTCCCGGTTTGGTATTGAACCGGCACTAATGTGACCATTAATGCCGGTTCCAACGGCCAGGCGTGCGGCGCTCATTAGTACCGGTTCGTGCCACGAACCGGTACTAAAGAGGTGGTGGCCTTTAGCACGGGTTGGGGGTCTTTAGTACCGGTTGGAGCCACCAACCGGTACTAAAGGTGGTGCGCTGCCACCCGCAGTGCACAATGTTTAGTCCCACCTCGCTAGTTGAGAGGAGCTCGCACCGGTTTATAAGCCCCGCCGCGGCTACCGTGTCGAGCTCCTCTCTAAGCAGGCCTTTGTGGGCCTATTGCAAGTCTTCTGCCCTGTGGGGCCTACTGGGCCGTACGGGCATGCATCCTAGCCCAACTAGAGATTGGGTTTCTAGTCGTACGCAGGCCGTGCCGGCCCAGTAGGCTGGCTGTTTTTGCTTTATTTCAAAAATAAAAGTAAAAAAATCCTTACCAACCGGGACTAAAGGCCCCCAGACCACGACGCGCCTCGTGCCACGCGGTGGGCCTTTGGTCCTGGTTCGTGTTAAACCAGGACTAAGGGGGACCTTTAGTCCCCATTCTTTAGTACCGGTTACAGAACCGGTATTAAAGGTCCTTACGAACCGGTAGAAAAAATCGTTTTTTACTAGTGGATCAAAGTGTCCCCGACTCCTCCCTAGGCGCGGCGAGGTCAGATGGGAACCGTGACAACGTCGTCCATCATGGTCATGCGGCGGAGGTGGAGCGCTCTAGCCTCCGTGCTGCGCGGGCCGTCGAGCTGCAACCTGCTCTGCTGGACAGGAGGCCCGAGCAGGGGGAGGAGCTCGGACGAGCCCTCCGCACGCACGCACCTCCATTGATGCTGTTGGCCACGTATCGGATCGTGTGCATTGCAGCGGCGTGTAAAGTGCAGTCCATGGAGCAACGCGCTGTGTATCGGATCGTATGCAATGCGGTGCACCCGCCGCTCGCTCGCTCTCTCTCTCTCTCTCTCTCTCTCTCTCTCTCTCTCTCTCTCTCTCTCTCTCTCTCTCTCTCTCTCTCTCTCTCTCTCTGCCAGCGCGCTAGTGTGCGCGTGCGTGTGCATCTGTGCTGTACGAGTGCGTGCGTGCGTGCCTCATCGGCAGTCCTCGCCGTGCCGCAGCTCCCCGGCCGCCCCCCCCCCCCCCCCCCCCCCCCCCATTCAAAAAAATTGGGAAGGAAGAAGAAGATTGCCACCTAGGCAACGACCGGTCAAAAGCATGACAAGTCAGCATCAAAAGCATGCCAAGTCAGCACCGAAACTACTTTTTGAACAAGATTGCCACCTGGGCTTCCTCGCTCGGTTGCCGCCGGCTGAAGCAGGGGAGGACAACCCGTTGTCGTCGGGGCCGAGCCACCTCCCTTGCTGCCGGCCTTGGTTGATGGTTCGGCGGCTCGAAGCATGTTGTTTGTCCCAACCTCTTCCTTGGTGCGGGGCGGCGATAGGTTGGTCAATTCCGGCGGCGGTGGCGGAAGGGTCTTGCGGTTCCATTCCGACGGGGCCGTCGGGAAGTGGTGATCGATCGGTCGAGTAGCTGCTTTTTGAGGCAGACTTACAATTTTTACTCCTTTAACGGTTTAAGAGATCAGCTACGTGTGGTTAACTCCTCAAAATGAGGAATTAAAATGTTTTAAGGATTGGTTAGAGATGCTCTTAGAAGAGTTAGATACAACGAGCCAAAAACGACAACCTACAACTTTCAAAAATAGAAACGACAACCTACTTGAAATTAGTAGGCCTTATGCAATATAATCTATAAGTTGAGTTGGAGAAATAAAATCTGGGGTGATGCACCTCGGAAAAAAAAAATCTTGGGGTGATGCGAGAGGATGGACATTTGGGGAAAGAAAAACTTGGATGAATGACTGAATCTCATCAGTTGGAAGGAAGCAGCCGATGAGGTGCTCAACCTGAACTGACCTGATCGACGGAGCTGCTTGGGGAGCATTCCTCTGCGAGCGAACATACAAACCTCGTTCGCAATTATCCCACGATTTGAACATGACATACCTAGCTATATTATATATTGAATTTATACTTGGAAAAGGAAATAACGGTACATAGCCGGTGAACGCCAAAGTGGGGAGAATTGCTAAAAACAACAAATAATATTCAAACATAAAAATGGATATACATCTTTCTAGCATCATTAAACAGTTGCACAGAGAAAACTAACCAAGGTGGCAATTGAAAACTACACAGCCAGTCATTTTACGATACTTCGAAAAATTACAAACGAAGAAATATCCTATTGTTTCCATCATCACCCAAGTCTGCATGAATTTTCTCCCTACTGTTTTTGTCATGAAGTCCTGGTAAGTGGTGCATGTTGCTCCAAGAATAGCCCTGGAGCAAAATTGTAAACCAGCAGCAAGAGTTCTCACGCCCTATTCTTCTTTCTTTCCTTTCTTCGGCACAGGCTTTTGGTACATCGCTATCTGACCCAAAATCGTACCGTTTGTCACGATGCCGATTACAGAGCCCATAAGTACTTTCCAGGAGTCAAGGAGGGTCCAGAGGAGTACAGCAAAGGGAAAACAAATACTGCATCAAATAGACATATCCCAATCATACTATATGTATGTGTCACTGAAACTAGTACCATATTCTTTCGATAATCCATGATATCTATGCATCTTCCAAATCAACTTAAACTAACAGGACTCTGAATGAACGGATCAGCAACCTAACTCAATAGGTTCACCAACAACTCATATTGGCCTAGAGCTGGACTGGTTATGCACAAGGGGAAATACGGGATATTGCTAATAATGTACGATACAGCAGTTTAGCTTGTCAACAAGCAAATCAGAAACAGCCACATACAAACAGTCAGAGGTTTAGTAATGAACTATAATCAGAGAATCAAAGGATACCACTTAACGGAGTCTTCTCCTGGATGCTGGTAAAAACTCTTACTGCAACAGGAAGTGGCATAAGAATTAGCAAGCGTTCAACACTCCATAGAAAGGGAAAGTTTCACATATGAGTAAAACTTGATGAACAAAACCAATATTTACCTAAACTAAAGGTCAAAAGTACTTTGCCAAATAAGAATATGAACTGATTCAAGTCATCAACCATATTCTTTGGAGTATAATGTATTAAAAAAATTAACGGTGCTAATACTGTTAGTTTTTAGACAGTAACATCAGACTGAAAAGGAAATGCGAGTCAATAAAATTAAGTCCTGAAAATTTATTGCCAACTAGTCCAACTTACCAAGGGAACCAGCGAAGTTCATGAAAGAAGTCAGGAAGCTCAGCTCGCCAGTGCTCTTATTCTGCATAACACCAACAACCAGTCTATATTCAAACTCATCTCTTAAGATAAAAAAAAGGTTCTGCAACAGTGCTACTAAAAGAATGTTACAGTAAAGTGTTAGTTAGCTAGAAACGGTGATCCCTTTATCCATTGATAAAAAGAACTTGCTACAAAAAAATTGAACAATCATATAGCTAGGTGTAGCAAGATGTAACAGAAAATAAAGGCCATACTGTGAAATTTTTCCATATCTGTGGTACTCTAGCACAAAAGAAGATGGCATGCTGTGAAGCCTACAAAACGCACAAGTCGCAGAATCAGAAGACGAGATCATACAGAACTTTTCAAGTGTACACAAAATCAAATACCACTTGCTACTTACATAAAGGATTTCAAAAAGACCTGGATCAATTTTTCCAGCCAAAACAGTTGGAGCTAGTCCACAATATCTAAACAACCATTGCTTAGGGAAAGCAGGTAAAATAAATACGAAATCAGCACAGCGTTACTGAAACTGAGTGATTTCTCAACATTTCCCATTTGTATTTCCATACTGTT
The DNA here is from genome assembly GCF_002575655.3 of Aegilops tauschii subsp. strangulata. Classification (NCBI taxonomy): domain Eukaryota; kingdom Viridiplantae; phylum Streptophyta; class Magnoliopsida; order Poales; family Poaceae; genus Aegilops; species Aegilops tauschii. Next base: position 474,749,040 of record NC_053040.3, read on the forward strand.
GCTGATGGTACCTAAGAAAAACTATAATAGATTCCTGGACAACAAGGATACAGCAAAGCTTTCATCCATGTTTTGCTTCCCATTGGTGGCGAGTAATAGTAAATGATTCCAATCAAGATAATTGCTGCAAGCGAAACAGATGTAGGTTAAAAAGATTGGCGAATAGTTTCTATGCAGCTTTATAAATAGAAAAGAGAGTAGTGCTACTTCACCCACTGTCCATTTATGACATTAGGTCAAAGACAAACCTTGGATCAGCAGAAAAGCTAGCTCTCCATAAGCTGAAAAGGGCAGTCCTTTATGAATACAATATGCCAGAGCAATTGTGTAGCCAATGAGCTCAAGCTCAAAGGAGGCTACACTAAGTCCTCTAACACTTCCATGCTTCAAAATCTTTAGTATCTGCAATAAAAATAGTTCAGCCAAAGAACATCGAAAGAGAAGGCTGTCTACACTACAACAAAGCAAATTTACATAAATGATCAATAGAAAAAAAAAACACCGTGTGATTGAAATGTTATTACGCTTATACATACAATTTCCTGAAACAGCCAGGTGCAGATTCATTCCGTATGAAGACATGGATGTTATTCTACAGGATATATTTGTTTCCAACATGTTATCTTAAATCACCTCTCTTATGAAGACCACAACTCATGTTATCGTGTTCATCTTCGCAACAGGTTGAAGATTGACTAACGGATCATTATATGAGCCTCATAATTCCCACAGGCTTCTATATACTGAAATCCTCATTTTAAGATTGACTAACTTTAAACTTATGCAAATATAGCTGAGCATGTCGCACCAACTACATCAGCAGTTCAGCACCATACACTAAACGCTATAAGAACATCTCGATCACTACACATCGTGACATGATACTCAAAAAGTAAAACATTGCTAGATACTATACTGTGTGATTATCTGCAACACTTGGTTGATTAAATAAGCATACAAAAATCTGTCAGGCAGGTTACTACTAGTCTACAATCATCCATCTGAAGCGCAACAAAGCCTGCAATCCTTTCTGATATTGTAATAATCCATGTTATGTGTGTACAGCAAACTCTCACACTGAACTTCTGCAATACTCATAAACTAACAATACATTTTGTTGATCCCCCCCCCCCCCCCCCCCCCCTCAAGGCAAGGTTTGGTGGCCGATCTTTGGCAAGGTCAATAAAGGAACGATAATCATGTTAAACCACAACAAAATGGCAAACAACACCTCAGACATGCCTTCATCTTTTAATTTTCCAAAATTAGGCACGACAACACAACCTAAAAGAGTAAGCCTGCCTGCTATAGGTAGATGTGAATAAGTAAACGCCTCCATGACTCAAACAAGTTTTTAATTTATGACAGTAGATACAGGCACCTGAGGGAGCTTGGTGACGATAGATCCAGCAATGATGAAGTACCCAAGGACTGTTGACAAGAATGGTAGAAGGGAGTCCCTGGAGGGGATGGTAGCATCCAGCAAGGCTGACCAGATGTACCCTATGTCCATGCCGAAGATTTTCAGTGGTGTCCCACTGGCTAATATCCTTCCATTGCTCATCTCCAGGTTCTCCAAAATTCGGAAACCTGGGAGCAATCGGGTCCCTGTTGAAGGCTTCCTCACGCAGCAAGCCATCAAGGATGAAGGTTGCCTTGAAAGTTTTAGGATGAGAGCGATGGGGGCTGTAGAGCATGTTTTTCTGTCAACTGGCCAGGAATGGAATGCACCATTGGTGGTGACAGAGCAGAGCATGTGGCACACAGGAATCATGCTCTCTAATTAATTTCTAGATTCAAGCAAAGCGGCTGTGAAGTGAGACCCCCAAATGCCTCAAGAGGGTCGAGGATTATATCTCTCATGGCTAGAGAGAGTTTGCAGCATCCACAACCTACACACTAACAATCACAAGGATCACACGACCATGGAGCAAACAAACAAAGAATTCACTGGTAGCTTCTCGCTTCGTTGGTTTTATGCACAATCTAGAGTGTGGAGGATTACATTTCTCATGGCTAGAGAGAATTTGCAGCATCCACAACCTACACACTAACAATCACAGGGATCACACGACCATGGAGCAAACAAACAAAGAATTCCACCGGTGGCTTCTCGCTTCGTTGGTTTTATGCACAATCTAGCACAGGGACCTTGCCATGCCGTGCCAAGGATTCGACCAGGCCAGGCTACCAAACAAACAGCCCTTTATTTATGCGCAATTTTACACGCCATGCTCACGTAAAGAACCTGGCATCCTCTCACACCCACACACCACCAGACGAATCAGACAGCCACACGCAACGCGCTTCTTTGGATTCATATGGCACAATAATTTACTACTGGTGACCAATGCTGTAATCTTGAGAAATCACCAAGAAAGTTCAGGCAACAAAAGGCAAAGAACGGAACGAACCTGCGGGAGCTTGACGGTGGTGGAGGCGGCAACGATGCAGTAGCCGAGGAGCTTGGAGACGAGCGGGAGCAGGCATTCTTTCTCCGGGATCTTGGCGTCCGACAGCGCCGAGAGGACGCAGCCGAAGTTCATGCCCAGGATCTCCAGCTCCATCGTATCCAGATTCGCCAATCTCCACATCCAATCTACAGCTAGTAATCATCCAATACAAAAATCAGAAGAAAACAATTGAATGGGCAGAGGATGCTTCCGTCAGGAGGGAGAGGGGGGAGGCAGGAGAGGGGTGAGGGTCGCAGACCTGCTCCGGATGGGCTCCCGGCTGAAGGTGCAGAGAGGAGATGATGGCTGCAGCGGACCAAGGGGAGGGCAGCGCGCCGACGGAGGGGCGGCGAGGCACCGGTGACGCTAGCTCTGGCGGCGGCAGAGGCTCTTCCCCTTGGTCTTCTCCGGCGACGGCTCTTCTTCCCCCCTTCGGTTGCTGCTCCGTGTGCCGTGGCCGCGCAGGATAGGGGGAGAGTTGGCGTGCAGAGGAGATGAACGGCGATGCCCCCGGAAATATTCTGAATTGGGCCGAGGGCCCGAGAGTGGCGGCCCGAGGAGGATGGGTGCGTGGTGGGCTGGCTGACTTACTAGGCCACGAGAGGATGTCTGGTAAGGTGGAGGTCGTGGGCTGCGCCCAGGGCCAGATATTAGATACCGTCGGATGGGTCTGTCACGGATTTGAGGTGAGAGCAACGTTGAGGAGCGCTCCTCCAGGACCACGTGTCGCGCTCTGATTGCGTTCTTTGAATTTTGTTTTTTATTTTACTTTTTCACACGCATTTTCGATTTTTTGGACGGTGTTTCCCGGCTTTTGGGTCTTCCGCCGGTCTTTTCTAAGCTTTTGGACGATTTTTTTGAAAAAAAAATTACGCGAAAAAACGCGTATTTTTTGCTTTCGCGAGAGGCACAGTCATGCCTCTCGAGAACGGAAAAAAATTTAATTTTTTTTGCTTCCGCGAAAGGCATGGTGAGGCGCGGCCGTGCCTCTCGTAAACGAAAGAATGCATGTTCTCTTTTTTTTTCTTCCGTGAGAGGCACGGTTTTGCTTCCGCGAAAGGCATGACCATGCCTCTTGGAAACAGAAAAAGTGTTTTTTTCTTCCATGAGAGGCACGTTTTTGCTTCCGCGAAAGGCATGGTCGTGCCTCTCGAAAACGGAAAAAACACGTTTCCTATTTATTTTTTCCGCGAGAGGCACGGTTTTGGTTCCGTGAGAGGCACGGTTTTGCTTCCGTGAGAGGCACGCATTTTTTATTTATTTTTTTCATGAGAGGCACGTTTTTGATTCCGTGAGAGGTCTGATTGTGCTTCTGCGGGAGGCACGGCCGTGTTTCTCAAAAACGGCTTTGGAAAAGGAAAAAATGTGTTCCCGATTTGGTTTTTCATCCAGATTTTTTGTGGAAAAAAAGTTCATCAAAACCTATCAATATAAGATCTAGTTTTAAAGATCTTGATGCGAAGAATCCAACGGTGAAAACGGTTCACGATTTGGACGCACGGTTTAAGCGATAAAACGTTTTTAATAAATGCATCTAGAAAAGAAAAACTCTCATATTGCGATAAGTGACGCACATACAGCACGCCAATTGTCGCAACCTGGAAGATGGAAGTGATCTTTGGAAAGAGTACTTCTCAATTATTAATTTCGATTTGAGGTGGAATCTTTTTTAGGACGGAGGCGTTTGCACCTTAAATCAAAGGAAACTCTCATGGCTTCGCACACGTGAGCCGGCCCATTTTTGTTTCTTTTCTATCCTTTTTATTTATTTTCTTTTCAGTTTTGTTTTTATTTTTTAAAAATGTTCGTGTATTTGTTGGCATCTTTTAAATTTTGTTCAGAATTTCATAATTTTCGTTTCCATTGTTTTTCAATAATTTTAAATATGTACATAAATTCAAAAGACATCAAATTTCAAAAAATATTCACTTCTTTCCGTAAAAATGTTCAGAAATTAAAAAAAAGGATTTCAAATTTCAGAAAATCTTTACTTTTTTAGTTTTTTCACAAATTCAAATGCTTGGAATTTTTAAAAAATATTCTTGTTTTCAAAATTTGTTTACAAATTAAAAAACTTTTTTCCCAAAACTTGTACGTACATTCAAAAAATCTTCAGGAATTTAAGAAAATGTTTGTATTTTTTAAAAGGTGTTCTTGGTTTCAAGAAACGTTCATGTTTTCAAATTAAGTTCCTGTTTTCCAAAAAATTGTTCGGGTTTTACAAAAAAATATGTAGAAATTTCCTGTTCAAAACTGAAAAACCCCAACTAAGAACCGGACGCTACAGTGCCGAATACTACATCAGATCTAACCGCATTGCTACAGCACCCGCCGCTACATGGGCCAGCCCAATATGAAGCGCCATGTGCTTCACACTTATTGGACGTTGTGAGTGCCGTAACGTCCAATAGGAGCTCCCTTAAAATAAGGCCCTTAGCGTTTAACTACTACAAGTTTAGAGTTTAAACAAAACAAATAAAGCGAGGTTCAATACAGGGCCCTAGGCCACATGAGACGCATCACGAGTAATCTAAATGAGAGATAGTTCGAAAATAGAGGGGTCGCTCCTGGATAGGCTCGCCTGGCCATTGTTTTGTCGCCAGGTAGTGATACTGAGATCGTGACAGCGAGACCAAAGCTTGTCGATGACGATGTCAATGCGCTGTCGATCCCGCGGTCTTCATAGCTACATGAACACAACCATATATACTAGATCGGAAACGCGCCTTGGCGCGAGGGTGCCCATCCCAACGACATGGCCAAGCACGTAAAGATCATACGGCATGATGTGTTATAGACAACGGAGATGGTAAAACTACGAAGACCAGGAGCACATCATGGCACACATTGCCTACGACAATGAGTTCAGTGCAAAGGAAGGATGAATGTATCTGTCTCAACACTAATCATGCATTGGTGGTCTCGTTTGTTCATCAGACAACTATTCACTAAAATGGTGCGACTTGAAAGGAGCACATATATCAGACAAATTAACCAGTATGAGAGATTCTAATTAATGGTGATATGTTGTTTAAAAAATCATTGGTATTCTCGTTTGTTCATTAGACAACTATTTAATGACACACACACACAACTTTCTTCCTATATTAATGGTAGACCTTACATTCAACTCTACACAGTTCAACATTCCTCAATGATTCATCGCCGGCATTGACAGCGGTAAGAAAAATCAGTCAATTCGCCACAACGAACAAGTACAACCTAAGGATAAGCTATACAAAATAGACATGTTCTCCGTTTTCCTGATTCACTCTTCTTGCTCCACTTCACCATATGGCTTGAGCATCGATAACTTCCTCCCCAATCCACCTTTGCAAGTAGAGTTTCTGCAGGTTGATTCCATTGGTGTAATTAACATTAATATATAAAAATACTCATATTGATAGTTTAATTGAAAATTCTACGAAGGACGATACCTTTCATGGCTGTGGTACCCACTTCATCTTTGTATACAACGGTGCAGGAGGCCATTTATAGCAAAACAGGTTGAATTTTGAACCTGCTGGAACATGAGATCTATGGTTGTAAGCCATTTTTTTATGCCGGGAGATATACCAACGTCAATATCTTTTACAGGTAGTTATAAACAAAATGGTTCTAAGCCATGTTTACATCTCAAAACTCATGAATTTCGCTCTCTATGATTTAGAGAGAACGAAAAGGTGCCATAGCACCCGGGTGTCTAGGCACCCTTTTATCTGGTGCGTCCAGTATTTTAAAGATTCATGCTGAAGCCTAGATAGCAGCAGCCCACTTGCAAATTAAGCAGGTGATTTTCAGACTAGAATACCTAGCTAGGCTGCAGCCTGCAGGAGACAGACCTACTCTGGCTGCATGTAACGCACAGCAGCGATGTAGCCATGCAAGGAGGTCAGGCCATGCTATACTGTCTATGTTTTTGTGTGCATGTGATGTACTAGTGAAAGGACAAGACATGAGGAGTGCATGCGGGAGTATCAGGACATTCAATATTTATTTACTAGTCTCCACCTGCACAACACACAACTCACCCGTGATAAAAATATACAAACCTGGAGAAATGTCAGAGAGAGAGAGAGCAGATTATAATAGAGAATCTCGTTTGTCTTGCATGTAAAAGCTACAAGAGAGAGTGTGTTGCATTGATTTCTGTATCTGAGTCAAACAGAAGTGTGTATTGCATGCATGTAGTCACGTGTGATAGGACGTAACGGTCAGGCCCTTTTTTCTCCATCGATGAACAGTGAGTATGCTGCCCAGGATCACATGCTTAGTGAAGCACTACACGAGCTAATGAATTCCATTTCTACAGAGCGCGGCGCAGATCTCTATGTGCAAGATTCTGGACCGATGGTGGAATAAGAGGGTGCCTAGACACCCGGGTTCTAAAAAACCAGTCTCTTAGAGAGAAACATTCAACATTTTAACTTACCTGAACATGGATCAAGTATCTAAAACTATTTATTTTTCAAGGGAAGTATCTAAAACTATTTATTTTTTCAAGTGAAGAATCTACAACCGTCACTCATGTGAGGAAATAATCCACGCAAACTACGGGGATATAAAGGTCATATCCTAAAAAGTAGTGGTACACAACAAGACAAAGATTATATATTGAACATAGAAGATTTTTCTGGTAGCAAGGGTAGAGGAGAATATTAGGCATATTTGGTTAAGCTTTTAGAGAGGGTGTGGACCATAAATTCTTCAATCAGAAATTGCCAATATATCAAATACAGTTTGGAGGCTTTCCAAGACATTGATTATCTTGTTGTGAACACTGGAACAGAGCAAGCACAAACTAAGGTAGAGAAAACAGAAGAATAGAGATGCTACCTGCAGGCTCCGACAGCTGCAGCATGGCGGTGGTTGTCCGCATGGATAGGTTCACAGCAGCGGTGCAGGGCAGAAGAGGTCCTGGCTGAGGCAGATGGACCCCCAACGGTGGTGTTGAAAGGATCACATCGGCTGTATGTAGCGTCTGTTTCTTCTTTTGTGTTTGCTCTGTTTCGCCCTGGTTTTGCTGCTTCGATCCTTGTGTGCTCTTTTGTATGCGAGCATTGATTGTGTCATTATCACAAATATTGGGATTGGCAGCATGAAGTCATAAGAATGCGTAAAGTCATATGTAAAGCACATGGTTCTAATTCTGTCAAAATACCTCTGCACAGAATTTACCATGGATAACCTTAGAAACATTTGGTGTCATACTTGCTGCACCAACCTGCCATGGATTAAGTAGTTTTTTTTATCAAAGATGCAAATCATTTGACTATGTACACAATACTAAATAGCTAGTCACCAATTCAACCGAACAGATGGTGAGCAAATGCCCATAGAAAAAGAAGGCACAAATGCATTGCTTGCTTCACGCACACAATGCATCTGTTTCACCTCCCCACTTTCTGCTCTCTCCCTCTCCTCTCCATGTTCATCCCAATTTCATGCCTGAACGGAGAAAAACAAGGTCAACCGTACCATGAGGCACCCCCTGCAGAGCATAGTGCCTGAACAGGAAGAAAGCGAGGCCGACCATAAAATTGACGGTCTAAACTGTATGATCATTGAATCATCTCACTGAAGATTTAAGCGAACAACTAAACTATTGCCAGCTGACCATTTCTGTCATTAACTCAGCATGGTGGGGACTATGCTACGGAGACTTTCAAAGCAACAAGGAGGGTTGGGGGTATACTGGGCTAACCTTGCATCTACATTTGCTAATGTACTCCCTCTATAAACTAATATAAGAGCATCTGATAGTGATCTAAATGCTCTTATATTAGTTTATGGAGGGAGTAGAAACAAAGGTATGCACATCGACTATTGCACAAATTAAACCATAAATCAACAAAGATCTACTCCTAGAAACTAAATCAAGATAGACATGCACATTGCATATCCAAATAGAACGCATCTCTTAGGGCCTGATTACCCAAACCCAACTAGAGATCCTCATAGCAGAGGGGTAGAAGAGCAAGAGGTGCTTACTTGCAAGCAGAAGCCCGAGTGCAGGGTACACAAACTGAAAGCACACATATATGGCATCGTATCTTATGAATCCGGCATCTTCGTGCACCCCTGTATCCTCTCGTTCCCAGTCATCCGATTTAAATCCTGCGTGTTTGCTCAGTCGTAGGAATTTTTGCACTAAGCCGCCCGCCTCCGGTCCTGGACGGCCGTAAGTTAATCGTGCAGATTTGCAAGGGCACCCCTCCAGAGACCAGACGTGCGAAACCCACGTTCCCGATCACCATGGCGGCGGCCTGCGGCTAGAGACGAAGAACTCTCGTACGCCCTAAACTTGCAGAAGACTGGATTCTGGCTGCACGCGTACACGCAAAGGTTAATACAACATCCCAAATCCATCTCTTCTGCCCCTTGCCTTGCGGTGCCCTGTTCCTGCTAAAAGCAGATCGCTTTGCTTCAGGTCTTCAGGAGCATTATATTGGGAAAAACAATGCTCTGTATGAGGGAAAACATTGATCCACTACTTATTATTGGGAAAAACAATGAACCAAATCACTTTTCAAAACTTAATTCTCATTAACTTGATGCAAACATAGGTTTCTGTGGTGGATATGTTGTGATTGAACTTAATGGGATGTACGTCGGTTTAACGCATATTTACTGTTCGAGATTATGCTAGTTTGGTAGTGAAACAGAGTTGTACGAAATGTATCCTGAATGAAACAGAGTTGGGAATCGTTGGTCTAGATTTTACCTGCACATATATCTACATTGTCGAGGATCTGTAATATTGTCATTTGAATGTCAGTGGCCAGGTCTGTCAGTTAGCGTTGGGGCTAAATCCATATTGGGTTGTATTTCTCTCAAATTGTGTGTCGGTTTTCTGGTTAGTTCTAAAGGCTTATCATGTACCTGTCGGTGCAGGTGCAGCAATGGGATCTACAAATATGTGGCAGATGCACATGAACGAGGAAGGCTTTAACACACCCATAAAGAAAGCAAGTGTTCCTCTCTGTGTAAGTCAATTGCTATCACCGAACACAGGCGTATTCATTTTACTTATTTGTACATGAAAGTGCATATTGATTCATTGTTTATGTTGCAGTGCTCGTCCTTTATACCTGAATGTGAAGATGATTTGAAGCCTAAAGTGGGGATGACGTTTGAAGGATTGAAGGCCGTGGAGGAGTTCTACAAATCTTATGCACATCAATCTGGTTTTGGAGTTCGTATTGGGCAACAGAAGAAGTTAGAAAATGAGTAGTTCGCACTAAACGATACATGTGTAATAGACAAGGATTCAAGTCTGGAGATGGTAACAAAATTGACGATCCATCAAAGAAGAGGCGTAAGAACACGGACACAAGGTGTGGTTGTGATGCACACATCTTTGTGAAGTTATGTGCTAATGATACCTACAAGCTAGAATCATGGGTCGAGCACCACAGTCATGGTCTTGTGTCACCTGATAAGCGTCATTTGACCAGATCAAATCGGCGAGTTAGCGAGAGGGCAAAGAACACATTGTACACATGCAGCAAAGCAAGCATAGGCACCTGCCAGGCATACAGGCTCCTACACGTCAGCGAGGGTGGATTTGCGAATGCTGGATGCATGAAAAGGGACTTGCAAAACTACTACCGTGACCTGAGATTAAAAATTAGGAATGCAGATGCTCAAATGTTTGTGGCCCAGCTAGCTAGAAAGCAGGAAGTTAATTCAGCATTTTTCTATGATTTTGTTGTCAGTGCTGAAGGAAAGTTGATGTATGTGTTCTGGGCAGATGCCACAAGCAGGAAGAACTACAAACATTTCGGTAGTGTGGTGTCCTTTGATTCTACATATACTACTAATCAGTATGACATGATCTTTGCACCATTTACAGGAGTTAATCATCATTTACAAAGTGCGTTCTTTGGTGCTGCGTTCTTACTAAATGAGAAGACCGAGTCATATGTCTGGTTGTTTGAGACCTTCCTGAAGGCAATGGGAGGTGTAGCGCCGACACTCATCATAACCGATGAAGCTACTAGCATCAAGAATGGAATTGATGAAGTTTTTCCAACCTCAGTACACAGGTTGTGCATGTGGCATATAATGGAAAAACTTCCCGAGAAGCTTGGACCTGTGATTAGAGAAGAATCTGAATTTTGGAAGAGGATGAATGCATGTGTATGGGGTTCAGAAACCGTGACCGAGTTTGAGTTAGAGTGGAATTCTATAATTTCAGAGTATGGGTTGGAGGATAATGAGTGGTTGACTAAAAGGTTTAGCCTCAGAGAGTCATGGATACCAGCCTATTTTATGGACATATCACTGGCAGGCATTCTTCGAACTACCTCAAGGTCTGAAAGTGCAAATTCATTCTTTAACCGATTCATTCATCGCAGACTCACTTTTGTTGAGTTCTGGCTTAGGTTTGAAACGGCTTTAGAATGTCAACGTCAAGAGGAGTTGATTGCCGACAATTCAAGCATCCATAGGACCCCCCAACTAGTGACACCGTGGGCAATGGAGAAACAAGGTAGTCAAGTATTCACATATGAAGGGTTTGGGAAATTTCAGGAACAAATTATTGCAGCAAGAGATCATTGTTGTGTTCAAGGAATTGCACAAGATGAGGGAATAAAAATAGTGACCTTCAAAACGGGTGCCAGTAGGGTAAGGGAGGTCCGTTGTGACACGACAACCATGATAGCTAACTGTTCATGCAGGTTATTTGAGTCACATGGAATCCCATGCCGCCATATTATCCAAGTGATGCGAATTGAAAATCAGAAGGAGCTTCCAACCTTCTATATTATGGAAAGATGGAAGAAACGGTGTAAAAGGTATGAAAGTTATAAAAATCAATGCCCTTCTTTTTTTTAAATCATATGATTGACATAGAAAAAATTGTAGTGAGAGCGTTTACGATGAGCAAGGGAACCTTCTAGAAGAAAATCCCACCGATTCCTTGGATGCAGCCGCGAGGAAGAAGATTTCGACAGTACGTAACAAGTTGGAAGATCTAATTCAAACAGCTAAGCAATCAGATGAAGGCATGGACTTTTTAGTATCAAGTGTTCTGAGCATTGAGGAGCCTCTGAACCAAATGGTTCCCAATGCAGTCAAGCACACTAGGCGAGAGGAATATGAGGCGTTTATTGGTTGCAACATTCCTACTCAAGTTGACATACACCCGCCAAATGATGGCCATTCGGAAGGGAGATGTAAAAGAATAAAAAGAGGAAAGGAAATGAATGGGGAAAAACAAAAGGAGAAGAAAAAAGAAGCCAAGGCCAAGGTCGCACGCTTGTGCAAGACGTGCAACCAAATAGTGTTTCATGACAGTCGCAATTGTCCTAGCAAAAAAGGCCATGGAAAAGAAGCCATGAATGTGCAACAAATGCTTCCAGATGGTGCATCATGATAGCTACAAGTCTTCGACAAATAGATGATGTTTAATCCCATTTATTCAGTTTATTGAATGTTTGAATTTATGTAATGGATTCCGACTTGTGCTTTGTCCAACTGTTTATCTTATTTGTATCAGATTTGATTCATGCTTAATTAAGTGTGAGTGGTGAGCAGATGCATGAGTTTCGATTCATGTATCAAGGTTTGGAAGCTTGTTCTTCTATGAGTAGTTGAAGAAAAAATTGAATGCATAAGATGTTCGACAGAGCAGCCGTATACTATTATATCCATCAATTCTTTGGCTGCTAGTTGCAGCTAGCATGTATCAGGTGTTTCTGTCTGAATTTTAATTCAAAACAACTTAAAAGCACTTGTTTATGAGCTTTATCCATCAATGGATGTCACCCAGGAGAACTAGATGTACAGGAATCATAGGTAGCTGATGGTCTGATGTATCTGTGTTGTAAGCTACTTAGTACTGGAAGTACTAGTCATACTGTAATAATTGTTCAGTGTTAAATGAGACTTGTAAACCAAACTGCAGCATGAATCATGTACGAGCAGCTCAGATTACAAACTTGTTTCTGAATTTCTTTGCAAGAACAAGCAACAACATGCTCTGGCACATGCTCCCTGTCATATTCATTAAGTACAAGAGAAAGTTTAGTTACAAGTTGTCGGGGTCACAAGAACATGCTCTTGTTCCCAATTGAACCCACTGGAACTGGTCCAAACCACCAACGCATGCTCTTGCTACTTCTCCCTAGAGCATGCCTTGTACTCACTCCGTTTCTGAATTTTACATGCACTTCTTTCTGAAGTTTCAAGCTCGATTGGAACCAACCGCAACTCATATGATATTCTTATTGAAATCACAATAGCAAGTCATCTGATAAGAACTAGCTACATGGTCGCAACAGTGGTCGGGTCGTACTAGTCTTGGGTTGTGGTCGAAGGAGCTCCAACACGGTTTTGCCTGAAGAACTTGGGGGAAGAGTCTGACAGCGCAGCAGCGGGACAGAATGAGTTGACTGTGGAGGCACACGTCCAGCTGGGATTCATAGCGAGAATACACATGCGGGAGGGCTCCATACATCGTAGTCGGGCGAGACCTCGGTGCGCCCGTCGGGGAGAACTCCACGACTAGAGGCGATGGCCTCCCACTTGGATCTCTCCCCGAGAGACGGGCCGTCGCTGGGATGTGGTGGCCGGCTCCCGGCGTGTCTCCATCACAGCGTCCACATGGTGCCGGCAATCACTGGTTTCATGCCAGGATATAGTCACTGGACTGTGGTGGTCGTGGCCGCCACGGCCGTCGCCACCGGTGGGATGCAGGCTGCAGCGTCAGTAGGGATTTGGGCGAAAAAACGATTGAGTGGTGTGAACAGGGAGAGCTGCCCTCACTAGGGTCCTTTTTGGAAAATTTACATGGCAAACTTGGCTGGAGGCGGGCGTGTTTGTGCAAAAAGACAGCCGACGAACAGCACGCACAAGATTTTGATCCAACGACTGACGATGAGTGGATACAAGGATTCACGAAGAGGCTGGATTCACAGGATACGACGCCCACATATATACCAAAATATAAGTATCCTTATGAGATTTGACGTAAAGTAACCGGCTGCTTTTCATTATCTTCTATTTGACAAAGAGATGGTAATCATTACAACAGCTATAACTGCATCTATATTACTGAACATGAACAAAGAAGTGGGCAAGTATATTTGTTCTCACATGTAGTAGTGCATGTACACTAAGCACATTGTTTTTTCCTAGCACCTGACCTTGGTTTGCTCCTGCTTGAGTGAGCACCTCGTGACAGTCAACAGTGAACAGTTACTCGAGGAAGATATCTTTTTTTTCTAGGATTCAAGCAGTGCATTCCCTATGTACTTACAGAGTTGTAGCCTATAAGGGCCATGTGGGGTGGATCTCTTGGCCTGATAAAACACTTTTTTATCAGTTGCCTGGTAGAGTTCTGCTACAGCCTACAAATAATGCTATAATTTCCAGAAGGCTTGCACATCCACAATAACTTTTAGGACCGAGAGAGTACAAATAAAATCCACCATCATTTTTTTACGGTTATTGTCGTGATTTTGTCACGGCAGATGTCCTAAGGAAAGGACTTAGTCGTGGAGCCATCGCGCGAGTTAGCTTAAAGGGGTTAAAGCGGACAAGGGACGCAGAGGGTTTATACCGGTTCGGCCCCTTGCGGTGAAGGTAAAAGCCTAATCCAGTTGTTGTGTAATTGCTAGGGTTTCAATGACCAAGGAGCGAATACGCTTTGCCTGAGTCTCGAGTTGTTGTCCGTTGTCCTTGAACCGCCACCGGGTCGTCCCCTTATATACATGGGTTGACGCCCGTCGGTTTACAGAATCCCGAGGCCGGCTCATAGACGTGTCCGGCTCGGTCTCTGCTCTTTCTATCTTACAACACAAGTTTACATACTAATGCCGGTTTATGTCTACAGGCCTTAAACCGGCTTTTGGGCCCTGGGCCTTCATGAAGCGTCACCGTCTTTGTCTTCATGGGCTTTAGATATAGTGAACCATTATGGGGCTAACCCGGCCTCTCCTGGCCGGTTTACGCCCAGTAGTAATATCCCCAACATTAGGCCCCAGATTGATTTGAACTGGTTCATGTCAATCCTCAATACTTAAGAAGAATCTTCTTCAGCACCTTCACATAATCTTGTAAACCGCCGTGACGTCACCTTCCAGGACCATGATAAATCGCCATGACGTCATCTGTTATTAAAAATTGCGTATAACCCGCCTTCATTGATGGGCCTCCGACAATCGAGGCAACAGAGCTGTCATATATCCCATTTTTTCGGGCTCCTCGATTCTCGCGCCTGCCTTTATCCATTCATATTATAAATAGGGCCGAGGGGTCCCTTTCACTTTCCCCCTCGTGCCTCTTCGCGTCGTCTTCTTCCTTGTGCCGACCGACCTGCGAGCTCCGCCACCGCCGTCGCCCTTCACCTCTGCCTCAACAAAGGTCGCTGCATCATCCTGACCATACCAGAGAAACGCGGCGATCCTCCGCAGCTTCATCAGCCCCAGTAAGTTCCTTCTTTCCTCACTCCAGATCCACCATTAGGGCTCGGTGTTCTTCATAGTTCTTGAAAGTTCTTGAATCTGTTCTTCCTGGTTTCTCTTCAGTAGTACGAATGGCTAGTTAGATCTGCTTTTTCCAATGCCCTTGTACTTTAAACTCCTGCTTCTTTGTTAGAACATCTGCCTTATATAAAACTCATATGAGCTTGGTGAACTCTTTAACACGCTGGAAACTAGGTCAGAATATTTTTTGTTTTTCCCACGTGCGGTAGATCTGAAATTACCAAGCCAAGATGTGAAACTTGTTTTTCCTTTACTTACGCACCTTTAGACATATACCTTTAATGCCAGATTAGGTGGTTTAACTTCATAGAAAAATGATGACCCAGTAGATACCATTAGTCCCCTGTTGAACCGCCAACACATTCATCATTGTGCTGTCCCCATTGTCAGACTCCGGTTTACAAATAACCAACTCCGGTTTAACAATATGCTTACATCCTTATACCGCTTTATAGTTGTCCACTATAAATCTTAAACTGGCAATGATCGTGTTTCAGATCTTCATTGCCATGGCCAAGCAAGTCTATGAATGCAATTGGGTTCCTTCTCGAATAACCGAAGATCAGTTAAACAATTGTGTTTTAATGGGCGCTTTAGCCAAGAAAGATGTCATCCACTGGAGGGTCCCTGGCCCGGAAAATCCTCCTACACCCAAGGACGGAGAGGTAGTCGTGTTTGCTGATCATCTGGGTCGAGGTTTTAGCCCTCCCGGTTCAAAAAAATTCTGAGATGTACTGGCCAGTTTTCAGCTGCACCCTCAAGACATCGGTCCAAATTCTGTGACCAACATCTACCACTTCCAAGTCTTCTATGAGGCTTATCTACAAGAGGAACCTACAGTCGAACTGTTTAGGGATTTCTTTCACTTAAACCGTCGCACAGAGTTCACGGATGGACCCAATACGGAATTGGGTGGAATGGCGGTTCAGAAAAGGAAGGAAGTTACTTTCCCTCATCCCAAGCTCCACAGTCACCCCAAAGAGTGGAACCAGACTTGGTTTTACTGCAAAGATACATCTCCAACCGATGAGAATCCCTTGCCGGGCTACCGCCCTCACCGCCTTAGTAATACACATCCTTTTCCTCAGAGGTTGACCGCAGAAGAAAGGGCCAACTATGCCCCCAGCTATCAAAGCTTAGAGCCTTCATGGCGAACGGTTTGACAGGAGTTGACCTTGCCCGTTGTTGGATAAGCTGGAGTATTCTGCCCTTAAGCCGGCGCTCCGGTTTGATGTGTGAATACACAGGGAGTTTGAAGGATGCTCAACGACACATTGATATTCAGCTTACAGATGCGGAAGTTACTGAGGCTGTAAAGAAGATGCTGAATGAACCGGAGGCTGTCTGTAGCCAGACCGGACTACTCCCTTTCTGCACTTTCAACAAACCGCCAGCTGTAAGAATCACATAACTCTTTTTTATCTTAAGTTGCTTCTGTCAAAATATTCTCCGAAAGTTGGACTATTTTCTGACAGGGTGATGATCCATTCTGGAACAAGAAACCACAAGACAAACCGGCAAAGCCGCAAGACACAACGGCCAAGCCACTTCGCCCAAAGACCAAGGTTGTTAAGAAACCTGCCAAGAAAAGGACCACTGCATCCTCCGAGCTAAATGCTGATGACGATGTGGGTAACCCAGAATCAGAGGTAGAACTTGACTCTCTTGGTTCATTTTTCGTGCACCTCATTGACAATGATTATTATCAGGACGACGCTGATGACGTAGAGGTAATCATTCTTTCCTCAGATTCAGATCCTCTGCCAACACCAAAAATCCGTCGAGCAAACCGGAAAGTAAAATTTTCTCACCCCCTTGCTTACTTGGACCCAAACTTTCTTTTGAAGACGCAGCAGCACGAGGCTCGCCGCACAACCCGGCACAGCGGCCAGGTAGTTACCTCCGCCGGTTTACCAAACACTC
The DNA here is from genome assembly GCF_002575655.3 of Aegilops tauschii subsp. strangulata. Lineage (NCBI taxonomy): Eukaryota > Viridiplantae > Streptophyta > Magnoliopsida > Poales > Poaceae > Aegilops > Aegilops tauschii. The sequence continues at coordinate 474,765,910 of NC_053040.3, forward strand.
CGGTCCGGAAACGCCGATCAGAGGTCTCTTATACCCTTGACACTTCATGCCCCAAAGCGGGTTGTTTCCGCCAGCCTCTTAACCCGTCTGATTCAATTATCAGGGTACTTCTCACTCATCTTCTGGCGAGTCATCGGCCACACAGCTTCCACCCCTCAAAACAGTTCCTGGGTGAGTTATGCACTTGTCTTTATTCTTGATGTGTTATCTTTACGTACTGTACTGATCCTCATGTTTATCTTTTCTCAGTGCCAAGCCGAGACCCAGCAAGAAGGCTCGGTTAAGTAAACCGGCTAATGATAATGTAGCTGTTGAACCAGAAAAAACTCCAGATCCGGAAGAAACTGACGCTGACGCCATGCTTAATGATCTGCCGCCTCAAGACCATGACTTCCTTGCTGAACAAGTGCAAGCTGACACTACAAGCCATGCAGACCAGCCAACCAGCCCTGTCCGAACTGATGACAAACCGGTCAGTCCAGTTAAGGATACTGACAAACCGCCAACTCCAATAAAGGCTGCTGATGACAAAGATGATGACATTATGATTACTGGCACTGGCCACACCACTCCTGGCAATCCTGTCGCTTTGTCAAAACATACTGCCAAGGATGAGCTCTCTGCTATCGGCAAAGGCAAATGGAATGCCGACTTATCAAGCTACGCCCATCTCAATGCTCAAGACATTCACTCTGGTTTCTTGAACCGTCTGTATACCAGCCGTGACTATGAAGCTAGTTTGGTAAACTTGATGAAGGAGCGATATGAGGTAACTACTATTTTTCTCTTTTGTCCAATTGCAGTTAATCAACTCCTAGTAGCCCCCAAGTGACGGTTTCTGATACCAATCTAAACCAGGACTTTTGTCATAATTTAACTTTGCATATTTAGCCTCCAGGGACCGGATTACCTCTTTAAGATGAACCGGTTCTTTAAAATTTTCCATACTGCTCTTTCACCGGTATAGCCCCCAAGGGCCGGTTTAACTTTATAAAGATAAACCGGGACTGTAGAAGAATTCCCAGACCAACAGTTTTTGAGCAAACACACATTAGCCCCCAAGTACCAAGATTAATATTTGTATTGTGCTTGGGACTTGTAGAAATTTCTGATAAGGAGCAAATATGCATTAGCCCCCAAGTATTAAGGGCATAACTTGTTATGTGCTTGGTACTTCAAATATGTAATGTCAACTCATTATACATCTGTCTCTTTATAGGCTGAGCTGAGCAAGAAGGAAAGGCAAACCGCTGATCTGCAAGAGAACATCAAGTCCCAGCAAGCCGAAACCTCCAAGGCCAAGGAAGAGTTGATCAGTGCTCTAGATGCTATGGAGAAACTGAAAGAAAGCTTCAACAAAGAGCGGGCGGATTGGGAGACAGAAAAATCCGCTTTACGAAAAAGGGCCGAAGACGCAGAAGCAGCTCTTAAACCAGTGGTAGACGAGCTGACTGGCGTAAAGCGGCAGATTCATGCCATGACTGCTGCTGTGTTCGTGAAACATCTTTTCCCTATACTTTCAACATATCTTCCCATGTGTGGCCGGTTTACTGATGTGTCAAATGATGCAGGAACTCGCATTAGCCATCTGGGCTCTGATGTTCAGAAGAAGCTGAAGGTTGCCTATACCCTTATAGAGCAGTTATATACCGGTGCACAACGGATCATCTGTGCCGCTTCACACAACAAGCCTCCCCCCACTTTAATTAAGGAAACCTTGGCAAGGTTCTCTATGCTGCCTGCCCGGGTAGAAGAGCTAAAGAGGTCTGCTGCAAGGGCGGGTGCTCTGACCGCACTAACCCGGGCAAAAGCATGGGTACCTGACCTTGATCCGGTGGAAGTGGCTAAAGGCTATCCCAGCTTAAAAGAAGACGGATCAGAATTTGATCAGGAGGATCTCCGCGCCATAAACCGGGAAGTACGTCCACTAGCTTGTCAACTGGCTGAAGAAGCTGATCTTTCTTTTTACCAGGCGAGCTATGACATCAATAACAAACGGGTTGTTGCACCGACTCCTGAAGCGCAAAATCTGATCCCTCCAATCCGTCAGCACACTTATGCCCCTGATATTGAACCGTCAACCCTTATAAGCGACGAAGCTGTGTTCCAAGCTTTAACTAGGATCGACTGGACAACTGTTGACTTCCAGCCGCTGGGTAGAGACGAAGAAGATGAACCGGTGCAAGATGATCCGCAGCCGTTAGGTCAAGCTGATAGGCAATCATAATCCGGGGGCCGGTTTAGTCTTCCACGTGCTGCAATGCTTATTGAGAAACAATTATCCCTTTGGGCACTGAAACGCCTTATAATAGGCTAGTTAAAACACTTGGTCTGTTATGCCTTCGTGCATATTTATCTGCAACTGATGCATGCTAATCCGCCATGCTTAAGATATGATGTCCATAATCTATAACTATTTATTCAAGCTGTTCCTGCAGATAAGAAGCTTAAAGCGCCCTGGCGGTTTACCACCGGGTGGGTCATGATACCCAAATATATATATGACCAAGGTTGTAAAAGATAACCAAATATGGAAATATATGATACCTGCGTCCTTTAGGCATAGTGTTGGCTGACCAACTTTGTAGTGAGGGTAATAACCCTAATTCGGAGTATAAGTAACTCCTGTTATATGATGCTGGTTTACAATAAAACCGTTTCCGGGTTGTGATAAACACCGGTTTAATCAATACTGGTGACTTTTAGTCGAAACCAGACCGGGCTGATAGTCTCAGGATTATAACTTGATCATGTATTGACAACTTGGAGTTGACAGCCTAACCGGGTTGATGAACACAGGTTTGAAAATATCACAAATCTTGTCAAAAGAAAGAAAAACTTAGCAAAAGGCAAATTAAAATTGTTGTAGTCGAGGCTTTTCACGGGCTGCCAGGCCCCAAATTTGAGGCTTTTCATGGGCTGCTAGGCCACTGAGTTAAACCATTTCACAAAGCCTTTTAAGATGGTCCTCAATCCTTAACCAATCATCGTTTTAACATGACAAGTTCAGGGTCTTTATTTTAGAGTAACTTGTCAAAGTTCGAAGGGTCATACCAGGTTTACCTGGGCGGAGTAACTTACTTAAATAGGCAGGTTAACCCGGGGTTTTAGGTGTATACACCAGGCTTCCAAGCCATGGTTTGATAGCCTATTACAAGTGTAGATTCTTTGTTCATTTCGACAACAAAGAACCCCCAAGTAACATTTGAGCTGTGCTCAGTGGGTGTCTATGTTTGAGTTGTTGCTTTACAACACTCTCTTTGGCCCCAGATTGATTTGGCTTTGAGCCGATCAAGAGGTGTGACTATGGTTCGGATACGACCAAGCCCCCAAGTGATGTTGTGGCATTGCGCCGATCAAGAGGTGTAGCTATGGTTCGGATACGACCAAGCCCCCAAGTGATGTAACGTAAAGCTTTGAGAAGCTGAATCAAGGGATAAACCGGACGCCGCTTTATAAACAGAAGCTCCATGTAACCACACATGATGCAGGAAAAACAACGGATACCCCGCTTTAGCTGAGGTTCCGGTTTATTATATTGATCATAATATATACATTGTCATAATATGTACATAAGCAGAGCCTATGGCTCAAGTATAGTAAGGCCGAAGATGAGCAATATTCCACGGCCGGTTGGTCTCCTCCTCCGACTTACGTGTCTTTGTGCTATCGAACATCGATTAGGTAGTACGACCCGTTGTGTAGATTCTTGCTGACCACAAAGGCTCCTTCCCAAGGGGGGGACAGCTTGTGCATATCCGTCTGATCCTGGATGAGTCGAAGCACCAAATCGCCTTCTTGAAAGGTTCTGGTTCTAACCCGGCGGCTGTGATAACGACGCAGATCTTGCTGATAAATCGCCGAACGGGCTGCTGCCATGTCACGCTCCTCATCTAACAAGTCAAGAGCTTCCTGCTGTGCCTTCTCGTTGTCAGCTTCAACATATGCCACTACACGAGGTGATTCATGACGGATGTCACTAGGAAGAACCGCTTCCGCTCCATAAACCATGAAGAACGGTGTGTACCCTGTTGATCTGTTGGGCGTGGTATTGATGCTCCATAACACAGAAGGTAACTCCTCAACCCAACAATCCGGCGTCCGTTGCAAAGGAACCATAAGCCGGGGTTTGATCCCTCTCAAGATTTCTTGATTGGCCCTCTCCGCTTGACCATTGGACTGGGGGTGAGCCACTGATGATACGTCAAGCCGGATGTGCTCACGTTGACAGAACTCCTTCATGGCACCCTTTGACAGATTGGTACCATTGTATGTTATAATGCTGTGTGGAAAGCCAAACCGGAAGATCACCTTTTTGATGAATTGAACCGCCGTTGCTGCATCACACTTACTGACTAGCTCTGCCTCCACCCACTTCGTGAACTTATCAACCGCCACCAAAAGGTGGGTCTTCTTGTCCTTGGATCTCTTGAAGGGCCCAACCATATCCAGCCCCCAAGTTGCAAACGGCCAAGTGATTGGAATCATCCTCAATTCTTGAGCCGGTACATGAGCACGTCGTGAGAATTTTTGACAGCCATCACATCCTTTGACCAAGTCCTCGGCATCAGCATGAGCTGTTAACCTATAAAAACCGTGACGAAACGCCTTGGCCACCAAAGACTTTGAACCGGCGTGGTGACCACAATCTCCTTCGTGGATCTCACGCAAAATTTCACGGCCTTCTTCAGGAGACACACAGCGTTGAAACGCCCCTGTCACACTGCAATGATGTAACTCTCCATTGATAATAGTCATGGACTTGGACCGCCGGATTATCTGCCTGGCCAAAGTTTCATCCTCTGGTAACTCGCCCCGGTTCATATACGCCAGATATGGAACCGTCCAATCCGGGATAACATGAAGAGCTGCCACCAGCTGAGCCTCCGGATCAGGAACAACCAAATCCTCTTCACCAGGGAGCTTGACGGACGGATTATGCAGCACATCCAAGAAGACATTAGGTGGAACCGGTTTACGCTGGGAACCCAAACGGCTTAGAGCGTCCGTCGCTTCATTCTTTCGCCAGTCCACATGATCCACCTGATAACCTTTGAAGTGACCTGCCACAATATCCACTTCACGACGATATGCCGCCATGAGTGGGTCCTTGGAATCCCAAGTGCCGGACACTTGTTGAGCCACTAGGTTCGAATCACCAAAGCACTTAACTCGGCTAAGATTCATCTCTTTAGCCATTCGAAGACCATGGAGTAACGCCTCATACTCAGCTGCATTGTTAGTGCAAGGGAACATTAAAGGAGAACATAACAAAACTTATCACCTCGTGGGGGAGTTAAAACGACTCCAGCCCCCGAGTCTTCCAATTGCCTGGACCCATCAAAATGAATAGTCTAATAAGTATGATCCGGCTTCTCCTCTGGCGCTTGTAGTTCTGTCCAATCATTGATGAAATCCATAAGTGCCTGAGATTTGATCGCCGTCCGGGGCATATATTTTAATCCGTGAGGCCCAAGCTCAATAGCCTACTTAGCAATCTGGCCAGTTGCTTCCCTGTTCTGGATTATATCCCCCAAAGGAGCAGAGCTGACCACCGTGATAGGATGACCTTGGAAATATTGCTTAAGCTTCCGGCTTGCCATGAAATCTCCATACACCAGCTTCTGCCAATGCGGGTACCTTTGCTTGGACTCAATAAGTACCTCACTGATATAATAAACCGGCCGCTGAACCGGATACTCCTTCCCGGCCTCCTTGCGCTCCACCACAATAGCCACGCTAACAACCCGGGCGTTAGCTGCCACATATAGCAACAACGGCTCTTTATCAACTGGAGCAGCGAGAACCGGTGGATTAGCCAGCTGCCACTTTAAATCCTCAAATGCTTCATTAGCGGCGTTACTCCAGACGAAGTTATCCGTTTTCTTCAGCATCTGATACAAAGGGATGGCCTTCTTGCCAAGGCGGCTAATAAACCGGCTCAACGCGGCAATCCGGCCTGCCAGGCGTTGAACATCATTGATACACCTCGATTTGGCCAAAGAAGTAATGGCTTTGATTTTTCCGGATTAGCTTCAATGCCCCTGTTAGACACCAGAAAACCCAAGAGCTTGCCTGCCGGTACACCAAAGACACACTTGGCCGGGTTAAGCATCATTTTATAAACCCGGAGGTTATCAAAAGTCTCCTTCAAGTCATCAATCAGTGTCTCCTCCTTCCTGGATTTCACCACAATATCATCCACATAGGCGTGAACATTGCGGCCGATCTGTTTATGAAGACGATTCTGTACACACCGTTGATAAGTCGCCCGGGCACTCTTGAGCCCAAAGGGCATAGACACATAGCAGAAGGCTCCAAAGGGAGTTATGAAGGCTGTCTTTTCCTGGTCCTTAACTGCCATTTTGATCTGATGGTAGCCAGAATACGCATCCAGAAAGCTCAAACGCTCGCAACCCGCCGTAGCATCAATGATTTGATCAATACGAGGGAGGGCAAAAGGATCTGCTGGACAGGCTTTGTTGAGATCTGTGTAGTCCACACACATACGCCAAGTGCCGTTCTTCTTGAGCACCAGCACCGGATTAGCCAGCCACTTAGGATGAAATACTTCAACGATAAATCCAGCCGCCAAGAGCCTGGCTACTTCTTCACCAATAGCCTTGCGTATTTCTTCATTGAACCAGCGAAGAAATTGCTTGACCGGTTTATACTTGGGATCAACATTGAGAGTGTGCTCAGCAAGCTCTCTCGGTACACCTGGCATGTCAGAAGGCTTCCACGCAAAGATGTCCCGATTCTCACGGATGAACTCGATGAGCGCGCTTTCCTATTTCGGATCCAAGTTAGCGCTGATGCTAAACTGCTTGGATGAATCGCCGAGCACGAAGTCAACAAGTTTAGTCTCATCAGCCGATTTAAACTTCAGGGCCGGATCATGCTCTGTAGTTGGTTTCTTTAATGAAGTCATATCTGCCGGATCAACATTGTCCTTATAGAACTTCAATTCCTCAGTTGCACAAACCTATTCAGCGTATGCCGCATCGCCCTCTTCACATTCCAAAGCGATCTTGTGACTCCCGTGCACTGTGATAGTCACCTTATGACCCGGCATCTTGAGCTGTAGATAGACATAACAGGGCCTTGCCATAAACTAAGCATAAGCCGGTCGTCCAAACAGGGCATGATATGTGCTCTTGATTTTCACCACCTCAAAGGTCAACTTCTCTGATCTTGAATCATGCTCGTCGCCAAAAGCAACCTCCAGAACTATCTTACCAACGGAATATGCCGATTTACTAGGCACCACACCATGAAAGACCGTGTTGGACGATTTAAGATTTTTATCTGTTAACCCCATGCGACAGAAGGTTTCATAATAAAGGATATTGATACTACTCCCCCCATCCATGAGTACTTTGGTGAACTTATAACCTCCCACCTGAGGTGCCACCACCAACGCCAGATGACCCGGATTATCAACCCGGGGTGGATGATCCTCTCGACTCCACACAATAGGCTGTTCAGACCAGCGTAAGTATCGGGGAACCGCCGGTTCAACGGAATTCACTGCCCTTTTATGAAGTTTTTGATCGCGCTTGTCCAGGCTAGTGGTGAAGACATGATACTGCCCACTATTCAACTGCTTCGGGTTGCTCTGGTAACCCGACTGCTGTTGCTGATTCCCCTGATTATTATAACCACCTTGGTTGCCCTGATTGCCTTGATTACCCTGTCCACTCTGGTTACAGTGAAAACCTGAACCGGAACTACCTCCACCGTAACCCGGCCCATGAGATCCGCGGCCTGAACCGCCACCCGGCCCATGATCATACCGAAAAACATCAGAGTTTTTGAACTCTTGCATGATGTAACAATCTTTCGAGAGGTGCGTGGACGGGTTCTCCTTCGTCCCGTGCTTTGGGCAAGGATGGTTCAACAGATAGGACAGGCGGTCCGGATTAGGACTTGGTCCTCCACCGCGCTGGGGCGGTTTACCTTTACGCCGTTGGCCTTTATCCTGCGCGTTGGTATTAGCCACAAAGTCCAAGCTATTATCCGCTTTACGCTTACCGTTGTTTCCATGGCCCGCCGGGTTGTGCTGCTGCCCCTTGGTATGTCCGCTCTTCTTTCCCTTCCCTGTCTTATCATCATCAGACTCGGGGTCCTTGGTACCATCAGAGTCGGCATATTTCACCAGAGCAGCCATGAGAGTCCCCATATCATTGCAGTGGCGTTTGAGCCGCCCCAACTTCAACTTCAGAGGTGCAAACCGGCAATTGCCTTCCAACGTTAAAACTGTTGTGTCAGCGTTAATGCGGTCCGATGAATGCAAAATCTCTGAAACCCGGCGCACCCAATGGGTTGTTGATTCTCCTTCCTCCTGGACACAGGCAGCTAGGTCCACAATTGACATGGGCTGCTTGCACATATCCTTGAAGTTCTGAATAAACCGGGCCCTCAGCTCGGCCCATGACCCAATGGAGTTAGCTGGTAACTTTTTCAACCAAGTTCGAGCCGTTCCTTCCAACATCATGGTGAAGTATTTAGCGCATGCTGCATCGTCCACATCCAGCATCTCCATTGCCATCTCATAGCTTTCCACCCATGACTCGGGGGATAAATCGGCGGTGTAATTCGGCACTTTTCATGGGCCTTTGAAATCCTTAGGCAGGCGCACGTTGCGCAGCGCTGGGACGAGACACGGTACTCCCAAAGAGCTAGAGGTAACCCCTGGTTCCACCGATGTGGTTGGTCAAACCCGAGTAAGCTGGCGGGCCTCATGCTGTGCTGCTAACTCGGCTTCTCGACGAGCCCTAGCGTGATCCACCACATCCTGAGCATCACCACCACCACCCACCGGGTTATGGCCACGGGGCAGATCACGGTTCCGCGCATTGCTTGATACGGCCGGTTCATCCATACGCCTGATGTAGCTCCGGCTTGGGCGGGGAGTAGAATGGATCCTCTCGCGACTATATGAATAAGCCTGCTGCTGAACCAAAGCTGTCTGAAGAAGCTCCCTAGCCCGTCGCGTCTCGACTGCCACCGGAGACTCGCCTTCGATCGGAAGGGCCGCCAGCCATGAAGCGGCAGCAACAATGTTGTCCATCGGGTTAGAGTAATGACCCGGTGGTGTTGGGACATGCTGTGGTGAAACGTGATTCTGGCGAGGCGGATCCATCAAACGTGGCTGAACCGGCGCCCCCGCTCCAGGTGCCTCCGTCCGATTTACCATCGACGGATTGCTGGTCCCCGCTCCTGGGGTATTAAAGAGGTTCTTGGCCTCATAAACCGGCGGCAGGCGAGATTGGTACCTCCTCTTCAGGACATCATTTGATGCACTCTGATTCAGCGACAAACTACAGGCAATTAACTTGTTACAATTATACATGCTCACTAGTCATCCATGGCTCAGCCCCATGCTCACAAAATCATAGAATGCACAATTTTATTTGTGTTGTGGCAGCCTGAGATCCTTCTGCCAGGCGCCAAGGAGGAAGAGGAGGAGCACAACAGCGGCAAGAGCAAGAGCCGTGCTCCTCCGGGTAAGCACACACCAACAATTCATCAAGCAGTTTTGGCTCGTCACGCCCGGTCGCCAACATGACAACCTTGATATATTATTTTAATTAAATTACTAGAAAATGATGACAAATCAAAGGGGTCCAGCTGCAAACTGCATATAATTCAACAAATATGAACTGTACAAAGCAACTCGCTAATTTGAGATGTGCTTTGTCCTTTGAAGACAAAAAAGGAGAAAATTTGAGCTACATTTTGCAGCACACAAAAAAACAACAATTTTCATTACTATTTGAACAGGGCAGATACCTGCTCCAGTTTACTTAATTAAAACTGAAGCAATACAAGGTGCTATCAGACTACATCCAGTGGCATTATATGGCTAATGACCATCTAACACAGAGTAGCAACAGATCATAGAAGCAGGAAATGCCCAAAGCAACAGAATACATAAAAAAGTAAAGAATAATCTATACTACTTATGTATATAATGAAAAAGAGATGGTTCTCCTAGCCTCTGAATCATTATCATTTGGAAAATAATCAATTACCCTCTTGGATCTTATGTACCCGAGTGTCTCGGATCTTCGCCAAGCAAATTTCTGCAAATGTCATTCTGTTAGAAGACAACCATACGTAGTGCATATCATAATCAAATTGTTCAATGCATAATTAGATAATAGCTGAATAGATGGTTCTCATGGGTGAGCATGTGGCACAACATTTTCTTTCGTAGAAGAAATAAGCACTATTTTTAGACATCACACTACAAAAAAATACACTTCCGTGATAATACGTGTTTGTCACAGTAGGTCGCATTTTTTGTCATGCATGTATATCCATGAGGATTTTATGACAGAATCAAGATAGTCATACCTGTGCTGTCGTAGAAGTGTTCCATGACATTACCAAAATTATCATCACGGAAGTGTCCACTTCCATGACGATAAATCGCGCGTCACAGAAGTGCTTTCATCAAGGGTGACCGACACGTGGCATCCACCGTAACGGAACGCCGTTAAGCTATCGGGTCGGGTTTTGGATCCGATAACCCGTTAACAGCCCCGACCAATGGGAAATTTCCACGTGTAAAATTCTTATTGGCCGGACGAAACACGTGCCAGCTCGTTAGTGGGTCAGATAGGCGCCTATGATATGTCGACATGTGCCACGGCCCACCACTGGCCCATTTAGCTTACAAAGCCGGCCCGTTTGACTTGGTCAAAAGTTAACGGGCTGGCCCATGAAAAGCATGTTAACGGCCTCTTCGCAAATAGCCCATTTTATGGCCCGTTAACTCACGGCCCGTTAGGCCCTAAAGGAAATCGGCCCAACAACGTCATGTGGGCCGTCGAATATAACACCAGCCCATTTCACTTTCGGCCCCATGTATGGCCCACGACGTCTTTCGGCCCATATGAGGCCTTCGTATCTTTCGGCCCTTTACAGGCCCACGGTGACTCTAGCCCATAATGAACAGTAATTTTCTTTATACCCGTTAACGGCTCGTGATTTACATGGGCCGTTTCCAGCCCGTGTTAGCTTTCGGCCTATTGACGGCCCATACGTTCTTGGGCTCCTTTTCGGCCCTTGATTACTTCCGGCCCGTTACTGTCCTGTTCCCCTAATGGGCCAAATTCGGCCCATGGCAAGAGTCGGCCCGTTACTGGCCTGTTCCCCTAATGGGCCAAATTCAGCCCATGGCAAGAGTCGGCCCGTTACTGGCCTGTTACCCTAATGGGCCAAATTCGGCCCATGGCAAGAGTCGGCCCGTTTCTGGCCTGTTAACCCGTTGCGCCGTTTCCAGCCCGTCCTATATTCTGGCCCATTAACGACCCGTTATGCCTGTGACAGAATTAAGCCTTTGTTGTCCTACGGCCTGTTACCGTGCTGGGCCGATACCAATTACGCCCGATTACGGCCCATGTAGACCCATTTATCCGACGGCCCGAGGCCCACCGATTACAGGCCCATTTATCGACGGCCCGTAGGAGACCCATGGATCCTATGGCCCGTATATGGCCCATGGTAGTTGCGGCCACTAGCAAACCAGGGAAAAAGAAGACTAGGAAATAAATAAGGCCGAAACTAACGCTAGGCTATTAAGGCGATTGCACAGATTACATCCACTCGGCATCAAAGATCGCCACAAGTGCAAATATAGGGAACACCCTACACTATACAAAAATGGCTTGCTGTTTTCTTCAGCCGGTGGCTGCACGTTAAGAATAAATTTTGTATCGCACCAAAACAAATTACAACTATATAACAAAAGGAAGGTTGGCATAAAACTTAACAGTCTAGCAGATAAATGCACCACCAGAAGTTCAGAAGCTCAGTTCATTTGACCTGACTGTTACGTTTTCATGTTGTATTGTCCGATGGAGCACCATAACCCTCGCCTTCATTTCCCCTAGGCTCCTGAACAACATAGCAAATGTATGATAGTCTGGTTTCAAAACCATGCATATCTTGACGACATTGAGCAATGTTTCTCCTTGTTTCACAAAGGGTCTCTGTTAGGGAATGGACTTATGTCTGGAGCGCAGATACAACATTGCTTTGAGCTTGCATATCTTGATCATGAGGCAGTTTGGACGATATTGCCTTAAAAACCAACCCAGTATTACGCAGGAACGTGCTTTTGGCACTGTTAGTGGACAGGTACTGACCCACTGCAGTAAGAGCTGACATTGCGCTTATAGTTGCCTCGCCACCTTCAGAAGGTGGCGGTTCCACCATTTTTTCCATAGCTTGCTGAAAAGTTGAGGTTTTACATTAGTAGTACCAGAACAGAAGATATTAAGGAGGCAGCAAAACCAAACAAAATAGCTTTGGTCTATATACAGAACTTATTCTGGTGAACCCATGTAAAATATTAGTTGTATTTTATTGCAAAGTACATAATAAAACCAGGTTCCAAACATATGACCATGTACCATCGCTAATGTATTGTCTATTTCTTCACATTGTATTGAGGGCTAAGGATAAAGAGACGAAGTTTATAATACGGTAAGCATAGTATGACATCATTCATATCACAAAACAACTGAGAACAGACAAACATGCAATTGTAACGTTGTGTGGGCAAGTCCAGCACGGAACTAGATTACGGGTCAAGATCAAAGGAACATCACTCCTCTCTTTTAAACCTTGTAAGGTGCAATGATACACTAAGACAATTGTGTATAAAATTGAAAAGAGTAATAGACATTGGCTGCAAACCATGCAGTTCAAGGCACAAGTCAGAGTAAGTAGTAGTTAAAAGGCATGAGGATTAAGGACTTACAATAGCGGCTTTGACTGGTGTAGTCATGCCCTTCTTCTTGCTGGTGTGACAGTCCTTGAAGATTTCCACAGCATTTGGTTCAGGTACTTTTTGGTCCTTGCGGGCTTTCCTCTGCATTTCGAACAAGTCAATATAGATCTGATAATATGGTACAGCGAAAAGAGTGAAACAACAGCTAATTACAAGAGCCTCGCAGTGTGCAATATAGCTACGAGATCCTGTCGTCTGTTGGAATTTCACTTTCGTACGGTTGGCCTTGTTCTTTGAACAGTTCACCTACAAGAAGATAGATTTGTGTGGCACATGCGTAACTAGGACTTCAACATGTGATCTGATCACATATATATAATGTACCTGATACTTCGGATCAGACCAGTGTTTAACAAGGCCCATCCAGTCTTCATCCGATATATTTTCCACTGGAGATGTTTGGGAAAGTTCACTGTTAGCCTTGCCTTCAAAGTGAGTTTTCCTCAAGTTATACCGATACTGTCGCAGAGCAAACTTGAAAACATGGGTGCAAGCTGTCTGGTTGCATCATCTTGGCTATCCAACTTGAACCTCATCTGTTGAAAATTATGGGAGTCTCATTATCAGCAACCTATAAAGTATGGGACAGAGCAAGACGATATTACTAGTTTCCATACATAACCATACTTACAGATAAATGGTCGAGGAAGGTGTTGAACTGGGTTTCGTCTTTGTCATTCCTGTACTGAATCCATGTTGGGAGGATACATACATGACACCTAACGGCAACCGCTGCCTCTGATACTAACTTGGCTGACTCTGTAGCATCACGTGGCCTTTTTAAACCTGCCTCAAAATGGATCTCCATTCTTCCTCCTCTAGATTTAGTTAACCTATCGAGCATTATCCCTGATGTTTGTTTCCTCTTGCGCCTAGGTGCTAGTCCAACAACGAACATAGGAAGTGTTAGTGTACATAAAACTGTGAGACTACATATAAAGAAGCATGCAACTGTAACTTGACTCCAGCAACTACCTTCTTGCTGTTGAAGCTCACAAGGTTCATCTGATATTGCCAACTCGTCTTGTGTCAAGAGTGCTTGGGAAGTAGTGTCAGGTGGCAAGGGAGCTTGGGAACGTGCTGCTAGCTCAGTTGATGCACGAGTAAGTCGTGCAGCTGGTAGTACTGTGGTAGGTGTTGCAAGAACTAGGGATGTCTCTGCTTGTTTGGTGGCAGCTATTTGTTTCTGTTTGGATTTTTTTGCAACTCGTGTAGCATGGGATGCCGTGTTTGTAGAATTTTCCGCTGGACTTTGACCTTCTGTTGCACCATCAGTACCAGCAGAATCTGCAGGATTCATCCGCTTCTCATTCCCTGCCATTCTGTGTTTCTTCCTCTTTCTCTGTGCCATGTTAAGTCAAGCCGACAAGAAAAACGAATAACAATTTAGTTCTTTAGAACAAATTGATGCGTGATGCAGACGAACTGAACTTTGATGTTAGACAACCACATGATAGGAGGATGTAATATGTATGAAAAACAGGACGGAAGAGATAACCAGAACTATGATGTGTAAACTAAGAAGAAGACATTTCACCAAATTAGAAGCAATGCAATGGAAGGTAGACACCATATGAAAGATGCTACAAATATCGCTCTGCCAAGTTAACAGTGTCTCATCATAAATGGCGTTTAAACAAATGTGAAGCAGTACAAGAAATAAATCATATGCAAGATGCAAACAACATCACACTACCATGTTAGAGGTCTCTCGTCATTAGTGCCATCGCATATTCACAGCATTGCATATTCACAGCTTATGATGTGTAAACTAAGGAGAAGGCATTTCAACAAATTAGAAGCAATGAAAGCTAGACACCATATGAAAGATGCAACGAATATCACTCTACCAAGTTAAAACTGTCTCGTCATAAGTGCCATTTCAACAAATTAGTAGTACAAGCTAGAAAAGAATGTGAGATGTAACCTATATCACACTCCGAAGTCAAACATGTCTTATGATAAGTGATTGTTGCAGGTTACACAACAGTAGTAGTTTGATGTAAGAACATGGTGTGATAGACAGATATTGTATGTTCTAGAAACAGGAACACGTGTCTTATTCAAGTATAATGTGTAAAGTAAGCAGATGGAATTCAACAAAATTAGAAGCAATACAAGCTAGACATCACACATAACATGCAACCACATATAACAGTGCCAAGTTAGAGGGAGCACCGGTGATGCTGCACTAGGGAGACGTGCTCATCATAAACACAGCTTTGTTGAGTGTCTATGCATGTGTTGTCTTGGAAATCATCTTGGGGGTGTGGAGGAGTAGAAACTGTAGAGGCCCTCCGTTCGGAAGGAGCACCTTTATCCGCTGCCTTGCTGACTTCCTTCCGCTTTATTGATTTTGAATTGTCAAGTAAAACCGACAAGAAAAAGCAATAAAATTCTCTCTTCAGAACTCATTCATGCATGATACTGACAATCACTACTTTGATGTAAGGCAAACACATGATACCAGGATGGAATATGTACGAAAAACAGGACGGCATGGCATGTTCACAACTGTTTGTGTAAACTAAGTAGAAACCATTCCAGCAAATAAGAAGCAATGCAAGCTAGACACCACATGAAAGATGCAACCAATATGACTCTGCCAAGTTAAAAGCGTCCCATCATAAATGGAATTTCAACAAATTAGAAGCAGCGCATGCTATAAATCATATGAAAGATGCAACTAATATTGCACTGCATATACTAAAGGTGTCTCGTCATGTTGATTGATGCGGGATACAAAAAAACAATAGTTTTATGTAAGGACATGCTTAATAGACAGGTGTACTATGTACTAAATATAGGAAGGCATGTCACATTAACAGGTATAATGTATAAGCTAAGCAGACTAACACATGCAGTTTAACCAGATTGGAAGAATTACAATCTAGACACCATATGCAACATGCAACCACATATCACGCTGCCAAGTTAGAGCAAGCACCTGCAATGCTAGTGTAGGGGAAATGCTGTAATCAACTACAGAGCTACGTTCACTATCTTCATCTAGCATTTCTGTTTCTTGAGAATCATGTCGGGAGGCTGACGCTGCATTCTTTAAATGAGGAGTAGTCCCCTTGCCTGCCTGCCTCGTCATAAGTGATTGATGAGGGATACACAAGAACATTAGTTTGATGTAAGAACATGGTTAATACACAGATGTACTAGTATGTACCAAAAACAGAAAGGCATGTCATATTCAAAGGTATAATGTGTAAGCTAAGCACATGCAATTTAACCAAATTGGAAGCAATACAAGCTAGACATCCGGCTGGAGTGGTGAGCATGATCATCTAGGACCCGAGAGCCTGGTGGGTGGCGGGCTACTTCGCCACCATCGGAGCTTTTTAGTTGGCTTCCAGGTGATGCCTATCTTTGCTGGGCTTGTCACTGGCTCGGCCAGTGCCCTGACTAGCTATTTGTCTTCTGGTGCTCACGGGATGGTGGTTCATGTAAAAAAAATATATCTTTCCTTATCTTACCGACTTCGGCCTTTCGAATACAAGCTAGACACCATATGGAACATGCAACCACATATGACACCGCGAAGTTAAAGCAAGCACCTGGGATGGTGGTTCATTGCGAGCGAGGTCATCAACTCCAGAGCTACGTTTACCGTCTCCATCTGCTGACACTGCACCCTTTATAGCGCTGTAACGTGTCTTGCCTACCCGCACACGAAGCTGGAGCGACTTCTCTCTTTTATTTTTGGCTTCTCTCATGGCAGCAGAGTCTGAAATACCCTTGCATAAAAACACAATAGTGAGAGTAAGGGTGAAGTGTGTGCAGAACTAGTGCACTGTAAAAGTAGCAGATAGCAGGTGGCTGAAAAATAAATGACAGGAGACATATGATAGCTCTACAACATTGCATGGCAAACAAAATTAGATTCTACTCCGTATGATTTTGTAATATATGAGCACAGGAAATGCAGGTACTCCTCCAGCACACCACCACATGTGGTCATATCTAAGATAACAGCCGACTGAAAATAAATAGGTCAGTCGATTTTTTTAATGAACCGTCCGATCTATAAGGAACGGGCAGATGGCCTTCGTCTACCTCCCGCCAGTCACTGTTGACGATCTTTCTCGAACCGCCAGCGACCACCGGCCCAGACCCCAGCCTCCGCCGCCCCACCCTCCCAGCGACCTCACACCACCGCCGTGCTTGGCAGCGCCCCCAGGCCATCCCTTTAATCCCGGCCGACCTCCAGATCGGGCGCCAGTAGCTCTAGGCCGCACACGCCCCTAAGATAAACACCAAGGCGCTGCTTCCCCGGCGTAATAGGCGTACTAGAGCCTGTTATGCCGGGGAATGCTTCCGTAAATTGGGAATCAACTGGCCAGAAATTGAAATTCAGGGGGGCGACGGACCTCTAGCTAAGGTGAAACAGTATATGAGGAGAAACCTTGTGCATCGCGAGTTACTAGGAACATCTAGTATCAAGAAGAAGCGGTCAACTAGTGTCTTCTGTGTGATGAATACCGTGCAAGCAGAGACGTAAGATTTGCACGAATAAGGGAAGAGGAGTACCTTTTTCGGTTGCGGGTGTGGTCACCTCCACATGTCGCGCCGATCTTCTTCTTTTTACCGGGGAAACCGATGTTCTGGAGGGTGCAGGCTTGGACGAACCCATGGCCAAATTGTTGAATGTGTTGCCGTGGCCGTATGTCGGCGGAGGGGAAGCAGATCTGAGGCGGCGAAGGATGGCGTAGCAGGAACAGCTCCGGTGCGGTGGAGGGTGGCGAAGTTGGAGCGGCAGCGGTGAGGCGCAGGACGGCGTGGTTGAACTGGCTCGGGTACGGACGGCTCGGCCTCGGCTTCAACTACTAGCCGTGGAGGGCGTTGCGGTTGAGGTTGCGGTGGACGACGACGTCGGGGTATCGGCTCCGGCGTGATGGAGGAGGGCGGCGGTTGATGGGTGGGATGGGGTGGCTGACGGAGGACGCCGGGGTTTCGCGGCTGGTGGAGAGGTAGTTTTGGCGCCCACGGAGTACGAATGGGGAATCAGACGGGTGGGGGGGAACCATGTTTCGGTCTGGGACGCGCTTGTTTTTGGCTTTTTTGAACAGAAGATGGGACGCGCTTGTTTGAAATTTGGGGAAAGTACAAACTTTGCCCCCCTCTTAAATTTCGGACCTACTATGGGTCGGGGGTAGGATGGTAATCCCAGGTGTCCCACATAGTGGGCGGGAGCGATTTTGGCCGCGCGCATGTGTGCTTAGGCGGCCATTGTGTATGAATGTTTTTCGGATTCGGTTGCGTGGCGTCTAGATGAAGCTACAAACCTACCCTGGTTTAGACCTTTGGACGTCGGGCCGGTAGGTTTCACGGGTCGGAGTTATTAGAAAAGTAATTTCCTTGTACTACCAAACATTGGTCTCACGCGGTTTCGGGCGAGTAGAGGCTCTTTTGGTGCTTCGTTCGAAATTTTGAAACACAAGCATTCACGTTTAGAGTACTCTTAAATTATGAGGATTGACCTAAATAGACAACGTTATATTTGACCTTGTATGTTTGAAAACCTCATTAAATTACCCGCTTCTTTTTGAAATTTTGACACTTGAAAATCCTATAACTACGATTATTTTGGAATGGAGGAGCTAAATTTGAATCTATTTTGTACACGACTACATATGCTATTATGTACAAAATCAGAGCAAAGATTGGTTCCCCCATAATTTAGGTATGGTTTACAAATGCCATGATATCAAATTCAAATAATTGAATGGACTTCATGTTGAATTCAATTTTTTTAAACCACCTTAAGTTGAATTCAAATGTATGCTAGTTCATAGGTAGCTATCTATAATGTCCATTGTGTAACTTTCGTATGTATAATGTGCTTTACACACACAACATGAACTATACTCACGTTTATATTCGATTGCTAAAGCGATGCATTGTCTGGAGTTCAAAATACTAACTATGTGGATCAATTGTGTCGAATAATAACATAGACATGCTCAAATTCGATACAATCTAGATGTCTGATGGATCAATGACCGCTCCTTACGCGAATTGCAAATATCATGATCCCATCCTAATATTTGGATACAATTTATATCTTTAATCAATGTGTAGAGCAGTCTTTTACGTGTAGTTTCACTCTCCATCGGTGGTCTCTCACACATGCTCACACACTCTCTCCCGAGGTGTCTTTCTCGCACACATGCTCTAGATATAACCCTCCCTCCCTCTCGTAACCATTTACAACTGTTTTCACTAACCTTTATCACAAGCACTCTTCCTCTCGCAAACATACACACGCACAATCCTCATCGACCCTTTCTATATACATGGACCTGCCTACGTGTCTCATGTACGCACATTATCTTTACGCATGTCTCTCACGCATTGTCTCACACCTCTCTTCCTAATCGACGAGTATGATTCTAGCAGAGCATTCTGTAGGATGCCCCTTAAAGTTAGGCTGGATGAATAGTAATATCAGAGATAAAGGGGTTACCTTAGTCCGAGAACCTAGGGTTACAAATCCTAGCCGGCTTTGTCAGTAGACATAGAGTCCTTCACAATTATGCTATCTTTGTCTTGTACGACTAGTCATCCATGGGTCTTCCTAAATGCGTCACGGGCCGACCAATGTGGCGCAGGTCGGAACCGAACGAAGGGCCTCACCTCGACCCACCAGACCTCACGCGGTGACACGCCCTCTGCCCCCACGTCTCATTATCTTCTCACACCCACACATACCAACACAAACACCACACACACAGAAAATTTCTCCTGGTGCCTCTATTCCCTCCCCCTTGCATATACACACTCAAGGGAATGGAATCTCTTGTCGTGACGTCATATTCGTCTCTCTCTCTAGACCACTCTCATTTCTCGTGCTATCTCTCCCACGCCCCCCCCCCCCGTCGGCCCCTCTATCCATGCATCTCTCGAATACGTAATACACACACATACCTCTCTAGGCCCCGCCAAATGCATCAACTACACATTCACACATGTTACATCACGTACCTCATTGATCTAAAAAGCCCTCTCTTCACGTTTATTTCGCATACAACATTCCTTTTGAATAAAGTGTGGCCAAAAAATTATTTTAGAGTTTCTACATATATACAACATTACAAAGTTATATGGAGGAGTACGAACGCTAATTTGCATTGCATGGTGCCCACAATGATATTTATTCCGCACTGTGAATTTGTATATTTTTATACTATATACAAAGTTAGTCATAATAAAGAGAAACGAAGAGCATCTTTCTCTCCATCGCATACCCCCCTGTACGCCCCTTTCACGTATGCACACAAAACTATCTCCAGGTCCTTTAAAAGTAAGCCCCCAGAAAATTCACGCATGTTTCATCTTTCTCTCGCGATATATGCAATGACGATCATTGTATTTGAAGCGAAAGCACGATACGTACATTGGACTTCAGAATCCACTCATTACGGTCACCATTTACGTTTAGTGGTTATTATACAGTCACGGGCTCACCGTACAACTCTGTATTTGCTCATGACATGACTAGTTGACCAGTTAAACGCTCCACGTGGCACCTCTAGTGTTGCATCACATTATCTCACTACCATCGTGCCCACCTGTCGACTTGTATCTACTCTACATCTACACTCTTATAAAATACATAAAATACACTTTTATAACAAACAGAGTTGGTGATGATGGTGTGCCTGCCATCCTGCAATATAGGCTGTCCAATTTGTATCCGACGGATAGGAAAGAAACTATGGCAATTTTGCAAAAAGGTACTCACACACCTCTCCACATTTGCAAATAAGGCCTTCCCTCGTTCATCATTTTTTCTCACAAGATAAACAAGTCATACAAATGCATCTTGATGTTACGTGCAACGCACGGGCATCTTGCTAGTAAGAATGAAAACAAACGACAAAAAAATATTTGGATGGTGGTTCGAAGTCATGACCGCGGGCACAGCGGACAAGGTGGCCTTGTATTGGTATGCTGAGCCGTCTGTTCTAACACACAGGAGTTGGTGTGGTGATTATACACACGCGCACGCATGCACACGAACTGCATCCACGCAACACTCACACAAACACATGCACCCACGCACGCACGCAACACTCACACGTACACACGCAGCCACGCACGCACGCAACACTCACACGCACACACGCACGCATGCATGCACACACCAGTACACCACACGACCAACACACACTCTCACGCTCAAGTGCTCAACCTACACGTGCATGCGCACACATCAGGCCCTGACAGACACATACACAACCAGGTGATTCCCGCGCACGGGTTGGAGCCTTGTCGCGCCTGCGTAAATTTGTGTTTATCTGACCTTTTGCCTATGCGAACTGACAGGTGGGACCCACAAGGAACGTGGTCAATTTAACTAGTCAACATGGCGCCACGAAGACTATTTGGCCAGTCAACAGAGTGCAATCCGATGCTGAACTGTGAGCAAGTAACCGTATAATCACCGCAAAACATATATAGTGACCGTAATCAGCTTATTCTAAAGTTCGGTGACCGTATTATGCTTTTCTCTCTGTAGGCCCTCCAAAACTACATCTCTACACGTTCTCGCATGTTACATCTAACAACTATGCAATACAGCACTACTACTACACTCTAACACAATAAATCATATGTGTTTTTAGTTTTACTAGATATCATATTGTTACTTATAATTATTCAGTTTGCATACATTAAAATTGCCTTTGAAATGTATGGCCAGTATCATCTACCGCGCGGGAAAAATTCCGCCCTTTCCTGTTTAATCGGGTTTGTATTGATGGATCGTGCGAAACAGCAAAACTATAGTACTATACAGTACTACAAGTGACAGTTCACTGAGCCGTCGTGTTGTCTACTCCTCCGTCGTAAGAGTGGAGCGCTCGCTTTCATAAATCTTCTAGTCCCTTTCGCCGACATGTGGGACATCAAGCTACCGGGTCCACGTGCCATACCGGAATACAGTGCAGAGCAGCCGGGGTGAAGCACCCTAGTCATGGCGCCGGCGTAGTAATGAGCAATGAGGCGTCAAATCACAAGCTGCACCTTTCCCGCAGTTAAGTTGGAGGGACGAAGCAACCATCATTTCACTCGTTGCTGAATCCGCTTCTCCCTCATCTTCTTCAACTTAACCACGTGTTGCTTCTGCCGTTGTTCTGCCTCATGTGGGACGCGGATCGGCTTGGTAAAGCACTGACACGTGGGACCGCATGTTAGCAAACCGCCAGGACAACGTCCTCCGAAAATAAGAAGCCTAATCCTAGACTTACAAAGGGCTACGTAGCTGCTACGTATACTTTCCATCTAATCTATATATGCCCCCCCTGATTTTCAGGTGGGGTGGGCCTAATCCTCTCCTTTAATCCAATCAAATAGTCCCACATCACATCAGTTCGTAACTTTACGTAAACCATTACGTGGATGTAGCATTGCTCAAATAAGAAACCTCCCCCGCCATCCGCGCGGCAAAATCACCTCCTTTTTACTAATCTTGATTCTATAATTTTTTAGATCAATATAATTGAGATTTGTATAGATAGCACACAGGAGCAAAACCAAGTGGTATGGTTAAGGGTATCCACAATGTGTAGCCAAATGTGAAAATAGCTTTTGGCATCATGGGAACCATTGTGGACGGTGTTGCCAAAGCCAAAAAGATGGAACCGAAGCTCCCTGATTGATTGATTGAAGGAATAGAAAAATGCAATGTCTCTCCTCTTTCTCCCATGCTTGGACGCATGTAGTACAGTATAGAGCACAGAGTCTACTCCCCTGTCCCTTCTATCACAAATCACAAAGCAGCGAGGCGTCAAATCACAAAAGCACGGACGAAGCAACCATCATTTCACTCTTCGCAGACTCCGCTTCTCCATCGTCTTCTTCGAGAAACCATCTCACCGCACTAGTACTCCTAGTCGTACTAGTAAAGGACTTCCTGGAT
Source organism: Aegilops tauschii subsp. strangulata (assembly GCF_002575655.3). NCBI lineage: Eukaryota > Viridiplantae > Streptophyta > Magnoliopsida > Poales > Poaceae > Aegilops > Aegilops tauschii. The sequence goes on from NC_053040.3 coordinate 474,788,646, forward strand.
GCAAATAAGGCGGTTGTCTCGGCTTGCAGGCGGCACTTGTGAACGACTTACCGTGGTCTCCCTCAATGGTGTTCTCCGTCGAACACACTTCGCCAAACCACCAAAAAAAAAGATATCGTCGACGTCACCGCAATGGGGAAGGAAGTCAAATATAGTTACTACCTCCATTTTTTTGTACACAAGGCCAGTATATCAAAATTACAATTTGCAAAGGACCACTAACACTAATCGAGGCAAAATTGATGGGGTTAGCAACCAAGGACATGAATATCCCCTGCATGCATGCGGAAGTGAGAAGGTTGGTTTGCATGGCGCTGTATTAATCAAGCGATGAGGAGTGAGATGGTTAGCTCTTTGGTCTTTCGAGAAAAAAATACGCATTAATTGACACGTGAAACGAGGATTTGTTCGATTAAATCTCGCGAAGGAAAACCCCGCCTTTCTTTTTTAACACTAGTACTCCTAGTACGTACTTATCCTGTTTGGGTCTAGGCCTTGCATTGCCAAACTTCGCCACACATTTTTGCCAAGCTTGCCTAAAGTTTTCAAAATGAGAAGGAGGTACACTTGCGCACGGCTGTCGCACCGCACCCTCACACGGTCGCTCCTGCACGCCGCGGTCGCACCGCACCCTCACACAGTCGCTCCTGCACGCCGCAAACCCAACCAAGGGAACGCACCCTCACTGACACGTGCTGTCGCATGTGAACAAACCAAACTCAGCCATCCTATCGCTGACACATAATTTTCGTTCATAGAGTATGTTTATCCAACCGCATGTTGGGGAGTATCCGTACGGCCTGTGCGGTGGTCTGTTGGGGAAGAAGAAGAGGTGAGGAAGAAGGAAAGAAGGGTTAGGAGACGTAGGATATTTATCCAACCGCCTGAAATGGTAGACTGACCCAAGTCAGGCGACTTGCATAACAAATATATGTTTTTACACAGCAAAAGATCCATAAAAACAACAACATAAAGAGAAACTATCACTGCTCGCGGAAAGAGACGGCCTCGTCGTCTTTGGCTGCCGGCGCGAACTAGCCGTCGCTGCCGACGTGTGTCTCCGCACCGTGGTTGTCCTCGGCCTCCAGCTACTCGTTCAAGCGGAGCGTGCGGGCGCTCTGCACGGACGAGAGCACAGCCCGGTTCAAGTCGAGGACGTCCGATTCCGCCTGCAGGAGGGCCTCGATGGCAGCGGCATCCGCGCGCTCCGCGTCGAGTCGAGCCTCCGCCGCCCGGTTCAAGTCCAGGACGTCCGGTTCCGCCTGCAGGAGGGCGTCGATGAGAGCAGCATAGCAATGAACCCACTATTTTGGATTTCAAGGAATTTAATTATGGTAATTGTTCTTTAATAGATTGTATTTCCTTGTTGCAATCCGTGTTAAATTCTCCTCATGCTTATGATCAAAATAAAGCTTTTACCAAACATATCGTTGATGCTTTAATGCAATCTTATGAAGAAAAACTTGAGTTAGAAATTTCTATCCCTAGAAAACTTTAGGATGAGTGGGAACCTACTATTAAAATTAAAATTAAAGATCATGAGTACTATGCTTTATGTGATTTGGGTGCTAGTGTTTCCACGATTCCAAAAACTTTGTGTGATATGTTAGGTTTCCATGAATTTGATGATTGTTCTTTAAACTTGCACCTTGTGGATTCCACCATTAAGAAACCTATGGGAAGGATTAATGATGTTCTTATCGTTGCAAATAGGAATTATGTGCCCGTAGATTTTATTGTTCTTGATATAGATTGCAATCCTACATGTCCTATTATTCTTGGTAGACATTTCCTTAGAACGATTGGTGCAATTATTGATATGAAGGAAGGGAATATTAGATTCCAATTTCCATTAAGGAAAGGCATGGAACACTTTCCTAGAAAGAAAATTAAATTACCTTATGAATCTATTATGAGAGCCACTTATGGATTGCATACCAAAGATGACAATGCTTAGATCTATCCTTTCTTTTATGCCTAGCTAGGGGCGTTAAACAATAGCGCTTGTTGGGAGGCAACCCAATTTTATTTTTGCTTCTTGCTTTTTGGTTCTGTTTAGTAATAAACAATTCATCATGCTACTACTATGATGGTGTTTTTTGTGTTTTAATTAGTGTTTGTGCCAAGTAAAGCCTTTAGGATCTTCTTGGAGGATAGTTGTTTGATCTTGCTGTAAAAACAAAAACTTTGCGCTCACGAAAATAATTTTCATAAAGCACAGAAAAGAGCTTTTGCCCTGATTCTTTTTGCAGTAGATTAATATACAAATTACCCAGGTATTACTAATTTGGTTGAATTGTTGGGGCTCCAGAAGTTTACGTTTGATACAGATTACTACAAACTGTTCTGTTTGTGACAGATTCTGTTTTTCGTGTGTTGTTTGCTTATTTTGATGAATCTATGGCTAGTATCGGGGGGTATGAACCATAGAGAAGTTGGAACACAGTAGGTTTAACACCAATATAAATAAAGAATGAGTTCATTACAGTATCTTAAAGTGGTGGTTTGTTTTATTTCGCTAACGGAGCTTACGAGATTTTCTATTGAGTTTTGTGTTGTGAAGTTTTCAAGTTTTTGGGTAAAGATTTGATGGAATATGGAACAAGGAGTGGCAAGAGCCTAAGCTTGGGGATGCCCAAGGCACCCCAAGGTAAAATTCAAGACAACCAAAAGCCTAAGCTTGGGAATGCCCCGGAAGGCATCCCCTCTTTCGTCTTCGTCCATCGGTAACTTTACTTGATGCTATATTTTTATTCACCACATGATATGTGTTTTGCTTGGAGCGTCTTGTATTATTTGAGTCTTTGTTTTTTAGTTTACCACAATCATCCTTGATGTACACACCTTTTGGGAGAGACACACATGAATCAGAATTTATTAGAATACTCTATGTGCTTCACTTATATCTTTTGAGCTAGATAATTTTGCTCTAGTGCTTCACTTATATCCTTTTAGAGCACGGTGGTGGTTTTATTTTATAGAAATTATTGTTCTCTCATGCTTCACTTATATTATTTTGAGAGTTCTTTAGAACAACATGGTAATTTGCTTTGGTTAAAATTTTAGTCCTAAAGTGATGAGCATCCAAGATAGGTATAATAAAAACTATCATATAAAGTGCATTGAATACTATGAGAAGTTTGATACTTGATGATTGTTTTGAGATATGAGGATGGTGATATTAGATTCATGCTAGTTGAGTAGTTATGAATTTGAGAAATACTTGTGTTGAAGTTTGTGATTCCCGTAGCATGCACGTATGGTGAACCGTCATGTGATGAAGTTGGAGCATGATTTATTTATTGATTGTCTTCCTTATGTGTGGAGGTCGGGATCGCGCGATGGTTAACTCCTACCAACCCTTCCCCTAGGAGCATGCGTGTTTGTTTTTGATGACTTGTAGATTTTTGCAATAAGTATGTGAGTTCTTCATGACTAATGTTGAGTCCATGGATTATACGCACTCTCACCCTTCCACCATTGCTAGCCTCTCTAGTACTGTGCAATTTTCGCCGGTATCATATACCCACCATATACCTTCCTCAAAACAGCCACCATACCTACCTATATGGCATTTCCATAGCCATTCCGAGATATATTGCCATGCAACTTTCCACCGTTCCATTTATTATGACACGTTCCATCATTGTCATATCGCTTTGCATGATCATGTAGTTGACATCATATTTGTGGCAAACCCACCATTTATAATTCTTTCATACATGTCACTCTTGATTCATTGCATATCCCGGACACCGCCGGAGGCATACACATAGAGTCATATTTTGTTCTAAGTATCGAGTTGCAATTCTTGAGTTGTAAGTAAATAAAAGTGTGATGATCATCATTATTAGAGCATTGTCCCAAGTGAGGAAAGGATGATGGAGACTATGATTCCCCCACAAGTCGGGATGAGACTCCAGACGAAAAAAAAGAGGCCATAAAAAGAAGAAGAAAGGCCCAAACAAAAAACATATGAGAGAAAAAGAGAGGAGGGACAATGTTACTATCCTTTTACCACACTTGTTCTTCAAAGTAGCACCATGATCTTTATGATCGAGAGTCTCTTATTTTGTCACTTTCATATACTAGTGGAAATTTTCATTATAGAACTTGGCTTGTATATTCCAATGATGGGCTTCCTCAAATTACCCTAGGTCTTCGTGAGCAAGCAAGTTGGATGCACACCCACTTAGTTTCTTTTGTTGAGCTTTCATACACTTATGCTCTAGTGCATCCGTTGCATGGCAATCCCTACTCACTCACATTGATATCTATTGATGGGCATCTCCATAGCCCGTTGATACGCCTAGTTGATGTGAGACTATCTTCTTCTTTTTGTCTTCTCCACAACCACCATATTCTATTCCACATATAGTGATATGTTCATGGCTCACGCTCATATATTGCGTGAAGATTGAAAAAGTTTGAAAATACTAAAGTATGAAACAATTGCTTGGCTGAAACCGGGGTTGTGCATGATTTAAATATTTTTTGTGATGAAGATAGAGCATAGCCAGACTATATGATTTTGTAGGGATAACTTTCTTTAGCCATGTTATTTTGAGACGACATGATTGCTTCGTTAGTATGCTTGAAGTATTATTATTTTTATGTCAATATTAAACTTTTATCTTGAATCTTTCGGATCTGAATATTCATGCCACAATAAAGAAAATTACATTGAGAAATATGCTAGGTAGCATTCCACATCAAAAATTCTGTTTTTATCATTTACCTACTCGAGGACGAGCAAGAATTAAGCTTGGGGATGCTTGCGTCTCCAACGTATCTATAATTTTTGATTGTTCCATGCTATTATATTATCTGTTTTGGATGTTTAATGGGCTTTATTATACACTTTTATATTATTTTTGGGACTAACCTAATAACCGGAGGCCCAGCCCAGATTGTTGTTTTTTGCCTATTTCAGTGCTTCGCAGAAAAGGAATATCAAACGGAGTCCAAACGGAATGAAACCTTCGGGAGAGTTATTTTTGAAACAAACGCAATCCAGGAGACTTGGAGTGGACGTCAAGCAAGCAACGAGGCGGCCATGAGGCAGGGAGGCGCGCCCAGGGGGTAGGCGCGCCCCCCACCCTCGTGGCTCCCTTAACCGACTTCTTTCGCCTATATATACTCACATACCCCGTGGACATCCGAGAGCACCACGAAACCCTATTTCCACCGCCGCAACCTTCTGTAGCCGTGAGATCCCATCTTGGGGCCTTTTCCGACGCTTCGCCGGACGGGGCATTGATCACGGAGGGCTTCTACATCAAAACCATAGCCTCTCCGATGATGTGTGAGTAGTTTATCTCAGACCTTCGGGTCCATAGTTATTAGCTAGATGGCTTCTTCTCTCTCTTTGGATCTCAATACAAAGTTCTCCTCGATCTTCTTGGAGATATATTCGATGTAATTCTTTTTGCGGTGTGTTTGTCGAGATCCGATGAATTGTGGGTTTATGATCAAGATTATCTATGAACAATATTTGAATCTCCTCTGAATTCTTTTATGTATGATTTGTTATCTTTGCAAGTCTCTTCGAATTATCAGTTTGGTTTGGCCTACTAGATTGATCTTTCTTGCAATGGGAGAAGTCCTTAGCTTTGGGTTCAATCTTGCGGTGTTCGATCCCAGTGACAGAAGGGGAACCGATACGTATTGTATTGTTGCCATCGAGGATAAAAAGATGGGGTTTATATCATATTGCTTGAGTTTATCCATCTACATCATGTCATCTTGCCTAATGCGTTACTCTGTTCTTATGAAATTAATACTCTAGATGCATGCTGGATAGCGGTCGATGTGTGGAGTAATAGTAGTAGATGCAGAATCGTTTCGGTCTACTTGTCGCGGACGTGATGCCTATATACATGATCATGCCTAGATGTTCTCATAACTATGCACTTTTCTATCAATTGCTCGACAGTAATTTGTTCACCCACCGTAATACTTATGCTATCTTGAGAGAAGCCACTAGTGAAACCTATGGCCCCGGGGTCTATTTTCCATCATATAATCTTCTATTTTCCATCATATAAGTTTCCGATCTATTTTATTTTGCAATCTTTACTTTCCAATCTATATCATAAAAATACCAAAAATATTTGTCTTATTATCTCTATCAGATCTCACTTTTGCAAGTGGCCGTGAAGGGATTGACAACCCCTTTATCGCGTTGGTTGCAAGGTTCTTATTTGTTTGTATAGGTACGAGGCGATTTGCGTGCAGTCTCCTACTGGATTGATACCTTGGTTCTCAAAAACTGGGGGAAATACTTACGCTACTTTGCTGCATCACCCTTTCCTCTTCAAGGGAAAACCAACGCAGTGCTCAAGAGGTAGCAGAGAGCGAGAGAAGATCGGAGAGGAGGAGGAGGGGGGACAAACTCACCGGAAATAGAGGAGGCCCACCCCGATGCGCCCCTGCAAGGCTGCGCCTCGTGGCCAGCGGGAAGTAGAACCGCACGTGGGGGCCAGGGAGGAGACGGAGAGGAGCCGTCGGAGTCGCGCCGGCGACGAAGGCGCTGCCCAGCCCGAAACCCTAGCCACGACTGAGGGCCGCGAGCGAGCGTGAGAGGCCGTGCGCCGCGGTTCTAGCTGGTAGGAAGAAGTGGCGGAGCAAGGGGAGGCCCTCGGTGTGGGGAGGAGGCGCCGGGCAGCGTGAGGTCAGGGACGGGGGCTGAGGCGAGTGGCAGCGGCGCGATGGCAGTGGATGTACGGGAGATCGAGGGAGGTTGAGATGGAATTGGTTGCTCTCCCTCGCCGAATCTATCCACAGGCCAATCAGCTGCAAACACGCAACGGCCCAACACATGAAAACCCAAAAATGCCCTCGGCGGGGCACAGGATTAACAGGCGGTGGCACGAGATATTTGCCGCCAGATGGACACTGTATCGATCCACAGTGTCTCTTCTCGATCCAACGTCCCAGAGCAGTCCATCCCGTGATCACACGGTCTAGAACACATCAAACAAAGGATCCGACAGCCAGGAAGCGCTAAACACCAAGGAGGCTGGGTTCCTCCCACTATGTATCTTTCTGGATGTAAGGTCCGTTGGATGCTTGAAGATTTAGCCCTCCATCAATGCTTTATTACATGATGTCCATAATGCCCAGGTTAGCGCCACAAAACTGAACCATGTCAACCTCCTGGCCTTGCATATCGTACCGTAGACAAGATGATGGAACTAACGGAAACCGGCAGGGTTCTAGGAACAACATGTGGCCTCCCTAATCACACTCCATGCAAATCTCGCTATAATACATCGAAAGAGGATGCAATCACAGTTCTTTTTTTAGAGGCCATATCTGGGTTATATTAGCAAGGAAAACAGTACAACATTGTGTAAACATCCATACACGGGACATCTGTCACAAATTACAAAAACCACCCTAGGCAAAGAAGATATTAAAACAAGTCCCTAGGAAGTTCCTGTCGCACCGAATTCGCCATCGTCCATGCTACTCCCATAGGAGTTGGTGGATTCTCCGAAGAGGAAAGGTGATGTAGGCAACAGCAGGAAGTATTTTCCTCAGTTAAGAACCAAGGCTTATCGAACCAGTAGGAGGCACCACACTAACAACGTTAGCAGTACCTGCACACAAACAAATAAAATTGCTTGCACCCAACAAAGGCAAGGGCGCCATCACTCCCCTTGTTCTTGGCAGTTACAGGACTAAAAGCAAATAGTGATAGGCAAAGCGACATAAAGTAAAAGAGTAAAAAGAATTAGAAGGCTTTCGGTGTTAATGGAAAATAGACCCGGGGGCCATAGGTTCACTAGTGTCATCTCTCTCAGAAGCATAAAAATGGTATGGTAGACAAATTACTGTTGAGCAATTGACAGAATTGCGCATAGTTATAATTATGATCATTCATGGCATAATCCCACATAAGCATTACGTTTGTGATAAGTAGACCGTTAATCTTGAGAGATAATGATCATATGCTTTGGCCCGGGAGGAATCTTGAGAACATCAAGGGGGGTTTGGATTATCACACCATATGTTGATGAAGTCCAAAATCATCTTAGGATCTAGCAACAGAGGAACTGAAGTTCTCTATTTCAACAAGTTCTTTAGAATCATCAAGGTTCCCACAAAAGAGAACGAGATCACTCCCTATGAGTAATGGGACAAGAGAAGAACTACACTCTCTTACTTACGTACTTGGGGCTGTTTAGCGAAAGTCAATGTGTCGATCCCCAGAAAGCATAAGCTTGGACTAAAGCGTTGGCTATAGATTTCTAGTGGTGAAATCTGAGGTACCTGACTTGAAGGTCAGTACGATTATGAAGTCTAAAAATGGTACATCCTTTGAGGATACTTTCCTATGAGAGATATGGAAAGCACTTCTAGACAGGAATCTGAGGAGACTCCCGAGCATGCCCATTCCTATGGAATATTATGAACGAGCACATGATGAAAATCATGTGGTGAATGATGAGGAAACTCTTGGTAGGGGCAAGAGACAGAGGACTAGAAAGTCCTTTGGTGATGATTTCCTTGTGTGCCTCGTGGATGATGTTCTCACTTCTATTCTAGAAGCTTAGGCATCTCCGGATGCTGACTACTGGAAAGATGTGGTCCGTAACGAGATGGATTCCATCATGGTTGGCGGGACATGGGAAATCACTGAATGTCCCTATGTTCTGAGGCTTATATAAGCAAGATGCTATCTTACAGAGCAATTTTTTGAAGAAAACACCTATATGAGCCCGACTGCTGGTCATAGTCTATGAGATAGGTGATCTCTAGCAAGCTCATGAATAGGCCAGGAGTGTGGCTAATATGCCCCACCCGTGGGGTTAGCCTTCGGTAGTCTAGTACCGTTAAAAAAATTGGTGAAACTTCTTTACGCCAAACTAACAATTCAAGACATAGTCCATTGTTCAGTTGTGAAGAAGTGTAGCTATTTGCTCTAGGTGGATGTTCAACCTTAAATGGTCTTCACTGAAAATATCGGTATATCAAATTAGTGTTTGGAACAGAGGACAATACAATGGGCCTTCGAGATCTGATGGGGGATTGTTGAAATATAGTATGGGCTCCAGGCCATATGACAAGGGATGAGGTGGGAAGTTTAGTACCACCCTGGAAGTGTAGGAAGTTTTAGACCCCTTTATAAGAAATCCTCTTCTACATGCTATTGGAGCTTAAGAAGAGTAGTGGTTCCCACAAGCTCCTCCACCGTCGTCGGCCTCGCCACGCTCGCGTCGTGTTTCGTGATTGAGCCGAGCTGAGCTCAGACCTATGTCATGTGTGCGCTTAATTTTTTCCTTTCAAGAACGGAGAGTCCTTAACAGGCGCGCCACAAATCTGAGACATCAGATCATGGGTCATTCCCGACTTGGACGAGCGTCCAGCCCAGATCTCCCTACCCAACCGTGCCTATGTATTGCCCAGTCGACAATCCTAGCCGCCACCCAGATCAGATCACATCTGTCTCCTCGCTCACACCACCTACCGTCATTCCTCTCGCTGTTGCTGCTTCCTGCGACCCCATTCCGTCCACCGCGTGCACAACTATACGTGAGAACAGGCCTCTGGAACCCCCCACGACCCTGCACCGGGAGAAGGACGATTGGGTTTTTGGGGAGCGTCTCCTACGCAATGCTCGCCGTTGTTCGTCTTCTTCCACTACGTCGTCTCGTCCATTACCTTCGTCATCAACCTATCCACTGACTCCCAGAAGCTCGCTGCTGAGAAGAAGGCTGCCGAGGACACCGCCGCCGCTGCCGCCGTTGCGGCTTCGATCTGGCCAACTAGAGGGTATATAGATCATTTACCCCGGTCCTGTTTATTTCTGTGTTGGCCGTACTAGCTATTTGCATAGATGTTTCTGCTATATGCCTAGTACGTGATTACGTGATTAAATATTAGTACGGAATTAGTACTGTCAATGCCATATTCATGATTTATTTCTAGATTAGATTAATCAAAAAATTGCTAATATGCTCAACAATATCTATTATGTTGCATCTTCTGTAGTGAAAATGTTGTGATATTCAATTTGTAAAGTCTGCGACATATGACAGTGCATGTATGATATTTTAGATATGAATCAAAAGGTCTATATTTGAAATAGTACTGCATATGGCCTTACAAAGATAAATCAGCGTCAGATGGGTTACTGTAAAGTGTGAACTGGCGGACAGGAAGCAGATTCTGCCGCTGATATTTCGCAGGCGCTTGTGACGCTTTCAGAGATCCCTAGTTGAGTTTTGACAGGTGTTTGGTAGAGTTCGGCATCTCGGTGATTTAAAAAAAATTGTTTTATGTTCGTCCTATCCAAATCTCAGTCAATCAAAATATCGAAACCTGCCAGTAAACCCCAGATCACCCGAGAGTTCAAAGCAAATTAGTTGTGGCCATGACTAGGTGGGGCAAAAAATCAGATTGAGGTGTGTGGTCTCACCAAGAAGCCGACAAAAGTGGAAGTGCAAATCATTGAAAAATCTGAGCTGAATGAAACACCAGCCACAAACCATCTTGAGTGGATGAGTTTTGATTGGAAGCCAACTCCCCTCTCATCCTATTCTTCAAGCCCTCTCCCCCCTTCTCTAGAAGCAGCCAGTCAGCAGGAGTGCTCGCTCGCTGCCATCATCAGTAGCTAGCTCGATTAAGCACAGATAGTGCATCAATGGCGTCCACCGCACAGCTTCTTGGCCACCTCGCCAGCTCCACGGCCACAGCCAGCCTTAGCTTCACGCCTGTCAGCGGCGGCGGCAGCAGCAGCAAGGTCAGGTTCCTGCCGGCAACGGCGCAGAGGCGCCGCATGGTGGCGCGGCCGCGGGCGGCGGTGTCCGGTGCGGAGAAGGAGAAGGCCAAGCCGGCCGAGTCCGGCGGCAAGGAGGACGAGCGCGTGGTGCAGGTGCACAGCGCCGAGGAGTTCGACAGCGCGCTCCAGAAGGCCAAGAACCGGCTCGTGGTGGTGGAGTTCGCGGCGAGCCACAGCGTGAACAGCAAGCGCATCTACCCGTGCATGGTGGACCTCAGCCGCACCTGCGGCGACGTCGACTTCCTCCTCGTCATGGGCGACGAGTCGGAGGCCACGCGGGAGCTCTGCCAGCGGGAGGGCATCACCCAGGTGCCGCACTTCTCCTTCTACAAGGGCACCGAGAAGGTGCACGAGGAGGAGGGCATCGGCCCCGACCAGCTCGCCGGCGACGTCCTCTACTACGGCGACAACCACGCCGGCGTCGTGCAGCTGCACAGCCGGACGGACGTGGAGGCGCTCATGGCGGAGCACAGCGGCGAGGGCGGCAAGCTGCTGGTGCTGGACGTCGGGCTCAAGCACTGCGGGCCATGCGTCAAGGTCTACCCCACCGTCGTCAAGCTCTCCCGCTCCATGGCCGACACCGCCGTCTTCGCGCGCATGAACGGCGACGAGAACGACGCATGCATGCAGTTCCTCAAGGACATGGAGGTCGTCGAGGTGCCCACCTTCCTCTTCATCAGGGACGCCAAGATCGTCGGCCGCTACGTCGGCTCCGGCAAGGGCGAGCTCATCGGCGAGATCCTCCGCTACCAGGGCGTCAGGGTTACATACTAATTAAACCACCAAGCCACCAGCAATGCTTTATGTACGTACGTAGTACAACGATCGATACTTGTGAATTCGGCCAAACGAAATTAAGGAGTGCAGATAGAATTACTCCTGCAGTTTACTGCATGCATGCGGCATCGATCGATGCTATATATAGGTTCATATTTAGACATTTTTATGCTCTTAATTATCTGGTATTGGGCGCCAATACATACGGTTATAGCAGTAATAGAATTTTCGAGTGCAAATTGTAATAAGTTTATAATGGTTTTATTGTGATATTATCAGAGCTTTGCCATCCTACTTTTTTTTGATAGAAGGGCATTCTTTATTATCTCAAATGTTGCATCAAGCGATACAAAGCATTATGAATAACACCCGGCCTCTGCATAATTAAGATGCATACAGCCAGTCCCGAAAAGTCCGGCAAAAAGAAATGAAACTAAACCAACAAAACGACAACAACACTAGAGTCCTATAGACCAACACTATGTCTACGTCGAAAGTGGTGGTGGATCAATTCGGAGGTTATGCTACCATCCATGTTGGAAAAAAACCTCTGTAGCAGCCTGCTCCAACCGCCACTCACGCTGCCGAGTATTAACATGTAAGCCGAGTGTCAAAACACGGGTATTCGTCAAGGCAAGGAAAAACTCGTGGCAAAAAAGAGTGACTCGGCTTATGGCCTAGTAAATCGAGTGAGCCCTCTAAAAAGCCTTTGGCTTACATATAAGACTCGGCATACCGCACGGAGTTACTCAGCTTACAGCCAATCCTAGGCAAAGTTTGTCGGCACGTGGCGATCATGGGACTTGCAGACGGCAGCGTCACGACGCCTGCTGTAAGCCGAGCGCCCCGATAAACGGCACTCGGGTTACATCGCCTATTTTTCCATAACCAGATTTTCGTGTAAAAAAATGTTTTTAAAAATGTGGTCCATTTCGAGCCGGTGTAGGAAGGTTCAGGACATTGGGTGCTCGTCCCCCCCTCCCACTTTGAGCCGGCGGGAGGATATCTCTCAAGTGTTGATAACTCAACTGCTAAAGCTTATAAATATTATTTGGCTCCCCTTGTGTCAAATCAATAAATTTGGGTTGAAATACTAGCCTCGGAGACTGTTGCAATCCCCTATATTTGTTGGTCATCAAGACTATTTTCTGGAGTCTGTGCTGAGGAGCATAACTCTGTTTATTAAGTTCACTTAGGAGTTAATTATTCACTGCACTATATCTTTACTGTGAAGAATCTCAGGGATTCCAAAACTAAGATCATGCCCTCTAAAAAATAGAGGAGGTAAGGAACTTCCAACTAGCTCTACTCTGTATTCGCCCTCTGTTTTAAGTCAACTTGTGGCACCACCACCACATACTTTACATACTCATATGTCACACACAGTAGGGACTAATTTTGCTATTGATGATACTTATGATGATGCTTCTACTTTGCTTCATAATATTGTTCCACTTGGTGAATTATTGGATTCTCATATTGCTAAAGCTAAAGAAACTGAAACTACTAAAAATTCTCAAGGGAGGAGAAGACAACTCGGTCTCCCCCTTCAAGGCCGTGGAAAAGGGAGACACTTTCTATTCTCAGTTTTATCCTGATCTTTCTTTATCTAATATTAATGCATTAAAGGCCGTTAAGTCAATCTATGCTCAAAATATGGTGCTCGCTCAAGAGGTTATTGCATTGGAGGAACAAAACCGTGCACTTTGTGAGATCGTCAGAAAGATGAATGAGTTGGCAGCATGGAAGGACAAGGCCACCACTTCATTGCCACCGCCAAAGAAAGAAACGGGTACGGGCACCACCCTTGGCTTATTCCAACCTTGGGGGAAGTGCCCCGGTATCATATCACCATCACTTTTATTATCATTATTTATTTTAGTTCGATCTTTAGTTACTTCGTGATTTAGAAGAATAAAAGTTTTAGTATGAAGTAGTTTTCGAGTGCTTGTTTCGTGATCGTTCTATCTATCTATGTAATCATGAGTGAGAGTTATATAATAAAGATTAGTTTGAGTTTTGTTAATTTACTTTCTTGCATCAATCATAGCATGAAAACAAAAGGACCATGTGCTAATACCATGGGGAGTAACGACTTCACATACAAGAAGTATAGTTTTTAAAATTTATTGGAAGTTGACAAACATAGCATTGGTCATTGATGCAATTCATGAAAGAATAATAAAGGAAGAGATATTTCACATATAAATACACTATCCTGGACATCTTTATTATTGTAAGCCCCCATTAATTATTTTCAAGCTTGATCAAATAGTTGATGTTGGACAAGGAAGAGAACGCAATGAGTTATGTTTGCTTATATTCACATCGAAGTTATACTGTCATGGATCCACTAACATGTGGTGCTTGCTCATAATATTTTGCTAGCCAAAATTTCGTACTTGGTATAGATACTACTTGTGCATCCAAATACCCTTAAACCCAGTTTCTTGTCATGAGAGTCCACCAAATCTACCTATGGATTGGATAAGATCCTTCAAGTAAGTTGTCATCGGTGCAAAGCAATAAAATATTACTCCTAAATATGCATGATGTTTTATTGTAAGGAAAAACAAGTTGTGTACGAACTTGTGATGGTGAAGAAGTAAAAGCGACGGACTGCATAATAAAGGTCGCTGCCACAAGGGGCAATATAATGCAAAATGATAGGCCCTTAATGCAAATAAGCGTCACTTTTTATTAGAGATACACAAGTAGTATCTCTACTATTGACTCTTGCAATGAAAAAGCGCATGACAACTTTGTTTCCCTCTGTAAAGGGTCTATCTTTTACTTTTTAGTTTTAACGTTTCTGTAAGAGTCAATAGTATTCATTCATATTTCGATTTTGATTATTCTACACTAGGCAAGCATCATGTGGTAGGGAAAGATTCAGGCAGATGAAGGAAATATGCCCTAGAGGCAATAATAAAGTTGTTATTTATATTTCCTTATATCATGATAAATGTTAATTATTCATGCTAGAATTGTATTAACCGGAAACTTGATACATGTGTGGATACAAAGACAAAACAAAGTGTCCCTAGTAAGCCTCTACTAGACTAGCTCGTTAATCAAAGATGGTTAAGTTTCCTAACCATAGACATGTGTTGTCATTTGATGAACGGGAATGATGTGATGGACAAGACCCATCCGTTAGCTTAGCATAATGATCGTTAAGTTTTATTGCTATTGCTTTCTTCATGACTTATACATATTCCTTTGACTATGAGATTATGCAACTCCCGGATACCGGAGGAATACCTTGTGTGCTATCAAACGTCACAACGTAACTGGGTGATTATAAAGATGCTCTACAGGTATCTCCAAAGGTGTTTGTTGGGTTGGCATAGATCGAGATTAGGATTTGTCACTCCGAGTATCAGAGAGGTATCTCTGGGCCCTCTCGGTAATGCACATCATAATAAGCCTTGCAAGCAATATGACTAATGAGTTAGTTGCAGGATGATGTATTACAGAACGAGTAAAGAGGCTTGCCAGTAATGAGATTGAACTAGGTATGAAGATACCGATGATCGAATCTCGGGCAAGTAACATACCAATGACAAAGGGAATAACGTATGTTGTCATAACGGTTCGACCGATAAAGATCTTTTTAGAATATGTGGGAGCCAATATGAGCATCCAGGTTTCGCTATTGGTTATTGACCGGAGAGGAGTCTCGGTCATGTCTACATAGTTCTCGAACCCGTAGGGTCCGCACGCTTAACGTTCGATGACGATTTGTATTATATGAGTTATGTGATTTGGTGACCGAATGCTGTTCGGAGTCCTGGATGAGATCACGGACATGACGAGGAGTCTCAAAATGGTCGAGAGATAAAGATTCATATATAGGACGATGATATTTGGACACCGGAAGTGTTTCGGGGGTACCGGCTACATATCAGGTCACCGGAAGGGGTTCCGGGCACCCCCCCAGCAAAGATATGGGCCTATTGGGCCAAGAGGGGAAACACAGCAGCCAGCATGGGCTGTTGCACCCCCCTTGTTGGCCGAATAGGAAGAGGAAGGGAAAAGGGAAGAGAGAAGGAAGGGGAGGTAATTCGGCCTCCCCTTCCTTCCCTCCTCTCTCCCCCTTCCTTCCCTCTCCGGATGAATATGGAAGGGGGGCGAATTGGGAGGCACCCAAGTAGGATTCCTCCTACTTGGGGCGCCCCTGGCTGCTTCTCCCCTCCCCCCTCCAACATATATATATGAGGGGGGCACCGCTAGAACACACAACATTGATTCCTAGCCGTGTGCGGCGCCCCCCTCCACTGTTTACGCCTCCGGTCATGTTTACGTAGTGCTTAGGCGAAGCCCTGCGCGGATCACTTCACCATCACCGTCACCACACCGTCGCGCTGACGGAACTCTCCCTCGACACTTTGCTGGATCAAGAGTTCGAGGGACATCATCGAGCTGAACGTGTGCAGAACTCGGAGGTGCCGTACGTTCGGTGTTTGATCGGTCGGAACGAGAAGAAGTTTGACTACATCAACCGCGCTGTCAAACGCTTCCGCTTTCGGTCTACGAGGGTACGTAGACACACTCTCCCCCTCTCGTTGCTATGCATCTCCTAGATAGATCTTGCGTGAGCGTAGGAAATTTTTGAAATTGCATGCTACGTTTCCCAACAGCAGATATATCCAGTTGGATATAGGTGATCATGAGTTGTTATTATTATTGACATTATCCCTGAGGTAAACGAGTTGGGAGGTGAAACATTAAACCCCCATCTTTCTGTGTGTCTGATTGAAACGTTTGTTCTAAAAATATGCTTTGAGTGTCAGCAATCATGGAAGACTATATGATAGTTGAGTATGTATAATTTGCTAAACCAAGAGCTCTTACATAGACTCTTCCTGTAAATATGATGAATTGTAATTGCTTTGATGATTGAGAACATAGTTTGTTAGTTTTCAAGAAAGTTTATTGTTTATACTTCAGCTTGTGGATGAACTGTTACTTGATCATGAGAAGTTTTATGACGAATAATTGTTATTATAATAATGATCTTGATGCTTCTATGTTCGTATTTTGTTTTATCGATGCCTCTCTCTATAAAACATGTGGTCATGATTATCGAGTTCGGCATTCGCTTAAGGACAAGCCAGGTGTAAGCTTGGGGGAGTTGATACGTCCATTTTGCATCATGTTTTCCTACTGTTATTTATAATGTTTTTTATCATTATTTCACTGTATGATGCAATTCTAATGCCTTTTCTCTCTTAATATGCAAGATATACATGAAGAGGAAAATTGTCGCAAGCTGGAATTCTGGACCAAAAAGAGCTACAGCAGAGATAGCTATTCTCCGAAGCTCCAAATTACCTAAAACATTATGGAGATTAATTTTGGAATATATAGAAAATACTGGACGAAAACGACACCGAAGAAGATAAATGGTGGGCTCACAAGGCAGGGGCGCGCCATGCCCCTTGTGGGGACCACAGAAGGCCTCCGGTGCCCCTCTTCTACTATATGAGGCCATTTTCCCTCAAAAACAAATAAGAGAAGAGACGTTTGGGACGAAGCATCGCCGTCTCGAGGTGGAACCTGGGCAGGAGCACGTTTGCTCTCCGGCGGAGCGATTCCGACGGGTATACTTTCCTCCGGGAGGGGGAAATCGAAGCCATCGACATTACCAACAATCCTCTCATCGTGGGAGGACCAATCTTCATCAGCATTTTCACCAGCACCATCTCATCTCAAACCCTATTTCATTTTTTGTGTTCAATTTTTCCTCAAACCCACAGATTGTTACATTTGGGTTGCTAGTAGTGTTGATTACATCTGTAGTTGATGCTAGTTGGTTTGTTTGGTGGAAGATCATATGTTCACATTGTTAATCAGAAATTATTCTTCTATGATATTGAACATGAATATGAGTTATGAGTAGTTCCATTTGTTCTTGAGGATATGGGAGAAGACTTATTATAAGTAATCATGTGAAGTTGGTATTCATTCAATATTTTGATGATATGTATGTTGTTCTTACTCTGGTGGTGTCATGTAAAACGTCAACTACACGACACATTATCATACTTGGTCCTAGGGGAAGGCACTGGGGAGTAGTAAGTATATGATGGGTTGAGATAGTGACAAAAGATTAAAGCTAGTTTATGCGTTATTCCGTAAAGGGCGGAATTTGGATCCATATGTTTCATGCTATGCTTAGATTTATGTTAATTCTTTTTTCGTAGTTGTAGATGCTTATGAGAGGGGGTAACCATAAGTGGGTAACAGCACCCTAGCAACGGTCCACCCACATATCAAATTATCAAAGTAGTGAATGCTAACCAACTAAACATAATGGACATGACTGGTGAAATTTCCATGTGTCCTCAAGAACGCTTTGCTCACTATAAGAAGTACTTTCGGGTTGTCCTTTGCTATAAAAGGGATTGGGCCACTTTGTTACTATTGCTACTTGCTACGAATTATCTTGCTATCAAATTATACGTTACTACTACTTACAGCACTTGCAGAGAATACCTTGCTAAACCGCTTATCAATTCCTTCTCCTCCTCTTATCAATTCCTTCTTCTCCTTGTTGGGTTCGACACTCTTAATTATCGAAAGGGCTACGATTGATCCCGTATACTTGTGGGTCATCAAGGCGGGCCAAGCACCGCCGTGTGCTGAGAGGTCATGGTCGTTGGCCACGCCGGGAGATGGGAAGCCACTGCTCGGCTTGCGCTTGCGTGAAGGGCTTCACGGCGCATCACTTGTTGGCCGAGGGCCTTTGTTTCACGGGTCGCTGCCCCTAGTCCCGATGAGCCCGCGACGTCGGTCGTGGAACACCGCGTCCTCATGTCGGTCATGGAACACCACGTCCTCGAATAGCTTTTCCCGACATCGCCGCAGGGCTAGGCATGGCCGCTGAACAAAGCATGAAGCAAGGGCTTTCTCAACACGGGCCTGAGTGGAGCGTGAGATCCTTTCCACGAACACTGGTTCCGTTGTGTTGGGTTGTCGTCCCGATTGACAACGAGTAAAGGCATCTTCAACGGGAACCCGCAAATTTCCTCCTGCATCCGTCCGCGGACATGGATGCGAGAGGCCGTCATCCAACTGTAGCCGCATACATTTCAAACTCTTTTTCAACAAACCGAATGAAATTCGTGAAACAAGGCCGGGTTTCATATAAACATGACAGATTTCACATAAACACGTTCAGATTTCATATAAACATGACGGATTTCGTTACATTTACATCAAAGCGGTGCTAGTCCGGCTCTAGAGGTAAATTAATACCTAATCTAAATGGTCGCTGGCGCCCGTTCCCTGTGTCCGGCCATGGCCTCGAGAACTGAAGCTTCACCGTCTCCACTTCTGCCTCGGCGCTCTCCAGCTCCGCCTCCGGTGGCCCGGGAAGTGAACTTGTCTGCCTCCATGATAACACACAAGTATAGGGGATCAATTGTACGAATAATCACAAGTGGACATGGTGCTACGCGCGGTCGATATCAGGCCTGCTCATTCCCACGTGATTCGTGCAGTCCAAATACGAGTAACATGTATTCTGAGATCCATGGGCTGTATACAAAGCATTCTGCATTCATATTACCTACGCCCTCACCAACAGATGGCCCACAAGGCAGGGTCGGGCATTCAAACGAGCAGTGCATTTGAGCATACGTCAATTAAGTCGGGCCTGCAATCCCAGGACCCCCTCCCCTGCAGCTCATTAAGTCACCCAGGAAGTTTTAATGGAAACAGTTCAGGACCTTTTGTCTTTGACATCACCCAACGGAAACCCCTTGGCTTACTTGGACTGGCTAGAGTAACTTTTCATTAAACAAGCTTGATTAAATATTCTGACATAAACATTTATCGTCTCTCAATACAATGTATTGCAAGTGTTAGCCAACATTACCGATTATCAATGGAAACCATCCTCCTATTTTTATTTTTTTATTTTGCGGGGAAACCATCCTCCTATTGGTCACTTTGATTGCTTAAGCCATAGTTTTCCAAAAACCATCTGCCAACGATTATGACGGTGATTTTTTGAACAACCTGACGTACATTTTTCGATAGCTTAGAACAAAAGTAATGTAGGATACATTTCAAACATGTTTACATTTCAATGTTTAAATTCACTTATTTCGCTCAACCTATTTCAGTGTAACTGCTTAGAACAACACTTACAAGTGAAATCTGATTTTGATTGTAGAGACCTTATTCTTTTGAAATGAGCGAAACATGTTTCTTGAGTAGTTGAAGTTTATTTTAGTAAAATTATTTTTTAGAAGAGCGGATTTTTTAAATGAGTGCATGGGTACCGGTACCTAGCGAATGTTTTCAATCTGCCTTTTGAAATGAGTGAAATAAAACAATGCAATATGCTGTCTTAAACGAGTGAAATCACTATATTTAGAAAATTATTGAAGTTATTCGTTTTCAATTGATGGAAACGAGTGTAATCTATTTTCTGAAACGAGTGAAATCATTTTTGTTGAAGCTCTAAACGAATGAATTTTTTTCCTTTTGAAAATAATTGAAACTATTTGTTTGTATTAAGTGAAATGAGTGGAATCTTTTTTTTCAAACAAGTGGAGTGTATTTTAAACGAGTGCAATCGTTATTTTTGAAAATCAGACTAGGGCCGTTTCGAGGAAGGTTAATCTTCCAGCGCTTGTTGTTCGCTCGTCGGGCATCTGCTTTGCTTTTCCTGCACTTATCGAGCAAAAGAAAGACATGTGAGACCAGGCTGGAAAATTCTAACACATGAAATGTAAACAGGCATTTCCCACGTTCCACTTGAGCACCCAAATCCGTAATTCGCCCAAAAAATTGTTGACATGCTAGGGGGGTTGAGGCAATAGAGAGATGATTACAGGTGGGCTCGTTGGATCGTACCCAAAAGAAACCGAAAACCACAGATCAAGTATAGTTTTAGCCGGCTAATCTCTTAAACTCCGTTTCTGCAAAAGCCATCTCCTCTTCTCCATCTGCTTTTTCACAGGGCACGGCTTGGAGCGAGGGGCATGCTTAATGATGTCTGCCCACCTTCAAGATCAATTATGCCATCCCCGATCCGTGACGTGGGGTGCTGCCAGATGAGCATGTATTCATACGAGCATTAATAGCGTCTAGCCCACTCTTCTGATGTATAACACGACGTATTCAAGTGCGCCCCTGATTAACGCGTCAGGTATTACGAATGGGCCTGTATTAAGTAGGCATCTTGATGCGCAGCGGGACGTCTCAGATTTCGGCATCACGTGGTCGCATGTCTCAAAAATTCACGTCCATCAATTGTAGCCTTTCTCGATAAGTAAGAGTGTCAAACCCAACGAGGAGCTAAAGGTAAAATTAATATCCCTCCTTCTAGTTTTATCGACCACCGATACAATCTACGCACACTTAACGTTCGCTTCCTAAAACAATATGAAACTACTTTGTAGGTGTAAGGATAAGTTTGCGAGAATAAAACTAAATGTACTTAGTGAGAATAAAACTATGGGTAATTTGCAACATAATAAAAGTTAGTTGTTTAGTAGAAAGCTTTTGTAACATAAGAGAAGGATTGCAATTTTATATGAGGGGGAGGCATGAGTTAACATACTTTCTGTACTTGGATCATATGCACTTATGATTGGGACTCTAGCAAGCATCCGTAACTACTAAAAATCATTAGGGTAAAACCCAACCATAACATTAAGTAACAAGTCATCTTTACTCCTATACGCAACAACCCCCTTACTCAGGTATAAGCTTCTGTCACTCTCGCCACCCACTATAAGCGAATTATGAATGTATTGCAACACACTACAGCGGTAACCCCACACGCTGGCGCTACACGGAGGGCACCATAGGACGGCACCAAAATAAAACATACAACTAAAACCAATCATGATCATCAATCAACCCATAGGACAAAACGAATCTACTCAACATCATAGGATGGCAACACATCATTGGATAATAATATGTAGCATTAACCACCATGTTTAATTAGAGATTACCGTGGGTAGAAGAGGTGTTACACCGCTGCATAGAGGGGAGAGAGTTGGTGTTGACGGTTCCCCAAGCGGCGCTCCGGCGCCACCAGAAGAGAGGGGAGACAGCCCCCTCCTTCTTGCTTGGCCTCCCCCTAGATGGGAGGAGAGTTTACCCTCGGGTCCATGGCCGCCATGGCTCTCGAAGGGCAGGAGTCCCTCCGAGATTGGATCTCTCTCACTCCGTTCTCTTCTATTTCGTGTTCCTGTTTCCTGGCCGAAAACCGTATCCGGAGATCCGTAACTCCGATCGGGCTAAAATTTTAACACATTTTTTTCTCGATATAAGCTTCCTTGTGGCCGAAGAAGGACCCCAAACCGACTTACGAGGTGCCCACAAGGCAACCCCAAGCGGCCAGGGGGTGGTGGCGCCCTGACGCCTTGTGAAGGTTGTGGGCCTCCGTTTGCGTTGATTCCACCTCCCAAAAATCACACATATTCAAAAATAAATCTTCATAAAATTTTACCGCGTTTGGACTTCATTTGATATGGACTTTCAGCGGAACAAACAACATGCAAAAAACAAGAACTGGTACGATATGTTAGTCCCAAAGATAATATAAAATATTGCCAAACATATATGAAAGTTGTAAATATTGGCATGAAACAATCAAAAATTATAGATACGACGGAGAAGTATCAGCATCCCCAAGCTTAGTTCCTGCTCGTACTCGAGTAGGTAAATAATAAAAAGATAATTTTTAATGTGGAATGATACCTAACATAATCTTGATCATATAATCTAATCATAGCATGAATATTAACATACGAGTGATTCAAGGCAATAGTCTATCATTTGATATAAAGACATGAATACTCAGGCATACCAACAAACAATCATGCCTTTCAAAATAAAAATGCTAAAGAACGCTATCCCTATAAAATCATATAATCTTGTCATGCTCGATCTTTCTAACACAAAGTATTAATCATGTACAACCCCGATGACAAGCCAAGCAATTGGTTTATAATTTTTAACGCGCTTCAGCTTTTTCAACTCCCACGCAATACATGAGCATGAGCCATGGATATAGCACTATGGGTGAAATAAAATGTGATGATAGAGATCAATAAGGAGAAGTCAAAAAGGGAGAAAGTCTTGCATCAACTAGGTGGATCAACGGGCTAGGGAGATGCCCATCAATCGATATCAATGCGAGGAGTAGGGATTGCCATGCAACAGATGCACTAAGAACTATAAGTGTATGAAAACTGAACTGACAACTAAGTAGGTGTGCATCCAACTTGCTTGCTCATGAGGACCACGGGCATTTGAGGATGTCCATCATCGAAATATACAAGCCAAGTTCTTTAATGAAAAATTCCCACTAGTATATGAAAATGAGTACATAGGAGACTCTCTATATGAAAAACATGGTGCTACTCTGAAGCACAAGTGTGGTAAAAAGATAGTAACATTGCCCATTCTCTCTTTTTCCCTTTTTTGTTTTCTCTCTTTTTGGGGGCTCTTTTTGGCCTCTCTTTTTTCTTTTTTTCTTTTCGTCTGGTTCCTCCTCCCGACTTGTGGGGGAATCATATTCTCCATCATCCTTTTCTCACTGGGACAATGCTCTAGTAATGATGATCATGACACTTTTATTTACTTATACCTCAATATTACAACTCGATATCTAGAACAATATGACTATATGAATGTCTCTGATAGTGTACCAGGATGTGCATTGATCTAGCGTAACATGTATGATAATGATGAAAGGTGGCTGAGCCACAAATACTATGTCATCTATATGATCACGCAAAGCAATATGACAATGAACACGTATATCATAATAACAGAACGGTAGAAGTTGCATGGCAATATATCTCGGAATGACTATGGAAATGCCATAAAAGTTATGGTGGCTGTTTTGAGGAAGATATAAGGAGGCTTATGTGTGATAGAGTGTATCATATCACGAGGTTTGGTTGCACCGGCCAAGTTTGCACCAACTATCGAGGTGAGAAAGGGCAATGCATGTTACCGAAGAGGCTAGCAAATGGCGGAAAGGTAAGTGTGTGTATAATCCATGGACTCACATTAGTCATAAAAAACTCACATACTTATTGCCAAAGTTTATTACCCCTCGAAGCGAAGTACTACTATGCATGCTTTTAAGTGAAGCTTCCTATATGTAGAGAAACATGCATCCAAACTTCAAATGATATAAGTGAAGCACATGAAGTATGCTATAAGGTCATACTCAAAAGATATAAGTGAAGTGCAAAGAGCATTCTATAAATCAACCAAGGACTATCTCATACCAGCATGGTGCATTACTAAAAGAAAAAGAAAAAGCACACGACGCTCCAAGAATTTACGCATATCATGTGAACAAGAAGAAAGATGGGATGCCTTCCGGGGCATCCCCAAGCTTAGACGCTTCCTTGAATATGTTCCGAATCAAACTGATCTCGTTCCATTCATTGATGCATTACAGAAGACTCGTCGGTTCCAGGACGAGAGAGAGTCGCGTCGGTAGCGGGAGGAACCGCCCGACGGTTTGGGCAAGGGGAGATTTTCCCCTTAATACATTTTGTAATTAATCTTAACAGAATATTTACTTGGGTACCTAAGCTTGAACTCTTACCTCTCCTTATTCTTCTCATATCGATACCTCTTCGATCTTCAAACACTTCATCCACATAAAACTTAACCAAACTTTTTATTAGAAGTGTTAGTACATATAACATCAAATCTCATCATGTCTTGGTGTAACATTATTGTATAATTATAATCAAACATTACCTACAGTATGCTACCACAATTCTATGGCTCTCGAGTCAATGGGCTACAGTCTGTAAAGATGCAAATGGTACATATACTTTGACGTCGCGGGCGTGTCAGTTTCGTGCTCGCGCAACGGGGCATGGACTCGGCGATGTCCTCCTCCTCGTCGGTCTCGCCGAACACCGCCTCGGTCATGTCGTCGCCCTCCTTGTAGGCGAATTCCACCTCCACCACCCGCTGGCAGTACCGCCACCGGGTGAGGCAGATCTTGCGGGAAGAGCGATAGGACTTGAGCAACTCCTACTGCACTGCCAGGTCCGCGACCAGCGCGACAACCCTACCGACGGCGAGCTGCTCCTTCGCCTGACTGCCTCCAATCTGGACGGGCATGAATGCAAACGCTGATCAAAAACACACTGAGAGGGGGACGGGGTTTTTGAAGGGCTAGGGCAGTTAGAACAAGGCTTGGAATCAATCTGGAACGGATACAGGAGGTTGAGGGTCGGAGATGCCCTAAGCAGTGTTCTGTGCTGATGATGGCCGGAGTGGTTTTTTTTTGACATAAATAACTTTATTTCTCAAATGATAGTGAGGTCGTTTGCAACAAGTTGAGAAATAAAGTCCGGAATTGAGCTATCCCAAAACTCCGAGAGTCTACTAGAGAGGGAGTATTTAGCTATACAATCAGCTACTTCATTTGCTTCCCGTAGACAAGCAATGATTTCATAATGAGCAACATCTAATCCCAACTCTTTTCCTTCAAATACAGTAGCTGAATCTTGTCCCGAGTATTCTTCCATACTAAACGCTTGGACCGCATTATACCAATCAGATTCTATCTGGAAAGTATTGCAACCGATCTTAGAGGCATGAACTCACCGCGCTCATCCCGCGCAATAGCCCCCATTCCTCCATTCATATTCTCATAACAAAAGGACGCATCCATGTTTATCTTCACTACTCCCCTTCCCGGTTTCTACCACATGTGATCACGCTTTCTTATGGGTTGATTCACTGCGAGTGAACGGTAAAAGTTCGTGGCCAGGACTCGGATTGAGACAGCTGCGTTTTAAACAATGTTGCGTGTCTTCATAACCAATCCGGCAGACCGGACACTGGTATATGACGCCCTGCAAGGGTTCCAAAACATGGTAGCACTCCGATTAACTTTCCACACAAAGTGCTTGATCTTCCCAGGTACTCGAAGAGCCCAAACATGCTTCCATATATCCTATTCTCGGCTCTGTTGTGGATAAGACAGATCCATCTGACGCCCAAATTGATGTTTAAATTCTGTGTGATAAGTGTTTGAGATCGAAAGGAACAAATGATCGAAGTCCCGATTCCATTGAATGATTCTCGGTATATATACAAGGGGAACATACACGACTAAGAGATGCGACTGTTCGTAGAGGTGCAAGGGGAGAGGCGCGACGGTTGCCAATGCAACCGACGTACAGATTACAATGGGAGGATTATCTCTTTAATTAACCTATAATTTAATCCTAACACTCCCCCTAATCCTTCCTTGTCCTTGCAACCGATCATCTCTGGAATCATACTTGAATTAACTCTTCTCCAAAACCCTGTGAGAAAAATGTGAGAAGTATTGTAGTATGATATGTTGCTAAAACTCCTTCAAACCCAGTGGGAAAAATAAGGAGAAAATGGTGCAACATATGATGGTTATTGTCTCTATTAACTCAATACGAGGAAACCCATAGAGTTCAGAGGACAATAAATATGTCGTATATACTTTCGTAAAAACCCCGGTGGGGAAAACTGAAAGTATGACATATGATCTCATGTTGATATTACCTCATTAAAAACCTTTATGAGAACTTGTAAAGTAAACTCATGAAGGGAAAAAGAGTATAATATGATGCATTGAACAGGAACAATTCAGGAAGATACCCCCCCTGATTCTTGCAAAATTCGAACCCTTCACCTACCAATTCTATGAACACATTTCCGGAACATAGAAGTTGGTAGAAATCTGATGAACAAATCAGTCGCATGATTTGACTTGCAAGATATGCAATATAGTGATATTGCTTATTATGTAACATGTTTGCATCCGGGCAACACAAGAAACATTATCGTTGAGATAATGGTTGGTGGATGTAGCCACGAGGTCTGTTTCGAAGACTTCTCATGAGAGGGCTACTACACCTAGGAGGAACACCAAAGCTTGTCTACAATCTGACATAGTAGGGATCATATCGATCTATCCAATGATATCGGTGTTCACATTCCTATGAAACTGAAAAACCAGGACAAGATGTTTGATGCCTTGGAGATATCGGAAGATATTCTTGAGCACCAACCAATTGTGTTTGGTGGATCCAATGACATTATGGAACATTGAGTCCCAATATCTCATTTCCATCATCTCTTGGTCTAAATAGATCATTCTCTACGTCTAGAGAATGAACTACCATGAGAGTTATGGATGGATAAGATTTGTCCACAATGAATTTCCCCAAAATAGTTTGGATATAGACAACATGGTGTACAATAATGTATGAATGAAGGTGCTCAAGTTGTAGTAACGAGAAGTATTTTGGTTTACCCAAATCCTCCATTTTAAACTCCGTCATTTAGATGATTACATGTGTCGTCATTGCAGGCACACAAACATGGTTAATCAATCATTGTAGGAGTAATCCTTGTGAATAAGGAACTCACTATGTCGGTTGTACCAAATGTACCGACAATAATAATAAGTCATATGGTGACTTATTGATTTTACACAATATATGTTGCATTTTGTACTTCGATTCAGAATTGAGGTTCCGTCGGGAACCATCTATATCTGAATCTAGTGATCTACATGGGTATGTAATCACTACATCTATCAACTGCAGAGATAGATGATTTTGTACTGCCAATGATATAAGTTATCGGAAAGAGATTCCACCTTTGGAGAATAGTTGGGTATCTGCGTAAACCCTTGTGCTACAATACTTGCTCTTTGTTTCACCACCTCATTGTTCTCAATTCTGTTTCCAGAAGAAAACTGGTGTAGGTATTGCTTATGAATACCTTCCATTATTGAGCAAGATCATTTCTACCTAGATTATACCCTTTGTTTGAGTTCAGTCCAAGTGTTGTTCACACTTTGCCATGGCCATGGTCTTTGGATCTGAATCACTTGAAAGGTTTTGCAATCTAGTTGGGAAATGTATGTCGACAATTGTAGACTTTTGGTTATATGTTTCTCCAGAATCTATATATCAATACAGATTTGATGGAAATATCGTTACCCGTGGTGATTGCTCGCGATTTCCCAATGCGGCCAAGTCGGGTATTCCGATGTCCCGGTCATTGTGTGCACTATGACCTGGGTTGGTGGAGGTTTCCCATCCACTGGGTATACTACCCATCAGGTGTCTGTCAACGTGAAGTTGACTTGCATTTACTGATTGGTCATGATATCCTTGCTTGCAAAAAGCTGAATCCTGATGTACTATTGCCGTACTTCTCCCCTGTTACTTTGAACGAGGAGTTGAGTGGTTTTAGTTGGTACCTCCACTCTTTCCGACATATTTTTGCAGGATTGTGTGACACCTTTATGTTCAGTAAATGAATCTGGCAGGTTATTTGCAATGTGTTACAAATCTTCTGAACGCATGGTTCAGATCTTTGAGTACGTGGATTTGAGGCAGAAATGTGTTGAACATTCCACTAATTTCCTGGCATTCTTTATGGTACCCGAAATCTCCCCCTAATGCCTGGAAATGTTCCTCATTGAATTAGCATACTGGCCTTGAATAACTCCCCATGCGAGGGGCTTGAGGTATTGACGGAAATACAGTTATTCCTCACATAGATCCCAACTATATGTTGAGGGGCCAATGATGTATGCCGGGTGGTGATATCGGTATGCAACCAAATTACCGCAGATAGGAAATACTTGGTAGATATCCACATATCAAAGCTAGAGGGTAATAATATTATGCAGTTCTGTCATGAGCGTGTAAAATTGCATGACTCCAACGTAAAGTTGGCAAGTTACAATTCCAAAGTAAAGATAATGCAATGAGCTTAACTCTTTGGATAGGATTCTACCAAACCATTTTGAGTCTAGACCATAGGACAAATTGCTTAACTCAATCCAAGGGCCATAGAGAAGGCACTCAAGGAGAATTCTGCAATGTTATCCATTCGGTTTGCTTGAAATCGATGTCAGGATAATGAGTCAATGGTTTCGTGTGAATAAAGCACACACTTAAGACCATCATGTAGATATGTCTTTTAGAACCATGGAATACCTGGATAGTCTAGTCAATGGATGGGAAGAGCCACTTACCTCAACTTGATGCATTCAAGGAGTCTGAATGGTTCAGCGTGGACTTTAAGGTGTGCGAGCCTTAAAATTAGCTTCCCTATGTCACTTGTAGTGCACCTAAAATCCAAATGGTGTTAGAATTTAGCATCATAGCAACTATAAACTATTGGAATTGCTTATAGTTTCGGTTTCAACCCAATGTCTCGATGACCAAGGTGAGTATGCCAAGTTTTTCATGTACAAGACATTTTGGAAAACTATCTTGGGCGCAACATGTGCTACGGGTTTTGTAGTATGTGTAGTACAATCCAGATGATACACAGAAAATGTGTTTGCCATATCTGTTGCATATGGTAAAGAGAATGTATTTCTCTTTCTTGTCAGCATAATTTTCGCTATGGAAACCACTTTGACAAATATCTCTATAGCTTAGTAGGGTACGAGTTAAACTTGGGAAGCAATGAAGCATCCTGACGTTACTCGAGTACCCACAGGGATAGTAAATATGACTCGAGTTGAGCCAACAAATACCTCATCGCATCTAGCGATTTTAAAATATCTCCTTTCTCTCAATGAGAGTGGAAACATTGGACTTCCCTGAGTATAGAGTTTGTGGTGCATATGCCCACAAGGCACATATCATTTTTCATCAGATTGACTCACATAGAAATCTATATATAGACATGAAGATTCTTAAGAAAATCACTGTCGGATATATAGAATACATACAAATGAATTTGTATCAAAGTGCTGATACAATATATTGTGATATACAATATATGATGACAACAATAATCATGTTCTTATTAGAACATCATAAATGGACATAAATAAATAGATCACTAAGGAGACTAAGGGACTAAATGTAGAGTCTCCAAACATGTCGGTTGATGCATATTCAACCATCATGCTCTCCATGCTCATAGGGTCTCGTGACAGCTTGATGGTGTCAGGTTGAGGGTTTGAAGTGAGTTTCAAACCATTACCTTTGAGGTCCTTTGCGTCCCGGTGGCGTGGCTTGGATTGCACGCGCTATCCCATGGGATGCAAGACTGATCTTGATATCCATGACCCGCTTAAGTAAGTTGTGGCCACTGAGGGCAAGTGCCTCAAATTGTTAGCCATCGATTACTTATAGGGGCAAGCCAGAGATAATTAATTTACAATAAGTAAATTAAAACCATCATGGTTTTGTAATAAGAATGCAAAAAATTGACTCAAGTACATAACTTGAAAATGCTCAACCTCAATTGTGGGAACATAACACATTGAAGATCATACAAATCTCACAGTAATAGAGATAGTCTACACATGGGCAGTAGATCCAACTCATTACCTTGTGTTTTCCTAATATAATGAG
This sequence comes from Aegilops tauschii subsp. strangulata, assembly GCF_002575655.3. NCBI lineage: Eukaryota > Viridiplantae > Streptophyta > Magnoliopsida > Poales > Poaceae > Aegilops > Aegilops tauschii. The sequence continues at coordinate 474,818,604 of NC_053040.3, forward strand.
GGAGATGTTATTGTCAAAAATTTACAAGTTTGTTCTGCGGGAGAAATCAATCTCGACCGCTGTGACATGTTCATGAAGAATGTCAATGTGGTAAACACATAGAACATATCATCCCCGATAAAAACCGGTAATTTATTTATATTACAGATTGCGTAATATAAATACATCTTAATGTTGCAAAATCAATAGATTTCAAGAAGGTAGCTCGAAATCATTATTGTGAATCTCAAATTGCTAAGGATGACACCTTGAATTTTGCATATGTATTTACAAGAAATTGAAAATCCCAATTACAAATATATGTATTAATCTCGACATGTAGCGAACATGGAGATACATATATTCCGGAATACGTAGTACTCAATGGAAATGCAGTACTGAAACTGAAATAAACAAGTCTAAAAAGTGACTAGAAGTGCTGTTGTAGACTAAATGCTAATCTGCTAAAATTAATGTGCAAATAAGCAAAACGTGGCATGCTATGCTGGATGCCTAAATTCCCAGCGCATACATATGGCCACGTAAGGCAGCCCCGACCTGGTCCAACCGATTAAATAAGGGAGAGCCACTAGATGAAATAGACAGGTCTAGCAATTCCTGAGTCACTTCGATCCCAAATCCACAACGGAGACCGGCGGAGATCCCCCAACGCAGGCTGACCGGCCGCAACAGACCTCCCGCCGCGCTCGTCCTGGAGGAGGAGCCACCGCGGAGGTGGCCGGGCGCGACGCCGTTGTAGGCGCCATCCGCGAGCGCGAGCGCTGCTGCTGCGCGGCTGGAGTGGACTCTCCAGCGGGACGGCGAGGGCCACGAGGCGGCGGCGAGCGCCTGTGCGCCGCAAAGGCGGAGGATTGACTGGTGTCTGGGACGGCGCGGCAACGCCTGCATCGATTGCCGCGGCGCAAGAGGAGCCGCACACGCCGGAGCCAAGGATGAAGACGGAGGCCCCGGTCGGCACGGACACGAAGGCGAGCGCGTGACAGGCGGCGACCTCGACGACCGCAGAGGTCGGAGATGGCAGCGGCGCGGCCTCATGCTCGATGAAGACGATGTCGTTCCCGGGAGCCGCGCTCAACCGTCGCGTGCTCCGCGTTGGAAGCCGCCACCGGCTCGGGCTGCAGCAGGCCACTGAGCCACGGTCGCGTGCAGAAGGGCGCCGCTGAGCCGCGTGCTAGATGGAGCGCTCCTTGCTGGCTGTAGGTCGTCCGTCCCGTCTCCCGTGGATGCGAACCGAGGTTGCTGCCTCCGGTCTTGGATATGTGACCGCATCACGGACAACATCCGAGGAAGAAGAGACGACGAAGCGCCTCTCGGCGGGGCTGCTCGAGCCCATGGCCATCTCCGGCTGAGGCGGAGTGGTCGTATCGGCTCCCTCCATCTCGGCTCCTAGGCGGCGGAGCACGGGGAGTGCGGCCACGGCCACGCGAGGGCGCAGGTGGCGAGGCCATGGCGCAAGCGGCAGACGGGCACGGCGCGAGCGGGCGCGGAGCGCGGCGCCGCGCGAGCCAGCGCGCTGGCCGGGCGGAGCAGACGGGCTGGCGCGGCCAGGGGCGACCACGGCCAGGCACTACCGGCCACGGGCGGCCATGGTGTGGCCGGTCACAGCGTCCGCATCCCAGAGGACGCGCAACCGCGTTGGGAGGCTGGGTCATGGCCAGATGACCAGGGACGCCGGTGCCCTGATTCCATCCTTTCTCTGTTGCCGATCTTGACCTCATTGCTCTCTGGAAGAAGCGTGCTGATAACGTGTTTGAGATCGAAAGGAACAAATGATGGAAGTCCCGATTCCATTGAATGATTCTCGGTATATATACGCAAGGGGAGAGGCGCGACGGTTCCCAATGCAACCGACGTACAGATTACAATGGGAGGATTATCTCTTTAATTAACCTATAATTTAATCCTAACAATAAGCCGATCTAACTGTGAAGTTTTCATTCCGGTTATAATGCCATGAAACAAAGCCATAAGACATCGCGAACCAACACCTCATCCCACTGACCTATATATCAATTAACTCTTCCACTGTTGTCAACATAGCAACGATACTCTACCGCGTAAAGGAGGATCCCTTCTTCGGCCCTGCATTCAATATGATGGCCGGAGTGGTTTTCTCACCGCAGGGTAGGCCGTACACTCGAAAACCGCTTTGCTCACCACCGGGCCCCAGTGTAAAGTATATAACGGCTAAGAGCATCACGAGGTTTGGGCGTAAACACTTTTTGTTGTGATGCAAAAATCTCACTAGATATAATTACTTCGTTCATACTTGCACAATATATTGACGTATAGATTACATTGACAGAATTTACTATTTCAACACAGAAACAAATTCACATTACCCATTACAAACAGTCTGTAGCAGAAGCCGAATAGAATGTAACACAAAATACATTCACAATAGGCTCAAACACAAAGAATTATCTATCCAATTAGATGAAATTTGGTCCTCAACGATGTTTAGCTAGGCTTGTGAAGAAGTAAAGCAGCATCAATCTATGCGACCAGTGCCCACGACAGCTTGGCCAGGAAGATCTTACCACTGACACAATTCATTCATCTATGATCGCCTCGGGATAACCTGGCCAGTGCTCATGAAGGAAAGAATGTCCAAAACCAATTTTTTATAAACACAGAACTGTATCACACGCACGATTTAAATAACACAATAAAAAGAACAATACATAAAGGTTATTGCACAAGAAAAAACAGCAAAAACAAAGCGCTCAAAGAGAGAACAAAGTTAGAATGGATCAGATTTTCTGGCTTGGAATCCTCTGATAAGGATTTCATGTGCGCACATTATAATCACAGTCAATCATTTGGGGAAAGGATCCTCACTCCAATTCAATTTACAAATCAGAGCAGAAAAACCTAAATAAAATACCAACAGTACAAACATAGAGAGAAGAGAGGGATAGAGATTGTTGGACAATGGATCAGATTTCTGGCTTGGAATCCTCTGATAAAGAATTTCATTTGCGCACAGTATAATCATAGTCGATCAGCTGGGGAAAGGATCCTCACTTCCATCTTAACCAAAAAAGCAATCTCCGACAAAAAACTTGGCAAACCACTCCAAATTGTTTAGTTCGGCCATCACATGATGGCAACCTATCAAAAGATTCAATCTTGAGAAATATGCACATATGTGCCAGAAGACAGGTAACACGGGGCGGTTTCATAATGCCCCGTGCTGTTTAATGCTGGCCGGTGTTTCCGCTCATCTATGCTTCCCTCTACAGGATGACCAAACTGTAAACAACAGGCCATCCTTCCAGTTGTGAAGCAACAAACACAACATCTGTTCAGCAATAAAGAGAAAAAACAAAAAATCCAGTTCTGGGGGATGAACAATATGATCAATAATAATCCTCAGTTCAGGTCTCCAAATTGCTTCCGCATCGCACCTTAGTGCATCAGAAGAACGAAAGTATTTAGTTTGATCATCATCGGACAGCTTCCAACATCAGATAAACAAGCACAAAAACAAAAGAAGCAGAACTAGCATGTTTGATGAAAGTGTTTATCAACACATATAAATCTAAAAGATGTTGCAAAGGCTCAGATTTGTTTAACAGGTTTTCCAGTCATGAATTTTCAGAAGCAGAACTGGCATGTTTGCTTAAAGTGTTTATCATCACAGCCATGGTCAACCAGAACACATAAATCTAAAAGAATGACAATAGTGAGAGTTGATCTTTTTGGCTCATATTAAGAAATTCAACCATGTTTTCCCTTCTCTTTCATGAACTAATCAGAAGCGCGGGTAAGATTCAAACCACTGCCACTAATCAAAAGAAATCCATGTAAGAGCTGGGCATATGTGCAGACAAGATATAACACGATAAAAGTCATTTGAAGTTGATGGGTGACATCAGATAATAAGCGGAGTTTTGTAAACATATGAAAGATTCAGTGTTTAGCATATAATATTTAACATCATTTGCCACCCTAGGTTTGATAGTCTTGAAATGGAAAAACAAGGAAGACAAATAGAGCGCTTTGTGCATCAGATAATAAGATGAGATTAATAGTCCACACATGGAATTTTCCATTGAGAGTGTAGGATATCAGATCATCACTTGCCAGCTCGAAAATTCAAATAATTCTAAAATCTTGAGAACAATATCGGAAAAGAAAATCTTGGTTAGACCATTTGACCCAAGAGCAATGGCAAACGCTGCAAAGGGTTGGTAAGTAAACCATTTCTCTATCCGCACCTGCTATGGCCCCCTCAGATCCGAGTGCAACTAAGAGGGACACTAGAAGCTAAGCGCAAACATGACAAGAAAAGCAGAAGAATAAAGATGGACATTTTTTCTCTCAGATGCCAACCACAAGGGAAGCACGGATGATGCAGACATATCAACATGGCATCAGTTCAGACCGCCCGTCTGCTTGTACTCTCTTCATAGAGAAAGATTTAAAACCAAAAATTAACAAGAAAGATCAAAGCAAATAAAAAATGTGTTAACATTGTGCCCAGATAAGAGAAAAATATCACCAAAAAACACAAACATAAAAAAAGTTGGATATGTTGTCGGACAGATCCCCAAGAGTGATAATATAGATCTCATCAATGTATGAATCAGGCCACTACTTTTTAACATCACAAGTCATCACCAGGATCCATAGACAACAATCTCCAATTAGTAAAGAAAAATCAAACAGAAACGTTACACAGAATCCTCATTTCAAATAAGAATATTTAAAGAGTTCCATAACAAATGGTTGAGCTGTCAGACAATGCTTTCTAGGCAAATGCATCTCCATCAGACTGCAGCGATGTTCACTGCTCGGAGCCCAGTGCATATCATCATCCATGACATCAAGACATATACAACCAAACAATAGCTGAGCAAAAGTGAAGGAAGAGAATCAACGAACAATGGAAATAAAATCAGTGGACAGCAACAACAGAAGATCAAATCAGTAGCCCTCAGGGATTATGCTTATGATTTTCATCAAGGAAGAAATCTCAGGTCTCAAAGATGTGCCATCACTGGACTAACAGAAATGAACTGCAGAGAACATGGCAAACTAAAAAGCCATAAAACGATAAGAATAGCATGAGCAACTTTTGGAGAATGTTATTCACCTCAGCTCACAAGTACAAATAATCAACTCAAGATCCACAAAAAGGATAGCCCATTTGAAAAATTCTAGCCCAATTAACATTTCGACATTAAATTCAGTCTCCAAAATTACAGCATAGCATGTGAACATCAGAATTGCAGATTTTCACAGCATGGCACAAAGAGTGCACCTATCAGTCCCGAAAGATGGTGTGTTTTGTTCATGGTTTTCATCATTGTCCAGTCATATTCTATAAATAGTAAACAACAAATAAAAAAACTGAAAAGTAGATGACAAATAAGTTCAGAAGTACTTAGAAAAATTACGCTAAGATGTTCAATTTGTCCTCAGAATTGCAGAATGACAGCATGGGCGCACGGCGACCAATCAGTCCCGAAAGATGGTATGATTAAAGGTTTTTCATCACCGGACAAACACAAACACAAACAAACAGGTCGACAAAACAGAACAAAAAATACTACAGAAAACCAAATTCTGACAAAATAAGACAGGAGAGGAATGCCACTAACAATGAGCTGACATTATGCCCTCAGACATCCAAGGAAGGATCTAACACCATTGGCTCTCAAGCCTGGCTGGGCAAAAGCTCTTAGGCAGCAACTGCGAATGTTTGAGAAACAAGCCTTAAACTAATCATCACCAGGCTTGCATTAACACCAAACAACTAAAGCAAACATATGACCAGCATTGCATCAGACATCCAAGGAAGGATCAAACAGCACTAGCTCTCAAGCCTGGCAGGGCGAAAGCTCTTAGGCGGCATCTGCGAATGTTCTGAGAAACAAGCCTTGATTTTATCATCATTTGCAATGCAGCAACATTTTCGATAACTACTTTAGTGATCTAAAATATATTATAGAAGTTTACAAAGGGAGGACTATATAGCTCAGTTATATTGAGCTGAAAAAATAACAAGGCTCAGACATCCAAGGAAGGAATTAGCAGCACCAGCTCTCAAGCCTGGCAAGGCGAAAGCTCTTAGGCGGCAACTGCGAATGTTTTGAGAAACAAGCCTTAAATTTATTATCATTGCCATAAAATACAAGCAAATCAACTCAACTATATTAGGTAGGCAATTTTATCACAATAATAGGCTCCGCGGACTAACAAAATGAAGTTCCAGGTTCCTATCAATGAGTGAAAACAGATTCTTGGCCCAATTATAGATCCCCTGGTCAATGCTTGTAGCTACCAGAGAAGGACCATTGGGCACAAGTTAGATTACGGTAGAAACAACTAATGAATAAAAGAGCAGCCTAAGTCAGAGAGAACCCCATGGGGACGAACATAGAATCACACAACATAAAGCAATGAAATGGGGTCTCCAACGAAGACAGACCCACAAAAGTCAAATGTTTAGTTGCAGCCAACGGAAAAAATGTTTTAAACTGACAAAAACCTCTGAAAGCGACATAAAATGCCAACTAAAAATCTGTAGTCCAGAGATAGCACAAAACTAGAAAATAAAGAGGGGTAAATATATGCAATGAGCATAATGTGGGGCAGTTTTGTATCATCAGAAAATAAATGACTTCTCATTCACAGGATAACAGCACTGTGTCAGAAGGTGTCCTAAGATTGTTTCAAGGTTTCATCACCTGATACTGGAAAAAATCAATCAAAAAAAGAGATGTTACCACAACACGGCAGAGAAGGCTCAGAAAAACACGCACAAGGATAAACGTTTATTCAAAAGAAAACCAACCGTTTTGAAAAGAAAAGAAAAAAGAGAACTACAAAGTGATGGCTCGGTTCAGCGGGATAATCGGCATACAAATCAATCTCAAGAGAGACGACCTGTGATTTGGTCTGTTCAGCTTGAATATTTGCAAATCGTCACTGCCATATGCACAAATTGGAAAAGAAGCAAATCCAAATGAAGAAACAAAGTTGAAAAGTTCTCAAATCGAGACAAAGCAACAGCAAAAAGAGCTAAGCAACTGGCAGTCACGCATTGATTCATTGTTCAGCTAACTATTCGTTCTAATCAGCACTGTAGTATACATATACAGGTATTGCAACTTATAGTCGATGAAATAGTAGAAGCAGACCGCCACGAGCATGATAATATAGGATAAATAGGCATATGGCAAATATTAACTGGACAATGCAGTGAGATTTCCATTACCAACATCACAGTCAATTACAGATACTAGATCAGGTCTTCTTCTTAGCATGCATACTGAATAAACGGATCACAGCTACTGGGAAACACGAAAAAAAAAGGAGGGCTGGCGCGAGACGACCTAGATCTACTTCTCGGAGGAGTTGGGGCCGCGCTTCTTGCCGAAGCCGACGACGGCGGTGACGAAGCGGCGGTTGTACTGGATGCGCTTGTGGGCGCGGCCGCGCGGCTGCTTCTTCTTGTCCTGCTTCGCCACCTTGGGCGTCTGGCCCCGCACCTTTCCGGCGCGAGCCAGCGATCCGTGCACCTTACCTGAAGGCAGGCACCACCGCCGCGTCAGCACCGACAACCACGACAACAGTAGAGCAGATAGGGGTCGAGGGGGGGCAGATCGTTACCCATGGCGGCTGCGGCGGTGGAGCGGCGGGCGCTTCGGCGAGGAGAACGGAGGGCGCTCGGGCGGCGGCGGCGTCGGCGGCTTCTGCTGATGGGAGGTGTGCCCTAGATGGGTGGGGGATTTTATAGAGGCGAGGGCTCCGTTGCTATGCGGGCCGTGGGCTGGCAGGCCCGTGGGAAATGGTCCGGTGTTGGGCTTGGAGATGTGGCCCGTTAGGGGCCCGTAAAAGAGGTGGGGAGTGGGAACCCCCTCCCTCCTCCTCCTCCACCCACGAGAGAACAGAACCCTCGGCGGCGGCGGCGGCGGCGGGCGAGCACGGGAGCGAGCTCAGCGGCGGCGGAGGAGATAGAGAGGGGGCGAGATGCCGCGGCCGGAGGTGCAGGCGCCGCCGGAGATATTCTACAACGAGTCGGAGGCGCGCAAGTACACCACCTCCTCCCGCATCATCGAAATCCAGGCAAGCAGCCCAAGCCCCCCTCTCGTCGTGTGTTGTGTGAGGAGCTCCGGCGGTTCGTGGTGAGGCTGACCCGGGTTATCTTCTTCTTCCTCTTCGCAGGCGAGGATCTCGGAGAGGGCGCTGGAGCTGCTCGCGCTCCCCGACGACGGCGTCCCCAAGATGCTGCTCGACATCGGTCAGCCTCTCCCTCAATCCTGTGTTGCTTTGTTCAGAATTATTATGCCCCCTTTGGAGAATCCTTGTGCTGTGTTGAATTGTGGTTGTGTGAATCGCAGGGTGCGGTTCCGGACTCAGCGGTGAGACGCTGACGGAGCACGGCCACCACTGGATCGGCTGTGATATCTCACAGTCCATGCTTGGTGAGGAGCTCACCTCGTTTCTCGCTCTTATGGGCATGTTGGTGTGTCACGAAGCTTTGTGTTTGAGAGTTTCAGTTTTGTTTTCCCCTCGCAGATGTTGCTCTGGAGCGGGAGACGGAGGGAGATCTCCTGCTCGCAGACATGGGCGAGGTAAAATGCCTGTTACGGCATTGGATTAGCCGAGAATTTTAGTTCCAGATGCTATGTTTGGGTCGTAGCTCATAAGCTTGTCTTGTGCAATTCTTCTTGTTACAGTTGAGTTTTATGTGTTATTTACTGTTAGAAGGTATCCTTGCTGATGATAATGGTGTGCATGACTTGTGTTCAACATGATCTCGACGTCAAACCTGATTGACACTGTAAAAGTATTGGCCTTCGAACCTATGTCTGGTGGGAAAATATGAGTATGAATCCAAAGAACCTGAACATTTCACATTTCATTACTGCCTTTCCTCTATAATAATTGTATGGTTGCCGAGTGGTATCTTCTATTGCGCATGCTGAACCTGAGGTCCTACGAAGATTATGAAATTACCGTGATTTCCAATTTTCGCTTCATACAACTGCATTGACCTTTTCACAGCTGTGTAACCACAGTTTGTTGTTACTTGAACTAATATGTTTATAATAACGCATATTCCAGGGCTTAGGCTTGCGCCCAGGAGTTATGGATGGTGCCATTAGTATTTCAGCAGTCCAGGTGATTCTTCAAGTTTTTGTTTTGTTTCTGCAACTAGCTTGTCGTGTTTAGTGATTTGTTCATAACTATGCCCTTTGTTGACAATGTTGTGCAGTGGTTATGCAATGCGGACAAGTCTTCTCATGAACCAAGATTGCGGTTAAAGTACGTGAAGCTATTTTGTAACGTATCCCTTGGGTTATCTGCAACCAAATCTTAACCTTGATGTGCATAATTTCCAGGGCTTTCTTTGGATCACTATATAGATGCTTAGCAAGGGGAGCAAGGGCCGTTCTACAGTTTTATGCTGATAATGTGAAACAAACCGAAATGCTCGTGTCTTTTGCCATGAAAGCTGGATTTGCTGGTGGAGTGGTTATTGACTGGCCTCATAGGTAAGGATTTCATTGCCTCAGAGCCATGGTTGTATGAACAGTCTTATGGATTTCTTGTCTGCTGTAGACTTATGTGGATGCGTTTCCTCTGACAGTTCAAAAGCAAAGAAGTCCTACCTTGTCCTCACTTGTGGTACATCTTCTATCGCATCTCTTCCAAAGGGGAAAGGTGAAGATGGTGAGATGTGCAGCAGTGATGATGACGATGATGGTGATGAGAGCAACGATGACCAAACAGTAAGCTCACTCTTAACAAGATATGTTTTCTGTTTATACATTTTGAGCTTTACTGCTTTTAATCTCTGTGTCTTATCTACTGCTTCATTCCACCTTGATCAGTGGAACTATATGTGACCCAGTTGATGTGTACACATACCAGTTGCATAAGAAATGTTGTTAAATGTTAATGACATGACCAAATAGGCCATTACTCTCTTATTGTGGTATGGAAATGTTTGTTATTTTTGTGGTGATCTTTCTACCTGTCTGTATTTTTTTCCCACTGTCATGATTCCTCAGAAAGAAAAAACTGTCTATGTATTCCCTGTGTCAGCTGCTAGCATCTTCAGTTCTACCCAATAATTTCCAGATGTTTACTTTATCTGAAAACTGTTGCTATCTTGAACGCAGTGAGCTAACTGTCTGTGCTTGATCAAGAATCAACTTGCATCATACTTATCTTATTCCGTTCCCTCACTTAATAGTCCATCGTTGATTGTCCTCCCATGTGATGAAGCCTTGGTGCTCTACTGGCAGTGATACATGATAATAATGTGATTTTTCCAATGCAGGTTGGCACATATGGACGGAACAGGTCAAACAAGAGGCAGAAGGTGAACAAGAAGAACGGCAGGGGCAAGGATTGGCTGCTGAGGAAAAAGGAGCAGATGAGGAAAAGAGGACGCGACGTCCCCGCCGACACGAAATACACAGGGCGGAAGCGGAAAACCCGCTTCTAAGTCGGTTTTGGCGGTCATTTAGTTTAGCTTGTCAGAAGCAGCAAGAGTGTTTGTGTCAGAATAGTTGACTGTATCGCGCTTCCGTTGTATACCACCGAGAGCTATTCTTAAGATATGCAGCAGTTTTGGCAAATGCTAGTAGTGTCATGTTTGCGAGGATATATGTAATGATGACATTGTTGGTTGTTTCATGTTTGCATGGATTTGTGAAAGTATGCACAATTTTGTATCTGGCAGTAATCGCGATGATATACCCTTTGTGTTATTTGGAAGCATGTGGTGTAGATGCTGAAACAAAATGGTTCGGAGATTATTTTCTTAAGCTGCGCACTAGGCGCAAAAACAAACGCAACATAAAAATTTCTGTTTTTGTGTATTGTATTGTATGCACGAGCTGTTTTTCATGGAATACGAAATCATGCATGGTATACGTCACAATCGGAGCTATGATGCCGTGTTGCGCTTGACTAAGAACTTGGCATGGACCTTCATGTGACTTTGCGCATCCTCTACAACATGGGTTGGGTCGGCACTCGCCTGCGGTGAATTCGGAGTCCTTGCTCATGGAGATGGGATTGTGATGATGCTTGCTCGAGGGAGAAGTGGTGACAATGACGTCAGTGTGCTACCTCGGTGAGGCCTCTTCTCTGTGGTATTGTGTATGGAGTATGTTGTGCGTGTCATTCTGCGGTTTGTGGCGGTCTCTGTCGGTTTTTCGTTTATTAACTGGGCAATTCTCTTCTTTTGCACCCATTTCAAGAAAGAAACGACTCAGTGTACCACGCATGCAAATTCACCTAAGCTAACCTCGTTTGTGAGAGATTCAGACCGAGACAAGTTCAACATGACGAAACTGCACTTTTGCGAGTTCATGGGATAAGGTTAGCATGCTGAAAAAATTGATGTATCCCTCATGGATTCCACTAAAATGGCAGCTCATTCAGTTAACTTGTGCATACACCGACATAAAACCAGAAATTAAGCGAGGTTTGTTTTTGCGATGAGAGTGCACAATCCAACCCCTAAATCTCTGAACTAACGAATGAAACATGACATCAACAGGAACCCCTATATCTATGCCATGTGCTTACAAAGAACACAGTATATTATCGCAAAACCATCTTTCGCTGAATAGCCTGCATCTTTTTATTTTTTTCGATAAAACAGGTTACTGCCTACGCCCTCGATACAAAATAAGCAAACTTGCAAAAAAAAAATCAAACCAATGCAGACACGAAGCAACCAGCCATGTCATAATATCCTTGCAAACATGATAGCATTGTCGAAACTGCTGTAGCTTCATCTTCAGGTATTTGATGTGTACGCTAAAATAACCAACCAAACATGTCATCTCCTTCATCTTCACCAAGTAAGCACTGCATTGCTACTAAACTTCCTCTGGTATGTTCTTGATGTGCGCGCTATGTTACATTACCACTCACAATGATGAGAAGTTCTTGTGTTCTTGTGGAATAACAACTTGTCTATTGCTGAATGTGTTAATGGCAAGGACATTATAACATGTGGCTTTTGACTTTCATTTTCTCAGGTTTCACTTCTCTTGGATGGTAAGAAAGATTACATACTTAATCTTGTTAATTCTGCTCATACCAAAATGTTGCAGCTTCCTATATTACCTTTCGTGTAAGACCTGTTAAGATATCACTCATACTTTTCCTTTAACCTCATCATCAGCCATCTAATTGATCATATCTTGTCCAGCTTCAGCAGCACAACATCGAACATCACGGATCATCATTTACCACAATGCTAACTATTTTAATCCTCTGATATCTAATAAACTACAAGTAGTGACATCATAATATATATCATACATTGCACATAATGCACATTGCCGCCTAAAAAGAAAACCCCTTTTATGTGTTCAATTAGCTGCCCTTGCAAGAACCGAGCAGAACCGAAAACTAGTTGAATTTGTGGTGGGGGCTTCCAAGTGGGTATTTATTATTTATCTTTCCCTTCTTATATATACCGAAGTATGAAATACTTCTTGTATTCGTTTGGTGCATAGCTTGCTTGGAGGGATTTTTTTTCCTGAAGGGATTTTTTTTAGGGATTTTAAGTTTTAAACACACACCCCCCCTACTGGCAATTTTCCTAAGACGCATAGATCCTCCATGCTGCCCCTGTGAGCCGGCTATTGAGCTAGACACACCTCCCCCCAAAACCACCCCGGCGGCCGCCCCGCCGGGCATAGCACACACCCCTTAGCCCCACCATCTGGTCATCCCGCCGGACATACCTGCCCCCTATACCTCACCCCCAACCATCCTACCGGGCATAGCTCCCCCTACACCTCCTACGATGTAAACCTTGACCTATATCTAGTACCGCATACTAGACTCGATATCGTATACAGTACACTACTACTATCTCCTCGCATTCCTACTTGATGACACTACTGCTGAAGCCCGACCTAATAAAAACCATGAAAATTGCACCGAACTGCCGATTGGGACTAAAGATGCAAAATGTACCACACGACCCCTCTTACATGAGTGGACGCCGACGCCTTCCCCCGCGACGAGCGCATAACTCCTTCCCAGGATGTTGGAAGAATGGGAGCGTCAGCCGCTGCCTGGGTGAGTATCCTCCCGCTTCCCTCCTCCTTGTCTCCGGTTGTGGACCCGATCTCTGCGCAAATAAACTACCCTCAAACACTCCATGGTGGGCGAAGAAGGAGATGCTGTCTTGGAGGAGTGAGGGAAGGTGGAGGGAATGAGGGACCACGGCGAGCCGCCCCGCGCGTGGCTCTGAGATGGGATGTCACGGCCACTGGAAGAGAAGAATAGGAAAAACCGATGTCGACACCATGTGTTTCACCTTTCTCGCTAGGCCCGCGGATGGAAATTTTTTCCTGAACAAATCTGGAAAGAAAACAATGCCGCTGGCATGGAGTAAGCCAGGACTTCTTCCTCAAGTCCTATCATGATCGTGTACTCGACGAAAGAGCTTTACAAGCGGCATTGCTCTTCTTCACTCACGCGATATTGCTGGATCAAGGTTTTGCCCATTGTCCATGGTTCCCCACTGCTGCACCCGTGAGCCACCAATGCCCGATCACACAGATCTAGAGTTCCCCCTAAAGCTGCAAAGATTGTGGTTAGACGTATCACCTTGAAAATGCTAACAAGAAGGAAACGACACTCAAAATCACCATCATCGTCGACTCTGGTAATGACCGGAGACAAGACTTTCACCTGGATCCACCTCCCAAGCCACATACACCACACATTCGAAAGCCTACCAACGAGCCACCACAACCAAATCCAGACAGACCTAGCCCTCCCACACCTACTCCTCGCCAGGTCGCCACTCATGTAACCTCTACGAGCCTACCCTCTACCTCCGCTTGTTGATCGCACGTCGAGCGAAAACCGCTCTCCCCAAACGACATCTCGGGGCTTGTCAAAGATGACTAGGAGCTATGCGGTAGTGAGAGGAGTCGGCCTGCGCGAAAATTTGAAAGCGGTTCACCGGGTGAGATGAATTTGTCCAATGAAGTCCATGGTCTGAGTTAAAGGGGACATCGAAATTCGAGGCACACCCCCTTCGCCGGATGTACAAGTGGTGTCATCGAGGGTGGCGGCACATTTTAATCGTCACGGCCTTGCTTCCAAACGATTTCAACCAAAGCGAACATGTAGGACAAAACTAGCATGATAAAATTCCATTTTATGAGCCCGTGAACGAAAGGAGCACGCCCGACAAGTTTTGTGTCATCATTGAATTTCACTAGACATTTCATTTTTTGGGGGTTAACTACATAACGAATGGATGAATTGGTGGTGGAAAAAAAAAGACTGTCTAAAATCTCCCCAAAGCCCTAGCCCCCCGTTCCGCCCCGCCGCCGCCGTGCCGTTCCGTTCCGTCCCTTGTCGTCGCCGCCGCCGACCCAATCCCCTCCCCTCCCCCCGCCCCCCAAACTCCCCCGCGGCCACCTCCGTCCCGCCCGTCCTCCTTGGGCCATCGCGCGGCGCGCTCCTGCCGTCCCCGCCCCGCCCGCGGTCTCTGGCCGCCGAGCCTCGAGGTGCGAGCTAGGTCGCCTCCGTCCGGCGACCCTCCTGCTCAATCCCACCCCACGATGCGCGCCGCCTAGATCCCCATGCTCCTGTGGCGCCGCAAATGCGTCGCCGAGTGCCGCAGGCACGCCCGGGCCCTGCCCGCGGCGCAACCATCCCCACCCGCTCGCCGCTGCCGCCGCCGCCTCTCCGTGCTCGCCGCCTGGGCGCACCAGCCGGACGACGACGCCACCTCCAGCGGCGAGGAGAGGCCCAGCTGCGCTCCCCCCGGCGAGGTTTCCTGGAGAAGGGGCTGCGCTCCTGGCGAGATTGCCCGGAGGAGGAGCTCTGCTCCGAGCCTGAGCTCTGCCGGCGTCGTCAGGACTCTCCAGCGCCTGGAGAGGAAGCCTGCCATCGCGTTCGCCTACTTCAAGGACACCGAGAGCATCGGCTTTCGCCATGACCCTGCCACCTACGCCGAGATCATCCGCGTCCTGTCACACAAGGGCCAGGGGAGGATGCTGTTTTCCTTGTTCAGTGAGATCCTCTCGCCGGCCGATGGCGGCGGCGGCGGCCCTGAGATCGTGCCGCTCATGGATCAGCTCAGAAGTACGTGCACTACTTCGTATGCTCTCTTGTTTGCGACAGACTGCTTGATCACAACATGCACCACTTGTTGCAGTGCACAGGACACAATAGGGCTGTTTGGTGACCTCTGCAGGCTTGGAATCGTCCCGGCAGTCTGGACTTGCAACATACTTCTCAAATTTGCTGCTGAGGGCGGTGACTCGGAGGTTGTTGTATCGGCTTATGATCAAATCAAGGAATTTGGATTGACTTTGGATGCTCACGCATTAGTCCTTATCACTAGGTCTCTCTTTAGAGAAAAGAAGGCAGACAAAGCATTCCAAATGTGGGTTGAGATGATTGAAATGGGGGTGAAACCAGATGTAATTGCATACTCATCATTTATAACTGGTCTGTGTGATTGCGGAAAGGTTGATTTGGCTTATGCGATTCTGCAAGAGATCAACAGAGAGGGGATTCAAGTTGAGGACATGGCTTATAACATGGTAATGGATGGGCTATGCAAGGAAATGAGACTGCAGGAGGCTGAAATGCTCTTGGAGAACAAGACCAGACAAGGGTTCACACCAGATACATATGGTTATAGCTATCTCATTCGGAGTTATGGCAAAGCGGGCAACCTACTCAAGGTGTTGGACCATTATCAAGCCATGGTATCCCATGGTTTCGAAACAAACTGCCACATTGCGAGTTATCTTCTACAATGCTTTATGAAGTTAGGCATGACATCTCAAGTTACAGAGCATTTCCAGAAACTCAGAGATTCGGGACTCCATCTAGATGGCGTGCTGTATAATATTGCTATGGATGCTTATTGCAAGGATGGTAACATGGATGAGGCGGTTAAGCTACTGAGAGAAATGAAGGCTGAGGGTCTGACACCTGACAGATTTCACTATACATGCGTGATCAAGGGTTATTGCTTGAAGGGAGATGTACCAAATGCACGTCAAGCATTTGAAGTGATGCTGAAGGCCAATGTAAAGCCAGACGTAGTTACATATAACATATTGGCCAGTGGATTTTGCAAGAATGGTCTTGTTACAGAGGTGTTTGACCTTCTAGACCATATGGCGGATCGAGGGTTAGAGCCTAATTCACTCACTTATGGTATAATAATTGATGGGTTTTGCAGAAGTGGCAACCTTAGTGAAGCAGAGGTGTTATTTAATATAGTAGAAGAGAAAGGAATCGAACGCATCGAAGTATTGTACAGTTCAATGGTTTGTGGCTATTTGCATTCAGGCTGGACAGATCATGCTTACATGCTTTTTCTTAGGGTTGCTAAGCAAGGAAAATTTGTGGATCGTTTCGCATGTTCAAAGTTGATGAATGACCTTTGTAGGGATGGAAATGCCCAGGGAGCTTCAACAGTTTGCAGCATGATGTTAGAAAATAATGTTATTCCTGATGTAATTTCATATACTAAACTCATATCAGCCTATTGTCAGACAGGAGATATGCACAATGCTCTCTTATGGTTTCATGATATGGTTCAGCGAGGACTTTCTGTTGATGTTATTGTATACACTGTACTAATGAATGGTTACTGCAAGGTTGGCCAGATGGAAGAAGCTTGCAAATTGTTTGATCAGATGACAAGTTTAGGTATTAAGCCTGACGTAATTGCATATACCATGCTACTGGATGGTCACCTAAAAGAGTACCTGCAGCGGTGCTGGCAGGGCGTTAGTAAGGAGAGAAGGATCTATGTTCTTAGAACAAAGCAGAACAGATTGCTCAGCTCTATGAAAAAAATGGAAATCGAACCTGATGTACCCTTTTACACCGTATTGATAGATGGGTACTGCAAAGCCGGTGATTTTGAGAAAGCCCGGGGAGAATTTGATGAAGTGTTGCAGAAAGGGCTGACTCCTGATCAACATGTATACACAGCTCTGATATGTGGATATTGCAGCCAGGGCGAAATAGAGAAGGCACAAGATCTTTTTGAAGAAATGGTAGACAGGGGAATAAAACCAGGTGTACTGGCCTTTTCTGTATTAAATCAGAAAACCTTGAGGGAAAGGCAGTATAAGTGACATGTATGATTTCGCTGCGGTTATATCCACTGAAATCTCGTCAGCGAGGTAATATATTTTACAAGTCATGAATTTACTGGAAGCCTGGAAAATATGATTATGACATCCATTCATGTGCTTAGTGCTTAATGTTTTGAGGTGTAATGCTCTTACATGCAGTATGTTTATATATGCTTTGCAGACATCTTCTTTATACACGCTTTGTTGTGTGCCATCTTCTTTAACTCATTGCTATTAGCAGTGTAAAGTTGATTATGAATTAGCTTCAACTGATGCAATTATGCTTTTCCTGCCAGGTTTGGGATGCGACTGCATCAGAACCCAAGTTACTTGTCTATCTGAAGTCTTACAGGAACACAGTACCTGTCCCAAGGCACTGGTCCCAAAAGAGGAAATTCTTTGCAGGTTTGTAATACATGTACCATGAATAATCTTGTTATGCATAATTTCGTAACGAGTACTTGGATGCACCTCTGAGAAATAAACTGCACAATCAGAAAATAGTGTTGTTAGTAGTGGAGTTGGTAGGCAGATGCAAACAGATCACTAGTTTCTTTGAACTCCACTTGTAAAAGTGTTGGAGCATCTCCCTCAATTAATATCTGTCATCTAACTAATACTGCATGCTTCCATGCATTGTTACAGAAGTTTGTTTTTCCCATGGGCCTGCATCTAAATGCATGTTGTATCTAAATGCGTCTCATTTTGTATTAAAAGTAACTCACTTGTAAAATAGAGCACCATGATTACAACAACCAGATACAAGCCGACCAAAAACAGACAGAAAACCAAACAAGACCAAAAAAGCTATGCAGAGCAGGAAAGAGAAACAAAACACAAGGGCCAAGGGACAGACCATGCCAGGCCCAAATTCACTTAATGCCGAGCACACTTGGGTTTTGTCCTTGCATCATTGAAAAGTGTAAGCCCATAACCGCAACTGTTCGGGCCAGCATGCATAAGCTAGTGAACTCATTACAAAGTGTCATGGCAGTGCCTGGGTGGGTGTTATTCGAAGGGGGGAGGGAACATAAAGTTGATAAGGTTTTCCCTCCCTCTTATACAGATATATAATTCTTGCAGGGATGCTGCAACTTCCTGGGAGCAAGGTCTTGGTGGTACTGTACTTGAGTGATTGCTGTAGTATGAATGCTGAAGCGTTTGATCTAGTTGATTCATGCTACGCATTCCCTTGAAAGACATTTAGGTCCATCTAGGATCTTGATCCTTGTCCTCCTTTGCTTGCGTATACAAGTATATCATTTGCCCAGGTCTTTGCAACTTTTTTATATCTTCAGAACATGAAATTACGCTTTGCTTCATATTATCTATATCTTGTCGAATAGATTTTACATCACCATGTTATTTCTTTCAGGGCAAGCAAGGTATCCGAAAACAACCATTCCAACTTCCTGATTTCATTGCTGCAAGTGGAATAGAAAAAATAGGACAGGCATCTTAATATTTTGGTCCTTTGTAGCAATGCTATGGACGGACATTGTATCTCCCTTGTCAACTTGGTAACTTTGGGAGTTTTGTTTTATTAGCACTTTAATTTTTATTCCACAAATGGGCAAGATGGACAAATTGTAAGTAGCTTTCCAAATGCATTTTCAGGCATATATCAAGAAAGAGGATAGCAAAAAGTTGAAGCAGAAGCAGCGGGGGCATATGCAGCCAAAAATGGGCAAGATGGATATAGATTATCAGGTCAGTTAATTCCTGTTGAGGCCAATCTGAGTTGCACATAGAAGCACATGCCATATATATCTGTGTTCTCCATAATGAGCAAGATGGATACAGAGCACTATTTATTTTCCAGCTGATTTTACTTAGGTGTTGAATAACACATGCCTGAGTTTTCTCCTTGTGATATACTCCCTCCGTCCGGAAATACTTCTCATCAAAATGGATAAAAGGGGGTGTATCTAGATGTATTTTAGTTCTAGATACATCTCTTTTTATCCATTTTGATGACAAGTATTTTCGGACGGAGGGAGTACTTCTCTACATGCATATCTGGTTTGCCAGGTGTTCTATCACCTGCCACTTAGGCACTAATACTGCTGATGTACACGTGTAAATATCATAGCTGATAAGTACGATGTGTTTCTTCTGTATGTTCAAATTTTAGACATGAGTTAACTTCTGAATGTGCAGGAAAGCAAGCCTCACCGTAATTTTGTTGTGTGCAGGTTTTACACGGAAACCAAAATTGACTAGTCATGGTGACCTTTACTATGAAGGAAAGAGTTTGAGGTACTTCTTTTGCTTCGCTCTCTTCTTAATGTCAGGAACAGAGATAACTGATAATTGTTTGGAACATCCATATGGCTCACCGAGCATAATACATGTATGAACTCAACAGGCCAAACTTAGGAAAATGAAGCCAGGTATGCTGTCCCGAGAACTTAAAAGAAGCTCTTGGTATGCCAGAAGGTGCACCGCCTCCATGGCTTATAAACATGCAGGTATTGTTCTTTTTAAGAAGAGAAAAACTCCAGGCAGCTGGTCTTCTGGTCGACTGATCTCTTGTTATTGGCCAGCTATCAACTGACATCAAATAATTTTGGCCGAGATATGGTCCTCCTCCCGCTTATCCTTCACTGCTTTAAGGCTGAAATTTTGGGATACACGGAACCTTAAAGCCCCTGTCTCCAACAAAACCTCTCAATCAACAGCACAACCTTTGGTAAGCAAGCAGCGCAATTACAACAGAATATTTCTGTATTTCTGTTTTAAGGCTGACTGATCCTTTCATTCAGGAGGGGGTGACACATGGGATCTCTTGCTTGTCTCAGGAGTCATATGGTGCTTATATTGCTGCGTCATGCATGGATCACAGGTGAGCATAACATTTGTCCACTATACAGAACTGCAAAAAAGTGATGTCACTGGAGGGGATGCTTCTGACTTCATAAGCTTTCCACTTCCAGGATCTATCTGTATAGTACTCTCCACATGGACAAGGGTCCAATAAAGACTTACACTGGCAGCAAAATTGAGTCTTTCTTTGTCAAACAAGGTGAGTGGTCAACTGGTTTAGCCTTCTCTTCCAACTGTATATTCTTAGTTTCTTTCATGTGTTTTATTTAACACATGCTTTGGTGCTTGAATGCAGTCTGCTATTAGTCCTGATGGGACTCGTATTTTAGGTGGCTCGAGCGATGGCAATGTGTACCTGTGGCAGGTATTTGTTGCATTCCTATTACCTTTTCTTTTACATTTCATACACTGTATTCATGCTAAATTGCTAATTTCTTTTCAGTTATGCAGGTGGACCAACCTGAAAGTGGCCCTATAGTTCTGAAAGGCCACGAGGGTGAAGCCACTTCAGTTGACTGGTATGATCTATCATCAAGAATGGTTTCATTACTTGTTGTCTTACTGTCACTATAATGCTCATGTTGCAATGCGAATTTCACAATTTCAGATGTGCTTTGGAGGTTGGAAAGATAGTATCATCATCTGATGATTCCACGGTTAGTCTTGTACTCTTGTTAAAAGTTAACAAGTTTCATGTTAATCTTGCCTTGTCAGACGCTACAACAAAATGGACCCACTCATCTCACTATGACTAGGGGCATCTATAGTATTTGTTGGTATCTAATGTACAAATGGAAAGAACATGAGTTTGGTTAGAAACTTTAAACTGCTGCTGACATGTTGCTATGTGCAACAGGTTCGTGTATGGAATACCAAGAAATTGACTGCATCAACATAAGTTCCCCAACAGTCATCCGTAAGAGAGTAACTGCTCCAAACATTGACTGCCCAAGATCGGCTAACTTTGGAAAATCCCTGTCTTGCCGATGTGTCATATGCTGATGATTGGTCTGATGAAGTGCCATTGAACATGATATATTTTGTTAAAACCATCTGCCTTTTATCTTTGTATTATTTCCTCATTGAGCTCGTTAGGTTGTGATTCTTGAGGAAATCTTTGTTATTAGTCTAACAAAATTAAAGAGATCTCTGTGAGATTTCCCTAGTGCATTGTGTAAATAAAGATTGATCTAGCAAAACTGTATGATGTTGACAATTATCTCTTGGAACATGAGAGTAATAAAGGAATTTGGACTTGTGGTTGGTTCCTGGAACGCCTTCCATGAGTTAAAAGTAGCTGCTTTATATATAAGTTATGCCTTTGTCACCTTCCAATGTTGTGTAGTGTTGAGTTTGAAAAACGAGGGCTGTCGCATGCTCACGCCCTGTTCTTGTTAAAGGGAGATCATGCGAAGGTTAGTTCAGTTCTATGATAAATTTCCATGAGCTCAAGATATTCTTATAATTAGGTGTCCCTATTGTGCTACTTGGAAATCTTGGCCAAGCGTGCAATAGAACTTGACTGATCGTTAAGGAACTTGCTGACTGTTTCATTCAGTATGTTATTATGGTGGGTTCTCATATAGGAGAGCATGTTTATATACCTAGAATAGGATTGATGGAAAAGAAAACCAATTGCCATTCAGCCTGAAAAGACGGCCGTTTTTTGTCTGATTGTGTTATGCTATGACAGTAAGTATGAGCCAGGTCAGGCCTTATACTTGAAAAGTCATATGTTTACCCATGGACGGTTTTATGTTCCTATTGTCCCGAGTCATGTCGAGAAGATCCTTGAAATTACTCGTCGAAGATAAAGATGGGAGACGTGCATCTGAGACTGCATCGTCTACTCTGAGGTTTATGCCTCAGCTGTTTCCTCTTGAACTTTGTCGCCATAGCCCATGGCCACCATCTTAGTGCTGTTTCCACCACTAAGGCTGTTAGTGCCTTAGAGCATCTCCAGCCGTTGCCTCCCCAGGACGCATAAAAATCGTCCCCTGGGGGCGAGCTGGCGATACAATCGGCGCTGGGGACGGTTTTGCGCCCAGCCCACTTTTCAGCCCCCTTTTGGCAAATAACGGGCCCATATGGGCGAGAATAGGCCCATATTCGGCGTGGTTCGCCGTGGCTCGGCGTTGAATTATGAATATAAATATTTTTTTATCACATAGTTCATCACAGAAAAATCAAATAATTCAACACAATAGTACAACTACAAATTATATAGTTCAACAAATAAAAACTCATATTTCATCACATGTCGCGCCCGGCGTCGCCCTTGAGCCTCCATAGGTGCTCCACCAGATCATGCTGCAGTTGATGATGCACATTGTGGGTCTCGGATCTTGTTAAGGATATAAACCTTAGAGTCACCCGCCAGGAGGGGCCGGGTTACTCTAATGATCATTGCCCGAAGCCCGGCGCCAAGCGTGAAGACGGTGGGCCAAAGATGGGCTTAAGACCCGGATATGGCTTAAAGCCCGTAGTTGCAATTATTATTATGGTAGAACTTGTAGTGTAAGGCAAGAATAGTTGAGAGTCCGAGCCGGACACTCTTATGAGTCGGCCGGGACTCTGAGAGCTGCAGGGCGTCAGCCTCCCTATATAAAGGGACGACCCGGCAGCGGTTTAGGAACAAGAACAATCTCCTCAAGAGCCGGGCATAGCAGTTTAGCTCCCCGGTGATTGTAACCCTAATCAATACCACCCCAAACTGGACGTAGGCTTTTACCTTCACCGTAAGGGGCCGAACCAGTATAAACCCTCGTGTTCCTTGTCCCGCATTAACCCCTTCAAGCTTCCTAGCTGCTATGGCTCCACGACTAAGTCCTAGCTCGAGGACATCTGCCGTGACAATTCCACGACAGTTGGCGCCCACCGTGGGGCCAGCGCACGGTGGATTTGAGTTCTTGAAGGGCAGCTTCGAAGGGCTCAAGGGATACGCTGTGGGCCGGATGACCAAGAGTCGTCGCGGCAAGCTCTACATCGACGATGCAAACTGGGGTCCCGACGCCGGCTCAATTGAGTACGGGTACCGGGTCCCCTTCGGCGGAATTCATGTTTTCATTGGCAAGATTGGTGAGCCGGGCCCTAAGCCGGATCTCTGCGCCGATCTCATCGAGACGACTCAGCGTGCACGACCCGCCCGGGCCCGGCCTGCCTTAAGGCGCGCGTTTGTGGATGTATCCACGGAGGGCCCTCTGATCTATCTGGGTCTGGTGATGAGGCGGCCGCCGGCTCTGACGGCGAGTCGGCCACCGATGAGTCAAACTCGTTGTATCAACTTCAAGATGGCAGGCTCATGGGTTGTTCCGATGGTGACAGTATTCCGGACCCGTTTGAGCCGCCAAGTCAGGTTGGAGTCTTTATGGCTGGCGCGCAGCCTGTTCAGAACCCCGCTGCTGGAGCGGGAAACCCGGTGCCTTCTCCGGCTCAGGTGCTGATGGATCTCACAGACAAGATGACGGCCCTGTTAACCGCCACGGTTGACCCGGCGGATCAAGCTCAGCATGATGCGGAGGTGGCACAGTTAAAATTGGATCTAGTGAAAGCTAAGGAGGAGCTTGCAGCGGAAGGGATCAGGATGGCTGCAGAGAGGGCGGCTCTCGATGCCCAAACTCAGCTGATCCAGGCGCAGTCCTTCCAACTCACGATGGATCAGAACGCGTCCAATGAGGTCATGAGAAGGAGGCATCAAAAGACCCAATCTCGACTCCCTCCGGTTTACGATCCACGCAACCTCTTCAACACGCCAGGTGCAGGGTCTAGTAACCCGCCAGGAGTCACAAGTGCCCGAGCAGAAGCCGGATAACACATATTGGACTATCCATTTTGACGGGTCCAGGCAGTTGGAGGGCTCGGGGGCTGGAGTTGTATTGGCTTCCCCTAAAGGTGACAAGTTCCATTATGTGCTACGGTTGATGTTTCCTTGCACTAACAATGCGGCTGAGTACGAGGCCTTGCTCCATGGTCTCCGGATGGCTAAGGAGATGAGCTTGAGCCGGGTAAGGTGTTTCGGTGATTCAGACTTGGTGGCTCAACAAGTATCGGGCAAGTGGGACTCTAAGGACCCTCTCATGGCGGCTTATCGCCGCGAGGTTGATGCCATTGCTGGACACTTTCAGGGTTACCAAGTGGAACACATCGATCGCAGGAAGAACGAGGCGGCGGATGCTTTAAGCCGGCTGGGCTCTCAGCGAAAACCGGTGCCGCCTAACACTTTCCTGGACGTCCTGTATAGCCCTTCTGTTAAGTTGCCTACAGAGGAAGACTTGGTTGTCCCTGACCCGGAGGCGCGACTGGTGGCGGCTCTCCATATCATACCAGACTGGACAATGCCATATCTGGCTTACATGACCCGGGGCGAGTTGCCTGAGGATAAAACTTTGGCCAGGCAAATAACCCGGCGGGCTAAGTCAATGATTGTTATCGACAGTGAGTTGCATCATCGCAGTGTTACAGGGGCGTTTCAGCGTTGTGTCTCCCCTGAGGAAGGCCAAGAAATCTTGCGTGAGGTCCATGAAGGGGATTGTGGCCATCACGCCGGCTCAAAGTCTCTTGTGGCCAAGGCTTTTCGCCATGGTTTTTATTGGCTGACGGCTCATGCTGATGCAGAGGACTTGGTCAGTAAATGTGATGGTTGCCAGAGGTTCTCACGACGGGCTCATGTGCCGGCTCAGGAGCTGAGGATGATCCCAACCACTTGGCCCTTTACGGTCTGGGGGCTTGATATGGTTGGGCCTTTTAAAAGGTCCAAGGATAAGAAGACCCACCTCTTGGTGGCAGTTGACAAATTCACAAAGTGGGTGGAAGCTGAGCCAGTTAGCAGGTGCGATGCAGCCACGACGGTTCAATTTATGAAAAAGGTGATTTTCCGCTTTGGTTTTCCGCACAACATTATAACTGACAATGTCACCAATCTCTTCAAAGGGGCCATGGAAGAGTTTTGTCAACGAGAGCATATCCGACTTGATGTTTCCTCAGTGGCTCATCCTCAATCCAATGGTCAAGCTGAGAGAGCTAATCAGGAGATTCTGAAGGGTGTCAAGCCCCGGCTTTTGGTCCCTTTGCAACGGACGCCGGGTTGTTGGGTGGAGGAGTTGCCCTCCGTGTTATGGAGCATCAACACTACTCCTAACAGGTCTACAGGCTTCACTCCTTTCTTTATGGTTTATGGGGCAGAAGCAGTCCTCCCCAGTGATATCCGTCATGACTCACCTCGAGTGGCGGCTTATGTTGAGACGGATAATGAACAGGCGCGCCAAGATGCTCTTGACTTGTTGGACGAACAGCGTGATGTGCAGCAGCCCGTTCAGCGATTTACCAACAAGACCTGCGCCGTTATCATAGCCGCCGGGTTAAATCCCGGGTCTTCCAGGAAGGCGATCTCGTGCTCCGGCTCATCCAGGATCAAACAGATGCACACAAGTTATCCCCGCCTTGGGAAGGGCCCTTTGTGGTCAGCAAGAACTTGCACAACGGGTCATACTACCTCATTGATATTCGGGAGCACAAAGATTCACGTAAGTCGGAGGAAGAGACCCGTCGGCCGTGGAACATAGCTTAGCTTCGGCCTTACTACACTTGAGCCACCGGCTCTCGTGGTGTACATATTTCTCTCAGCCATGTATATATTATGATAAGCAATAAAGCAGGACCTCTGTCCTTTTTTCTCCTCCAAATATGCACGTGTTGTTTTCATTGCAAGATTACATGATGACTTAAAGGAGGATCCGGCTTATGATCGTATTCGAATTTAGCCGTAAGCAGTAAGGTCACTTGGGGGCTTCCTGTTCAAACATGGGTCGTATTCGAACCAAAGAGAACATAGCTGTCGATACCCATTTGATTGGCAAAGTGCCGAGCTCATTGGGAGGTTACCTTTGGTCATATTTGAATCATAGTGTAGCCCCTCTGAGAACCGACGTGGATCGTATTCGAATCAGCGTCGTTAAACAATTCTTAAAATCACTTGGGGGCTTCCTGTTCAAATATGGGTCGTATTCGAACCAAAGAGAACATAGCTGTCGATACCCTCTTGATTGGCATCGCCATACCCACTGGGGGCTATATGATCGTATACGAATCTTAGCATAACCCCTTTGGGCCGGGTCTCTAGTCGTATCCGAACCGGAAGCCCCTACGTTCTTCTGCTTTATAACAAGTTTCTTCTGATTATTTCTAAGTGTGTACGACCGGGTTTCACCTTGCCGGCTTCACTTGGGTTTACAGTATTGCTGAACACAATGGGTGTTATAAGACAGGTAAACCGGAGTTGCGGTACCAACCTTCTTATCCGGGTTATCTAAACCGGAAGTATGCTTGTCGGCCGGCGGTAAGCCGCCTCGAGACTTGTGATTTGCCCTTCTATGCAGGATAATTACAGGCACCTCTTTTGAGGTTAAGAAAAACAAATGATTGATTATGACCCGGAGAAATATCAAAGAGACAACTTCAAAAGACTTTAGTATTCAATACGTGCACGATGGCACGGCAGAGATAAACTGTTGCACCTACTCTATTACAAAATTCATCAAGTCTAAAAGGGTGGAGCACTGTTTGGTGAATCGCCAGCCGAGTTATGATGCTTGCTGAGTTGAAGTCTCCGGCTCGTTCCTATCCTCTCCTCCGGCTGATCCCAAGACTTGGAAGGTTGATGACTTCCAGTCGATGCCGCTGAGAGCTTCGAATTGGGCTTCCTCGTCAATTAACCCGGCCGGGTCAATCTCCGGGGCGAAAGTGTGCTGACGAGCTGGCGGGATCAAGTTGAGGGCTTCATAGCGAGGGGTTGGAATCCTCTGATTCTCCGCATTGTAACCCGGCTGGTACTTGGTTAGATCTGTGTCGTTCCCGATAA
This sequence comes from Aegilops tauschii subsp. strangulata, assembly GCF_002575655.3. Taxonomy (NCBI): domain Eukaryota; kingdom Viridiplantae; phylum Streptophyta; class Magnoliopsida; order Poales; family Poaceae; genus Aegilops; species Aegilops tauschii. The sequence goes on from NC_053040.3 coordinate 474,845,409, forward strand.
GGGTGGCCACCGGGCGTACAGCCTTCACGCAAGCTGCGAAATCCTTCTGATCGAAAGCTGAGCCGTCTTCCTTCAGGCTTGGATAGCCAAGGGCGATGTCCGCCGGGTCTAACTCCGGCAGGAATGCCTTGGCCCGGCTCAGCGCAGCGATCGCTCCGGCTCTCGCAGAGGCCCGTCGCAGCTCTTGGATCCGCTGAGGCAGAACGGCGAGCCGGCGCAGGACTTCTGCCAGGTGAGTCGGCACCTCGTTGGATAGGGCCACCACAGCTAAGGCACGTTGTGACCCGGTGTAGAGCTGCTCCACCAGGGTATACACGGCCTTCAGCTTGGTGACCACGCTCTGGTTGAGGTTGGCACTTCTGGGACCTGTTTAACAGAATCAGACAAGCCGGCGACAAGGATGAATTATGAGATATAAACATTTTAAACTTGATGAAAGCCGGCGAGGCGACTTACCGAAGATGGCGGCCACCATCTGGGAAACCTGGCGCTTTAGGCCGGAGAGCTCGGCGGTCTTTTCGGAGAGAGTCTTCTCCGCCTGTTCAGCCCGGGTTACCAAGGCGGCCTTCTCTTCGGCCCATGCCTTCCGCTCAGCATCAAACTCCGTCTTCAGCTTTTCTTGCGCGGCGATGCTGGACACGAACTTGGCGTTTGCCTTCCGGGTCTCCATCTCTTGCATCTTCAGCCGGCTCTTGACATCGGTAAGGTCAGCCTCAAGCTTCTTGCCAGCAGCCTGTATAAAATTCCGGGTCATGACATGAACAGTTACTATATAAGTCCCAAGCGTTTTCCAAGCAAAGACACTTGGCACTTGGGGGCTAATGCGTATTGAATGTGTCTATCTACAAACTGCCGGTTCAATTGAGTAAGCCGGAACCTAAGTCTACCACATATTTAATCATAAGTCGCCGACTTGGGGGCTAGCATGATAAAGGTAACTATGCAGTAAGTAAGAGGATAGCAGAAGGATACCTCGGATTTTTGCTGGATCAGGTTCACCATGGCAACCTCTGCGTCCCGGCTCTTGTGCACTTGGCTGATGTAGCCAGAGACGAGCTCTCCAATGCTCAGGTTGGTGTGGTCGGAGAGGTCCAGGTTCACCCGGTGGGGCTGCAGCAACTCCCCCTTAGCGGAGCACTTAGCCAGTGCGGTAGGTCTCCCCGGCTCAACAAATGCCGTCCGGGTGATTACCACGTCCGGGTCGTCTGCTGGTGGAGCCGAGCTGGAGGCCTCCGGGTTAACGGAAGCTTCTGTAGTTGTCTTGGTAGTTGGGGCAGCGGCCTCAGGTGCCTTGTCGGTTGGAATGGTGGCTTCGGGGGCGGAGGCAGCTGGCGGTTCTTGAGCCGTCACCTCCGGGTCAGGCAAATCCGGCACTCCGGCTGACTTGGTCTTCTTCGCTCTTTTGGTGAGCTTTGCCTGGGCACTGAAAGGATAGAAACGTTAAGCACAAAAAGGGTAAGTAAAGACAAGTATAATGTGAGATGGTTGTCATTACCCGGGCGCGGTCTTGAAAGCCGGAAGACTCGACTGCATAGAGTCGCCGAAGAGGGGGAGGTCTCCTGATAATTGGAGTCAGAAGAATTGAGTGGCTGACGGATAACACCCGCCAACTGATGAAAAGGGTACAAGTGGGAAATAACCTCAGTTCGGCGCTTCCTTGATGTGTCAGGTAACCCGGTGGAAAGGTCGGTGTCTTTGTTGGTCCGGGTGTGACGCCGGCTTTCATGAACCTGTCGCTTCAAAGAAAATTGAGGGTCTTGATAAGCTAAAGGATGTGAAAAGCTTACTTTCCGTGTTACCCTTCGGACTTTCAGCTTTGGCAAGGGCTCCGAGTCAGAGGAAAGTGACATTACCTCTTCAACCACCGGGTTACTTGCGCCGGTGTCATCCTGTCAATGAGCAAGTATGGATAAGGCGGACAGCAACAAACAACAAATACAGCAAGGACTTAAAGGCTCAGGGGTTACCTCTGACTCAGAGCTGTCGCTTAATTGCATCAGCTCTGAAGCAGTAGGCCTGTTTCCTTTCTTGCGAGGGGCGGCTTTCTTGGCGGCTTTCTTCGCCTTTCTGGCCTTCTTGGCCGCTTCATGGTCATACTTGACCCGCCAGAATTTATCATCAGCCTGAAAAGTACAATGAGGTTTTCTTAAAATGATTCAGATGAAAGGTATGTACAGATAAGATGTTCAGATTAGTGGCTTACCGCTGGGGCTGGGTTGGTCTTGCAGAAGGGGGCTAGCCCGGTCCTTCCGCAGTCTGCCAGGCTCTCATTCAAAAGAGCCTTGGTCTTTTCTTCTGCAACATCTTCAGGAAGATCGTTGCGGCTGTGTCTCTGAGGGTCATCTTTTCGGCCCGTGTACTCACACATTAAGCCGGGGCGGCGGCTCAATGGGATCACCCGCCATGAGATCCAGACTCGGACCAGGTCGACTCCGTTCAGACCATTGCCCAGGAGAGCCTTGATCTTGTTGATGGTGGGGAGCAGAGGCTGGCGCTCCGCTTGAGTCAGCTTGTCCGACAGTGGGTGAGTCGGCTCCAGACGCGAGGGGCGAAAGCCGGGCAATGGACTCTCGTCAGCCGGCGACGTGTCTTGGCAGTAAAACCACGTCAGATTCCAGTCCTTGGGGTGGCTGGGCGGCTCTGCGTAAGGGAAAAGGCAGTCCCTACGCCGCTGGATGAAGATGCCGCCTAGCTCCAGACTTGGCCCATTCGCGCACTCATTCTGACGGTTCAAATAAAAAAGCTCTCTGAAGAGCAGCAGACTTGGTTCCTCTCCAAGGTAAACCTCGCAGAATACTTGGAAGTTGCAGATGTTGGACACTGAGTTGGGTCCTATGTCTTGAGGCCGCAAATCGAAGAAGTTTAGAACATGTCTAAAAAACTTTGAGCCGGGCGGTGCGAAGCCCCGGCTCATGTGATCCGCAAAAATCACTACCTCCCCATCCTTTGGCTGTGGTCTCTCTTCTGACGGGTCAGGGGCATGGTAGGACATGACGTCCTTCTTGGGCAGATATCCGGACTTGACAAAATCTGCTAGGGTCTCATTGGTGACATTGGACCTCATCCAGTTGCAAGTAATGGGAGCTTTGGGAGGCATGGTGAAAGTCGGCAGTCTATGATAAAAGGAAAAACGTCCGGGTTAATTATGAGCCGGAAGGAATCTACGGTTCAAGATCAAGGTGGCGGCTTATGAAGGGGACTAATGGTATACATTTAAGTGCATCGGGCTATTTAAGCCGCCGAGGGATTGAGAGTAATTTGATTGTCTACAGGCTTTATCACAGTTAAGCCGGAAATTTTATGGCGCATGGTTTTCTTTAAGCCGGAAGGTTCTACGGCGCGTGGTTTCTTTAAACCAGAAATGTAAACCGCCGAGATTTAAGGATTGCAATTTTTACTAAGTGTGGTAAAACAGGTTTCACACATCGCAGTAAAATTTTTGGATCAAAATGGTCGACTAAAAGGAAAATTCCTAGACCTAAAAACGGAGGCAGGAGAAGTTCTTGGGCCCGAACAAAGTTCTTATGCAGTGCAAAGAAGGCTACTCGCGTGTAAAATGGGTGCTAAACGTCTACCGCAATAGTTTTATGCAGATCTAAAATCAAAAGGAGCAGTAAGAAAGAAAACTACCGGAGTTTGTGGCAATGGCGACAAACACGAAGAACGCGGACGAACCCTACGGCAGATCTATTCTACAGGACAAGCAAGACTTACCGGAGCTGGAGAGCCGCGGAGGTTGTCGCGTTTCTCTGGTCCGTTCAGGGTGATGCAGCGGCCTGAGCTGGTGACGACGAGAAGACCCGCGGTGGCGACGGCGGCGGAGCTCGAGTAGCACGGGACAGTGAGAGGAAGGAGACGACAGAGGAAGGAGAGTGAGAAAGGCCCGTCGGGCCGGCCTATTTATAAGGCGAGCTCATAAGTGGGCGCGAGAATCAAGGAAACCACGGTGTGGTTATCTCCCCACGTAACGCCTCGATTTTCGGGATGACAGTAAAAGCAAAGATCCGTTGCGGATCTGGCGGAGTAAACAACGGGCTTAATGGAAGATGACGTCACGACGGATTATCCGGAGACCAGAGGGTGACGTCATGCCGGGTTATGGCCTTCACCCATGTGTAAAGCCGGAGATTTTTCTGTCGAAGGAATGGAAGATTGACATGAGCCGGCTCAAATCAATCTGGGGCCTAATGTTGAGGATATAAACCTTAGAGTCACCCGCCAGGAGGGGCCGGGTTACTCTAATGATCATTGCCCGAAGCCCGGCGCCAAGCGTGAAGACGGTGGGCCAAAGATGGGCTTAAGACCCGGATATGGCTTAAAGCCCGTAGTTGCAATCATTATTATGGTAGAACTTGTAGTGTAAGGCAAGAATAGTTGAGAGTCCGAGCCGGACACTCTTATGAGCCGGCCGGGACTCTGAGAGCTGCAGGGCGTCAGCCTCCCTATATAAAGGGACGACCCGGCAGCGGTTTAGGAACAAGAACAATCTCCTCAAGAGCCGGGCATAGCAGTTTAGCTCCCCGGTGATTGTAACCCTAATCAATACCACCCCAAACTGGACGTAGGCTTTTACCTTCACCGTAAGGGGCCGAACCAGTATAAACCCTCGTGTTCCTTGTCCTGCATTAACCCCTTCAAGCTTCCTAGCTGCGATGGCTCCACGACTAAGTCCTAGCTCGAGGACATCTGCCGTGACAATTCCACGACAGATCTCCTCACGCATACTGAGGTAGGCAGTCCAGGTTGCCGGTAGCTGGTGATCAACTTCGGCTAGAGGACTCGGCCATGCGCCCATAGTCGTCGAGTGAATCACCGGGAGCTCTGTATGCAAGCATCCTCATCGCTGTCGTGCACTTCTGGATCGAGGTGAATCCAAGTTTGCCGGTGCAATCCATCTTGCACTTGAAGTAGCTGTCGAACTTCCGGATGGAATTCACAATCCCGAGGAAGAGCTTTCGGCTCATCCGATAACGGCGCCGAAATGTTTTGTCACCGTGAAGTGAAGCATCGGCGAAGTAGTCGGAGTAGAGCATGCAGTAGCCTTCGAGACGATGCCGGTTCTTTGCTTTCACCCGCCCCGGCGCCGAGCCACCTCGCCGCGGCTTTTCTATGCTCGCCAGCAGTTGGGCGAGGGCGGCGAGCACCATGAGATGCTCTTCTTCCTGGATGCCGGCCTCGGCTTCCTCCTCCAGCAGCGCGGCGAGCGCTTTCTCGTCATCCGAGTCCATCGCCGAGGCAGGCAAATCGCCGAACACCTTGCGCCCGGTGGGCGTGTACCCGCCGCTAAACTGCCCCTCCGCGGCCGGAAACGGCGGCCGAAAACGCCCAGCTGCTGTTGGAGGGGCTGCCGCGGCGAACCTCTGCTATTCTTCCGGCGGGGAATGGCTATCTAGCGGTGAAGGGCGGCGGGCGGCGCCGGGATATAGCTAGTGGCGGCCGAGGGCGCGGGGGGTGGGAGGCGAGTCGGAGAAGAAAATCTTGACTTTTCACCTGACGGTGTGGGCCAGCCGCGCTTTTCCCTTGCGCCGGAGCCCCCGATCGCCCCCCAGTGCGCCGGGTTTGGCCTGCGACCGCCGGGCGAAAAAAGGGCCGAACCGGCGCTTTTCGGCGTCCTGGGGGCGCGGCTGGGGCGTTTTTTTGGCGCCGACGCCGAAAAAGTGGCCTGGGGGGGGGGGGGGGTCTGTTGGGGGCGCGGCTGGAGATGCTCTTAGTGGTGGCCTCACTTCTGCTTGTATCGTCTCTAGCGATACATACTTGGGTGAACTATTTCCCTCTTTTTCTTTTATAAACTAGAACAATGCTCGTGCGTTGCAATGGGTATAAATATTCTAGTACGTTAGATTGTGATTTACTTGCCCATAATATGTGATTGTGTAAATAAATGTTCATCAAATTTCGTTTGTGATTTACCTTATATTATGATATTATGATCAGAAGTGATTTACCTGCCCATAGTATACGATTGTGTAAATAAATGTTCATCAAATTCTGACCGTGATTTACCTTATATTTGGATTAGAAATTTGGTAAGAAAACTAAAGTGGAATTGGTTCAGAAGGTAAGTAAATTAAGGTGATTGATTATTATACGTGGAAGGTTGGATGAAGGGATGGTGGGAAGAAAGGTGAAACGGGAACCTTACGTTTCTTTTCAAGTAGTAGAGATATATCCTATTTGGATGGTGCGACCTCTGATTTCTGTCATGTTCCGTGCACAGAATTTGTATTAAGTTGTAAAAAAGGTTATTCTCCATTACCAATTGTCTATGACTTTGCCATTAATAATCATTATGTCTTCTAGACTATATTCTGATCTCTGTTTATGTTTAATTCTTGCCATTTCCACTTTCTTGTGCTCTCTGTAGTCTCTTATCGTGTCCTTTCTCATTGTTTCTGCTTTAAGATTTACATCTAGTTGTTTCTGCTTTAAATTTTACATCTCTTCAAGCAATTTTCAATTCAAAACCCTGTACCTTTTCATGTTCAGGCCCTTATTCAGTCCCTACCTTCTCTTCCCTCCCGTCAGAAAACGAGCACCAGTGGTGATCGAGTTAGCAAATATCAACCTAGCCTTCTTCTAAGAGATTATTCTCATGATATACTTTTCATATGTTTCATCTATCATTGGCAGTGGTGTGACCTCAAATTTTATACTGGTGGCCCAATGGGTCCTCTTTAAAAATAATCCAACTGCCCCAACTAATGAGAGTAAATTGCACAAAACCACCACTTTAAAGGCTAGGTTTGCAAAAAACACTACAATACATCTTTTTTTTTGCAGAAAACACCACGTCTACGGTAATCTTTTTGCAAAAAACACTGATCGGCGGATCGGGCTTAGTTAAGTGAGTTTATGACAAATGGGGCCCGCCAGTCAGGCTGACATGGCACCAATTTCTCACACCGTTACATGAAAACGTTTGCTGGACATGGGGCCCGCTTGTCAGCCTAACAAGCCTCTCTTGGGCATTCCATCGAACAATTTGCGTGCGTGCATAGGCTCGCGGACAAAGACCGCCGTCGCGAGGCTCAGCCAGGCGACGAAGGTCAAGGACGGTGGCGCCGGGATGCGGTGGTCATGCTCAAGGATGGCACTGGCGGCGTGAAGGCCTCTGCCTCGCCCAAGGGCGGATGAAGGGCGGGCTCTGCCTCGGTGCGGCAACGACTATGGCGGGCTCTGCCTCGTCTGGGGGCAGGACGGGCGACCTCGGTCGGGGTTGGGACGAGCCGCAGTAGTGAGCAGCAGGCAGCGGGCGCGGCGGGCATGGCGAACAGCGAGCAGGCAGCGGGCGCGGCAACAACGAGTGGTGGCGTCAGCAGCGAGGCGCGGCGGCTGCGGCGAGCAGCGGGCGCGGCAAGCAGCGGGCGCGGCAGCAGCAGCTCTGGACGTATTGGTCCAACGACGGGAGGTTGACGAGCATCAGTTTTTTTTTCTTTTTTGTTTCAATGACAGGTGGACCCATGTGGCCACACATGATGATAACGTTAGCCAGCGTCGCCGTTATTTAGGCTGTGCCATGTCAGCCTGACTGACTGGCGAACCCCATTTGTCATAAACTCACTTAACTAAGTCCGATCCGCCTATCAGTGTTTTTTGCAAAAACATTACCGTAGACGTGGTATTTTTTGCAAAAAAAATGTATTGTAGTATTTTTCGCAAACCTAGCCTTTAAAATGATGCTTTTGTGCAATTTACTCAACTAATGATGAACTAGCTGACCCACCCGACGAAGATGTGGCGGCCCCCTGATCTTTCCCATTCTCCAGATTATGCTTTTTGTCTGTCCTTGCTGCCTTAATGAGGTTTACTTCTTTTTTTTAGAAAAGGAGGATGACCCCTGGCCTCTGCATCTGAGCGATGCATACGGCCACTTTATTAATTATTCTCACAAGACCTTACAAAATAATACAATAGTAAGACTAAAGCCGCCGTCTAAGCAACAAACTGTCGCTACACCTATCCAGTTGATAAAGGGGCGCAGATAGCCTGGGCCTAATACCAAACAGACATCACAGCCAAACCTAACATCTAAGACCTGAGGTCCCATCCAGGACGCCTGCCGGGCATGGGTCTCACCGGTCCGACGTGCTCTCATAGGCCGCCGCCGCCAACTGCCACCACTCCATCTTCAGAACTGTACTAATGCATCAACCTTGCTCGGTCCAGCTATCGTCGACGTCACCATGGCGCCCAACGGCACCTCCTTCCTGCGCGCAAACAGTTGAGCACGTCGCGGTCGCCACTGATACACCTCAGCACCATGCTGCCAAGTACCACCAGCCGACACAGCTTGAAGTCTTTGGAAGATCTGTCGTGCATAGCACCTGCCGACCAGGCATGACAAAGCGTAGCACCTGTCGATCAGGCATGACTTGACATCTCCACCGAAGCTCCGCGCAAGACGAAGCCGCTCCACCTCCTGCCTCTGACTTCCAGCTCTGCTCCACAAACGATGCTCCCAAGAGAGAAACGACACCGCAGTGCCGCCATCGTCCGATCTGGAACACCAGGTCCTAGGGTTTCCCCCGGAGCAGCACGAGTGGGTCGACAGTAGTTACACGACGATGCCTTCATCAAGGTAACGGCGTAGAACGCCGCCATCGCCTGCCATCGGCTCGGTTTTCACCGGCAACCATGTCTCCCCAACTCGCAGCCGGGACTAGATGATGGATCTCGAGATCGAATCACCAAGCCTCTGGCCGGCCACCTCCGACGAAGAAGATGACCACCACCACTAGCTACACCGGCCAGAACAGATCTGCCATGTGCCGCCAAGCAGTCCACCAGGCCCTCGACGCCGTCGCCGATCTAAAGCCAGATGACATGCCGCCGAAGACCGCATCGCGCCGCCGCCCGATCCAGGCCAGCCGCCGCAGCAGCCGCCCGTGACCCGAGGCAGGGCCGACCGCCGCCGCCGTCGAAGCCATCGCCGCCGTTTCTAGATCGGCCGCACCTCCACGCATGTTGGGGCCCCGCCACCCCTGAGACGCGGGAAGGAGGAAGAGCCCCCGTCACCGCCGTCGGCCTCCGGGCGCTAGCCGGCGGCGTCCTCCGGCAGCGGCGGGAGGAAGGGAGGAGGATCGGGTGGCCTCTCGAGTGGCGGCTGGGAAGGCCTCCGGAGTCGCCTGGAGGAGCGACCCGGGAGGCAGATGCGTTTTTTCCCAATGAGGTTTACTCCTATAGACTAGTGAGGCGATAGGCTCGACTGACAAGCCCATCACTGAGGAGAACAAGTTGCCACTGCCTGTTGAAGAAACAAACACAAAGAGGTCATGATTGTTCCTTTGCCTCTCGACGTCTCTTACTTGAATTACTAAAATGTGACATGTTTTGCTGATCTAAGCCTTTTGGAAAAGATGCTTATAAATGGTCGGTCTTCTATCGGTATGTCTGTACTTCCGATTCCCCTGCTTGAGCTCCAGCTCGCAGGCACTTACTGTCAAATCACTTGGTTGCTTCTGGGCGATGATGGTTGTTATGACAACTATGTTGCTGTCTATCCAGACTATAGACTGTCTTTTGGGCGATGTGGTACGCGAATATAGACTGTTTTCTTGTTAGGTTCAAATAAGCCCGATTCTCCTTTGTGTTAACCCAGTTTCTTGCTTCCAATTTCTAGCGTGTTGTAAAGTACTCCCTCCGTCATGTTTGTCATCAAAATGGATAAAAAAGATGTATCTGAAACTAAAATACGTCTAGATACATCTTCTTTTATTCATCTTGATGACAAGTATTTCCGGACGGAGGGAGTAACTTTATTTGTTGCACGTGTTTTGGTTGTGCAGCTTATAAATACATATCCTGGATTCGGCCCCTCGAGATGAGACAAGCAGGTCGACTGGCTTCCCTGCAGCATCCTTCAAAACTGACACGATACATTACAAAGCATATTTCAGTCTTCTCATACTTATCACAATTCAGACAACGTCAGAAGTGTAGACGGATTTTTTTACCTGACACCTCTCAACCATATGCTCATTCTGAAATTACTACTATATGCTCATCGTCAATGATTTAAGAATAGTATAGTAGCGATATAACAATATATCATATACATTCAGGCTACCTGACAAATGGCTCTCTATCATTTCCTTTGTTCCTAGACCCTAGCAAAATAATTCGTCCATTCTAATTTGTGCATCCTTTCCTACACTGGTCCTTCAAATCCGTCCTTTTGTATGGCTCACAAATATAGACGCTATATCTATGATTTATTTCTTTTGGTCTAAACTACATATATGATTGTTTTCCAACTTTGGACAAATTGAGATGAACAAACTAGAGGTGCAAGAACTAGTTGCGACAAAGCTGCATTCAATTTCGTAGTGCTAGGTAGAAAATGTAAGATCCTGGTGAGCATGATATGGCGGGTCTAAATCTCCACCTAATAGAGCTCCTGACATAAATAAGACGTCCAGGCGACATGGGAATGCTGATCATGAATTCAACATGATATGGAGGGTCTAAATGTCTACCTAATTCAAACCTTAACATAAACTAGATAGTATGGCGCGCTCTGCTGCGCCCACTACAGTTACGTTTGACATCTGAGTGCTTTTCCATGTAGGGTACGTGGCTAGTGGATGTGTGTAAGAGTGTGTCAAATAGGAAGGAAAACAACTCTGATGGGGTGGCTAACGTCCATTTTATTGTTTGGAAAAAAAATGTTTCAATTAAAATGCAAAAAGAACTATAAAAAATATATAAAAAGTACCTACAAAACAAACATACATGTAAAATTGTTCATCGCATATTAAATTTGTTTTTATCATGTATGTTAAAAATATTCATTTAAAAAATGTTGTCGTGTGTTGTTTGCTGAAGAATGAATGGTGTATGTAAAAAATGTTGACCATGTATTTTGCAATGTTCAATGTGTGTCTGAAAAATATCCACCACGTATTCAAAAAATTCACCATGTCTTAAAAAAAAATTGAATGTGTATTTATATAATATAGTTGTATAGAAATATATATATATATACATTAATTAAGACAATAAAAGTGAAAAAAGAAAATCCAAAGGAAAAAAAGGAAAACCAGAATAAATCAAAGCTTGGACAAAAAAATAAGAAACAGGTGAAAAACTAACGAACACAAAAGGAAAAACTGGTTTAAATGGGCCGACCTTGAACATATCTTTCGTCTGCCTTGATCAACTACATCAAATGGGATTTCCTGGGTAAGAGACTCCTATCATCACGAATATAAATAACAAATATATAGTATTAACGGATTTATGTAGACTTTTTAAAAAGAATTTATGTGGACTCGGAAACAAACCATCCTATGTGTATTTTCTTCTTTATTACTCCCTCCATCCCAAAACAAGTGTCTCAACTTTGTAGCGCCTGCAGCAGCCTTACCTGGGCTCGGCCCATTTCTATTTTTTTCCGTCGTAAACAAAAATATATACACAACCTTGTGATTCGATCCTGCGAGCACACGATCTTTGGCATGATGCGCTAACCACCATACGATCAAGCGTTAGCTGGACAGCTACAGCTTCTTCCCCTTTTTCTTCTTACGTCTATTCCTTTTTCTATTTCATTTTCATTTTCCTTTTTTCGTCTTTCTTTTTTATTCAGAACGGTTTTTGTTCTGTTTTATATTCTTTTTTGGTTTTGTCTTTTTTATTCGGAATGGTTTTGCTTGGTTTTTTCTTTTTTTTCTTTTTTCGTTTTGCTAATTTGAACGAACATTTTTTTCAAAATCGTTGAATTTTTTTCAAAATCAATGAACTCTTTTCAAAATCGATGAACTTTTCTAAAAATCGATAAACTCTTTTCAAAATCAATGAACTTTTTTTCAAATCAATGATATTTTTTCAAAATTGATGAACTCTTTTTCAAATCGATGAAGTCTTTTTTAAAATTGATGAACAGTTTTTCCAAAACCGATGAACTCTTTTTGAAATCGATGGACTTTTTTTCAAAATCAATGAACTCTTTTTCAAAATCGATGAACTCTTTTTGAAATCAATGTTTTTTTAAATTGGTGAACTCTTTTTCAAAAGCGATGAACTCTTTTCAAAATCGATGAACTCTTTTTAAAATTGATGAACTCTTTTTTCAAAATCGATGAACTCTTTTCAAAATCGATGAACTCTTTTTAAAATTGATGAACTCTTTTTTCAAAATTGATGAACTCTTTTCAAAATCGATGAACTCTTTTCTAAAATCTCTTTTTCAAATCGATGAACTTTTTTTTCAAAATCGATGAACTTTTTTTTCTTCAAAATCAATGATTTTTTCAAAATTGATGAAGTGTTTTCAAAATCGATGAAATCTTTTCAAAATCTATTATTTAAAAAGAGATGAACTTTTCTAAAAATAGATGATCTTTTTTACAAAATTACTTTTTTTCAAAGAGATTTATATCAGCTATACATTAACGTTTGCCCTACAGGAAACATTAACTACGCATGCTTTCTATCTGTATACAAAAAAGCCAGCATGGTCTGGTGGTTTTTGAGTTTTCTTTTTCGCGTTTTCCTTACGGATCCGGTTGGTGGGCCGGCCCGCTAGGGGTCGCTAGCGCCGGTAGCACCAACCGGCGCCTGCAGCGCTGATTAGGATCACCCGAAAAGATCAGACAACTACGGTTGTGGGGTCGCAACACGACCAAAGGCCCACCTGGCAGACACTTTAAATCTCAAGAGCCAGACATAAATTTAGCTGAAGATCTTGGGGGAGGGGGCCTTTGGTCGCAACACCCCCCCCCCCCCCCCCCCCCCCCCCAAGAAAACTGCGCGTAGCTCCACCTCTGATGTGAGAATGTTTACCACGAATTCAACTAACAAAAAAAAATGGATATTTCTACTCTTTAAAATTGTGCACGAAGGTCACAATTTTAGATGAATAGGGTTAATCTGCCCCGATACATTATTCTTAGATACTTCAAACAGAAATATGCCTGATCCGTTGTTGCCAACAAAAGGAGCTTTTAATCCACGGAATCAAACATATGTAAGACGTACCTTTGCTCCATCTTTCCCGATGCCAAAGTCTAAATTACCAGCAACAAGAAGGGCCTCCAATATCTGTGACGTTGCTTTAGCCTTTGCCTTCTCAGCTAGAATTTCCAGCTTCTCTGCATTGAAGGGGAACCCCTCCCATGCCTCAAAACCATGCTCATTAATTATGTCCGCAATATTGCTGCTCAGTGTCTTCCCATCAGGACTAATCAGCACTAGTGTAGGAAGATCACTAAGCTCAAAGTAACTGACAATCTTCCGGCACATCTTGTTTCCCTGAGGAATGGTGAGCCAAGGCATGCCTGGAAAACTCTTATTGAATGATGCCTCGTCACTGTCCGAGGATACAGCTACAACTTCAAACTTCTCCCCCACTTCTTTGAGTTCCCGATATATCAAGCATTGGGGTAAATTCCTCAACTGGAGGATAGCCGTTCACTACAAAGCATACACCAACGTACTTCCCCTCAAGACCAACGATGGGTACCTGGGTACAAGTAACATACCAAATTACTCCCTCCGTCTCAAAATAAGTGTCTCAACTTTGTACTAGCTCTAGTACAAATTTGTCCTAAGCTCAAGACACTTATTTTGGGACGGAGGGAGTAGATCATAAGAATGTCTGGATCTAGCTGCGCATGGCAGGATTATTTTAATTGTTTGCTTGTCAATGAGTCTAGTGTTGCACCAATCCGTAAGTACACACATACGCGCTGCTTATTCTCCTGGAATGATTTCGCAACAGGCCATAATATAAGAATGTAGTATCAACTTGACATACAGATATTTGTGCACAACAATATATTGACATGTCCTAGCGCCCCGGCCTACCACACCTACACGTCTCCAACGTTCGGATATTAGCACGAAAATGTTCAAGGTTCCTCCTCGCAAATGTCCAACGGCAACCTGTTACTATTGACTTAATTACTGTTGAAGTATCGAAAGGTTAATGTGTTGCATAAGAAATTGGACTGTCATTCCCATTTTCTTCTGTGACGGATAGGACTGTCATATCTGAAGAAATAAATGGCTTTGTTTGATTGTGTATTCTTAGAAAGCACATTCGATGGAAAAAAATGAATACGCAATCCATGTTACACTTGGCTTGTGCAAACCCATATGTGCATGATACCTGTGGAAGCTTTGGCCGGTGACCACAATGAGACGCTGTTTTCTCCAGCGAAGGAGAGGCAGTCTGACGAGGGAGCCTCTGGTGGGAGGTGAGTGCTGGAGCTACTCTCTCCTGATGCTCTTGACATGTGTTGTTTTGCCTGTGTTGTTGTTGTAGAGACATGACTTTCAACACTTGGGTGCACCTACAACCTCTATGAAACAGTAAATTCAAAAAATAATTGTTTTTTTGGAACATCAACATGTTCAAACATTCGAAGTTCTTGCAAAGTTTCAGCCTCAAATAACATTCAAGGAGTCCCCCACCTAAAAAACAAAATCAGTGTTCAAAGTTTATGTGCACTTTTGAGCAGTAATTTTTTTTGTGAGGGCTGCTCGAGTGTTATTTCAGGCTGAAAATTTGCAAGAACATCAAAAGTTTGATCATCTTTGATCCCCCAAAGTTTCGGATTTTTTATTTTTGTTTCATTTTTGTTCATGAGGGTGTAGGGGCACCCGGGAGTTGTCACACCTCTCTTTGTCAGAAACAACAAGATCGATCTGCTCTATTTTTTTTTTCATCTTAAAGCTTTTGACAATGCTATCATGTTTGTAATACCATATGATGACATGGTTGGTTTCATGTTGTATATGTAAATTTGTAACCCGACTGCACGCATAAAAGGGCGTGAAAACCAGAAATACTTTACCTCTTATTACTAATAATATTACAAATGACAAAGTATTATGTAGAAACAAGATAATACTTGATCTCCATAAGAATCTGCACTGCCTAATGCTACACCGAGAAATTCAAATTTTCTCCACAAGCTGGACCAAACTCACACTTTCCTCCACATTCATTTGTTGATAATAATTTGCCATCGAAAATTGGATTCCGCAAAGGAGATACCGGGATCTTGGCGCTTGGTCACCCTTGGCACGCGACCATCTACTACTGTTTGTAGTTGAAGGAAACATGGAGGACATACCGCATCCTGATCTGGTCCAAGTTGTACACTATGTACTCGTTGTAGTAAAGGACGCCCTGCAATGCATGCCTTATTGTATTAGAAAGAGAACGGCAAGACGGCGCAAAGCACACAAACAGGAAACCAATAGGCAGAAAAGCCCGAAAAACTACACAGGGTTGAATTGGACCGTGCATACGTTATCGCGGGATGCCTTCTTAGGTTTCCCGAGCGGAACAACCACGCCGTCATCGGTGATCTTGGATTCCGCCATGTCCGGTGCCGTCTTCCCAACCCCCTTCGTGCTGCACCAACATATATAGTTTTGCAATGATAAGTATTTACTCTTTGTGTTGTTTACAACAACTAGTACTACTAGTCTACTGCTGCTGCCAACGCCATATCAAAACAACGTAATTCAAGAGAATGATGGGTTCAGGGTTACTTTTGAATCAGTAAGTGGGTGTAGGGCTTTTATAGAAAGGGCTCGCGTCACCAACCGACCTTAGTTTACCCTCGGGCAGGTTATTAGCATTTATATCGCCATCCAGTAGCTCGTTCATCTCGCCTAGCGCAACCTGAGATGGTAAATTACAGCAAACAACTCAATATGACACCATAAATGGAGAAAAACACGCTTGAGAGGGGACCACGACACTTCATGTAAAGGTATGTGGTGAATGTTAGGAATGGGCAACTACATGCACAGGAGGGCCAAGGGCCAGTGCATATACATGTGTATGGTAAAGTGCAAGAGAGACTATACACATCTAACACCCCCCCTCAAACTCATGGTGGATCAACAACACTGAGTTTGGAGAGAAGAAAACTATGCTGCACTTGAGTCTGTGCCTTCGTGAAGAAGTCCGCCAACTGTAACTCAGAGGGCACATAGTGAAGAGCGAGAGTCTGATCCTGCACAGCAGCACGCACAAAGTGGGCATCCACACCGATGTGCTTGGTGAGCTCATGCTTCACCGGGTCACGCGCAATACTGATAGCACCAGTACTGTATGACAATAAGGGAGTCGAGGTAGTAGCAGACACATCAAAGTCCTCAAGTAACCACCGTAACCAGATCACCTCAGCCGTCAGCATAGCCATGGCTCGCAACTCAGCCTCTGTACTCGAGTGAGAAACGGCAGTCTGTTTCTTTGTCTTCCAGGCAATAAGAGAGCCACCAAGAAAGACACAATAAGCAGACAGCGAGCGTCGATCAGAGGGATCACTAGCCCAGGTAGCATCAGAGTAGGCCTGGAGCTCAAGAGAGCTGGAGCGGGGAAAGAAAAGGCGCTGAGAGAGCGTGCCACGAAGATATCGTAGAACGCGGAGGAGATGACTATAGTGGACAGAGGTGGGGGCTGAAACGAACTGACTCAGGATATGAACAGGATAGGAGATATCAGGACGCGTAACAGCAAGATAGACAAGACTGCCAACAAGGTGACGATAGCGAGTGGGGTTAGGGAGAGGGTCACCATCAGAAGCACGAAGCTGAACGTTGAGTTCCATAGGAGTCACAACTGTGCGCTCATCACCGAGAGCAGCGCGAGCAAGAAGATCCTGAATATATTTTTCTTGGGAGATGTAGAAGCCATCAGAGGTCGAGGAGATCTCAATCCCAAGAAAATAGCGAAGTGGACCAAGATCAGTCATGAGGAACTGGTCGCGAAGGCGAGCCTTAACAAAGGCTATGTAGTCAGAGTCGTCACCAGTGATGATCATGCCATCAACATAGAGAAGGAGCAGAGTCCAACCACGAGGAGACGTGTGAACAAACAACGCGGGATCATGATCACTGGGCAAGAAGCCAGCGGCAGTCACCACAGAGGCGAAGCGCTCAAACCAGGCGCGAGGGGCCTGTTTAAGACCATAGAGGGAGCGGCGAAGTCGACAGACCAAACCATCAGGAGCATAGTACCCCGGTGGTGGCTGCATATAAACCTCCTCACGCAACTCGCCATTAAGAAAAGCGTTCTGAACATCAAGTTGAGAGATAGACCAATGACGAACAGAAGCAACAGCAAGAAGAGTGTGAACAGTGGTCATGTGGGCCACAAGAGCGAATGTCTCATCATAATCGCGTCCCTGCTCCTGCTGAAAACCACGGGCCACAAGGCGCGCTTTGTAGCGCTCAAGAGAACCATCAGAGCGAGTCTTAATCTTGTAGACCCACTTGCAGGTGATGGGACGGACACCAGAAGGGAGGGAAACCAGATCCCATGTGCCAGAGCGCTCAAGGGCAGCAAGCTCTTCAGCCATCGCAAGCTGCCATTCAGGCTGAGTCATGGCAGTCCGATAGGAAGTGGGCTCAGCAATAACAGAGAGACCGTACTGATCAGGAGAGTAGCGATCAGGCAGGGGGCGAGGCCGAGCACGGAGGTTATGAACCGGGGGAGGCGTGAAAGGAGGTGCACCAGAGGTGGAAGGCGCATCGGGGAAACATCCTCAGAACGAGGGCGACGAGTATAGTGAAGAGGAAATGGTGAGAGAGGGCGACGGACTGGAGATGATGGTGGAGAGTTGGAGGAGGACGATGGGGAAGATGGTGTCGGTGGTGAAGGAGAAGGAAGGAGAGGTGCAGGCGGAGGAGGAAAAACATGAGGAGGCACATAGCAGGGTGTATCAGGGAGAAGAAGAAAAGAAAGATCGTCCACAGAGAAGCTCGAGGTAGAAGGACGTGGGTAGTAAGAGCGAGACTCGTCAAAGGTCACATCACGCGAGATGCGCAAACGACGACCAACAGGATCCCAGCAGCGATAGCCCTTGTGCTCATCACTGTAGCCAAGAAAAACACACTCAACCGACTGAGCAGTCAGTTTGGTGCGTTCTCGCGGGGCAAGAAGGACATAGCACACACATCCAAACATACGAAGAGCTGAGTAGTCAGGAGAGCGACCAGTGAGACACTCCATAGGAATACCACCCTGCAGAGCAGTCGATGGCTGTATGTTGATGATATAGGTGGATGCAGAAACAACCTGCCCAAAAATAGGGTGGGAGAGAAGCGGCAATCATCAGAGCACAAGCCGTCTCAAGTAGATGATGATGCTTACGTTCGGCAACGCCATTCTGAGCATGTGCACCAGGACATGAGAACTGGGCAAGAGTACCCTGTTCCGCAAGAAAACCACGCAACAGCTAGGAGATAAACTCACCAGCGGAGTCAGCACAAAAAGTACGAATGGGCGTGGAAAACTGGGTGTGAACCATGGCAGCAAAACGTTTGTATATAGAGAGAACCTCGCTACGAGATTTCATAAAGTAGAGCCAAGTGTAGCGAGAGAAATCATCAATAAACAAGATATAGTAGCGGTGACCACCTTTCGAATCAAAGGGAGCAGGACCCCATACATCAGAATGAACTAAGTCAAAAGGACGCTGAGATACCGAGTCACTGGTAGGATAAGGTAACTGGGTCTGTTTGCCAAGTCTGCAGCCATTACAGTGTAAAAAAACATCTCCAGATACAGACCCTAAGAGGCCCTGGCGAACTAAAGAAGACAAGCAAGAGCCACATATGTGACCAAGGCGATGATGCCACTGCTGGAAGGACGCAGACGAAGAGGCAACAAGAGCATGGGAGCTGGCTGAAGTGGTGGCAGCGGAAGGAACACAAAGCCAGTCAACCTCCCAAAGGCCCTCTGACTCACGGCGCCGGGGGCCAGCACCAACCAAAGCCTTGGTGCGACGATCCTGAATGGAGCAAGAGTCGGTATTAAGAATGACACGACAACCAGAATCAGTAAGTTGGGCAGCGGAAAAAAGATTCATAGTGAGGCGAGGAACATGTGAAACACTAGGAACAGAAAAAGATGGAGTGGAAAGAAGACCACAGCTAGCAACATGAAGAGGTGTGCCATCAGCGATAAGAACATTAACAGGCGAATTAAGAGGTCGGAGAGAAGACAACACGGAAGAATCAGAAGACATATGAAAAGTGGCTTCAGAATCTAGAACCCACGAAGATGTACCTGACTGTGTAGATGCCTGCGGTGGTGGAGCAGTGGCTGCAGTCACAGCAGCAGCGGAACCGGTCGACGAAGAGCCTGAGGAAGCTAAGAGACGCTTGAGCCTCATAATGTCCTGGTCAGTGAGTGACGGGGTCGAGGAGGATCCAGGAGTCCCACTGGAAGAGGAGCGCCTCTGGTCTCGCTTCTTCTCACGGCAATCAGACTCTGGGTGACCTGGCCGAGAGCAGTAGCCACAGAAGGTGTCATGGCGCGACCGGCCCCTCTCAGCATAAGAAGGACGACCCACCCCCCTGAAGGAATAGGCAGGAGCGGTGGAGCGGTGAGGCGAGCAGGTGGCATAGGAGCTCGGGCGTCCAACACTGATGGAACCACAAGTAACCCAGCAGAGTGTAGGTGGGTCTCTTCAGCACGAAGCTCAGCAAGTACCTCCGAGATAGGAACACGACCACGAGCTAGCAAGTGAGCACGGCGAGGCTCGAACTCAGAGCGAAGACGAGATAAGAACTCGTGAACCCGCTGAAACTCCAAATCGGACCGTGTAGTCTGACAGCAACGGCAAGTTCCACAAACGACGGTCCAAAGAGAGTCAAGCTGACGCCAGATGGCAGAGCACTGTGAATAGAACTCATCAACAGAGGAATCACCTTGCTGGAGTGCATGCTCCTGACGCACCACAGATAGGTAGAGAGCATCATCAGAGGGCTGATAGCGCTGACAGAGATAAGACCACATCGCTGCAATTGTGTCAAGTCCCATGAACTCCGAGGCGAATTGAGGAAGGACGCTCGCAGTAAGAACAGCAGCAGCACGAGCATCATCATTGCACCACTGAGTGTAAGCAGACAGATCATCACGATAGGCAGAAAGGGCATCCGAATAGGCTGACATCTGCTGATCATAGGCATCAACTGCAGTATCATCGAGAGCCTTGGCGGCATCACGATCAGCCTGAGAAGCATCAGCAGCAAGAACCGGCGGTGCTGGCGGGGTAGGAGCCACTGGAGCAACAGGGCAAGGCAGACAGGGGACCTCGCCAGAGAGAACACCCCACAGAAGAAGACCGCGGATGTGGATACGCATAAAGCCCGCAAACTCGGCATAGTTGGTGCCATCGAAGATCACCGAGCGCCGAGGAACGACGACATAGCCCGAAGAAGACATGAGGAGCTCTTTTTTTTGGTCAACTGCTACAGCAGACTACTACAGGAGACCCCGATCCAGATCGGGATCGGGCTCGCGCTGGCTCGATCCAGCCCCGATGGAGGAAGCGGGGGGGGGGGGGGGGGGGGGGCGAGCGTGGGAGGGGCCGGCCCTGGGCAGCACCGGCTGCAGCAGGAGGCGGCCAGGGGCGGCAGGGCGCGGGGAGGTCGCGGCCGGGCGCGGGGAGGTGGCTGCCGGCCGCGGCCGAGCACGGGAAGGCGCGGGGCAGCACGAGGCGGCAACGGCAGGCCGCGGCCGCGCTCGGGGCGGCGCGGGACAGCGACGGCAGGCCGCGGCCGAGCTCGGGGCAGCGCAGGCCGGGGCGAGACGGCGGGGAGGGAGAGAGCCGGGGGCGAGGGAGGAGGTGGCCGGCGCCGGCGACGAGGTAGAGGGAGGCCGGCGACGGGGGAGCTAGGCACGGAGCTGCGAGCGTGCGGGAGCAGGAGAGGAACCTAAGCATCTGATACCATGTTAGGAATGGGCAACTACATTCACATGAGGGCCAAGGGCCAGTACATATATATGTGTATGGTAAAGTGCAAAAGAGACTATACACATCTAACAGTGAACATTTGATAGCTTGGCAAAACAGACCTCGCATAGAAGCAGCACTCCAGATCTAGATGCTTGTGAAGGACAGCAGTAGTTTGCACTCTTGGAGAACATGTCAGCAAAGTAAACCCCTTTCCCAAACATGTAGCCGGTGCTAGGCGCTTCAGGAGGAGCGATTCGCAAACCTGGGAGAAAGATTAGTGTTAACTAATACCAGCATTGACCTATCTAGTCAGATCTGATATAATTTGATGTTTACAGTATATTGTACCCCGAGAAAATATCCCGGTCCAGTTTGTCAACCGAGAGCCATGCCATAGAAGCATCCTGTTTCCTGCACCGATGAACTGCGAGAACACTTTCAGAGTTAGTCATTTGACAATTTCATTGCAGTAAGTACTGCAGTTTTTTTTGGGCGCCACATAGCTGATCAGGAAGATCCACTTACCTTCTGAAACCGCTCTGTTTCACCCTGCCTTGTCACCTTAAATATCTGCTCTATGTCGACCGTATAACCCGAATGTCTTTTGGCACGTGTGTTCGTCAAATATGTTTTTATCTGGACAGCAGAAATGTTCATACAGGGTAAAAGTCATGAACATCGCGTAAGAGAAGAAGAGTGGAACATAACTCATTCAACCATGCGAAGTCAGCTCTTGGTCATAAGAAATTTGATATCTTTTTTAATGAAGAAAATAAATGGTATTGCCATAATGAAGTTGTTATAAAGGCCTAGATGGCTAGATTCTTGGTGGAAATATTACCATGGAGTATTCTTCCGAATCAACTTCCAGAGGTGTAAAGTCACAATGAAGCTGCTTGTATCGAGCATACAAAGGATCGTCCTAGATGGTAAAATGAAACGAACTTATAAATCCAGAGTGTTCATGTGTGCACACCATATTTCTTTACCAATGTCTTACCCGATCGCTTTGGTCGTCTTCCAGAAGCCTGGTCGCAATCTCAATCTCACCAAGGGCTTCAACCTTCGAAAGAGCAAAAAAAGTGGTGATATTAGATATGAAGCTGGAATAAGTACAGGAAATTTTGAATTATGAATATGAGTGTTCTTGAAAAATGTACGAATATTAAGTTACAATTCATTTCAAACTTTGATAAGAATGGCAGGCACATATTTACAAAGGGCCAAAAGAGGCTCTGGTTCTGAATCTCTTCAGAAGAACCAATGTTCTAAATTATCCTTGAAAATTGTCATTATCTCTTAATGCATACAAGATCTCATAATAGATCAAAGCTATAATAAAGCAAAACATAGTGGCCTATTACCATTTCCAGCTTAGCTTTCAGTTTCTCGGGAGTGTCAATGATAAATTCACCTGCGAGATAAATTTTGTTAGAAGATCCTGACTGTAGAATGAACCAAGCAGGAAGTTTGAAACTTACGCATCTTTTTGAAACCAAAGTCATGAGGAATCACGGTGTAGAATTCCCTGAAACCAAGTGGTTGTACAGGAATATTCGTTAAGTACGTATCAACATATTCAAAGGTCAGAAAGTACTGAGTGTAGCACTGATGGTGGATGCCATTATGCATTCCACAACTATCATCATGCTTCGTTACACTATTTATGAAAGTAAAAAGGAAATTATGACTCACCCAGTCAATTCTTCCAGCTGTATCGGGTCAGCCTTTGGAAGAGCGCTAGAGATCCGCTTCAAAACAGAATAACCCTGTGGAAAGTTTGGAGAAAGATAAGCTTTTACTGCATGCAAGACTACCCAATAGATCTTTTAGAGTGCATAGCGTATTTAAGTCATTTATTACTTTTTTTTACAGGTTTTAAGTCATTTACTTGAAAGTATGATAAAATGCAACCTTATGTAAGTTTTTTGGCTAGCTTGGGAGATAATTAGGTCCAAGTTGTTTATGCATATTGTTATTCAACATGTAATCTTGTGTCCATGCTGAATTGATAATCCCCAACAAAGAAAAGCTCACCTTGCGTATTGTAGATTTGCTTATCTTTCCAAGAGGAAGTTTTTCAGCATTATAACCTAGTTAGTTAGTCAAAGATTAATGGATTAGTAAAAGCATATGCTTCATGAATAATCAATAGAAATCTACTTTAAAAACAATACTGCTGTATTTGAGTAGATCGTCAGTATTTGCCTCTTTGTCCATGAACTATGTTCAGACCCTTGTTTTAGTATATATTCTTTCATAAAATTAAGCCGTGTAGTTTTAACACACACATTATAGGATCTACCGGGCTCACCGAATCCATGTGTATACTGCAAATAGGCTATTATTATGATGCTCTAATGCGTTCAAAGAACAACGTCAATCGGCCAACCTACCGATTTCCATCATTTGCTGCTTCATCATGCTAATATCGCAGATCACGGATATGAAACGTGCAGTCCGAGTCTCAAGCTTTGTCTCTCTTATCTGATCGGCAACGGAGTATTTCTTCTGAGTCTTACCCTGATTTTTTTACAAGACCAAAGCGTTAAAACTAGAAAGGTGCAAAATTTTGAGTTATCACTAGTGAAAACTTGAGGCAAACCTTACCGTTTCGTCGTCACCTTTACCATAGTCCATTTCAAGCCAGGTGTAGTAGTCTGGGCGGCAGCTGAGTTTCTTGCGACAGGACCAATCATTGCCGGTTTTATCCTTAAATTTGAATTCAAATAGATCGACCGCTTGGTCCCGTGGCATGGGACCGCGCAGCTCGCTCCGACCTCGGTGGCCTACTCTCCCATATCTCCAGTAGACCATCCAGCTTGCACCACCATCAGATTCTACGGCGAACACACAACAGTTAGTGTTTTATTTGTAATTATTAGTCCTTTATGTAGTGGTACTATATATTAGTGATGCCTCATAAACTGAACACAGGAACCTTAACGTTTCAGAAAGATAGTAGTGAAGCGTACTCCATGACAGCGAAAAGGTGCATGTGTCCAAATTCATATAAACTCAAATTTTATGCGTGTGTCGTGTACTCGCGCCTCAGTCGTAACTAAAAGAACATCTAACTCAAATATTTGAACTTGGAATTATAATGAGGGGTTGGGGTAGGAGCATGCACGCATGGAGTGCATGGCAGGATCGAGGACAAACCTAATGCCTGGATGATGAAGAACTTGTTGTTGTTGCCTCCGACGTTGGTCTGGTTCAAGGTCGCGTCTTAGATCTCATTACCCTGTGCGCAACAAAAATAGCATATATGTTACCAATACCCTACGTACGTACGTGTTTCTGCTCTGAACCCAACTAACAGTCGCGTACCACTTGCAGGACGTGCCAGGACTCCTTCATGTCGTCGGGGATTTGCGGGTCCAGCACCGCCGCGCCCTTCTTCGTGGCCGTCACCATCTTCGCCGCCGCCACGGCCGCTGCGTCGGCCTTCTTCGCATCGTCGCCACCTTTCGCTGCAATGGCGGCAGCAGCAGCGTCCTTCTTCTTGCTCGCTCTCGCCACGAGCCCCCGCGCGGGCACGAAGAAGCTGGCGTGGTCACGATGACGAGGGAGAGCAGGGGGCCTCGGCCGGGTGAAGTTGGTGCCGGTGCCGACGCGGGGGTGCAGAGGCAGGCGGCAGCTGAGCGTGGCGCGCAGGATGGCTTGGAGATGGGCGGCCATCGTTGAGCTCTGCGCAGACCTACGTACCAGGAGTGCAGGGGGGCGGCTGGGAGGCAGAATCTGCGGATGGATGCACTTGAACTCTTGAAAATAGCATGCTCAAAATAACAAGCAAGGATCGGGATAATGGAAGGAGATCGATCGGTTTGAAAAGAGATTCTGCTGGTTGCACGCCAGTCAGATTCGAGGGCGGACTTTCCTTCAGACCATCATGGGTGGGGTCCATCCGCAGAGAAGTTTCTTTGTCCAAGGGTCATTGTCATCTCCGTGCGGCTGGCTGTATCAGTTTTGAGTTTTTTTAGAAGGCCATCATGACTAGCTTTATTAAAATTAAACAGGATTACATCATCCACAAGGTTTGGAACTAGGCAGCTCGGGCCTTGGAGGCTCCCCGTCCAACTACTAGAAATCTTATTACAAAAACCATGATTAGCTAGCCCATGCGCCGCTTGATTAGAAGAACGATAACAATGTTTAAATTTGACCTTCCCGATTGACGAAGACAAGTCCACACATTCTGCAAAGATCGCTGCCGCAACATCCCACCATCTTATCTGTCCAGTACAATAATCAATTGCCGTCAAGGAGTCAGACTCAGCTTCCTCTCGAGGGAACCCCATAGAGTTTGCAAAGATTAGTCCATCACGCATAGCCATAGCCTTCGTTGTCACCACATATGCTGCGTAAGGTATAAATCGACATTGTACTGCCAAAAATTTACTGTTACCGTCTCTAAGAACAACTGCAATGGCTCCTGCACCCTCACCCATATGGAAAGAGGCATTCACGTTTAGTTTCACAAACTTGGGTTCCGGCTTCTCCATTTATGTTCCTGTACACCATGAATTTTTAAGTTGGCTTGATGAAAATTGTTTGCAATTGCCAGGACCGAAATAGGCCATCTTGAGGGAGGTGGCGGTGATCCATCATGGGTGAGCTCACGGCGCACCCACCATAAGTACCAAGCCCCAACCATATCACCCGTTTGACATCAAAATTAGGCTTTCTAGGGATCGGTCTGGAATTTGCTAGGATCAGGTGTTCGAGTATGATTGAACCAGAGCGATCGATTAACTTCGCTTCTTCAACAATGTCCAGTATACCCAGTCGGAGCCACAATTCCTTTACATGTGTATAGTCAAAAAGCAGATGGCGTACATCTTTCGCGTCCTGGTGACAAATCGGACATGAGCCATTGGTACCCACATGTCTATTTGTCAGTATTTGACGCACTACCAGAATTACATCTGATTTTTGGCAGGGGTGCGCTTGGGAATCAATTTTTTTTTTAAAACGGAGGCAAAAGTTTTGCCTTATCGCATTAATTAAGAAGAGTTTATAGATAATAATCGACCAAATGGCCCGACGCTACAATGAATTGCTCTTGCGGCATCAAAGATCCTAAGCATTTGGCCCATGCCTTCTCCCAAAAAAAGAGCCTCTTCTTTGATCGTATTAAACACCAATGTTTTTCACTTTCAGTGAGATTTTAATGGAATTCATTGAATTCAGTAATATCAGTAGATAATGAAATATTTACCTTTCTTCCAAAATATTTCAACAATTTTAGTAATACACATGAATTCAAATAGTATTCAAAACTTAAATATTTAATTGAATTCAAGTGAATATTTCGGCCCTTTGGCCGAAATACAAACTGAAATCACTGAGATGCACTGAATTTCGGTGATTTCGGTTGGTGCTCATTTTTTCTTCTAAAACTGATCGACATGGATGAACAATTTCTAAAGACCCGAGCATTTCTCTCGCACCAAATCTCCCATGCCGAAGCTGCTGCTTGTATCGAGCATACAAAGGATCATCCTTAGATCACAAAATGAAACAAACTTATAAGTCCAGAGTTTTCATGTGTGTACACCACATTTCTTTACCGATGTCTTGCTAATCGTTTGAATCGTCTTCCAGAAGCCTGGTCACAGTCTCAATCTTACCAAGGGCTTCAACCTTCGAAAGAGCAAGACAAGTGGTAATATTAGATATGAAGGTGGAACTAGTATAGGCAATATGAAATTATGAAGGTGGAATTAGTACAGGGAATATGAAATTATGGATATGAATTTTCTTGAAAAAAAATGTGAATATGCAATGCACTTCAAACTTTTATAGGAAGGACAAGCACATATTACAGTGGACAAAAGGAGACTCTGGTTCTGAATCTCTTCAGAACAATCATTGTTCTACATTATCCTTGCCATTTTGCCAAAGACAAGTGGACAAAAGCTAGTATTCCCTTTCACGTACACAATTTCATAACAGATCAGCGCTACAGTAAATCCAAAGATAGTAGCCTATTACCATTTCCAGCTTAGCTTTTAGTTTCTCAGGAGTGTCAATGATAAATTCGCCTGCCACATAAAATTTTGTTAGAAGATCATGACTGTGGGGTGAATTAAGCAGAAAGTTTGAAACTTACGCATCTTTTTGAAACCAAAGTTGTGAGGAATCACAGTGTAGAATTCTCTGAAACCAAGAGTAATCGAGGAATATCTCAGTAAGTAAAAACATATACAAAGGCACATAAAAGGAAAATTTTGGACTCACCCACTCAATTGTTCTAGCTGTATCCTACGACTGTCAGCCTTTGAAATAGCATTAGAGATCCTCTTTAAAATGTCATAGCCCTATGGAAAGATAGAAAATTCATCATCATAAGAGAGAAAGATAGGACGAATGGAATATGAAACCAAGACCTTGATATCCAAGCTTTAACTGCATACAACATTGGACGTGCATCCAACAGAACTTTTAGATTGCACGGTAAAATACAGCCTGATGTAAATTGTTTGCTAGATAAATAAGCCCAAGTTACTTATGCACAATGTTCCTCAACCTGTAATTATGTGTCCAGATTGAATTGATAGTCCTCAATAGAGAAGCGCCAAAATAACTCACCTTTAGTATGGTAGATTTGCTTATCTTTCCAAGAGGAAGTTTATCGGCATCATAACCTAATTGGATAGCCAAAGATGAATGAATTAGTACAAAAGTAAATGATACATGAGTAGTCAACAGGAATTTACAAAAAGAAAAACCCCGTAGGATAGCACTAAACAGTCTAAATATACTTTTCAAATGAGTTAATCCAAGTTCTTTATTTGAGCAGATCGTGAGTATCTGCCTCTTTGGCCATGAACTATGTTCAGTCCCTTGGTGTAGTCTCAATTTCCTTATATAATTAAGTCCTACAGTACCCACATTATACGATCTCTAAATCAAAATATTGCATTTCAGTTTATTTCAAAACCTTCATCCATGTTCATGTTTGAATACTGGGTGTACTTCTATGCAAAAAAAAGGCGCACATAAAGTTGCTATAGGCGCTCTTAATTCTTGTATTTTTTTGCAGGACACAACAAATATAATTCACACAGATTATAGGTGCACAAAAAACCTTTTGTGTTTTTTAAAATTAAATTTTATTTCGAAATGCTCACAAAATCCACGTGTTTTTTTTAGAAAAGGAGGATGAACCCCGGCCTCTGCATCTGGGCGATGCATACGACCACTTTATTAATTATTCTCAAAAGACCTTATAAAATAATACAATAGTAAGACTAAATCCGCCGTCTAAGCAACAAACTGTCGCGACACCTATCCAGTTGATAAAGGGGCGCAGATAGCCTGGGCCTAATACCAAACAGACATCACAGCCAAACCTAACATCTAAGACCTGAGGTCCCATCCAGGACGCCTGCCGGGCATGGGTCTCACCGGTCCGGCGTGCTCTCATAGGTCGCCGCCGCCAACTGCCACCGCTCCATCTTCAGAATTGTACTGATGCATCAACCTTGCTCGGTCTAGCTATCGTCAACGCCACCACGGCGCCCAACGGCACCTCCTCCCTGCACGCAAACAGCTGAGCACGTCGCGGTCGCCACTGATACACCTCAGCGCCATGCTGCCAAGTACCACTAGCCGACACAGCTTGAAGTCCTTGAAAGATCTGTCGTGCGTAGCACCTGCCGACCAGGCATGACAAAGCGTAGCACCTGTCGGTCAGGCATGACTTGACATCTCCACCGAAGCTCCGTGCAAGACGAAGCCGCTCCACCTCCTACCTCTGACTTCCAGCGCTGCTCCACAAACGATGCTTCCAAGAGAGAAACGACACCGCAGTGCCGCCATCGTCCGATCTGGAACACCAGATCCTAGGGTTTCCCCCGGAGCAGCACGAGTGGGTCGACAGTAGTTACACGATGATGCCTCCATCAAGGTAACGGCGAGAACGCCGCCATCGCCTGCCATCGGCTCGGTTTTCACCGGCAACCATGTCTCCCCTACTCGTAGCCGGGACTAGATGATGGATCTCGAGATCCGATCACTAAGCCTCTGGCCGGCCATCTCTGGAGAAGATGACCACCACGTCCACCAGCGTCACCACACCGGGCACGCGTCGCCGCCGGCACCCCCATGGTGCCTAGAGGCCAACAAGCCCCGACGAACACCACGCCTCGCCAGCCGCCATGGCCCAGACCCAAGCACCACCAGATTCAGATCGGATTGGGGTCAAGGGCCCCAAGCCGCAGCCGCCGCGGAGGCAGCACCACTGGACGGTGCCCTGCCCTCCACCCCGCCGTAGGACCGAGTCATCGCCGGAGCTCTGCCGCGCCACGCCGCCGAGCCGCCGCCGGAAGAACTCGCACCGCCGCCAGGGGAGAGAGAGACGCGCCAGGGAGAGGCCCCGCCGCCGCCGGCACTGCCAGGGCTTTGCCCGGCTGTGTCCCTCGGCGGCGGCGAGGGGGGAGGGAAGGTGGAGGGGGCCGGCGGCGGAGGGTGCTAGGGTTCCCCCGAGTCGCCTCAGAGAGGGACGTGGGAGACGAGGAGGACGGGGGGGGACGTCAAGTTTTCATTGTAGACTTTGAATATGCTAATACTATGATGCTCAAATCAGTTGAAAAAGCGACATTAATTAAGTAGCTTACCGGTTTCCACCATTTGCTGCTTCATCATGCTAATATCGCGGATGACAGATATGGAATGCGCAGTTCGTGTCTCAAGCTTTGTCTCTTGATTGGCAACAAATTCTTTCTTCTGAAAAGAAATAAAAATAATACAAGACCAAAGCGTTAAGAAGATTTAGAAAGGTGCTAAATTAGTTGCAATGAAGTCACTGATGAGAACTTAAGTTAGTGAATATATCTTACTGTTTCCTTGTCACCTCTACCATAGTCCATTTCAAGCCAGGTGTATTTCTTTGAGTGACACCTGAAGTTCTTGCGATTGGACCATTCATTATTTGTT
The DNA here is from genome assembly GCF_002575655.3 of Aegilops tauschii subsp. strangulata. Classification (NCBI taxonomy): domain Eukaryota; kingdom Viridiplantae; phylum Streptophyta; class Magnoliopsida; order Poales; family Poaceae; genus Aegilops; species Aegilops tauschii. The sequence goes on from NC_053040.3 coordinate 474,875,060, forward strand.
TTCTGCCAAAACTTGAATTTAAATGCACGAATCGCTTCGTGCCGTGGCATGGGGCCGAGTAGCTCGGTCCGACCTCGGGAGCCTACTCTCCCATATCTACAGTAAACCCGGAAGCTTCGGCCATCGTCAGATTCTAGAATTAACAGGTACCGGTTAGTGTTTCATATATATAATAATATGACCGATCGATCATAAACTGAGCACATGAACCTGAGTTTGGAAACGTACATTTAACTCGATGTATGCGGTGTGTTTCAAAAAGACGATAGTGGTGAATTACATGGCAGCGGATTATAGCTGCCATAGCTGTGGTCTTGAGCAAAGTAAGAAAATAGCACCTACGGCCCCCTTTCCCTCGCGTCGCCCCTCTCGGGCGGCTCGAGGGCGTCAACCCTAGCCCTCGCCGCCTCCCCCCTTCCTCCCCTCCCTTCTCGCCGCCGCCAGAGGCATCCGTCGGGCAAGCCCGAGGCGTCGCCAAGGAAGGTGGCGGCGGGGCCTCTGCTGCTTCGTTTCTCCAGCGGGGGGCGTCGGAATCCGGGGCGGCGGCCTCGTCCGGTGAGGCGCCACCGTCTCCTCGGCTGGTGGTGGCGCGGGTGTGGTCCGGTGGGCTTGGCTGCGCGGGCAGCAAGCTCTCCGGCGGACGAGATCTGCGGCGCCGGCGGTGGGGCTTCTGGCCTCTTGCGGCTCCAGATCTGGCCGCCCCTTCCCCCTTCTGCTGCCTTGCGTGCTCCACCCCTTCAGATCTGGACCGGGTCGACATGGTTCTCCGGTGCCTGGTGCTGGATGCGGTGCTGGTGGTGTGGAGCCTCGACCGGGAGAAATCCACGGCGACGACGTCCATGGACGCCGCTCCCCTTCTTGGAGGCGCCATTCAAGTCTTTGCTCCACCCTCCCCTTCCCCTAGTCTCCCGGGTGAAAACTCAAACTTTGTTGGGCGGCGACGGTGCTCTTGGCGCCGTTTGCTTCTTGAAGTCGTCGCCTTGGATGCTTATTGGACTGTGGGCACTGCGGTGTGGTGGTTGTTGGGCGGCGGCGACAGTGGGTCCCCAGTGGCGGCGGCGGCAGCTTTGCAGGTCCGACAGTGTTCGGGTTTTCTTCTGGTGCTCTCTGTGCTACTGGTGTCAGCTTGGTCCGGCGACTTCTGGCCAGGAGGGGATCGGGTTCCCCTCCTCCGGTGGCTACAGCAGTGCACGTTGTGAGAGCCGGAGCGTCATTCCTCGGCCTTGGTCCTGCCTCCTCGTTGCTCCTTCCTCCCTGGACACCCTGTTGTTGTCAGACCGGCATCTTTCTCCTCTCCAAAGGATCGTCAGTGGGCAGCGGTGGTGCGGTGTTTCTGGTGAAGTTTCTTAGTCACGTAGGGTGTGCTTTGTTCCTACTCCTTCGTTGCCTTCTGGTTGCATCCTTCCGTCCATGTTCTAGGGTGAGCAACCCCAAATGTCGCGGTTTGGCGCCTTTTGAGCCAGGCGAGGAGGCAGGGGCCTCCTTCGACAGTGGGAACGGATGGTGATGCTGTTCCAGGGCCTTGGTTGTTTGGTGCCAACATATCCTATCCTCGACAGCGGGCGCTTCCCGGAGCCCCATTCCTTCTTCCATGGTGATCCTTGTGTGGACGAGGGCCTCTGCGTGCTTCAGCTTGTGCTTATCATGTGCTACCTTGCTAGTTGTAGTGTGTGAGGTTTTGAGAGCTGCCTACCAGCACCCTTGTATCTTGCCGTGTTTCTGTTTTTGTTCGAGTTTGTACTGCTGTGGTTGTAATCCTGGCCGGTTGATGGCTTTGTTAATTCAAAGCCGGGCTCTTCTTGAGCCTTCGTTCTAAAAAAAAATTACATGGCAGCAAAAAGCAGTGTCCAAGAAACCAGGGGGAGACTTGTGTGGGATCTCACATTAGGTGAGATCGATTTTTTTTTTTGAAAAAAAACACATGTTCAAACATTCTCAAAAAATTTGTAGACACACGTCAACGTTTGATGTACAACCTCAAAAAGTTTCAGCTCCTAATTTGACCTACATTAATAGAAACAAAAAAGACAAAATTGAATATGAATAGTGCCAACGTAATATTCACCCAAAGCCATCACTATTCACATTCGAATTTTTCTTTTTTGAATCTCTAAATGTACATCGAGTTTTGAGCTGATATTTTTCGGAGTTGTAGACGTGCCCTACAGGGATGTTGTCAAATAATTTCAGATTTTTTTCGAAATGTATAAATATGAATTTTGGAGGTTGATCTCACGATCTCACCTAATGTGAGGTCTCATACAAGTCTACCCGGACATTCCTGTGGATCAAATTCCTATAAACTCAGATGTGCCCAGCTAGCGTTTCTGGAACTATATGAAATCATATAAACTCAAATTTGTGCGTGACAAACCTAGAGCTTGGATGATGAAGAACTTATTGTTGTTGGCCCCGACGTTGGTCTGGTTCAAGGTCGCGTCATAGATCTCATCATCCTGCGTGGAACAGAAATACAGTAGCATATTTTACCCTATAAGGTGTTTCTGCTCTGAGCTCAAGCAGGATGATGCGTGCGTACCAGTTGCAGGACGTGCCACGACTTCTTTATGTCATCGGGGATTTGCAGGTCCAGCACCGCCGCGCCCTTCTTCGTGGTCGTCACCATCTTCGCGGCCTCGGCCTTCTTCCCATCGCCGTCGCCGTCGCCTCTCGCTGCAACGGCGGCGGCATCAGGGGTCGTCGAGAGCGGCGTGCCGCCTATGGCAGCTGTGGCATCCATCTTGTTCTTGCTCGCTCTCGTGGCGAGCCCCCGCGCCGGCATGAAGAAGCTGGCATGATGAGTAGGAGGAGGGGGGAGAGGAGGGGGCCTCCTCATGTGCGGGACGGCGCCGGGGTGCAGGGTCAGGCGGCACCTGAGCATCGTGCGCAGGATCGCATGGAGATGCGCGGCCATCGTTGAGGCGTGCTTGGCAGACCCACCTACGTGTACGTACCAGATGGAGCTATACCTACAGGGGCCAGCCAGGCAGGCCAGGATCTGCATGATCTTGATGCATGCATGCTCGCAGCACACGCATCAGGAATTCAGGATGCCATGGCAAGATCGGAGTAATAATAATTCCTCAATTTCCTGCTCAAAATCTAGTAAGTTGATTCTTTTTTAGGGACAAAATCTAGCAAGGCAGGATCCAGATAATGGAACAAGGCCAGATTCGATCGAGGGCCAAGTTTCCTTTGAATAAATTGCAGGAAACCACCACTTTGAAGGCTAGGTTTACAGAAAACACTACGTTATATTTTTTTTTTCACAAAACACCACGTCTTATGTAATCTTTTTGCAAAATCCACTGATCGGCGGATCTTGCTTTGTTAAGTGAGATTATGATAGATGGGTCCTATTTTTCGCTGACGTGGCATAACATTTTACCAAAGACAGCGCTAGACGGATAAAAAAGTGAAAACACTCGCAAGTTTTTTCCCTGTGCTGCCCAGGCCCTTGCCTTGTCCTGCCATCACAGTCGGCCGCCAGAGGAGAGGAGCCGCCCATCCCGCGTGCCATCGCACGTAGCAGCCCGCCGGAGCTCCAACCCTCGACCTCGCCTGCCCTCCTCTCTCTCTCTCTCTCTCTCTCAACCCTTCTCCCAGCGCCACCACCTCCCTCCTACGGGCGAGGGTTGCCAGGGAGAAGACAAAGCCAGCGGACTGCTTGCCGGCCGCCGCCTTCCTCGGTCTCTATGGCGCCGGTCACCACCATGCGCCAGCCACCGCTGTGCTCACCTCCCTGCCCCAGCGCTCCCGCCTCTGCCCGGCCGCGCCCGCCTCTGCTCGGCCGGGCGCCCGCCGCCATGCCAGCCACGCCACCGCAGCCCTGCTCCGCCCGCGCCCGCCGCCCTGCCAGCCGTGCCGCCTCCGCCCTGCTCTGCTCGTCGCCGCCGTGCTCCGAGGAGGGAGATGGAGAGAGGAGGCTGCGCTCCGCGGCCACCGAAGACGGAGAAGGTGAGAGGAAGATGCGGTGTCTCAGGCGAGGGAGCGGCTGCCCGGCCTCCTGTGTGTCGGCACCGGGGGAGGATCTGGCAGGAGAGATGGGGATCGAAGGGAGCGGGCTAATTGCGTTTTTCCTTTTTGATTCAGGGGTTTCAGTGTAAAAACTAAGGGCTAGTTTGTAAATGCAGAATAAAAGTGATCTAGCACGAAATGTTACGCCAAGTAGTCAAAAAGGGCCCCAACTATCATAAGCATGCTCAGTGGAGCCAAATCCGCCGATCAGTTTTATTTACAAAAAGATTACTGAAGACATGGTATTTTCCGCAAAAAAAGTATTGTAGTGTTTTTCGCAAACCTAACCTTCAAACTGGTGGTTTTCTGCAACTTACTCTTCAGACCAGGGATGGGTGGGGTCCACCCGCATAGAAGTTTCTTTCTCGATGAAGACATCCAACATTGCTTTTTTACGTGCAAACGAGTGAAGGAAGTATGGACTGAATTGGGTTTGCAGGAAATCATCTCGGATGCAGTTGCCCAGGATCGCTCAGGTTCGATTACAGTCGAGGTTCTTAGCCAAATTTAAACGGTCAAGGGGGTCTACCCACTGCAGAATTTATTATGGTGGCTGCTTAGTACTTGTGGTGGCAGCGCCGCCAACACGTGAAGGGGGAAGCGATCCAAACTGCGGACAGAGCTGCTACATCGATCAGAGTTTTAGCTACAAATTTCATTAGAGCATACACGAACAAGCAGCCAGATAGAAGCCATGATCACATGTGGAAGCGTCCGCTCAGCGACGTGACTAAAATCAATGTCGACGCGGTCTTCCAAGCTGAAACTTTGTCAGGAGCAACAGGTGTGATCGCCCTCGACAGTCGAGGGAAGTTTATCGCTGCCGCAACTTGGTACATCCCTCAGGTTAGCACTGTTGACTCGGCGGAGACAGCGGCAATCCGTAATGGCCTATACTTAACGGGAAAGATCAGATGCAATAAGTTCCTAATTGAATCAGACAACTGATTTGTCGTTGAATCAGTACAAAAACTGGATGCTCATGCTGGACTTGATGGGGTCATGGTGGCAGAGCTAGCTCTGGATTTGTGGTTGATTACTCATATTGCTTCCGCGAGGCAAATGAGGTGGCACACACATTAGCGCAAAATTCCTGTAGTGATAAATCTTCTATTTTTTGGCAATCGTTTATCCCTGATTTTATTTCTCACTCCATTGTAAATGACTTAGCTATTATTTGAGAAATATGGTTCAAAAAAGAGCTGAATTTTTTTTCTTTTGATTTTTTTGGCTGAAAAGATTCCATCTGTGACTAGAATCGATCGGCACTATATTTCAGTAATTATTTTTGTTACATGGGCCACACAGGACACAACCCCATTTTCATATTGAAGAAAGTGGAGTCTTTTTTTTCCCATCAAATTTGGATTGTCTACCACGTGTGCCGCTCACAAACCGCGCTGTGAGATGATTTTTAGCAGCTATTATAACTTCCAACCAGAAGCTAACAAAGTGCGCTTTTCAATGCATGTATAGAGGCAATGGGATCGATACCTTTCATCTCCATTCCAACACATTTTTTGTTGAACGCTTTTTTCTTCCCCGCAGAAAATAAACGGCGAGCGTATCCCGGTGTGGCCCATTCATGTACGCTCACCTACAGGGAAAGGGCTCGTGAACTAGGGTGCATTTGGTTCATGGGTTGTCCTTGGGGCAGGTATAGCCACTAAAAATCGGACGATCAGATTTGCCATACGAAAACAGATTAATTACCATGCTTTGTGTACATGATTTGTCATGTTCTACAGTGAAAACTGTCATGTAGCATTAAAAATCAACATAAAACTTGCCATGATGCAATGATTAATTGCCATGCGTTTGATCGGGATCCGACCTACCTAAGGGCATCAAATTTTTAGCCCTAAAAATCTGACATCAGATTTATCTTGAAGTCCCAGTTTTTGGGTGGTTACCACGTGTTAGGTTAGGAATGGAAAGAGATAGGGAAAGCCAATATTCATAGAATATTCCCCAAAATAGTGGTTGTGCCCGTACGCCAAAGAGTGTCGGATGAGAGTAGCCACTCTCGGTTCTGCATGATAGCCTCACACAGTGTGTTCTTCTGGCTTGTTACCTACCCATCTCATTTTCCTCTCACCGACATGTGGCAACAGTAGTGGGAGATCAAGACGCGGCCGGCCGTGACCGGAACTAAGCCAATGACACGCGACAACCTAGGTAGGTCCTTCCCTCCCTCTCTCTCTCTGCATCCACCCTCTCGGTAGCGGAAGATCGAGATGTAGGGCAACAATGACTGGCTCCAGGGTGCCTGGCGGCGTAGGCAAGATGGGGCGGCAACCTGAGCAGTAGGGTAGCGTCGGACAACCAGGGGCGCCGACCCAAGTGCATAGGGGTGGTCTCGCATTTGAGTTTTATTTGTGATGCAAGTTCATGTTGCCTTAGTTTTCAGTTTACAATCCACCTTAGTAAGAGTAGTAATACCGGAGGCATGCACACCTTGTTGGGACAATTAATAGTAACCATGTCTATATGGAATCATTACTATATCTTGGCCAAATCAAAATATACATACTTATTAATCTCAGACCACACATGCATTATGAAGCATCTATGAGCATGAAATTGGCCTGAAAAGCCGGATCCTCTGCAGCTCATCCGGTCATCTATGCCGCCTTCGCGAAGCCAACCTTCATTTTACCATAGTCAAAGACAGTGTGATAGGCTCCCATGAATATATCACCCAAGATCCTGCCATAAAAAGTTCTGGTTGTCAGAGTTGAGAGGCGCAAGTTCCACGAGTCCCAGTATTTGGAATGTTTGTAACAAAACAAAAGACTAGATATAATCAAATAAGTCTCATAAATTCCTAAAAGTTTGAATGTTTGTCAGAGTTGAGAGGCGCAAGTTCCACGAGTCCCACGACATCATGTTGATAATCAGGTTTCCCTAGATGAGCTACATCATGTTGAGGTGGATGAGAATGTCATTTTATCGGAATAATTCTTGGTAAACGCATAGCAGTTAGTTGTGGTCATGGGTGTTGCTACAGAAGGTGCAACGCTGGGCTGATGGAGCTTGTCACTAAGAACCTCGAGTGTATTACCAACAAGTTTATGTCTCGATTTGGATGGAGTGTCAATGTTAGGCTTCCTAGATTGAGAGTAATCTTGGATGTCATATTACACTCTTCTTATGTTGGCTAGTATTGTTGGCTTCTTTCCCACTTTCGGGTAAGATCATTGTTTGGCGACTTTCTAATAAATGATGTAGTAATGAAAGGTTCCATTATCCAACAAAACTAACACAATTGTATGATGAAACTTAAGTTCTACACTTGAAAAGGATTAACATCGATCTCATATATATAGGAAAAATATATGAGAACATAAGACATGCATAATTTTACCAGATAGGACCACGGGGAGGAGGAATGTCCATAGCTACGAATCCACTGATGCACTTAGTAGCATCTCCCTCGCCAATCTTCAGGATGTACTAAACAATGTAAATAGTGTGGAGCCATATTAGTTTACTATAATAGAAGGAGAGAGCAAGAAATATATAAATCTGAATGCATGAGATCTATTTTCTTCAAGCACTTATAATTATTCCCAGAAGCAAGGAATCTAATATGCATACTTTGTCATCATTTAATTCCACTATGATCTCTATAGTTTGTTTCCTTCTAGTTGTACCGCCTCCGGTTGCACTAAATAACCAAAGTTTTAACTATGTGTACGGTACTAAACCTTGTGTGGTACCATTCCTTTGACCAAATATACATTTATAGAAAGGGGGGGGGGCACGAAGCATACAATACTACAAATATCTAATGAAATTTCTAGAGTACATAGGTGGCCTAAGAAAATTAAGGACAAAACCAACATTATGGACCTAGGAGTAAAGTTTCAAAAAGGTAGTGGGAAAAAAGAACATCTGAAATCTTTAATATAATGACACTCAATAAAGTGGTGGACTTGGTAGCTATTCTGAATCAAATTCAAACAAAAAAAATACAAAGGTAGTAATCATAGAGAAAATCAATACTTGCTCTGGTGTGAGTGCAAACTTTTTGCCGCCGATGGAGAAGGCGACGTCAGGCATGGATGCAAGTCTTTTGCAGTCCACTGATGATTCTCCCATAGGGCTAGGGATATAGCCACATAGCTACAAGGTAAGCTAATTTAGCAAAGTTTGTACAACTCAAATGTGTTATGGTGTGAATCTCATTGGTATAAGAGATAGGAAACATACCGTATTAATGTACTTCAATATAAGATCCTGTGTTTGATCCTGTGCAAGTTGGTTCTTTGCCCACATAACAGCCATCTCACAAACATGGCACATGGCATCATTTGATCTCCCGGTTTCATCATCTACCACAGTCCGAATACCAAAGCTGCCATTACTTTGCAGGAGGAAACAATGTCAACCATCAAGACATAAGTAAACCAATGTGAAAGGTAAAAATGGCATAAAACTGACTTCATGCACGCCAACATTTCTACCAACAAGATATTCTATTTATTCTGTGCTAGATAACAAAATATTTTTGGTGGAATTTTGGATGGAATTTGGTAGGTTGCAAAATTTGGAAATTGTGGCGAAGGAGTTGGGTATAATTTCAAAACTCATTCAAAAATATATATTTTAACACAATAAGTCCTTGTAGTCATCGAATTGTTTGACATTGTTGTTTCTGGTCTTAATGTAAAATCACACGTCCTTGGTTATAGAAGATATATTTGAAGAAAATTTAAGTGTCTGATATTAAATTTGCCTTTTTTTGGAAATTGCATAGCCTTGTACTACCAATGGTATCATTCACAATGAAGTGGCCACTAATTTAAAAATAATTTTACGTGTAAACATTGAATCTCTATACCAATATAGAAGGCGCAACTTGTTTTTAATGAATCAATACGAACCATCTAAGAAGATTGGTCGAATGGATGAGAAAATAACTTGAAATCTTGCACTCTATAATTACTCATGAATTGCTCTCTTACTTCCACAAGTACACTTTTAATATTATAAAATAATTTTCCGTTACATCTCCTTGATGTATCAATTACATCATTTTTAGGTTGATTTTAAGATTTGCCTTGTTGTGCACGGTGCTCTTAGACCCCTTCTCCCGACTACATATGCCAGTATATATGTCATGTGATGTATACCCCGCCTCTTGGTTACATATGCCTCAAAGTTGTACTAATTACCGTAGAATTAAGCTGATGAGCCATACAATGAAGCTATGGGAGAGAGTCATTGAGCACCGCTTAAGAAGTATGACAAACATGACCAAAAATCAGTTTGATTTCATGCCTAGGAGATCAACCATGGAACCCATTTTCTTGGTACGATAACTCATGGAGAGATACAGGGAGCAAAAGAAGGACCTGCATATGGTGTTCATTGACTTGGAGAAGGCCTACGATAAGATACCGCAGAATGTCATGTGGTGGGCCTTGGAGAAACACAAAGTCCCAGCAAAGTACATTACCCTCATCAAGGACATGTACGATAATGTTGTGATAAGTGTTCAAACAAGTGATGGCGACACTGATGACTTTCCGATTAAAATAGGACTGCACTAGGGGTCAGCTTTGAGCCCTTATCTTTTCGCTCTAGTGATGGATGAGGCCACAAGGGATATACAAGGAGATATCCCATGGTGTATGCTCTTTGCGGATGATGTGGCGCTAGTCGATGATAGTCGGACGGGGGTTAATAGGAAGTTAGAGCTATGGAGACAAACCTTGAAATCCAAAGGTCTCCGAGTACATGATGTGTGGTTTCAGTACTAATAGGAACAAGGAGGAGGAGGTTTGCCTTGATGGGCAGGTGGTGCCTCAGAAGGACATCTTTAGATATTTGGGGTCTATGTTGCAGAAGGATGGGGATATCGATGAAGATGTCAATCACCGAATCAAAGCCGGATGGATGAAGTGGCACAAAGCTTCTGGCATTCTCTGTGACAAGAGAGTGCCATAAAAGCTAAAAGGGAAGTTCTATAGAACGGCGGTTCGACCCACAATGTTGTATGGCGCTGAGTGTTGGCCAACTAAAAGGCAATATGTTCAACAGTTAGGTGTGCCAGAGATGCGCATGTTGAGATGGATATGTGGCCACAAAAGGAAGGACCGAGTCTGGAATGATGATATACATGATAGAGTTGGGGTAGCGCCGATTGAAGAGAAGCTTGTCCAACATCGTCTGAGATGGTTTGGACATATTCAACGCAGGCCTCCAGACGCTTCGGTGCATAGCGGACGGCTAAAGCGTGCCGATAATGTTAAGAGAGGTCGGGGTAGACCAGACTTGACATGGGAGGAGTCCGTAAAGAGGGATCTGAAGGACTGGAGTATCACCAGAGAATTAGCCATGGACAAGGGTGAGTGGAAGCTTGCTATCCATGTGTCAGAACCTTGAGTTGGTTGCGAGATCTTATGGGTTTCACCTCTAGCCTTCCCCAACTTGTTTCTTTTTGAACCTGTAAACAGTAGGAGAGGATAAAGGCTTTGTTGTTGTTCACGAGTTCACAACTCTTACCTTACACCTTGAGTTCCACTGTGAGTGCATAGACCAACAGAAGGACATATTTTTGTTGGGTCGATCTGCATCATAGACCCACACAAAATAATTTTATAATCCCAATATATGACTAATCAAATAAGAAAGAAGCCTTTGGAAATATGCAAACCTCATTTAGCAATAGATCTAAGATCCGTTGCCCGTACTGAGAAGCAACTTCCTTGCACTCTTGGCTGAAAATCCCAGGTGCACCAATCTTTTCATTTATCTGAGTAATTATTGCCTGCATATTTCATTGTTGATTTGGTTGTATAAGACACACAAATATTAAACTAAAAATAGAATATGCACCCTCCCTAGTAGAAACTATGAGGCATTGATAATTATATTGCATGTGTTATGATTCAAGTGGTCTATCATGCTCTGTTTCACTAACATTCACATTATGTAATGTACCTATTGGTGCATATTTACTCTGTAGAAGTTATTATTTTCCAAATTTATTCGGGAGTTTATATGCATTATGCTTCAGTTTGTTTTAGTGCTTACCCTTCAAGTGTATTCATCAAAAGTTCAATAAAAAAGCTATAAATTAAATCTATCATAGGATGCATCTTTACTTGTAGCAATACACATTTTCTATGGCAAAAAGTAAAACTTATGCCAAAATTTTGGGGCAAGGATCGTCAAAATTGGTTTACTAGAAATGTTGATTATTCAATTTTATATAGCAATCAATGACCAGATGATGTAGAGCCTTTTTCCTTGCTTATGTATATAAAGATAAACAGAGCTCCAAGACATACAGTGGGACCAACAAGCAACGAAGTTCCCGAATCTGCTATAGCTGCACAGCGAGATGTACATAATCCTAATACATAGAGAGTATAAGTAAAATGGTTGTAAACACTTTTTATTTGTATAAAAGTATAGTAATCACAATAGTAGGCATTGTATTTTTTCGGCAAGTTGGTACCTGTGGACTTTCCTCCAATCAAGACATCACCCATATCAAACTGCAACAAGTGACACGCAAAACAAAAAGCAACAAGTGAGTCAAAACTTCTCCGCAACAATTAGTTTCCACTTCTTGAATGTTAAAACTACTCAACTAATTGAAAGAGACCCACCTGCCAATATCCCTTCTTAGTAACAGGAACGTATTTATGTTCTTCCTTGTGATGCTTAGGATCAATTCCTCCAAACACAATTTCTCCCCCCTGCCCTTCGCTAGCATGCCGGTTGAACCAGAACGAGAAAACAGGGCTACCAACCAGATGTTGGTTAACCATGTTGTACCTATAAATATTCTTGTGATGTCAGTGATAATGGATATGGTTATATGCTTCACATTTGAGGGTGCCAATTCCATGATATTTTACATTTTTGCAATATGGCATCAAACAAATTAGGAGAACCCTCAGTGCAATATCTAGATCTTAATAACACACAATGCATACGGCAAGCATATAAGTAATGAAATATTGATTAATATCCAATGTTGATACCATATATTACCAAACAAAGCTATAACTGGGATATTCATACAAATAGCTTTGCTCACCAGACAGGTTCAACACCGCCCCTAGCGATTTCTTTAAATCCAAGACCGAGAATGCCATCGAACTTCCTAAACATGAAAGTAATACTTGGTTCCCTGGTAGCTTCGATGAAATCCTAGCAGAGTACCATAATAAAATGAGTATACTCTGAAATGTGATGCACATGATAGATGGTTAGAGAACATAAAGAAGTGTGCACTTCTCGGCATAAACCTGATTTTTTACAACAACACCACCAACTTGCACATTGTCCTGGCTAAGATAGCCAGAAATTGCTCCGGTTCCGTAACGAAGTGCAACCCTTTTTCCTGGCAAGAGGGGAAATGAAAATTAGATTCATGAAAATAGAGTTAGGGTCTGGTGGCTCCAGCTTTTTTTTTGGATCTGGTTCCAGCTTTAATAATACTATAAAAGATGTCTACCTAATGCCCAACTGAAGGAAATACATGCATGGACAACGTGTTAGGATAGCATCATGTTATCCTTATCTCTTAATGATTGCATGGATATGCTTGATTTATACATTAAATATATATAGTACTTGAACTGCAAAAACGTCTTACATTTAGGAAGAGACGATGTAATTATTTCACCGTATAAAAGAGGAAGGCGCAAGACACAAACCGTTCTTCTTGTACGTGGCGGACTTGCTGGCCTTGTAGCTCGCGTGCAGATAGCATCCAATCTGCAGCAGATTAGTACCATAAGTAACCAAAAATGTGTAAGACCCACCCTTGCTAAATCGCAGCAAGCCAACACTACGCACCGAGAGGAAGCACTTGGAGGAGGGCACCCAGAAGTCGGCGCTGCCCGTGTCGAAGATGACCGTGAAGTTCTGCGGCGGCGTCCCGACGCCGACCTCGCCGTAGTACTGCGCGTTGAGGTGGTTCTTCAGCGCCACGGCGTGGCCCTTTTCACCTGTTGTGGGCACGTCGGCGTTGTAGACGAGGCCGTGCCGCCACGCGAGGAGGCGCTGGGCGTCCTCTCCGGCGACGACGGGGCCGTCCTCGTCCACCGGCCGCTTTGTCAGCGGCACGCGGACCAGGCCCTCCGCGGGACCGGCGAGGAGGGCGTGGAGGAGCACGCAGGACAGGAGCATGAGGTGGCCGGCGGCTGCCATGGTTGTTGGCAAGCAGGATCGACCGAGAGAGAAGTCACCACAGTCGACAGTGGTGTCCGGCCGGGGAAGGAGCTTGAGATGAATGATGGATCGCCCAGGGGCTCGATTTATGGAGTCGGTCGGTGGCTAGCAAGGAGCTACACGTGGTCAGCCTCACCGTTGGATCAGGACGCCAGGTGCTTTGCGGTACCAGAATATGTCGCGGGTGAATGCCACGGTTGTGTTCACGCAAGAAAAAGGCTTTGTAGTTTGTACCATTCGCCTGATGAAACCAAAGGTAGGTTGTTTGTTCGTGGAATGTTGCTGCTGTACGCCATGGATCACAAACGTGACAAGACACATAAGATGATAAGGACCAGTTGTTGTGCAAAAGCACAAAGCTAGAGCAACAACAACAAAAATATAACAACAAAAGTATTGTGGTTGATTGTGCCTTCAGCTTTGTTTTTGGAGATGGGACCAAGAGTGCTTCACTTATCACGTCTCGATCGTATGTGGCCGCCCTTTTGCCACTTCAGTTTCAGTCCAAGCCGGCCGTGTGATGCTCCATGCGGATCTTGAGATGCTTTCGGTGCACGGCTGATGGCCGTATATAGACAAATCTAAGATAAGTAATTGGAACCGGAGAGCATGGGCTAATCAGAACCAGAGAGCATCGTTTTTTCTACCTAATTAATCAGAAAAGGTGATTGGGCTTTTTGATTTTCTTGGACGCACGGCTAAGGAGGGACGAAAAGTATCTTTATGCTATGTTGTGCCAAAATTAGCAACAAACCTATCTCATGCAGCCCTGAGCATGCGTACACCATGATTTTTGATTGTCACCCAATCTCCACTACTCCATAGGGAAGTGCTACTAAATCAGGCGGCGGAGCTTCGAGCATCCAGACCCGCACACGGTGTAGTTTTGGCTTGTTTGGTACTCGTACAGCTGGAGTTTTTGATTCTCTCTGACACAAACTAAGGAGGGAGGAAAAGCATCTTTATCTCACATTATGCCAAAATTAGCAACAAACTTTTTGTCGGCCTCTTGAAATGCATCGCCATGATTTCTGATTCTTACCCGGTCTCCAATCCTCCATAGGAAAGAGCTAGTAAATCAATGGTGGAGCTTCGAGCACCCCCCCTAGTCTATCTAGAAAATATCCCCTTGAGAGAATTGCAGTGAAAAGGGAAGCAAGCCCAATTGCAATCTCATCACATCATAACCCATCGGCCAATATCGAGCCTCGTGACCCCGTCTGTGTTGAAGTTACTGCACTCAACCAATGAATGAACAAGTGAGAGGGTCATGCATGTAGCACTGATGTGCTATCTGGCATTTAAATATATCTTTCTTGATTGATGTGATTTGCAAGATGAGCCCAGTAAACCAGAAATGAGGGAGTACTAAGAACAATCCAAAACTCCTTTTTTTTGGTGTTTTTCCCGTCCACAAAAAAGAAGAAGTTCACTTCAACCTGTAATTTGCTGTAAATATTTAACTTATAATTAATGAAAATCACCATAGAACAATTGTTCTATGGTTCAAAAAAAAAGTTGAATTAAAATTGCATTTGAAATTTCCAGCAACAAAAGACTGAGATTTCTGGCCAGGTAAAATAACGTCTATATGAATACAAGATAAGAAAAATTCTGACTACTACTACCAAAACCAAAACTGCCCGTTGTCGGACAAAATTGGAATGGGTTGCCTTTTTTCGTTGAGGGAAATTGGAATGGTAAATTCCTCAACTGGAGGATAGCCGTTCACTACAAAGCATACACCAACGTACTTCCCCTCAAGACCAACGATGGGTACCTGGGTACAAGTAACATACCAAATTACTCCCTCCATCTCAAAATAAGTGTCTCAACTTTGTACTAGCTCTAGTACAAATTTGTCCTAAGCTCAAGACACTTATTTTGGGACGGAGGGAGTAGATCATAAGAATGTCTGGATCTAGCTGCGCATGGCAGGATTATTTTAATTGTTTGCTTGTCAATGAGTCTAGTGTTGCACCAATCCGTAAGTACACACATACGCGCTGCTTATTCTCCTGGAATGATTTCGCAACAGGCCATAATATAAGAATGTAGTATCAACTTGAGGAATCTACGGCGGAACTCCGTCTAATCCGTCCCGACAGACGAACTTGAGGAGGACCGGTGCCGAAAACTGACTCGAAAAAAGAGCGCCACCATCCGTCCAAACACCGCTCCGACGAGGACTAAAACCCTACCTATCTACTAGCGAAAGCCGAGACACTAGAATTCTCCTCCCTATACCTGGCCAAACGGGCCGGTTTTTCGGGCCGACACGTTAGCCCGCGTGCCTGGCCCGTCACGAGGCATAGTGGGCCGTGCCTGGCACGTGGCCCGGCTTGGGCCATGCCTGGGCTGCCTTGCCCGGCACGCGTGCCAGCCCGGCACGGCACGGCTAGCAATCGATCGATCAGCGAGTCCAGCGACAGCGAGCGAGCATTTAAAAAATAAAATAAAAGGATCAAGGGGAGCGTCCAGCGAGGCAGCGATGGAGCCGTTGAAATAATAAACGTAGCTAAACCTACTGCTACCATGCTAGTGCTACGTACCAGGGACAGCAAACAAAACGTGCATCAGTGCATGCATGCAGCCCTGCATGGCTGCATGGATGTGCTGGGCGCAATGCGGCAGTGCGCCAGCGGCGCTGCGCGCCTGCGCACGGTCAAGGGGTCAAACCTGGCCAGCGGGCAGGGGCAGTGCCTTTTTTTAGCATTTTTTTGAGAAAGGATAGCCAGGTCTTTATTGCATGGTTAAAATGTTTACAGAGATAATATCAGCATCATGAGGATGCTCCAACCATATGTGTCTCCCCAGAGGGAGAGTAATACCATACCTAGCTAACCTATGAGCTTCAAAGTTTGAAGATCTAGGCTCAAACATAAAATTACAAGTCGTGAAAACTCTCGCAGTTTCAGATAATACTCCCATAGTTGCCTCCAACACCTTGCTTGATATGTGATATGACTTGCTTGCATCTGAAGCAACCTGAATATGCTGCAAACTCAAATCCCTCGCCAACGCTTGAGTTTCCCGACATGCCAAAGCTTCTATTGTAGCAGGATCAGTTGCTCCTCGTACAACCAGAATAGAAGATCCCAAAAAATTACCTTCCCGATCACGACATATAGCAGCAGCAGCGCCCACATTGTGGTCTAGGAAAATACCCCCATCGGCATTTATTTTTGCACATCCCTCCGCCGGCAGAACCCACGCAGAGCTAGTTGCATCGGTGTTCATAATCGCATGTGAGGCTGATGGCTCCTGTAACTGATCAAGTTCAGCTATGAATCTAGTCAGAAAAAGGTGTGTCGACAGTGGACTCTGGTTTAGTCCCTCATGTATGAAGTTTCTTCGCGCGTACCAGACTGCCCAAAGCGTAACACCCATCCGTGTCATCTCGTCATGGCTTAGCACCTCCATCATCGAGAAAAGCCAAGCGCGTGCCGTTGGTTCCCTTGTTTCAATCATATGCTCTAGCAGCTCCGGATCCACCAGAGCCCACACGCATCGTGCCATGCTGCATTCGATCAAGCTATGCTTCCACGAGTCTGTCATACCACACACATAGCATCTATCATGTGTTGACATATTTCTTTTGTTCCTGACATCTTCTGTGGGAATTGAATTATGTGCTAGCCTCCATAAAAAGCTCCTGATTTTCGCTGGTACAACAACGTGCCAAAGCATCTCCCATGATTTCTCATTCTGAGCTGTATTTGATGGGCCCGGTCGCTCGTCCAACCAATCCTCTCTCCGCTTTTTTGTAGCTACAATCATTTTGTACGCAGACTGTACAGTGAACAAACCATTCTTCTCAAATCCCCATGACCAAAAATCATCCATATTACGTGTGCACACCGGAATCTGAAATATAGCTGCAGCATCATTCGGCAGAAAAATCTGTTTAATTCTTTGCTCATCCCAGCATGCATTTAAATGATCAAGTAGCTCGGCCACCATCAGTGGTGGGTTCTGAATAAGAGATACAATGGGTCGCATATTTTCAGGCCTTGGGATCCAGTTCATGTCCCAAATACCGGTGGAGAAACCATTGCCAATTCTCCTGATAAGACCTTGTTGCAGCACATCACGGCCCTCTATTACCGATCTCCAGATTTGTGAGGGGTGTTTTCCCAGTTCAGCATTGAGAAAATCTGAGTTCGGATAGTAAACTCCCTTCAATATCCTCGCACTTAGAGATTCGGGTTGCCCCAGAATTCTCCACGCCTGCCGCGCCAAGAGAGCCAAGTTGAAGATCTCAAAATCCCGGAAACCCAAACCTCCCATGTACTTCAGCATGCTCATCGTATCCCAAGACACCCAATAGGGTTTCCTCTTACCTCCCTTGCTGCCCCACCAGAAAGCCTTGATCATTGAAGTTAAGCTCTCACACAATCCCCTCGGGAGTTTAAAGCATGCCATCGAGTAGACCGGAATTGCTTGGGCAATGGATTTAATCAGAACCTCTTTACCTGCTGCAGATAAAACTTTCTCCATCCACCCTTGTATTTTTGCCCATAGACGGTCCCTTAGGTACTTGAAAGCACCATTTTTTGAAGTTCCTACATCTGACGGCATACCCAAGTACTTCTCATTTAATTGCTCATTTGGTACATTAAGGATAGTTTTAACAGATGCTCTCAAACTTTCTGGACAGCCTTTACTAAAGAAGATTGAGGATTTATCATTGTTGATCCTTTGTCCTGAAGCATTTGCTAAACATCCAGTAAGTGGGAAACTTCCTCCGCCCCCTCCATTGATGCTTTAAAAAACAGCAGGCTGTCATCAGCAAACAACAAATGGTTCACCGGCGGGCGTGCCTCGATGGTCCAGTCGTGCCGGCGTGCCAACCGGGCCAGCGTGCTGGCCCATATAGCCGAGGGGACGTGACTGGGCCACGGTGGTCAGCACGCGTGCCGGCCCGGCACGGCCCGTGTACTAAGCGTGCCTGGCCGGGCCGTGCCGTGCCGGGCCGGCCCATTTGGCCAGGTATACTCCTCCCTGCCACCGGCCCCGGAGCGGCAAGCAGAGGGGAGACGAATCAACGGGCTCCTTGGCGGAGATTGATGAGAGAAAGGCTTTCCCAAGTCGCCTTGGGAGAGAGAGAGGAAAGAAAAGCCATCTAGTAGAGAGTTAAGACTGGGCCTCCTACTATCACCTTGATGCTACTGCACTCAGCTTGCCAACACACAAACAAAAACCGACCTGCCGAATTTATAGTATGGGTCTGTCTAAGACTCAGTCGATTGAGACTTCGTGAAGTCTCAGTCAGCTGACGTCATCTAATGAAGATTAGGCCTGTTTCCTAGGTTGCTATCTGCTGGACTGTATCTGGCTTAGGTTTTGGGCCTTTATTTTGATTTTCTATTTGTTTCCTTGCTATTTTGGGCCGGGCTTCTTACTGTGTTTGTGTATTTGGACTAGCTTGTTCATTTGTTTTCTTTGACACAGCAAAAAAGGTACTCAACAGAAAAGGAACAGGCCCAGGCGATATGTGTTTAAGTACTTGGTCTCCGTACCAAGAAGCACTCAGCTGTCAGCTCGTTGTGTGTGTGTGTGCTTGTTTGGTACGCTTGGGGAAAAATAAATAAGAAAAAGCATCAACTATGCATATGTGTGCTGGTTCGCTGGAAAATTTCGGTAGCTTTGTAAAATTTGTCTGATTATGCTAATTCCCAGCAGCTATACACAAGTGTTTATAAACAAAAAAAAACGAAAAATAAAACAGCTGCTATGGTTTTTGACAAAAGACAATTACTACTACTGATTATAACTGATAGTAATTCAACATATCATGCCCTGGCACACAATTTGCTAGCAACACTACTCTGATACTGGACAGATGCACATTTCAAAAATCAAAATCTGAACAAAAATATATAATTGGAACAAATGACCAGCAGCTACTATTTATGATGCCTGAACAAATTTGCAAGACAAAAATTGACTTACCAATCAATTAAAACCTCAGTCAACCTGTTTCTACAGAGTTTATAATATACAAAAAATGAATTCCTATAGAGTTTGAAAATATACTGTCCAGCAGATAAAGAAAAGTCTGACAAAAATATTCTAATTCTTAGATGTAAACAAGGGGACTGGACAACAAAAATAGACAGAAAACTTTGGCTACTTCATTAGTTTCTTCGACAGTTTAGACAAACACACAAAAAAAGCTAGACTTTATAACTGATTTAAGTAACAAAACAAAAAAGGAAATGAAAAAAAAAGAGACTATATTTTTTCTGTAATATAATAAAAACAACAATGAAAATGGTCCCTCCACACTCTTGGTAAAAAAGGACATGCAGTTGTGCCCCTCTCCCGCCGCTGCCCTTCGACAAAACAAAGGTCAGTTGCAGTCTGATAACTAGACATGCAATTGCAGTCAGTGGTGACACTACACATTGTGTGCCTAGTGTCAGACATGGAACTACCCCTCCCTCTCCCGCCATCCTTTGACATAACAAAAGGTCAGTTGCGGTCGGGAAGGTGGACATGCATCTGCAGTCAAGGACGACAACTTCAGTTGCATGCCTAGTGTTAAATATGCAACTCCCCCTCTCCCTCCGTCGCCCTCCAACAAAACAAATGTTAGTTGCAGTCGGGTGGGGGCACATGTAATTGCAGTTGGGGGTGACGCTTGCAATTGCGTGCCTAGTGTTAGACATGCAACTACCCTCCCCCTCTCCCGCCGCACTCTGAAAAAACAAAAGGTCAGTTGCGGTCGAATAGGTAGACATGCAATTGCAGTTGTGTGTCTAGTGTTAGACATGCATCTACCCCATCCCTCTCTCGCCATCCCGCGACATAACAAAATGTCAGTTTCAGTTGAGAGGGTGGACATGCAATTGCAGTTGAGGCGACACTCACTAGTAGAAAAAGGGTCATTTGTCCCGGTTCTAGAGGGCCTTTAGTCCCGGTTCTGGAACCGGGACTAAAGGGTCGGTACTAAAGGCCCTCCACGTGGCTGCTGTCTGGAGCTCCACCTTTAGTCCCGGTTGGTAACACTAACCGGGACTAAAGGAAATTCCCACGCCATGGAGGCCAAGGACCAGAGGGAAACCCTTCTCCCATCTAGGGAGGAGGTCAAGGAAGAAGAAGACGAAGGGGCCCCCTCTCCCCTTCTCTTCCGGTGGCGCCGGAACGCCGCCGTGGCCATCATCATCACCACAATCTTCACCAACAACTTCACCGCCATCATCACCAACTCTTCCCCCCTCTATGCAGCGGTGTAACCTCTCTCTTACCCGCTGTAATCTCTACTTAAACATGGTGCTCAACGCTATATATTATTTCCCAATGATGTATGGCTATCCTATGATGTTTGAGTAGATCCGTTTTGTCCTATGGGCTATTTGATGATCAAGATTGGTTTGAGTTGCATGTGTTTATTATTGGTGCTGTCCTATGGTGCTCTCCGTGTCGCGCAAGCGTGAGGGATTCCTGCTGTAGGGTTTGCAATATGTTCATGATTTGCTTATGGTGGGTGGCGTGAGTGACAGAAGCACAGACCCGAGTAAGTAGGTTGTTTGCGTATGGGATAAAGGGGACTTGATGCTTTAATGCTATGGTTGGGTTTTACCTTAATGATCTTTAGTAGTTGCGGATGCTTGCTAGAGTTCCAATCATAAGTGCATATGATCCAAGTAGAGAAAGTATGTTAGCTTATGCCTCTTCCTCAAATAAAATTGCAATAATGATTACCGGTCTAGTTATCGATTGCCTAGGGACAAATAACTTTCTCGTGACAAAAAGCTCTTTACTAAAACTAATTTAGTTGTGTATTTATCTAAACAGCCCCTACTTTTTATTTACGCTCTCTTTATATTCTTGCAAACCTATCCAAAAACACCTACACAGTACTTCTAGTTTTATTCTTGTTCTAGGTAAAGCGAACGTCAAGCGTGCGTAGAGTTGTATCGGTGGTCGATAGAACTTGAGGGAATATTTGTTCTACCTTTAGCTCCTCGTTGGGTTCGACACTCTTACTTATCGAAAGAGGCTACAATTGATCCCCTATACTTGTGGATTATCAGCAGTCTTTCCATCCTTTCTTCTCCATGGCTCAGCTACCACAGTGGAGCTAGCAACGTTTGCTGCAGGTGGCGGACATCGCTCTACGTGTGCCTCTCTTTTCCTCTCCTTTTTTGCTCAAACACCAGAGTATGCAGCGGCAAATCCAGGTTAGAAATGTTGGGTTCAAGTTGTGAAAGAGCCGCATTGGCCCCCATGTTGAGAAAGATTTTATTAGGTGGGCTTAGATTAGATTCTTTTAGCAAACTCTGCCACTGCATAGGCGACGTTACATGTCGGTAGGGCGCTGGAGAATTAACTGGTTACTAATATAAACCTTGGATACGTACCATTAAGCAAGCAGAGAGTGACATACGTGATGCATAATGCTGGTATTTCTGAACTCGAGCAATGCGCGTGGAGGGTACATAATTCCAACCATACCGTTCAAGATTTTCTCCTCTGTCCCTTTCATATCTAGTAAACATCTGGTCCCTTTCGTATTACACGAGACTACACTCGTTTGGATGGCTGGCTTGACACTCGTGCAGTAGCTAGCTCCTCCAGTGCGTATGCCTGACAGTCTGATTATCAGACATCACGTTCGACAGACCATGATCAATACGATGGACTAATCAATGTAAGAGTAGTGACTTTAATTTTTTTGGGGGGGGGGGGGGGGGGGGGCATTAGCCCCCCAAGTTGTCAAAGATTTTTTAGGCGAGCTTAGATAGATTCTTTTAGCAACCTTGGGCACTGCATACGCGGCGTTACGAATCGGCGGGGCGTCGAAGGATTAACTGGTTACTAATACAAACTTGAGGTACGTACCATTAAGCAAGCAGATTGTGACAGACATGGTGAATAATGCTGATGTCTCTGGGCCAGGGAATGCACGTGGAGGGCACATAATTCCAACCATACCGTCCAAGATTTTCTCTTCTGTCCCTGATGTCTACTATGCAACTTTATCCTTGTAGACGTTGTTGGGCTTCCAAGTGCAGAGTTTTGTAGGGCGTAGGATGAAGATGGTCTCTCTCAAACAACCCTGCAACCAAATAACAAAGAGTCTCTTGTGTCCCCAACACACCCAATACAATGGTGAATTATATAGGTGCACTAGTTCGGCGAACAGATGGTGATACAAGTGCAATATGTATGGTAGATATAGGTTTTTGTAATCTAAAAATATAAAACAGCAAGGTAACTAGTAACGAAAGTGAGCAAAAACGGTATTGCAATGCTTGAAAATAAGGCCTAGGGGTTCATACTTTCACTAGTGCAAGTTCTGTCAACAATGATAACATAATTAGATCATATAACAATCCGTCAACGTGCAACAAAGAGTCACTCCAAAGTCACTAATAGTGGAGAACAAACGAATAGATTATTGGAGGGTACGAAACCACCTCAAAGTTATTCTTTCTGATCGATCATTGGGCTATTCCTGTAAGTGTCACGAACAGCCCCAGAGTTCATACTAAAATAACACCTTAAGTTTGTATTAGCCCCCCAAGTTGTCAAAGATTTTTTAGGCGAGCTTAGATAGATTCTTTTAGCAACCTTGGGCACTGCATACGCGGCGTTACGAATCGGCGGGGCGTCGAAGGATTAACTGGTTACTAATACAAACTTGAGGTACGTACCATTAAGCAAGCAGATTGTGACAGACATGGTGAATAATGCTGATGTCTCTGGGCCAGGGAATGCACGTGGAGGGCACATAATTCCAACCATACCGTCCAAGATTTTCTCTTCTGTCCCTGATGTCTACTATGCAACTTTATCCTTGTAGACGTTGTTGGGCTTCCAAGTGCAGAGTTTTGTAGGGCGTAGGATGAAGATGGTCTCTCTCAAACAACCCTGCAACCAAATAACAAAGAGTCTCTTGTGTCCCCAACACACCCAATACAATGGTGAATTATATAGGTGCACTAGTTCGGCGAACAGATGGTGATACAAGTGCAATATGTATGGTAGATATAGGTTTTTGTAATCTAAAAATATAAAACAGCAAGGTAACTAGTAACGAAAGTGAGCAAAAACGGTATTGCAATGCTTGAAAATAAGGCCTAGGGGTTCATACTTTCACTAGTGCAAGTTCTGTCAACAATGATAACATAATTAGATCATATAACAATCCGTCAACGTGCAACAAAGAGTCACTCCAAAGTCACTAATAGTGGAGAACAAACGAATAGATTATTGGAGGGTACGAAACCACCTCAAAGTTATTCTTTCTGATCGATCATTGGGCTATTCCTGTAAGTGTCACGAACAGCCCCAGAGTTCATACTAAAATAACACCTTAAGATACACATCAACCAAAACCCTAATGTCACATAGATACTCCAATGTCACCACAAGTATCTGCGGGTTTGATTATACGATATGCATCACACAATCTCAGATTCATCTATTCAAACCAACACAAAGAACTTCAAAGAGTGCCCCAAAGTTTCTACCGGAGAGTCAAGACGAAAACGTGTGCCAACCCCTATGCATAAGTTCACAAGGTCACAGAACCCGCAAGTTGATCACCAAAACATACATCAAGTGGATCACGTGAATATCCCATTGTCACCACAGATAAACACATGCTAGACATACATCGAGTGTTCTCAAATCCTTAAAGACTCAATCCAATAAGATAACTTCAAAGGGAAAACTAAATTCATTACAAGAAGATAGAGGGGGAGAAACACCATAAGATCCAACTATAATAGCAAAGCTCGCGGTACATCAAGATCATGCCAAATCAAAACACGAGAGAGAGAGATCAAACACATAGCTACTAGTACATACCCTCAGCCCCGAGGGTGAACTACTCCGTCCTCGTCATGGAGACCGCCGGGATGATGAATATGGCCACGGATGATGGTTTCCCCCTCCGGCAGGGTGCCGGAACGGGTTCCCGATTGGGTTTTCGTGGCTACAAAGGCTTGCGGCGGCGGAACTCCCGATCTAGGTTTCTTTTCGGGGGTTTCTGTATTTATAGGAATTTTTGGCGTCGAGAACAAGTCAGGGGGTCCATGAGGGCCCCACAAGGACGGAGGGCGCGCCTAGTGGGGTAGGGCGCACCCTCCACCCTTGTGGAGGCCTCGTGGCTCTTCTGGCCCAACTCCTTTGCTTCGGGGGCTTCTTCTGGTCCATAAAAAAATCACCGTAAATTTTCAGCTCATTTGGACTCCGTTTGGTATTCCTTTTCTATAGAACTCAAAAACAAGGAAAAAACAAAAACTGGCACTGGGCTCTAGGTTAATAGGTTAGTCCCAAAAATCATATAATATAGCATATAAAACATCCAAGATGGGTAATATAATAGCATGGAACAATAAAAAATTATAGATACCTTGGAGATGTATCAAGCATCCCCAAGCTTAATTCCTGCTCGTCCTCGAGTAGGTAAATGATAAAAAACAGAATTTTTGATGTGGAATGCTAGCAAGTGCACAAGTTTGATTAGTGATAATTTCAATCACTTTTTCTAGCATCCTTATATATCATAAACAGTAGCTCATATCATAAAGCTTCTCATGAGCAAGTAACAAGCTATTCACATGTTAAAGCATAGACCATAAACTTTCTTGAAAACTAACAAACTATGTTCTCAGTCATCAAACAATTGCAATTCATCTTATTTTCAGGAAGGGTCTATGTAAGAGCTTTGATTTAGAAAATCCCACATACTCAACTATCATATAGTCTTCCATGATTGCTACCACTCAAAGCATATTTTTAGAACAAATAGCATCCATCGAACACAGAGAAAGATAGGGGCTTAATGTTTCGCCTCCCAACTTTTTTTATCATATAGATAATTGTCAACAATAATAATTCATGTTCAAATATATTTGAATGGCCATATATGCTTAGATATTTCCCCATCACATGATTCTTGCCAACTAAAGTGTAGGTTGGAAAGAGAAGGAATACTACTGACTCTTGCATAAAAGTAAAAGATAGGCCCTTCGCAGAGGGATGCAGGGATTTGCAGAGGTGCCAGAGCTCGAAGCTTTTAAAACAGAGATGAAAATAATTTTGAGAGGTATGCTTTCATTGTCAACATAACAACCAAGAGTCCCCAATATCTTCCATACTAGATACATTATAGGCGGTTCCCAAACAGAAAGGTAAAGTTTTTACTCCCCATCCACCAACAATCACACTCCACGGACGGTCCGAAACAACGGGTACCGTCCAACTATCAACAATCCTGGCAAAAAAGGAAGGAGTCCTAGTAGGAATAGGATTGGACTTGGAGTCCAAGTCCTCCCCCTTAGCTGCGCCCTAGGGCTTGGAGGGACTGTTTACCACGCCCATCCACCTATATATAGAGGGGAGGGGGCGCCCCAAGAGGACACACCAAGCCCTTAGCGCCCCTCTCTCTCCCGTTAGTCCGTAGTTCCACCGCCTTGTCCCGGCAGTGCTTAGTGAAGCGCTGTCGGTGTTCCACCACCACCATCACCACCATGCCGTCGTGTTGGTTGTGATCCCATCTACTTCTCCTCTCCTGCTTGCTGGATCAAGAAGGAGGAGACGTCATCATGCCACACGTGTGCTAAACTCGGAGGTGCCGTCCGTTCGGCACTAGATCGGTTGGATCATGATCAGATCGTGAAGAGTACGACTACATCAACCGCGTGATAAACGCTTCCGCTTTCGGTCTACGAGGGTGCATAGACACACTCTCTCCCTCTCGTTGCTATGCATCTCCTAGATAGATCTTGCGTGAGCGTAGGATTTTTTTTGAAATTGCATGCTACGTTCCCCAACAGTGGCATCCGAGCCAGGTCTATGCGTAGATGATATGCATGAGTAGAACACAAAGAGTTGTGGGCGATGATAGTCATACTGCTTACCACCAAGGTCATATTTTGATTCAGCGGTATTGTTGGATGAAGCGGCCCGGACCAACCTTACACGACCACATTCATGAGACCGGTTCCACCAACAGACATGCAACTAGTTTTGCATAAAGGTGGCTGGCGGGTGTCTGTTTCTCCAACTTTAGGTGAATCAAATTTGACTACGGCCGGTCCTTGTTGAAGGTTAAAACAGCAAACTTGACGAAACATCGTTGTGTTTCTGATGCGTAGGTAAGAACGGTTCTTACTAGAAGCCCGTAGCAGCCACGTAAAACTTGCAACAACAAAGTAGAGGACATCTAACTTGTTTTTGCAGGGCATGTTGTGATGTGATATGGTCAAGACATGATGTGATATACGTTGTTGTATGAGATGATCATGTTTTGTAGAAGTTATCGGCAACTGGTAGGAGCCTTATGGTTGTCGCTTTATTGTATGAAATACAAACGCCATGTAATTGCTTTACTTTATCACTATGCGTTAGCGATAGTTGTAGACGCAATAGTTGGCGAGACGACCCCAATGCTACGATGGAGATCAAGGTGTCAAGACGGTGACGATGGATATCATGATGGTGCTTTGGAGATGGAGATCAAAGGCACAAGATGATGATGGCCATATCATGTCACATATTTTGATTGCATGTGATGTTTATCTTTTATATGCATCTTATTTTGCTTAGTACGGCGGTAGCATTATAAGATGATACCTTAACTAAATTTCAAGGAATAAGTGTTCTCCCTGAGTATGCACCGTTGCAAAAGTTCTTCGTGCTGAGACACCACGTGATGATCGGGTGTGATAGGCTCTACGTTCACATACAACGGGTGCAAGACAGTTTTGCACATGCGGAATACTCGGGTTAAACTTGACGAGCCTAGCATGTACAGACATGGCCTCGGAACACTGGAGACCGAAAGGTCGAACGTAAATCATATAGTAGATATGATCAACATAGAGATGTTCCCCATTGAAGACTACTCCATCTCACCTGATGATCGGACATGGTTTAGTTGATATGGATCACGTGATCATTTAGATGACTCGAGGGATGTCTATCTAAGTGGGAGTTCTTAAGTAATATGATTAATTGAACTTAATTTATCATGAACTTAGTCCTGATAGTATTTGCATATCTATGTTGTAGATCAATAGCTCGCGTATAGCTCCCCTGTTTTATTTTTGATATATTCCTAGAGAAAACTAAGTTGAAAGATGATAGTAGCAATGACGCAGACTGGGTCCGTGATATGAGGATTATCCTCATTGCTGCACATAAGAATTATGTCCTTGATGCACCACTAGGTGACGAACCTGTTGCAGGAGCAGATGCAGACGTTATGAACGTTTTGCAAGCTCGGTATGATGACTACTTGATAGTTTAGTGCACCATGCTTTACGGCTTAGAACCGGGACTTCAAAAATGTTTTGAACGCCATGGAGTATATGAGATGTTCCAAGAAGCTGAAAATGATATTTCAGACTCATGCCCGTGTTAAGAGGTATGGGACCTCTAACAAGTACTTTGCCTACAAGATGGAGGAGAATAGCTCAACTAGTGAGCATGTGCTCAGAATGTCTGGGTACTACAATCACTTGAATCAAGTGGGAATTAATCTTCCAGATAAGATAGTGATTGACAGAGTTCTCTAGTCACTATCACCAAGTTACTAGAACTTCGTGATGAACTATAATATGCAAGGGATGACGAAAACGATTCTCAAGCTCTTCGCGATGCTGAAATCAGCGAAGGTAGAAATCAAGAAATAGCATCAAGTGTTGATGGTTAACAAGACCACTAGTTTCAAGAAAAAGGGCAAGGGAAAGAAAGGGAAACTTCAAAAAGAATGGCAAGAAAGTTGCCACTCCCATGAAGAAGCCCAAAGCTAGACCCAAGCCTGGAACTGAGTGCTTCTACTGCAAAGGAAATGGTCACTGGAAGTGGAACTGCCCTAGATACTTGGCGGATAAGAAGGATGACAAAGTGAACAAATATATATTTGATATACATGTTATTGATGTGTACTTTACTAGTGTTTATAGCAACCCCTCAATATTTGATACTGGTTCAGTTGCTAAGAGTAGTAACTCAAAATAGGAGTTGCAAAATAAACAGAGACTAGTTAAGGACGAGGTGACGATGTGTGTTGGAAGTAATTCCAAGGTTGATACGATCACCATCGCACACTCCCTATACCTTCGGGATTAGTGTTGAACCTAAATAAATGTTATTTGGTGTTTGTGTTGAGCATGAATATGATTAGATCATGTTTATTGCAGTACGGTTATTCATTTAAGTCATAGAATAATTGTTATTCTATTTACATGAATAAAACCTTCAATGGTCATACACCCAATGTGAATGGTTTATTGAATCTCGATCGTAGTGATACACATATTCATAATATTGATACCAAAAGATGCAAAGTTGATAATGATAGTGCAACATATTTGTGGCACTGCCGTTTAGGTCATATTGGTGTAAAGCGCATGAAGAAACTCCATATGGATGGATTTTTGGAATCACTTGATTATGAATCATTTGATACTTGCCAACCATGCCTCATGGGCAAGATGACTAAAACTCCGTTCTCCAGAACAATGGAGCGAGCCAATGACTTATTGGAAATAATACATACCGATGTATGCGGTCCGATGAGTGTTGAGGCACGCGGCGGGTATTGTTATTTTCTGACCTTCACGGATGATTTGAGCAGATATGTGTATATCTACTTAATGAAACACAAGTCTGAAACTTTGTAAAAGTTTAAAGAATTTCAGAGTGAAGTGGAGAATCATCGTAACAAGAAAATAAAGTTTCTACAATCTGATCGCGGAGGAGAATATTTGAGTTACGAGTTTGGCCTTCATTTAAAACAATGTGGAATAGTTTCACAACTCACGCCACCTGGAACACCATGGCGTAATGGTGTGTCCGAACGTCGTAACCGTACATTATTAGATATGGTGCGATCTATGATGTCTCTTACCGATTTACCACTATCGTTTTGGGGTTATGCATTAGAGACAACTGCATTCACGTTAAATAGGGCACCATCTAAAGCCGTTGAGACGACACCGTATGAACTGTGGTTTGGCAAGAAACCTAAGCTGTCGTTTCTTAAAGTTTGGGGTTGCAATGCATATGTGAAAAAGCTTCAGCCTTATAAGCTCGAACCCAAATCGGAGAAGTGCGTCGTCATAGGATACCCAAAAGAAACTGTTGGGTACACCTTCTATCATAGATCCGAAGGTAAGATCTTTGTTGCTAGGAATGGATCATTTCTAGAGAAGGAGTTTCTCTCGAAAAAGTGAGTGGGAGGAAAGTAGAACTTGATGTGGTAATTGTACCTTCTCTTGAATTGGAAAGTATCTCATCACAGAAAACCGTTCCCATGATGCCTACACCAACTAGAGAGGAAGCTAATGATAATGATCATGAAACTTCAGATCAAGTTACTAACGAAACTCGTAGGTCAACCAGAGCACGTTCCACACCAGAGTAGTACGGTAATCCTGTTCTGGAAGTCATGTTACTAGACCATGACGAACCTACGAACTTTGAGGAAGTGATGATGGGCCCAGATTCCGCAAAATGGCTTGAGGCCATGAAATCTGTGATAGGATCCATGTATGAGAACAAAGTAAGGACTTTGGTTGACTTGCTCGATGATCGACAAGCCATTGAGAATAAATGGATCTTCAAGAGGAAGGCAGATGCTGATGGTAGTGTTGGTATCTACAAAGCTCGACTTGTTGCAAAAGGTTTTCGACAAATTCAAGGTGTTGACTATGATGAGATTTTCTCACTCATAGCGATGCTTAAGTCTGTCCGAATCATGTTAGCAATTGCAGCATTTTATGATTATGAAATCTGGCAATTGGACGTCAAAACTGCATTCCTTAATGGATTTCTTAAAGAAGAGTTGCATATGATGCAACCAGAAGGTTTTGTCGATCCTAAAGGTGCTAACAAAGTGTGCAAGCTCCAGCGATCCATTTATGGACTGGTGCAAACATCTCGGAGTTGGAATATACGCTTTGATGAGGTGATCAAAGCATATGGTTTTATACAGACTTTTGGAGAAGCCTGTATTTACAAGAAAGTGAGTGCACTACAAGAAATATGTCAACTTGTGACCTTCTCTCAGTGATCCCGGCTGAATTGTTCATAAATCCACAGCTATTTCGCTTGGAAGGGCTCAAACCCTGAAATTGCCTTACACCAAATGGTCATAAAGCAGACAAGAGTGGTCAACGACCTTATTTCTACCTGATTACAACCAATATAAATGGTCATGAGGTTGTGAACGTGGATGCATTGGTACTTAAGGTGTCGCTCAAGGTGGGCTTGGGCCTCGGTGGAACGAGGCCACCTTCTTTAAAAAAATATGTGTGCCATGTAGGCCTCGGCCCATCCAGGAAGAAATGTGGGATGCCCTCATGCTACTAAAAAAACATATATTCGGCCCAACGAAAATGGGAAAATAACAAGTTTTTCATGTATTTAATTTTTTTAACCAATA
Source organism: Aegilops tauschii subsp. strangulata (assembly GCF_002575655.3). Taxonomy (NCBI): domain Eukaryota; kingdom Viridiplantae; phylum Streptophyta; class Magnoliopsida; order Poales; family Poaceae; genus Aegilops; species Aegilops tauschii. Next base: position 474,905,688 of record NC_053040.3, read on the forward strand.
TCAACAATGTTTTATATGTATACAAAAATGCACAATGTGTAAAAACAAATATAGACATCAAAACGTATGTATGAAAAGATGTTTTTTGGTTAGAAATATATGAAAATATGTTAATCATGTATTTGAAAAAAATTAAGCATATATAAACAATATGTACAATGTGTCTTAAAAATGTAGACATGTGTTCAAAATATTAGACATAAAAACATTTATTAAAAATATTAATGATGTAACTAAAAACCGTTTAATATCTATAAAAAATGTTTCTAGTGTACACAAATTTGTTCATAAAATTTGGTCTAATGTTCTTGAAAAATGGAGAAGTTGTTTTACAAAAAATATTTGTTAGGTTATTCACAAAAAACTCATTTTAGGAACTCGAAAAATGGAAAATGCATATGCGGAAATTTGTCTTTTTCATGAGAGGTGGATCAAAAACTTTTTACACCCAACCATTTAGTCAATTGTTCATTAAATATGGCCTAGTATTTTAAAATTTTTGATTTGGTCCAATTTTGCAACAAATATATGGTAGGTCCTTCACAAAAAAAAACTCATTTCGGGCACTCAAAAAATGGAAAATGAAATTTCCGTGCAAAGAAAATGAAAACTCCCTTAGGCAACATTGTTTGGAATTCCAAGATGCACCCTTGTGCACAATATGAGATCATTTGAACAAACTATGCCATAAATGTGGCCATAATATTGATCATTTGGCTTGAAAGCCTTGAATCTTCACGCATGATAGCTTGTTTCTGAGAACACTTTTTTAAAATAATTTCCGTATTACAAGTTTATTATTTTTTCTGGCAACTTGGTCACATATAATGACACAATGCGAATGTTTTCCAATTTTTTATTTTTTTATTTTTTATGCCCGTTTTAAAATGCGGTCAAAACGGCGGGCTTGACCGTTCCTAGCTAGTGGTTGAATCTTGGAAAACTTTTGATGTTTCTCTGATTAAATGGATACTTATGTACCTATAAATGATTTTTGGAAAAAATAAAGAGCAAACTACGAGGCAGCTGCAGTTCAAATTTGACCCGCTTCCAAGTGAATCAGCAGAAATTTATCTTTTTGACGAGAGGTGGATCAACACTTTTTACACCCAACCATTTGGTCAATTGTGCATTAAATATGGCCTAGTATTTTAGAAAAATGATTTGGTCCAATTTTCCAACAAATATATGGTAAGTCCTTCACAAAAAACTCATTTTGGGCACTTGAAAAATGGGAAATTTCTTTTTCGTGCAAAGAAAATAAAAAATCCCTTCATCGATATTGTTTACCAATCCAAGATGTAAACTTGTGCAAAGTATGAGATCATTTTTTTGAATTTTTCATGTGAAAAAATAGAAGAAAAACAAAAAAAGAAACACAATTATATGTGCTCTATTCTCATTGGTGGAATTCGTAGTCACACGGATCGATGAGATGGCGCCCATCCATCCACCCGTCTCTCCATCCCACATCCATCCATCCATCTACAGAAAAGAAAAAAAAGAAAATGAAAAAGAAAACCCTACCCGCAACCACCTACCCAAACCCTCGACCCCCTCCTCCCATCGCACTCCTCCTCCCCCCATCTCCTCGCCGCCGCCACCGACGGCGCCCGACTCCAAGCCACCGATCCGCCGCCGCCGTCCCTCAGATCTACCGTTGTTCGCCTCCGCGCGGCCTCCACCTCCAGCCTCCGCGTGCACCTCCACCTCCAGCCCCACCCTCGCCTTCCACTCCCCCGCGCAGCTCGCCCTCCGCGGTCGACCTCGACTCTGCCCCAACCTCAACTCCGGCGGCCCCTTCCTTCTCTTCCTAGGCCGACTCGAGCTCCTCATGTCGTGGCCAGATCCGACCAGCCATGGCCGCAACGGCTGGAGAGGCCCCGCGGGCGCTGTCCCAGAAGGAGCAGGACATACAGATGATGCTCGCCGCCGTCGTCCACCTCGGCACCAAGAACTGCGACTTCCAGATGGAGCGCTACGCCTACAAGCGCCGCTCCGACGGTACGTCCACGGTCAACCCCCCTTGTCCTACCAAGCGCTTGTCCTCCTCATGGATCTAGCTTTACCTGTGCGCCCTCGATCTGCCGTTGGATGGTAGAACTGCCTCGGCATCATGCACCTGTGCTGGTCAGAGTCGATCTGTTGCGGATCATGATGCTTGCTGGTTGATACGTCTCCAACGTATCTATAATTTTTGATTGTTCCATGCTATATTATATTCTGTTTTGGACATTATTGGGCTTTATTATACACTTTTATATTATTTTTGGGACTAACCTATTAACCGCAGGCCCAGCCCAGAATTGCTGTTTTTTGCCTATTTCAGAGTTTCGCAGAAAAAGAATATCAAACGGAGTCCAAACGGAATGAAACCTTCGGGAACGTGATTTTCGGAACGAACGTGATCCAGAGGACTTGGACCCTACGTCAAGACATCAAACAGGAGGCCACGAGGTAGGGGGGCGCGCCTACCCCCCTAGGCGCGCCCTCCACCCTCGTGGGCCCCATGTTGCTCCACCGACGTACTTCTTCCTCCTATAGATACCTACGTACCCCCAAACTACCAGATACGGAGCCAAAAACCTAATTCCACCGCCGCAACCTTCTGTACCCGTGAGATCCCATCTTGGGGCCTGTTTCGGAGCTCCGCCGGAGGGGGCATCGATCACGGAGGGCTTCTACATCAACACCATAGCCCCTTCGATGAAGTGTGAGTAGTTTACCTCAGACCTTCGGGTCCATAGTTATTAGCTAGATGACTTCTTCTCTCTTTTTGGATCTCAATACAATGTTCTCCCCCTCTCTTGTGGAGATCTATTCGATGCAATCTTCTTTTGCGGTGTGTTTGTTGAGACCGATGAATTATGGGTTTATGATCAAATGTATCTATGAACAATATTTGAATCTTCTCTGAATTCTTTTATGTATGATTGGTTATCTTTGCAAGTCTCTTCGAATTATCAGTTTGGTTTGGCCTACTAGATTGATCTTTCTTGCAATGGGAGAAGTGCTTAGCTTCGGGTTCAATCTTACGGTGTCCTTTCCTAGTGACAGTAGGGGCAACAAGGCACGTATTGTATTGTTGCCATCGAGGATAACAAGATGGGGTTTATATCATATTGCATGAGTTTATCCCTCTACATCATGTCATCTTCCTTAAAGCGTTACTCTGTTCTTATGAACTTAATACTCTAGATGCATGCTGGATAGCGGTCGATGTGTGGAGTAATAGTAGTAGATGCAGGCAGGAGTCGGTCTACTTGTCTCGGACGTGATGCCTATATACATGATCATACCTAGATATTCTCATAACTATGCTCAATTCTGTCAATTGCTCAACAGTAATTTGTTCAGACACCATAAATACTTATGCTCTCGAGAGAAGCCACTAGTGAAACCTATGGCCCCCGGGTCTATTTTCCATCATATTAATCTCCCGACAACAAGCTATTTCTGGCGCCGTTTTTATTTTACTTTCTTTACTTTGCATCTTTATCATAAAAATACCAAAAATATTATCTTATCATATCTATCAGATCTCACTCTCGTAAGTGACCGTGTAGGGATTGACAACCCCTTATCGCGTTGGTTGCGAGGATTTATTTGTTTGTGTAGGTGCGAGGGACTCGTGCGTGGCCTCCTACTGGATTGATACCTTGGTTCTCAAAAACTGAGGGAAATACTTACGCTACTTTGCTGCATCACCCTTTCCTCTTCAAGGGAAAACCAAAGCAGTGCTCAAGAGGTAGCAAGAAGGAATTTAATTATGATAGCTGCTCTTTGATAGATTGTATTTCCTTGTTGCAATCCGTGCTAAATTCTCCTCATGCTTATAGCCAAAATAATGCTTTTACCAAACATATCGTTGATGCTTTGATGCAATCTTATGAAGAAAAACTTGAGTTGGAAGTTTCTATCCCTAGAAAACTTTATGATGAATGGGAACTTACTATTAAAATTAAAATGAAAGATCATGAATGCTATGCTTTGTGTGATTTGGGTGCTAGTGTTTCCATGATTCCAAAGACTTTGTGCGATTTGCTAGGTTTCCGTGATTTTGATGATTGCTCTTTGAACTTGCACCTTGCGGATTCCACCATTAAGAAACCTATGGGAAGAATTAATGATGTTCTTATTGTTGCAAATAGGAACTATGTGCCCGATTTTATTGTTCTTGACATAGATTGCAATCCTTCATGTCCTATTATTCTTGGTAGACCTTTCCTTAGAACGATTGGTGCAATTATTGATATGAAGAAAGGGAATATTAGATTCCAATTTCCATTAAAGAAAGGCATGGAACACTTCCCTAGAAAGAAAATAAAATTACCTTATGAATCTATTATGAGAGCCACTTATGGATTGCCTACCAAAGATGGCAATACCTAGATCTATCCTTGCTATTATGCCTAGCTAGGGGCGTTAAACGATAGCGCTTGTTGGGAGGCAACCCAATTTTATTTTTAGTATTTTTTCTTTTTTTCTTCTGTTTAGGAATAAATCTTTGATCTAGCCTCTGGTTAGATGTCTTTTTATGTTCTAATTAGTGTTTGTGTCAAGTTTAACCTATAGGATCTTCTTGGATGATAGTTATTTGATCTTGCAGAAAATTCCAGAAACTTTCTGTTCACGAAAACAATTGTAAAATCACCAGAACGTGATAAAATATTGATTCCAATTGCTGCTGATCAATAAACAAATTGTCTGGGTCGTCCTATTTTGGCTGAATTTTTGGAGTTCCAGAAGTTTGCGTTAGTTACAGATTACTACAGACTGTTCTGTTTTCGACAGATTCTGTTTTTCGTGTGTTGTTTGCTTATTTTGATGAATCTATGGCTAGTAAAATAGTTTATAAACCATAGAGAAGTTGGAATACAGTAGGTTTAACACCAATATAAATAAAGAATGAGTGCATTACAGTACCTTGAAGTGGTCTTTTGTTTTCTTTCGCTAACGGAGCTTACGAGATTTTCTGCTGAGTTTTGTGTTGTGAAGTTTTCAAGTTTGGGGTGAAAGATTTGATGGATTATGGAACAAGGAGTGGCAAGAGCCTAAGATTGGGGATGCCCAAGGCACCCCAAGATAATCTAAGGACACCTAAAAGCCAAAGCTTGGGGATGCCCCGGAAGGCATCCCCTCTTTCGTCTACTTCCATCGGTAACTTTACTTGGAGCTATATTTTTATTCACCACATGATATGTGTTTTGCTTGGAGCGTCTTGTATTATTTGAGTCTTTATTTGTTACTTTACCATAATCATCCTTGCTGTACACACCTTTTGAGAGAGACACACATGATTCGGAAATTATTAGAATACTCTATGTGCTTCACTTATATCTTTTGAGTTATATAGTTTTTGCTCTAGTGCTTCACTTATATCTTTTAGAGCACGGTGGTGATTTGTTTTATAGAAACTATTGTTCTCTCATGCTTCACTTAGATTATTTTGAGAGTCCTACAAAACAGCATGGTAGTTTGCTTTAACAATAATAGGCATACAAGATTAGTAAAAGAAAAATTCTTATGAGTGTGTTGAATACTATGAGAAGTTTGATGCTTGATAATTGTTTTGAGATATGGAGATGGTGATATTATAGTCATGCTAGTTGAGCAGTTTTGAATTTGAGAAATACTTGTGTTAAAGTTTGTGATTCCCGTAGCATGCACATATCGTGAACCGTTATGTGATGAAGTCGGAGCATGATTTATTTATTGATTGTCTTCCTTATGAGTGGCGGTCGGGGACGAGTGATGGTCTTTTCCTACCAATCTACCCCCTAGGAGCATGCGCATAATACTTTGCTTCGATAACTTGTAGATTTTTGCAATAAGTATATGAGTTCTTTATGACTAATGTTGAGTCCATGGATTATACACACTTTTCTTCCTTCCACCATTGCTAGCCTCTCTAATGCCGCGCACTTTTCGCCGGTATCATACACCCACCATATACCTTCCTCAAAACAGCCACCATACCTACCTATCATGGAATTTCCATAGCCATTCCGAGATATATTGCCATGCAACTTACCACCGTTCTGTTTACTATGACACGCTCCATCATTGTCATATTGCTTTGCATGATCATGTAGTTGACATTGTATTTGTGGCAAAGCCACCGTTCATAATTCTTTCATACATGTCACTCTTGATTCATTGCATATCCCGGCACACCGCCGGAGGCATTCATATAGAGTCATATTTTGTTCTAAGTATTGAGTTGTAATTGTTGAGTTGTAAGAAAATAAAAGTGTGATGATCATCATTTTTAGAACATTGTCCCAAGTGAGGAAAGGATGATGGAGACTATGATTCCCCCACAAGTCGGGATGAGACTCCGGACGAAAAAAGAAGAAGAGAAAAGAGGCCAAAAAAGAGAAAAAAGGCCCAAATAAAAAAATGAGAGAAAAAGAGAGAAGGGACAATGTTACTATCCTTTTACCACACTTGTGCTTCAAAGTAGCACCATGATCTTCATGATAGAGAGTCTCCTATGATATCACTTTCATATACTAGTGGGAATTTTTCATTATAGAACTTGGCTTGTATATTCCAATGATGGGCTTCCTCAAAATGCCCTAGGTCCTCGTGAGCAAGCGAGTTGGATGCACACCCACTTAGTTTCTTTTGTTGAGCTTTCATATACTTATAGCTCTAGTGCATCCGTTGCATGGCAATCCCTACTCACTCACATTGATATCTATTAATGGGCATCTCCGTAGCCCGTTGATACGCCTAGTTGATGTGATACTATCTTCATCTTTTTGTCTTCTCCACAACCACCGTTCTATTCCACCTATAGTGCTATGTCCATGGCTCACGCTCATGTATTGCGTGAAGATTGAAAAAGTTTGAGAATGTCAAAAGTATGAAACAATTTCTTGGCTTGTCATCGGGGTCGTGCATGATTTAAATATTTTGTGTGGTGAAGATAGAGCATAGCCAGACTATATGATTTTGTAGGGATAACTTTCTTTGCCCATGTTATTTTGAGAAGACATAATTGCTTAGTTAGTATGCTTGAAGTATTATTATTTTTATGTCAATATTAAACTTTTATTTTGAATCTTTCGGATATGAATATTCATAACACAATTAAGAAGAATTACATTGAAATTATGCCAAGTAGCATTCCACATCAAAAATTCTGTTTTTATCATTTACCTACTCGAGGACGAGCAGGAATTAAGCTTGGGATGCTTGATACGTCTCCAACGTATCTATAATTTTTTATTGTTCCATGCTATATTATATTTTGTTTTGGACATTATTGGGCTTTATTATACACTTTTATATTATTTTTGGGACTAACCTATTAACCGGAGGCCCAGCCCAGAATTGCTGTTTTTTTGCCTATTTCAGAGTTTCGCACAAAAAGAATATCAAACAGAGTCCAAACGGAATGAAACCTTCGGGAACGTGATTTTCGGAATGAACGTGATCCAGAGGACTTGGACCCTACGTCAAGACATCAAACAGGAGGCCATGAGGTAGGAGGGCGCGCCTACCCCCCCAGGCGCGCCCTCCACCCTCGTGGGCCCCCTGTTGCTCCACCGACGTACTTCTTCCTCCTATATATACCTACGTACCCCAAACTACCAGATACGGAGCCAAAAACCTAATTCCACCGCCGCAACCTTCTGTACCCGTGAGATCCCATCTTGGGGCCTGTTCCGGAGCTCCGCCGGAGGGGGCATCGATCACGGAGGGCTTCTACATCAACACCATAGCCCCTCCGATGAAGTGTGAGTAGTTTACCTCAGACCTTCGGGTCCATAGTTATTAGCTAGATGGCTTCTTCTCTATTTTTGGATCTCAATACAATGTTCTCCCCCTCTCTCGTGGAGATCTATTTGATGTAATCTTCTTTTTCGGTGTGTTTGTTGAGACCGATGAATTGTGGGTTTATGATCAAGTTTATCTATGAACAATATTTGAATCTTCTCTGAATTCTTTTATGTATGATTGGTTATCTTTGCAAGTCTCTTCAAATTATCAGTTTGGTTTGGCCTACTAGATTGATCTTTCTTGCAATGGGAGAAGTGCTTAGCTTTGGGTTCAATCTTGCGGTGTCCTTTCCCAGTGATAGTAGGGGCAGCAAGGCACGTATTGTATTGTTGCCATCGAGGATAACAAGATGGGGTTGATATCATATTGCATGAGTTTATCCCTCTACATCATGTCATCTTGCTTAAAGCGTTACTCTGTTCTTATGAACATAATACTCTAGATGCATGCTGGATAGCGGTCGATGTGTGGAGTAATAGTAGTAGATGCAGGCAGGAGTCGGTCTACTTGTCTCGGACGTGATGCCTATATACATGATCATACCTAGATATTCTCATAACTTTGCTCAATTCTGTCAGTTGCTCAACAGTAATTTGTTCACCCACCGTAAATACTTATGCTCTCGAGAGAAGCCACTAGTGAAACCTATGGCCCCCGGGTCTATTTTCCATCATATTAATCTCCCGACAACAAGCTATTTCTGGCGCCATTTTTATTTTACTTTCTTTACTTTGCATCTTTATCATAAAAATACCAAAAATATTATCTTATCATATCTATCAGATCTCACTCTCGTAAGTGACCGTGTAGGGATTGAAAACCCCTTATCGCGTTGGTTGCGAGGATTTATTTGTTTGTGTAGGTGCGAGGGACTCGTGCGTGGCCTCCTACTGGATTGATACCTTGGTTCTCAAAAACTGAGGGAAATACTTACGCTACTTTGCTGCATCACCCTTTCCTCTTCAAGGGAAAACCAACGTAGTGCTCAAGAGGTAGCACTGGTGTAGTTGTCGCAAGTGTTCATGCTTCTATACTTCTTTGAGATGGACTGTGGAATGTGATGCATTCTTTCTGGTTTGTGATTCCTAGGCATCTACATCATCAATCTGGGCAAGACGTGAGAGAAGCTCTAGCTCGCGGCGAGGGTCATCGTGGCCATCGAGAACCCCCAGGACATCATCGTCTAGTCCGCCCGCCCCTACGACCAGCGCGTCGCCCTCAAGTTCGCGCAGCACACCGGCGCTAACGCCATCGCCGGGATGCACACCCCTGGTACCTTCACCAACCAGATGCAGAGCTCCTTCAGCGAGCCCCGCCTGCTCATCCTCACTGACCCAAGGACCGACCACCAGGTGAATTTCTTTGCCATGCCAAACTACTCTAGTAGTAGGATATACTAGTAGTGTGCGTTAGATGCAGCTATATTGATGACGGAGTCATTAATCTAGTGTGTTATGTGCAACCCATCAAGGAGTCTGCTCTGGGGAACATCCCTACCATTGCCTTCTGTGACACTGACTCTCCCATGCGATACATCGATATCGGCATCCTAGCAAACAACAAGGGGAGGAACATCATTGGCTGCCTCTATTGGCTCATGACCAGGATGGTTCTGCAGATGCCCGGAGATCGACCGTCCTTGCATGATGTACGGTTCTGTTAGTTGATATTCTGAACTTATTCTTGCTGTGTTTTGCTGCAGGTGAATGGAGCTGCTGCTTGGGACATTGCGTCTGAACATTTGTTCAGTGGGTTTGACGCACAGTTTCAGTCAGTCCAAAGTGATTAGCTGCTTCTCTGAAGCAAAGCTTGCAGGGTTACCTTGTACTGCTATCCTATTCCTACCAGCATAGAAGTGAAGTGTGTAGGATTGGTATTATGCCCCTGTATTATTTGTTCAGTCCTAACCAAGCTCATATTCATTTGTCCCTTGCACCTGGTTACTACTGATTGCTCAGAACTAGCTGTTGCAGTTGACCAAGTTACTTAAAGTCGGATGATTGAGCATGCCAAATGATATTTCTGCAATAAATTTCTTCGGACAAATCATGACAGACTGTGAGTGTACTCTTTGATGATGCTTGCTTCAGAAAAAGAAATCATGTATAGATAGAGTAGGGAAACAGTGGACTTCCTTTCAAGTTAAATTAACTAATCATCATTTGGCTCATCAATTTTTCATTTCTTGTGTGACATTTGTACCCTGTTAATAATCATCTGTTCCCTACTATTATGAATTGACTGCACATGATTGGGCTGTGCTTCCTCTGTTACATTCAGAATAGTTTGATGTTAACGGTGATGATATACTAGGAGCATTGCTTTCACCTACAATAATTGTCTCAGTTTAATAAAGTATAACCAGCAGAACATCTACAATTGCACTCAAGGTTTACTACTAATAGTAGAATGTATGTGATTGCTCTGTGCTGTTAAGATCAAAGACTCTCATTTTGACATAGTGTCTTTTTTTGTTTAAACATGTTTTCTAAGTTGTTTACTAATGTTGCAAAAAGGTCGCAAATGAAAAACAATGACCTTTCAGCGACCAATAGTGATGGTGATACGTCTCCAACGTATCAATAAAATTTCTATTGTTTCATGCTATTATATTATCCATCTAGCATGTTTTATATGCATTTATATGCCGTTTTATATGATTTTTGGGACTAACCTATTAACCTAGAGCCCAGTGCCAGTTTCTGTTTTTTCGTTGTTTTTGAGTATCGCAGAAAAGGAAAAGCAAACGGAGTCCAATTGACCCGAAATTTCATGGAGATTATTTTTGGACCAGAAGAAGCCCACGGAGTATCGGAGATGGACCAGAAGAGTCCCGAGGCACCCACGAGGGTGGGGGGCGCGCCCCCTACCTCATGGCCGCCTCGGAGACCCCCCTGACTTGTTCCCAACGCCAACACCTCTTATATATACCCAAACTTCCAGAACATAACCTAGATCGGGAGTTCCGCCGCCGCAAGCCTCTGTAGCCACCGAAAATCAATCTAGACCCGTTCCGGCACCCTGCCGGAGGGATCCCTCTCCGGTGGCCATCTTCATCATCCCGGCGCTCTCCATGACGAGGAGGGAGTAGTTCACCCTCGGGGCTGAGGGTTTGTACCAGTAGCTATGTGTTTGATCTCCCTCTCTCTCTCGTGTTCTTGATTTGGCATGATTTTGATGTACCGCGAGCTTTGCTATTATAGTTGGATCTTATGATGTTTCTCCCCCTCTACTCTCTTGTAATGGATTGAGTTTTCCCTTTGAAGTTATCTTATCGGATTGAGTCTTTAAGGATTTGAGAACACTTGATGTATGTCTTGCATGTGCTTATCTATGGTGACAATGGGATATTCACGTGATCTACTTGATGTATGTTTTGGTGATCAACTTGCGGGTTCAGTGACCTTGTGAACTTATGCATAGGGGTTGGCACACGTTTTCGTCTAGACTCTCCGGTAGAAACTTTGGGGCACTCTTTGGAGTTCTTTGTGTTGGTTGAATAGATGAATCTGAGATTGTGTGATGCATATCGTATAATCATACCCACGGATACTTGAGGTGACATTGGAGTATCTAGGCGACATTAGGGTTTTGGTTGATTTGTGTCTTAAGGTGTTATTCTAGTACGAACTCTATGATAGATCGAACGGAAAGACTAGCTTCGTGTTATTTTACTACGGACTCTTGAATAGATTGATCAGAAAGGATAACTTTGAGGTGGTTTCGTACCCTACAATAATCTCTTCGTTTGTTCTCCGCTATTAGTGACTTTGGAGTGACTCTTTGTTGCACGTTGAGGGATAGTTATATGATCCAATTATGTTATTATTGTTGAGAGAACTTGCACTAGTGAAAGTATGAACCCTAGGCCTTGTTTCCTAGCATTGCAATACCATTTACGCTCACTTTTACCACTTGTTACCTTGCTGTTTTTATATTTTCAGATTACGAAAAGCAATATCTACCATCCATATTGCACTTGTATCACCATCTCTTCGCCAAACTAGTGCACCTATACAATTTACCATTGCATTGGGTGTGTTGGGGACACAAGAGACTCTTTGTTATTTGGTTGTAGGGTTGTTTTAGAGAGACCATCTTCAACCCGCGCCTCCCACGGATTGATAAACCTTAGGTCATCCACTTGAGGGAAATTTGCTACTGTCCTACAAACCTCTGCACTGGAGGCCCAACAACGTCTACAAGAAGAAGGTTGCATAGTAGACATCAAGCAATTTCTGGCACCATTGCCGGGGAGGTGAGTGCTTGAAGGTATATCTTTAGATCTTGCAGTCGAATCTTTTTGTTTCTTGTTTTATCACTAGTTTAGTCTATAAAAGAAAACTACAAAAAATGTAATTGAGGGTGCTTCATATGCTTCATCTTTTTAATGTCTTCCGTGAAAATAATGATTCCGATAATTGTGCTCAATTGCTAGAGGAAGAATGCATTAAAATGTTTGGCACTAAATCTTTGAATGATGAGCATGATTGCAATGTTGTTACTACGAATTCTTTGAATACCCATGATGCTAATGATATGCAAAGCCACAATCTTGGGGATGCTATGTTTGATGAAGATGATATGTTTAGTCCCCCAAGTTTTGATGAGCAAATTTATTATGATGAAAGCATGCCTCCTATTTATGATGATTATTGTGATGACACGTATGCTATAAAGAATAAAGATAACCATGAAACTTGTCATCATTATTTTGATGCTCAAATTGATTATGTGAATAAAGTATCACATGATAGTTATTTCGTTGAGTTTGCTCCCGCTATTCCGAATGAGAAGAATTTTGCTTATGTGGAGAGTAGTAAATTTTCTATGCTTGTAGATCACGAAAATAATGCTTTATGTGATGGTTATATTGTTGAATTCATTCATGATGCTACTGAAAATTATTATGAGGGAGGAACATATGCTTGTAGGAATTGCAATAATATCAAGTTTCCTCTCTATGTGTTGAAAATCTTGAAGCTATGCTTGTTTTACCTTCCTATGCTAGTTGATTCTTGTTCCCATAAGTTGTTTGCTCACAAAATCCCTATGCATAGGAAGTGGGTTAGGCTTAAATGTTCTAGTCATAAGCTTCATGATGCTCCCGTTATGTTTCAATTCTTATCTTTTATTTGAGCATCATTGTCATCATCATGCCTAGCTAAAAAGGCATTAAAGAAAAGCGCTTGTTGGGAGACAACCCAATATTTACCTTATTGTCTTTGTGTGTTCACATGATTATGGATACTGTAGTAATCATGTTTTATAGCTTTTGTTTCAATAAAGTGCCAAGTAAGACCTTTAGGATAGCTTACGGTGATAGTTGTGTTGATCCTGCTGAAAATCAGAAACTTTTGCGCCCAGTAAATTAGTTTTGATAATTCACAGAAACGTGCTTTTGATCTGATTTTTTTTGCTCTGGATTGGTACACAAATTGCTCAGGTTTTCCTAATTTGGTAGGATTTTTCGAGTTGCAGAAGTATTCGAGAGTTACAGATTACTACAGACTGTTCTGTTTTTGACAGATTCTGTCTTCTATGTGTTGTTTGCTTATTTTGATGAATCTATGAGTAGTATCGGAGGGTATGAACCATAGAGAAGTTGGAATACAGTAGATATTACACCAATATGAATTTATAATGAGTTCACAACAGTACCAAAAGTGGTGATTTATTTTCTTATACTAACGGAGCTTACGAGTTTTCTGTTGAGTTTTGTGTTGTGAAGTTTTCAAGTTTTGGGTAAAGATTCGATGGACTATGGAATAAGGAGTGGAAAGAGCCTAAGCTTGGGGATGCACAAGGCACCCCAAGGTAACATTAAAGGACAACCAAGAGCCTAATCTTGGGGATGCCCCGGATGGCATCCCCTCTTTCGTCTTCGTTCATCGGTAACTTTACTTGGAGCTATATTTTTATTCACCACATGATATGTGTTTTGCTTGGAGCATCATTTTCTTTTGTTAGTATTTGCTTGATTTGATTTACAATAATGTTTTGCATCTCTATTTTCAATAAAAATGTCAAGGATAGCCTTTACCATGCTTATTTTGCAAGTATACATGTTGTTGTTTCAAAACAAAAAGTTTATCGCTGTTGCCAAAATTCCCTAGAAAAGGCAGAATATGATAAAATGTTGAAACTTTTTGCATAATAAGATCTGATAAATTTTCTATAGTGTGGTAGAATTTCATAATGTTTGGAGTTAGGGAAGTATTGATACTCTTGCATTCTTTACAGACAGTACTGTTTTGGCAGATTGCTGTTATGTTTGCATATGTTTGCTTGTTTAATGATTCTATTTGAGGATAGGAGTATTAAATATGCAGAGACATTTAGTATGCAATGTTGAATAATAAATTTTGTGATTTGCTACAGTATAGAATGATAAGGTTTTTGCATTGGTTTATACCAACTTATCTCACGAGTTCTTGTTGAGTTTTGTGTGGATGAAGTATTTGAGATTTAGGGAAACCGAGATATAAAAGGAATTAATGAGAAACAAAAGCTCAAGCTTGGGGATGCCCAAGGCATCCCAAGATAATATTTCAAGAAGTCTCAAGCATCTAAGCTTGGGGATGCCCCGGTAGGCATCCCACCTTTCTTCTTCAACAATTATCGGTTAGTATCGGTTGAACCTAAGTTTTTGCTTCTTCACATGATGTGTGCTATCCTTGAAATGTTTTTGTTTTGTTTTGCTTGCTGTTTGAATAATATCTCAAGATCTGAAATTCTTAAATGTTAGAGAGTCTTCACATAGTTACATAATTATTCAACTACTCATTGATCTTCACTTATATCTTTTCGAGTAATTTGTCGTTTGCTCTAGTGCTTCACTTATATCTTTTACAGCACGACGGTGGTTTTATTTTATAGAAATTATTGATCTCTCATGCTTCACTATATTATTTTGAGAGTCTTTTAGAACAGCATGGTAATTTGCTTTGGTTATAATAAAAACTTTCATATAGAGTGCATTAAATACTATGATAGATTTGATACTTGATAATTGTTTTGAGATATAAAGGTGGTAATGTTAGAGTCATGCTACTTGGGTAATTATGAAATTGAGAAATACTTGTGTTAAGGTTGGCAAGTCCCGTAGCATGCACGTATGGTGAACGTTGTGTGACAAATTTGAAGCATGGGGTGTTCTTTGATTCCCTTCCTTATGAGTGGAGGTCGGGATCGCGCGATGGTTAACTCCTACCAACCCTTCCCCTAGGAGCATGCGTAGTAATACTTTGCTTCGAGGGCTAATAAACTTTTGCAATAAGTATATGAGTTCTTTATGACTAATGTGAGTCCATGGATTATACACACTCTTACCTAAAAGTGCGTTAAGTCGACTAGAGGGGGGGTGTGAATAGGCGATTTTTATGAATTCTTCACTGAGGAATTTCAGGGTGAGAAAATTCCTAAGCGAAGAACTACTTGCAGCGGAATAAGTACTCAGATGCATACATGACATAACATAAACATGGACATCATGATGAAATGAAAACAGATACAGAGTACTGGAAGCGTAAGCACAGGATAAAACAGGATGAAGACAAACAAAGTGAAGAAATTGAGCTGAGGAAATTGAGAAAGTCTTCAGTCAAAGTCTTAAAACAGATATGAACAAGCACACAACACAGTAATGAGGAAATGAAAGAGTTGAGGAAATAAAACCAGTAGGCTTGGTGAAGACAAAGATTTGGTAGACGAGTTCCAACTGCTGTGACAGTTGTACGTCAGGTTGGAGCGGCTAGGTATTTAAACCTGAGGACACACAGTCCTCACCGTATTCTCCTTGAGCTAAGGTCACACAGACCTCGCCCAATCACTCGTGGTAAGTCTTCAGGTGACTTCCAAACCTTCACAAACTCGGTCACTCGGCGATCCACAATTTCCTCTTGGATGCTCAGACCATGATGCCTAACCGTCTGGAAGATGCAGAGTCTTCAAAGGTAACAAGCGTCAGATCCACGCAGGATCAACCTCTTCAATGATGCTCAATCACTTTGGGTTTGTAGGTGTTTGGGTTTGGGTTTTCGGTTTCCTCACTTGATGATTTTCGCTCAAAGTCCTCGGAGGATGGGATGCTCTCAAATGACAAGTGTCAGTTTCTCTCGGAGCAGCCAACCAGCTAGTGGTTGTAGGGGGCGGCTATTTATAGCCTAGGGAGCAGCCCGACATGATAAGACAAAAATGCTCTTCAATGATATGACTGTTAGGTGGGTAGATATTTTGGGACAGCTGGCGCATAGCACAGCAACGGTCGGAAATTTGACTATCAAATTCCTCAGGGCTATCATGTTCCTCACTTGTAGGCAATCCGCACTGGTGAATTCCTAACTCCTCAGTCAGAACAAATTCCTCAGAGACCAGAAGAACTTCGTCTCTGTCACTGAAGAAATTGACTGAACTGTATGAGATTTCCAAAGGCTTCACTCGAAGGGATTGGTAGGTGTAGGATTTTGAGTTGAGCATCACTTGGAAATTTTTCCTTAGTATTTCCTCGACCCCCTTTAACAGTACGGTGTTTCCTATGACTCAAGAAAGAGAAAAGGAAACTACGAAAACAAAAGTCTTCACGCTTCATGTTCCTCGAATGAATACTAAGTCTTCAAGGTCAGACCAATTTCTTCACTTTCAAAGTCTTCAGAAAGTCTTCAGAAATCCAAAGTCTTCAGTCGAAGATATTCATTTTTAGGGGTCGACTTTCTCTGTAAATATCAAACTCCTCATAGACTTATAGACCTGTGTACACTCACAAATGCATAGTCTCTTAACCTATAAGTCTTCAATACACCAAAATCACTAAGGGGCACTAGATGCACTTACATTACCCTTCTGCAATTTGCTAGCCTCTACGGTACCGTGCATTGCCCTTTCTCACCTTGAGAGTTGGTGCAAACTTCGCCGGTGCATCCAAACCCCGTGATATGATATGCTCTATCACACATAAACCTCCTTATATCTTCCTGAAAACAGCCACCATACCTACCTATTATGGCATTTCCATAGCCATTCCGAGATATATTGCCATGCAACTTTCCACCGTTCCGTTTATTATGACACGCTCCATCATTGTCATATTGCTTTGCATGATCATGTAGTTGACATCGTATTTGTGGCAAAGCCACCTTTATAATTCTTTCATACATGTCGCTCTTGATTCATTGCATATCCCGGTACACCGCCGGACGCATTCACATAGAGTCATATTTTTTCCTAAGTATTGAGTTGTAATTCTTGAGTTGTAAATAAATAGAAGTGTGATGATTTCCATTATTAGAGCATTGTCCCATGTGAGGAAAGGATGATGGAGACTATGATTCCCCCACAAGTCGGGATGAGACTCCAGACAAAAAATAAAATAAAAAAAGAGGCCAAAGAAGCCCAAATAAAAAAATGAGAGAAAAAGAGAGAAGGGACAATGTTACTATCCTTTTTCCACACTTGTGCTTCAAAATAGCACCATGATCTTCATGATAGAGAGTTTCTTATTTTATCACTTTCATATACTAGTGGGAATTTTTCATTATAGAACTTGGCTTGTATATTCCAATGATGGGCTTCCTCAAAATGCCCTAGGTCTTCGTGAGCAGGCAAGTTGGATGCACACCCACTTAGTTTCTTTTTGATGAGCTTTCATACATTTATAGCTCTAGTGCATCCGTTGCATGGCAATCCCTACTCCTTGCATTGACATCAATTGATGGGCATCTTCATAGCCCGTTGATTAGCCGCGTCAATGTGAGACTTTCTCCTTTTTTGTTTTCTCACATAATCCCTATCATCATACTCTACTCCACCCATAGTTCTATATCCATGGCTTACGCTCATGTATTGCGTGAGGGTTGAAAAGGCTGAAGCACATTAAAAAGTATGAACCAATTGCTTGGCTGAAACCGGGGTTGTGCATGATGGGAGCATTTTGTGTGACGAAAATGAAGCATGGCCAAACTATATGATTTTGTAGGGATAAGCTTTCTTTGGCTATGTTATTTTGATAAGACATAAACTGCTTGGTTAGTGTGCTTGAAGTATTACTATTTTTATGTCAATATTAAACTTTTATCTTGAATCTTTTGGATCTGAACACTCATGCCACAATAAAGACAATTACATTGATAATTTATGTTAGGTAGCATTCCACATCAAAAATTCTGTTTTTATCATTTACCTACTCGAGGACGAGCAGGAATTAAGCTTGGGGATGCTTGATACGTCTCCAACGTATCTATAATTTTTGATTGTTCCATGCTATTATATTATCCATCTAGGATGTTTTATACGCATTTATATGTTGTTTTATATGATTTTTGGGACTAACCTATTAACCTAGAGCCCAGTGCTAGTTTCTGTTTTTCCTTGTTTTTGAGTATCACAGAAAAGGAAAACCAAACGGAGTCCAATTGACCTGAAATTTCACGGAGATTATTTTTGGACCAGAAGAAGCCCACGGAGTATCGGATATGGACCAGAAGAGTCCCAAGGCACCCACGAGGGTGGAGGGCGCGCCCTACCCCCTGGGCGCGCCCCCCTACCTCGTGGCTGATACGTCTCCAACGTATCTATAATTTTTGATTGTTCCATGCTCTTATATTATCTGTTTAGGATGTTTATGGGCTTTATTAAACACTTTTATATTATTTTTGGGACTAACCTATTGACCCAGAGCCTAGTGCCAGTTCCTGTTTGTTCCCTTGTTTCAGTGTTTCGAAGAGAAGGAATATGAAACGGAGTCGAAACGGAATGAAACCTTCTGGAGAAGTTATTTTTGGAAGGAAAATAACCCGGGAGACTTGGAGTCCACGTCAAGAAAGAAACGAGGGAGGCACGAGGCAGGGGGCGCGTCCACCCCCTTGGCGCGCCCTCCACCCTCGTGGGCCCCTCGTGGCTCCCCTGACGTATTTCTTCCGCCTATATATATCCATATACCCTAAAACCTTCGGGGAACAGAATAGATCGGGAGTTCCGCCGCCGCAAGCCTCTGTAGCCACCAAAAACCAATCGGGACCCTGTTTCGGCACCCTGCCGGAGGGGAGGAACCCTCACCGGTGGCCATCTTCATCATCCCGGCGCTCTCCATGACAAGGAGGGAGTAGTTCACCCTCGGGGCTGAGGGTATGTACCAGTAGCTATGTGTTTGATCTCTCTCTCTCTCTCGTGTTCTTGATTTGGCACGATCTTGATGTATCGCGAGCTTTGCTATTATAGTTGGATCTTATGTTTCTTCTCCCCCTCTACCCTCTTGCAATGGATTGAGTTTTCCCTTTGAAGTTATCTTATCGGATTGAGTCTTTTAATGATTTGAGAACACTTGATGTATGTCTTGCCGTGTGTATCTGTGGTGAGAATGGGATATCACATGACTCACTTGATGTATGTTTTGGTGATCAACTTGCGGGTTCCGCCCATGAACCTATGCATAGGGGTTGGCACATGTTTTCGTCGTGATTCTCCGATAGAAACTTTGGGGCACTCTTTGAGGTTCTATGTGTTGGTTGAATAGATGAATCTGCGATTGTGTGATGCATATCGTATAATCATACCCACGGATACTTGAGGTGACATTGGAGTATCTAGGTGACATTAGGGTTTTGGTTGATTTGTATCTTAAGGTGTTATTCTAGTACGAACTCTAGGGCTGTTTGTGACACTTATAGGAATAGCCCAATGGATTGATTGGAAAGAATAACTTTGAGGTGGTTTCGTACCCTACCATAATCTCTTCGTTCGTTCTCCGCTATTAGTGACTTTGGAGTGACTCTTTGTTGCATGTTGAGGGATATTTATATGATCCAATTATGTTATTATTGTTGAGAGAACTTGCACTAGTGAAAGTATGAACCCTAGGCCTGGTTTCCTAGCATTGCAATACCGTTTACGCTCACTTTTATCATTAGTTACCTTGCTGTTTTTATATTTTCAGATTACAAAACCTATATCTACCATCCATATTGCATTTGTATCACCATCTCTTCGCCGAACTAGTGCACCTATACAATTTACCATTGTATTGGGTGTGTTGGGGACACAAGAGACTCTTTGTTATTTGGTTGCAGGGTTGCTTGAGAGAGACCATCTTCATCCAACGCCTCCCACGGATTGATAAACCTTAGGTCATCCACTTGAGGGAAATTTGCTACTATCCTACAAACCTCTGCACTTGGAGGCCCAACAACGTCTACAAGAAGAAGGTTGTGTAGTAGACATCAGTGGCCGCCTCGGAGACCCCCCCTGACTTGTTCCCGACGCCAACAGCTCTTATATATACCCAAACTTCCAGAACATAACCCAGATCGGGAGTTCCGCCGCCGCAAGCCTCTGTAGCCACCGAAAATCAATCTAGACCCATTCCGGCACCCTGCCAGAGGGGGGAATCCCTCTCCGATGGCCATCTTCATCATCCTGACGCTCTCCATGACGAGGAGGGAGTAGTTCACCCTCGGGGCTGAGGATATGTACCAGTAGCTATGTGTTTGATCTCTCTCTCTCTCGTGTTCTTGATTTGGCACGATTTTGATGTACCGCGAGCTTTGCTATTATAGTTGGATCTTATGATGTTTATCCCCCTCTACTCTCTTGTAATGGATTGAGTTTTCCCTTTGAAGTTATCTTATCGGATCGAGTCTATAAGGATTTGAGAACACTTGATGTATGTCTTGCATGTGCTTATCTGTGGTGACAATGGGATATTCACGTGATCTACTTGATGTATGTTTTGGTGATCAACTTGCGGGTTCAGTTACCTTGTGAACTTATGCATAGGGGTTGGCACACGTTTTCGTCTTGACTCTCCGGTCAAAACTTTGGGGGCACTCTTTGGAGTTCTTTGTGTTGGTTGAATAGATGAATCTGAGATTGTGTGATGCATATCGTATAATCATACCCACGGATACTTGAGGTGACATTGGAGTATCTACGTGACATTAGGGTTTTTGTTGATTTGTGTCTTAAGGTGTTATTCTAGTATGAACTCTATGATAGATCGAGCGGAAATAATAGCTTCGTGTTATTTTACTACGGACTCTTGAATAGATTGATCAGAAAGGATAACTTTGAGGTGGTTTCGTACCCTACAATAATCTCTTCATTTGTTCTCCGCTATTAGTGACTTTGGAGTGACTCTTTGTTGCACGTTGAGGGATAGTTATATGATCCAATTATTTTATTATTGTTGAGAGAACTTGCACTAGTGAAAGTATGAACCCTAGGCCTTGTTTCCTAGCATTGCAATACCGTTTACGCTCACTTTTACCACTTGTTACCTTGCTGTTTTTATATTTTTTCAGATTACAAAAACCTATATCTACCATCCATATTGCATTTGTATCACCATCTCTTCGCCAAACTAGTGCACCTATACAATTTACCATTGTATTGGGTGTGTTGGGGACACAAGAGACTCTTTGTTATTTGGTTGCAGGGTTGTTTGAGAGAGACCATCTTCAACCTACGCCTCCCACGGATTGATAAACCTTAGGTCATCCACTTGAGGGAAATTTGCTACTGTCCTACAAACCTCTGCACTTGGAGGCCCAAGTAGTAGACATCAATGGTCGCAAGTTGACATATTTCTTGTAGTGGTGGGAGCTCTGTAGCATTTCCAATATATATGTGGATGACGTATTGTTGATTGGAAATGATAAAGAATTTCTGGATAGCATAAAAGGATACTTGAATAAGAGTTTTTCAATGAAAGACCTCGGTGAAGCTGCTTATATATTGGGCATCAAGATCTATAGAGATAGATCAAGACGCTTAATTGGACATTCACCAAGCACATACCTTGATAAATTTTTCAAGGAGTTCCAAATGGATCAGTCAAAGAAGGAGTTCTTGCCTGAGTTGTAAGGTATGAAGTTGAGTAAGACTCAAAACCCGACCAAGGCAGAAGATAGAGAGAGAATGAAAGTCATTCCCTATGCCTCAGCCATAGGTTCTATAAAGTATGCCATGCTGTGTACCGGACATATTGTGTACCTTGCCATGAGTTTTGCAAGGGGGTACAATAGTGATCCAGGAGTGGATCACTGGACAACGGTCAAAAATTATCCTTAGTTACCTAAGAGGACTAAGGAAATATTTCTCGGTTATGGAGGTGACAAAGAGTTCGTCGTAAAGGGTTATCTCAATGCAAGCTTTTACACTGATCCGGATGACTCTGAGTCTCAATCTGGATACATACTAAAAGTGGGAGCAATTAGCTAGAGTAGCTCAGTGCAAAGCATTGTGGACATAGAAATTTGCAAAATACATACGGATCTGAATGTGGCAGACCCGTTGACTAAACCTCTCTTACAAGCAAAACATGATCACACCTTAATACTCTTTGGGTGTTAATCACATGGCAATGTGAACTAGATTACTGACTCTAGTAAACCCTTTGGGTGTTGGTCATATGGAGATGTGAACTATGGGTGTTAATCACATGGTGATGTGAACTATTCGTGTTAATCACATGGCGATGTGAACTAGATTATTGACTCTAGTGCAAGTGGGAGACTGAAGGAAATATTCCCTAGAGGCAATAATAAAGTTGTTATTTTATATTTCCTTATATCATGATAAATGTTTATTATTCATGCTAGAATTGTATTAACCAGAAACTTGATACATGTGTGGATACATAGACAAAGCACTGTGTCCCTAGTAATCCTCTACTAGACTAGCTCGTTAATCAAAGATGGTTAAGTTTCCTAACCACAGACATGTGTGTCATTTGATGAACGGGATCACATCATTAGGAGAATGATGTGATGGACAAGACCCATCCGTTAGCATAGCATATTGATCGTTCAGTTTTATTGCTATTGCTTTCTTCATGTCAAATACATATTCCTTCGACTATGAGATTATGCAACTCCCAAATACTGGAGGAATGCCTTGTGTGATATCAAACGTCACAACGTAACTGGGTGATTATAATGATGCTCTACAGGTATCTCCGAAGGTGTTTGTTGGGTTGGCATAGATCGAGATTAGGATTTGTCACTCCGAGTATCGGAGAGGTATCTCTGGGCCCTCTCAGTAATACACATCACAAGAAGCTTGCAAGCAAAGTGACTAAGGAGTTAGTTGCAAGATGATGTATTATGGAACGAGTAAAGAGAATTCACGGTAGCAAGATTGAACTAGGTATAGAGATACCGACGATCGAATCTCGGGCAAGTAACATATCGATAGACAAAGGGAATTATGTATGTTATCATAAAGGTTCGACCGATAAAAGAACTTCGTGGAATATGTAGGAATCAATATGGGCATCCATGTTCTGCTATTGTTTATTGACCGGAGAGGTGTCTCGGTCTTGACTACATAATTCCCGAACCCGCAGGGTCGCACGCCTAACGTTCGTTGACACTAGAGTAGTATTGGGATGTTTGATGAGTGGTAACCAAATGTTGGTCGGAGTCCCAGATGACATACCGGATGTCACGAGGAGTCTCGGAATGGTCGAGAGGTAAAGATTTATATATGGGAAGTCATATTTTGGGTTCCGGAAAAAGATGCAGTTTTTCTAGTATTGTACCGGGAAGCTTCTAGAAGGTTCCAGAGGATTCCAGAGGGGTCCGGAAGTCCACAAGTGGTTCCACCACAACCCAAGGGCTAGCATGGGCTGAAGGGAGGCACCCTGGCCTTATTGGGCTAGGTGCACCAAAGTCCTCAAAAGCCCATGTGGCTAGGGAAGGCAAAAAAGGAAGGAGTCCTAGTAGGAATAGGATTGGACTTGGAGTCCAAGTCCTCCCCCCTTAGCTGCGCCCTAGGGCTTGGAGGGTCTGTTTACCACGCCCATCCACCTATATATAGAGGGGAGGGGGCGCCCCAAGAGGACACACCAAGCCCTTGGCGCCCCTCTCTCTCCCGTTACTCAGTAGTTCCACCGCCTCGTCCCGACGACGATTAGCGAAGCGCTGTTGGTGTTCCACCACCACCATCACCACCATGCCGTCGTGTTGGTTGTGATCCCATCTACTTATCCTCTCCTGCATGCTGGATCAACAAGGAGGAGACGTCATGGAGCCGCACGTGTGCTAAACTCGGAGGTGCCGTCCGCTCGGCACTAGATCGGTTGGATCATGATCGGATCGCGAAGAGTACGACTACATCAACCGTGTGATAAACGCTTCCGCTTTCGGTCTACGAGGGTACGTAGACACACTTCCCCCTCTCGTTGCTATGCATCTCCTAGATAGATCTCGCGTGAGCGTAGGAATTTTTTTGAAATTGCATGCTACGTTCCCCAACACTTCCTTGTTCAACTTCAACTAATTTTCTCAAGTTTGAAAATAATTAATGGGGCTCACAATCATAGAAGATGTCCAAGATAGTATATTTATATGTGAAATCTCTCTTACTTCAATATTCTTTCATGAATTGTTCAAGTGACCAATACTATGTTTTCTCACTTTCAATAAATTACCACCTCTACTTCTTATATGTGAAGTCATTACTCCCCATGGCATAAGCATATGAAGCATATATAAATTCAGATTTATGAAATTTAATTCATTCAACCATTTACTCATGGGATATAAGTGAAGCATGAGAGTAAATGACAAACTACTCCAGAAATATATAAGTGAAGATCAATGAGTAGTCAAATAATTATTTAGCTATGTGAGGACTCTCTCTCATTTATGTATTTCAGATCTTAAGTACTTTATTCAAACAACAAGCAAAACAAAATGAAATTGCAAAGATAGCACATATCATGTGAAGAAGCAAAAACTTAGGCTCAACCAAAACTGACCGATCATTGTTGAAGAAGAAAGATGGGATGCCAACCGGGGCATCCCCAAGCTTAGATGCTTGAGACTTCTTGAAATATTAATTAGGGATGCCTTGAGCATCCCCAAGCTTGAGCTTTTGTGTCTCCTTAATTCCTTTCATATAGCGGTTTCCCTAAATCTTAAAAACTTCATCCACACAAAACTCAACAAGAACTCGTGAGATAAGTTAATATAAATCAACGCATAAACCTTATCATTCTCTACTGTAGCAAATCACTAAAATTATTATTTGACATTGCATACTAAATGCCTCTGCATATTGAAGACTCCTATCCTCAAATATAATCATTAAACAAGCAAACATATGCAAACGTAACAGCAATCTGTCTAAACAGAACAGTCTGTATAGAATGCAAGAGGAATCATACTTACCTAACTCCAAATTTTTTGAACAATTACGACACTGTAAATAATTTGGTGTAGCTCATTATGTAAAAATTTCAAGATTTTATCACTTTTTGACATTTTTAAACAGTTCAGACACTGATAGAAAACTTTCTGTTTTTAAAACAGCAAAATATAGACTTGCAAAATAAGCGTGGTAAAGGCTATACTTGACGTTTTTATTGAACTAAAAGATGCAAAACATTACTCTAAATAACAGCAAGAAAATCCTAATAAAATAAAATGACGCTCCAAGCAAAACACATATCATGTGGTGAATAAAAATATAGCCCCAAGTAAAGTTACCGATGAACGAAGACGAAAGAGGGGATGCCATCCGGGGCATCCCCAAGCATAGGCTCTTGGTTGTCCTTGAATATTACCTTGGGGGTGCCTTGGGCATCCCCAAGCTTAGGCTCTTGCCACTCCTTATTCCATAGTCCATCGAAACTTCACCCAAAACTTGAAAACTTCACAACACAAAACTTAACGAAAGTTCATGAGATAGGTTAGTATGATAAAGACAAATCATTCACTTTGGTACTGTCAAGACAAGATTCAAAATTGTTCACACAATGCCTACTATACCATATCATTTCTACAATTTATATTGACAAATATAAGCCATAGAAACTAGAAAACAAGCAAACTATGCATTGAAAACAGAATTTGTCAAAAACAGAACAGTTTGTAATGATCTGAACAACAACCATAATTCTGTTACTCCCAAAATTCTGAAAAATTAGGACAACCTAGGAAATTTTTATATCAATATACTGCAAAAAATTCAGAATTTTTTGACGCTCCAGTGAATTTTAACAATTCTGTGACTGGGCGCAAAAGTTTCTGTTTTCGGACAGAATTGAGTCAACTATCATCCATACCATCTCAAAGGCTTTACTTGGCACTTTATTGAAGCAAAAGCTATAAAACATGATTAATACAGTATCTTAATCATGTGAACATGCAAAAACAGTAGGTATAAATGTTGAGTTGTCTCGCAACAAGCGATTTTCTTTAATGCCTTTCTAGCTAGGCATGATGATTTCAATGATGGTCACATAAAAGATAAGAATTCAAACATAATGGGAGCATCATGAAGCATATGACAAGCACATTTAAGTCTCTTCGAATGCATAGGGATTTTGTGAGAAAACAATTTGTGGGAGCAAGAATCAACTAGCATAGGAAGGTGATACGTCTCCAACGTATCTATAATTTTTGATTGTTCCATGCTATATTATATTCTGTTTTGGACATTATTGGGCTTTATTATACACTTTTATATTACTTTTGGGACTAACCTATTAATCGGAGGCCCAGCCCAGAATTGCTATTGTTTGCCTATTTCAGAGTTCCGCAGAAAAAGAATATCAAACGGAGTCCAAACGGAATGAAACCTTCGGGAACGTGATTTTCGGAACGAACGTGATCCAGAGGACTTGGACCCTACGTCAAGACATCAAACAAGAGGCCACGAGGTAGGGGGCGCGCCTACCCCCCCAGGCGCGCCCTCCACCCTCGTGGGCCCCCTGTTGCTCCACCGACGTACTTCTTCCTCCTATATATACCTACGTACCCCCAAACTACCAGATACGGAGCCAAAAACCTAATTCCACCGCCGCAACCTTCTGTACTCGTGAGATCCCATCTTTGGGCCTATTCCGGAGCTCCGCCGGAGGGGGCATCGATCATGGAGGGCTTCTACATCAACACCATAGCCCCTCCGATGAAGTGTGAGTAGTTTACCTCAGACCTTCGGGTCCATAGTTATTAGCTAGATGACTTCTTCTCTCTTTTTGGATCTCAATACAATGTTCTCCCCCTCTCTTGTGGAGATCTATTCGATGTAATCTTCTTTTTGCGGTGTGTTTGTTGAGACCGATGAATTGTGGGTTTATGATCAAGTTTATCTATGAACAATATTTGAATCTTCTCTGAATTCTTTTATGTATGATTGGTTATCTTTGCAAGTCTCTTCGAATTATCAGTTTGGTTTGGCCTACTAGATTGATCTTTCTTGCAATGGGAGAAGTGCTTAGCTTTGGGTTCAATCTTGAGGTGTCCTTTCCTAGTGACAGTAGGGGCAGCAAGGCACGTATTGTATTGTTGCCATCGAGGATAACAAGATGGGGTTTATATCATATTGCATGAGTTTATCCCTCTACATCATGTCATCTTGCTTAAAGCATTACTCTGTTCTTATGAACTTAATACTCTAGATGCATGCTGGATAGCGGTCGATGTGTGGAGTAATAGTAGTACATGCAGGCAGGAGTCGGTCTACTTGTCTCGGACTTGATGCCTATATACATGATCATACCTAGATATTCTCATAACTATGCTCAATTCTATCAATTGCTCAACAGTAATTTGTTCACCCACCGTAAATACTTATGCTCTCGAGAGAAGCCACTAGTGAAACCTATGGCCCCCGGGTCTATTTTCCATCATATTAATCTCCCGACAGCAAGCTATTTCTGGCGCCGTTTTTATTTTACTTTCTTTACTTTGCATCTGTATCATAAAAATACCAAAAAATATTATCTTATCATATCTATCAGATCTCACTCTCGTAAGTGACTGTGTAGGGATTGACAACCCCTTATCGCGTTGGTTGCGAGGATTTATTTGTTTGTGTAGGTGCGAGGGACTCGTGCGTGGCCTCCTACTGGATTGATACCTTGGTTCTCAAAAACTGAGGGAAATACTTACGCTACTTTGCTGCATCACCCTTTCCTCTTCAAGGGAAAACCAACGCAGTGCTCAAGAAGTAGCACTGGTGTAGTTGTCGCAAGTGTTCATGCTTCTATACTTCTTTGAGATGGACTGTGGAATGTGATGCATTCTTTCTGGTTTGTGATTCCTAGGCATCTACATCATCAATCTGGGCAAGACGTGAGAGAAGCTCCAGCTCACGGCGAGGGTCATCGTGGCCATCGAGAACCCCCAGGACATCATCGTCTAGTCCGCCCGCCCCTACGACCAGCGCGTCGTCCTCAAGTTCGCGCAGCACACCAGCGCTAACGCCATCGCCGGGATGCACACCCCTGGTACCTATACCAACCAGATGCAGAGCTCCTTCAGCGAGCCCCGCCTGCTCATCCTCACTGACCCAAGGTCCGACCACCAGGTGAATTTCTTTGCCATGCCAAACTACTCTAGTAGTAGGATATACTAGTAGTGTGCGTTAGATGCAGCTATATTGATGACGGAGTCATTAATCTGGTGTGTTATGTGCAACCCATCAAGGAGTCTGCTCTGGGGAACATCCCATAATCAATTGGAACTTCTTCCGAAATAGTGGATTCAAATTCAACAAAATAACTATCATGTGAGGCATAATCCAATTGAAAATTAAAATCATGATGACAAGTTTCATGGTTATCATTATTCTTTATAGCATACATGTTATCACAATAATCATCATAGATAGCAACTTGGTTCCCATAATCAATTGGAACTTCTTCCGAAATAGTGGATTCATCACTAAATAAAGTCATGACCTCTCCAAATCCACTTTTATCAATATTATGAAAAGATTCAACACCCTCCAAAATAGTGGGATCATTACTTCCTAAAGTTGACACTCTTCCAAACCCACTTTCATCAATATAATCATCATAAATAGGAGGCGTGCTATCATCATAATAAATTTTCTCATCAAAACTTGGGGGACAAAAAATATCATCTTCCTCAAGCTTGTGGCTTTGCATATCATTAGCATAATGGATATTCAAGGAATTCATACTAACAACATTGCAATCATGCTCATCATTCAAAGATTTAGTGCCAAATATTTTATAGACTTCTTAGTCTAACACTTGAGCACAATTTCCCTTTCCATCATTTTCACGAAAGACATTAAAAAGATGAAGCATATGAGGCAACCTCAATTCCATTTTTAGTAGCTTTCTTTTATAAACTAAACTAGTGATAAAACAAGAAACTAAAAGATTCGATTGCAAGATCTGAAGATATATCTTCAAGCACTAACCTACCCGACAACGGTGCCAGAAAAGAGCTTGATGTCTACTACGCAACTTTATCCTTGTAGACGTTGTTGGGCCTCCAAGTGCAGAGTTTTGTAGGACCATAGCAAATTTCCCTCAAGTGTATGACCTAAGGTTTATCAATCCGTGGGAGGCGTAGGATGAAGATGGTCTCTCTCAAATAATCCTGCAACCAAATAACAAAGAGTCTCTTGTGTCCCCAACACACCCAATACAATGGTAAATTGTATAGGTGCACTAGATCGGCAAAGAGATGGTGATACAAGTGTAATATGGATGGTAGATATAGGTTTTTGTAATCTGAAAATATAAAAACAGCAAGGTAACTAGTAACGAAAGTGAGCGAAAACGGTATTGCAATGCTTGAAAATAAGGCCTAGGGTTCATACTTTCACTAGTGCAAGTTCTCTCAACAATGATAACATAATTAGATCATATAACAATCCCTCAATGTGCAACAAAGAGTCACACTACTGGAATCAGGCAATTTGCCGTCTGCTAGCTGACGGCAAAGAGCTAGAAGGCAGACGGCAAAGGGCCAGGTGGGCCCCATAGGGCATGGCGTGGCTAGGTCAGGTTCTTTGCCCTCCGCCCGCGGACGGCAAAGAGGAGACGTGGGCCAGCCCTAAACGGCCGCCCTCTTTGCCGTCTGCTAGCAGACGGCAAAGAAGGCCCACTTAACGGGCCGAGCCGTCTCCCCTCTCTCTCTTTCTCTGTCTCCCTCCCGCGCGCCCGCCTCCTCCCCTGCCGCTGCCGCCGCCGCTGTCGCCGCCGCCGGCCAGCCCCGCCCCCGGACCCAGCCCCCGCCGCCGTCCAGCCCCCCCCACGCGAACAGGAACCCCGCTGCGCCCCGTCGCCGGAGAGGCCTGCGCCGGGCCGCCCCGGTGCCGGACCCCTCCCCGCGGCCCTGCGCCGCGCCGCCCCATTGCCGCCCTCTGTGATGCCCGGACAATTAAGCTACAGTAACCCTCTCCTAATGATGCCATGTCACCGCTGTCACTGTAGTTAATCTCGCTATGGTTCAAAAATGATTCGAATTCAAATTTAAAATAAAGACAAACAACAAAAGTTTTCAAACTTTAAAACTAAAATGTTCGAGTTGTGCCAAATAATGCAAAGGTAATTGTGGTGAAGAAACCCCACTTTTATAAAATCTTTAAATACTCTAAAATGAATAAAGCAGTAGCAAAACAATTAATGAAATGCCTTTTACAATTAATAAAATGATAAACTATTCTATTTAGGGACTAAATTTTTTATGGTAGTGGTTTAGTGGTAGTACTAATTTAGGGGACATCTTTGTACTTTACAAAACTAAAATGAAAGGAGGAACAAAATAAAATAGTAAAAGAAATAAATAAAAAGAAAAGAAAAGAAAAAAACAAAACAAAACACTGGGCCGACCATGGCCCAGCTGGCCCGCCCACCAGGCCGGCCCAACCTAGGGCCTACCTAACCCCCACTCCCACTCCCACCGAACCCTAACCCGTAACCCCCACTCCCCCCACGATTCCCCTTTCCCCCTCGTCTCCTCCCTTGGCGTCCCCGATCCAGATCGGCCACGGCCCCGCCGCCCACCACCGACCTCCGTCGCCGAACCCCGACGCCGCCCAGTTCTGCTCCACCGTCGTCCGCGCCCGCCTCCTCAACGCTCCTCCCCGCCGGACCGCCCCGAGCCCGAAGCCGCTCCGGACCCCAAACTCGACGTCGCGTCGCCATCACCGTCGCCTGGAGGAACACCTCACCGGAGTCCCGCGCTGCCTCAACTCCGTCGTCGCACGTCGTCCAGGTCCTCCCCCTCGACGGATTTCCCAGCGCCTCGTCGGTGAACCCCTGCATCGGGGGTATGGAACCCCATCTCCCCCTGTTCCCTCTGTCCTCGTCGCGCACCGCCGGCCCCGCCCCGCGCCTGCTCGCTCTGTCACGCGCGCCTCGGCCTGCCTTGGCCGCGCGCCCCACGCACCAGGCCGCGCCTTCCCTGCATCTACTGCTGCTACCGCCGTGCGTCCCGCCCCGTAGCCGCTCGCTGCCCCGCTCCGCATCGCCGCTACACGCCCCGCCGCGCGGCCTCACGCACGCGCCCGCCACCCGCTGCGCGCGCCTGCGCACCGGGCCACTCCGTGCTCGCCTCGGCCCCCGTCCCTCTCCCCGTGATGCCTCTTCCCCCCTTCCGGCGCTCGCCTCCGGCCGCCGTGCCACGGTGCTAGTCGTCGCTGCCGGCCGCACCGTTGCAGTCACCTTGTGCCCGTTCGGGCGAGTCCGCCCCCCCCCCCGCTTCGCCTAGCGCCCGCTAAGGCCCCTGGGCCTATGACACGGGGGCCCCACCCCCAGAACAAAAAAAGAGAAAAAAATATAAATAATAAAAATAACTTTAATTAATTAACTAACTAACTAAATTAATTAAGTTAATTAATCCTGTTTAAATTAATCTAATTAATTAGTTAATTTAATTAAACAGTAATTAATTAGCTAAACCCTAATTAAACTAAGCAGTGTATGACATGCGGGACCCACACGTAGTTGACCCAGTCAACTGCACAGTCGACTGCTGACGTCAGCATGATGTCATGCTGACGTCATCTTTCCTATTCTGGATAATGTTGATTTAAAATGATTAAATAAATCCTAAAATGTTTAAATCTTTAGAAAATCATATAAAATAATCCGTATCTCGGATGAAAATACTTTCTACATGAAAGTTGCTCAGAACAACGAGACGAATCCGGATACGCAGTCCGTTCGCCCGCCACACATCCGTAGCATAGCAAACCGTTAACATTTCACCTCCGGTTCATCTGTTCGAAAACGCGAAACGCCGGGGATACTTTCCCGGATGTTTCCCCCCTTCGTCGGTATCACCTACTACCGCGTTAGGGCACACCTAGCACCGCGTATTGCCATGTTACGCTTTGTGATGCTTTGATTGCTTTGTTATTTATTGTGTGCCCCCTCCGTTACTTCTTTCCGGTAGACCCCGAGACCGCCGGTGACCCCAGTTCGACTACGGAGTTGACGACCCTTCCTTGCCAAAGCAACCAGGCAAGCCCCCCCTTGATCACCAGATATCGCCTATTCCTTCTCTATACTGCTTGCATTAGAGTAGTGTAGCATGTTACTGCTTTCGGTTAATCCTATACTGATGCATAGCCTGTCATTGTTGCTACAATTGTTACCCTTACCAGCTATCCTACTTCTTAGTATAGGATGCTAGTGTTCCATCAGTGGCCCTACACTCTTGTACGTCTGCCATGCTATACTACTGGGCCGTGATCACTTCGGGAGGTGATCACGGGTATATACTATATACATTATATACATGACACATGTGGTGACTAAAGTCGGGTCGGCTCGAGGAGTACCCGCAAGTGATTCTGATGAGGGGGCTGAAAGGACAGGTGGCTCCACCCCGGTAGAGGTGGGCCTGGGTTCCTGATGGCCCCCGACTGTTACCTTGTGGCGGAGCGACAGGGCAGGCTGAGACCACCTAGGAGAGAGGTGGGCCTGGCCCTGGTCGGCGTTCGCAGATACTTAACACGCTTAACGAGATCTTGGTATTTGATCTGAGTCTGGCCATTTGGTCTATACGCACTAACCAGCTACGCAGGAACAGTTATGGGCACTCGACGTCGTGGTATCAGCCGAAGCTCTTCTTGACGTCAGCGACGGAGCAGCGCGCGCCGGATTGGACTGGAACGCCTGCTAGGCTAGGTCTGCTTCCGGCCGCCCTCGCAACGTGCAGGTGTGCAATGGGCGATGGGCCCAGACCCCTGCGCGCATAGGATTTAGACCGGCGTGCTGACCTCTCGGTTGAGCCTAGGTGGGGCTGCGACGTGTTGATCTTACGAGGCCGGGCATGACCCAGAAAAGTGTGTCTGGCCAAATGGGATCGAGCGTGTTGGGTTATGTGGTGCCCCCTGCAGGATGTTTATCTATTCGAATAGCCGTGTCCCTCGGTAAAAGGACGACCCGGAGTTGTACCTTGACCTTATGACAACTAGAACTGGATACTTAATAAAACACACCCTTCCAAGTGCCAGATATAACCCGGTGATCGTTCTCTAACAGGGCGACGAGGAGGGGATCGCCGGGTAGGATTATGCTATATGATGCTACTTGGAGGACTTCAATCTACTCTCTTCTACATGCTGCAAGATGGAGGTGGCCAGAAGCGTAGTCTTCGACAGGATTAGCTATCCCCCTCTTATTCTGGCATTCTGCAGTTCAGACCACTGATATGGCCCTTTACACATATACCCATGCATATGTAGTGAAGCTCCTTGCTTGCGAGTACTTTGGATGAGTACTCACGGTTGCTTTTCTCCCTCTTTTCCCCTTTCTATACCTGATTGTCGTAACCAGATGCTGGAGTCCAGGAGCTAGAGATCCCGAGGATGATTCTACATGGAGTTCGGCTTCGAGGAGTAGTTAGGAGGTCCCAGGCAGGAGGCCTTGCCTTTTCGATCGTTGCTACTTTTGTGCTAGCCTTCTTAAGGCAAACTTGTTTAACTTATGTCTGTACTCAGATATTGTTGCTTCCGCTGACTCGTCTATGATCGAGCACTTGTATTCGAGCCCTCGAGGACCCTGGCTTGTATTATGATGCTTGTATGACTTATTTATGTTGTGGAGTTGTGTTGTGATATCTTCCCGTGAGTAAAGATCTTGATCGTACACATTTGCGTGCATGATTAGTGTACGATCGAATTGGGGGCGTCATAAGTTGGTATCAGAGCCAACTGCCTGTAGGAATCCCGCTTCCACACTCCTTGGCCGAAGTCGAGTCTACTCATTACAAAACTTTTACTAACTTGGTTGTGTGCCTTACGGGCCCACGTCGCCATTGGGTGGTATTAGGATCTTTTACTCCTTGTCTATACTCTGGGACTCCGATCTCTCTTCTATTCGGGTTAAATGAATTTTGCTAAATCTAACATTAGGATCTCGTTATCACTTTCACCCGGAGAGCCCCTTTACTGATGATCGTCTGCTGCACGTGAAGACCCTGAAGATACTCTCCGCTGTTAACCCGAGAACTTGTGTTCATCGCGTTTGCAATTCCCCTTCCACCGTCAACCCTTATGGATAACTACTTGCAGTTGTTATTCTTACATTCATCCCCAGTTGGTCTTGTTATTACAAGATACCCCGAAATACTCGTCGTTGTTTCGATAATCCTTTGAGCTTACTGCCTTGATGTTCTTTGTCACCTGAGTACCCTTACGGATAATTCTCGCACTTATCGAGTATTCGCTCATCCCCCCAGTTGTTCATGTGTTGCACAATGGTCTTCGAAATACTATTCGATCCTCCAAAAATCCTTAGTAGCTTATTGCTCTGCAATACTTGTCTGCTTGCATGATGGATGCTTTCCATATGTCTGGCAATATTCGTTAGTATCCTTAGGCACTGTCATTTTGATCCTTTTGATTCAACATGAGTGCGAATGCACGCAATCATTAGTTGATCCTTTTAAATTATCTTTCCGGCTCAGACGTCATTTTAAACATGAGCTGGTTCTCAACCAATCCAATTGCCGTCGATTGTACCCCTAAGGCTATTCAACTTATCCATCCCTAATCAGAACATTGCTTCTAATCCCTTGATTTGAAATTATAAATTCCTTTGCATTGAGCTTTGAGTTAGTCAGTTGTTTCTATAATCTGATAGCCTTGCATTCTTTCTTCCTCTGGTTGAGTACTGATGCTCACATCAGATCCCTTGTGGACCACCAGACCCTTTTGTCGGATTTTATCCGACAATGTCCTTCATATTAAATAAGCTTGTGAGCTTTTCCTTGGATACATGATGCCTTTGGTAAATTGTATCCCCTGCTTTGTGAACCATGCTCTACTTTCGATCTTGTATTATTTACTCTGAAGTTTGTGGTATATGTTCCTAAGATGCCCTGACGGGTTGAACCTACGCCTTCCCTAATCCGTGTGAACCCGAAAGATTTCACGGGTCATACTTATCTGGTATTGCATCAGGTAAAAACTTTCAACAACTAATGTCATTTTCGAAATACGAGAAGTGAATGAAATTATATGCATTACAGAAGTGGGAGTCGACCTTGAACTTTGTGTTCATGCCCATGAAAATGATGTAGACCGTCTCAGAAGCTTCTTGCAAAATGATTATCCAGCTGTATGATTATTTCAGTATTCTTGAAATTGATTCCTTGCAGTTATGGTTCCGACCATGCTGTCCTGAACTAATATATCTTATGGGAATCCATTCCAGTGCCTCGTCTATTTTTGGCAATGTTGAAGTATCTATTGTCATAAGTCAATGGCCCGGTTCTACTTCTATCATGATTCTACCTTCGAGTATTACCCCCGGTATCTCGAAGATGTCTTGCCATGGCACCACATCTTACTAACTTTGTTGAGGTAATGTCTTTCCCTGTCGTAATCACTCTACGGGTTCTGGGTTGTGGTCAACCGAGGACACCAGCTAGTGAAATTATTCCCCACTACAAATCAAATACCCCTAGTATTTTACTGGGAAATTCTGAACCCAATCTGGTCATTCCTAGACTATCGGCTGCATCCTAGTCTTGCTATCTTTAACTGTGCTACCTCGTCCTTCTCTGGTGCACGAATTCTTCAGTGTGTGAGCACGACTTACGTCGAGCTTTCAACATCATGTTGCTTGTCTTGAAAGGCAACTTTGGTTCCGAGCTTGCATCTTATATATTGATCCTATAACTTGCCACTTCGTCATTTCCTTGCTTGTTGCCGTTGTTGTTTGGTTGCATCCTCTTGAAACCTCCCGACAAATGTGTCGGATCACCTTCAACACTTTGACTTCTTCCGAGATGTCAACTGTGCTCATGATGAGAAATACCCTCCTTGCCCTCGATGATTTTTATTATCATCGACAACACCCTTGACTTCCTTTCATCGCGAACTTGTCCACATTATGAATACAACTTGCTCTCCAGCTAGTGTTGTGTTCTGCCTTGAAGTATTACTATCTTTTATTTCGGGAATGTTGTGGGGATTGCTCCACCTCTTAGAAATTCTCGGTATGATGATACTTCTCACCATCACCATCCTTCCTTGGTTCCCGTGTTGTTTTAACCGGGATACCAATATGCTAACGATATTGCTTGAGTTCTGTACTTCTAGCAACCCTATTGCTTTGAAGTTAACGATCGACGGTCCGTTCTTAGACGGTTGGTTATTGAATCGTCACTCTAACATTGATCTTGCCGCCTAAGCTCATATTTCGGGCACTCCTTTCAACTAATGATTGATGGTGTAGGTTTTCCTCGAGCATACAACATTATATCATTTAATTGACAAGTGTCATCTTCATGTTCACATTATTGTGGAAATCCATCCGTTTGGAATTCTCGATGAATTGTCGCTGAGTCAATCAGTCACCTCCTCACCTCTCCTTGATTTAATGATGAACCCTTGTTCGGAACTCGCTTCCATAGTTCATCTCCCGAGAATCTTCGATGTCGTTTCGACAATTTGTGTTGCACCTTTCTTCTCAGACATCCTGAGTCTGAGTTATCCTGACACCAATCAGATCTGAATCTCGGTCAGATATGCTGGTTGGAACATATTTCCAAGAGTTATAACATTGGTCTATTTATGACCCGTTAAGGTGATGTCATGCCTAACACACCTGGCCGGAGGACCTATTGTTATAAGTTTTCCTTTTTAGCAAGGTTAGCTATTCTTCCATGAGGGAATTGTAAGACTTACTCTATAAGTTGTTCCTGATGGATCCTTTGTGTATCCATAGCCTGATCTTACCTAATGACCATGTCAATGCTATCTCGAAGCATGTCTGTGGTACTCCGATCTTCAATAAAAACATTTGAAGCACAATGCTAAATTTTCGTTATCAATTATTCAAACATCGTTGTTTGGGTAATGTCATGAACTTCCTCTTCCCTAACCTAAATGGTTCTCTTCTAACCATTGTCCTTGGGAAGGATATACCCCTGAAATATGTGCTTAAACACATTTTCCTTTCCATTGTTCTGTTTAATCTGATAATCGTATTTTCCTTTCCATGGGTTGGTTTAACGTTTCTTGTGATCTATATGATCTAAGCAGTAATATTCTCCGGCTTATGCAAACACCTCGGTGTACAACTCTATCAGTAAGACCCTGTTACTATTGTTGATGACATTCCGGTAACCCCCGATGGACGAGAACTTTGCCTATTGGTCCGCCTCGTTCAACGAGCAGGAAAATGGTTCTCTTCGTCCCTCGCCCTTGGTACCAACGTTGTTGCCAACAAAACTGACAGGCTACCCTCTGACATGCCTTGCTACCATGACCGTGCAAGATGTTACCATTCCTCCTACTTTTAATCCACATGGTGGGCCCATAACCCACAGTTCCACAGGATCGAAACCTGACTCTCCTGTACCCCACTGGTTTCCAAGGTTGTTCCTCGCGCCTGACCTCGTATATAATTCACGACCACCTTCCAAGGGATCATCAATTCTGGTATCGAACACAATACTTATCCCCGTTGCTTTGAACCCCTTTCATGCCCTGTTTCAGACATCGAGCGATTGAGTACCCGCTCGAAACTTTCCATGATACCTCCTTACTTTGCTCTCGATATTTTCTTAAGTTCAATTCGAGAGTTACCTTCCGCCACCTTCCCCGATGTTAACTACCAGGTAGTCAACCTTGCAGAGGTCCGTTCTCCCGGAATACCCCCCTATTTCTGTCGTAAGTACGATGGAGATCCTGAAGAAAGGATGCCGACTTTGTCATGATGACTTGAAGCAAAGAAATGAAGACAACAATCTAATGGATCGACCTCTTCGAGAAGAGCAACCAAGACCGAGAAGAATCGTTAGAATTTCATAACCTATTCTTCCCCCTTACTCCCCTCTTAAATCTCGGGACGAGATTTCTTGTAGTGGAGGAGAATTGTGACGCCCGGACAATTAAGCTACAGTAACCCTCTCCTAATGATGCCATGTCACCGCTGTCACTGTTGTTAATCTCGCTATGGTTCAAAAATGATTCGAATTCAAATTTAAAATAAAGACAAACAACAAAAGTTTTCAAACTTTAAAACTAAAATGTTCGAGTTGTGCCAAATAATGCAAAGGTAATTGTGGTGAAGAAACCCCACTTTTATAAAATCTTTAAATACTCTAAAATGAATAAAGCAGTAGCAAAACAATTAATGAAATGCCTTTTACAATTAATAAAATGTTAAACTATTCTATTTAGGGACTAAAAATTTTATGGTAGTGGTTTAGTGGTAGTACTAATTTAGGGGACATCTTTGTACTTTACAAAACTAAAATGAAAGGAGGAACAAAATAAAACAGTAAAAGAAATAAATAAAAAGAAAAAAACACTGGGCCGAGCATGGCCCAGCTGGCCCGCCCACGAGGCCGGCCCAACCTAGGGCCTACCTAACCCCCACTCCCACTCCCACCGAACCCTAACCCGTAACCCCCACTCCCCCCCCCCCCACGATTCCCCTTTCCCCCTCATCTCCTCCCTTGGCGCCCCCGATCCTGATCGGCCACGGCCCCGCCGCCCACCGCCGACCTCCGTCGCCGAACCCCGACGCCGCCCAGTTCTGCTCCACCGTCGTCCGCGCCCGCCTCCTCAACCCTCCTCCCCGCCGGACCGCCCCGAGCCCGAAGCCGCTCCGGACCCCAAACTCGACGTCGCGTCGCCATCACCGTCGCCTGGAGGAACACCTCGCCGGAGTCCCGCGCTGCCTCGACTCCGTCGCCACTCGTCCACGTCCTCCCCCTCGACGGATTTCCCCGCGCCTTGTCGGTGAACCCCTGCATCGGGGGTATGGAACCCCATCTCCCCCTGTTCCCTCTGTCCTCGTCGCGCACCGCCGGCCCCGCCCCGCGCCTGCTCGCTCTGTCACGCGCGCCTCAGCCTGCCTTGGCCGCGCGCCCCACGCACCAGGCCGCGCCTTCCCTACATCTACTGCTGCTATCGCCGTTCGTCCCGCCCTGTAGCCGCTCGCTGCCCCGCTACACGCCCCGCCGCGTGGCCTCACGCACGCGCCCGCCACCCGCTGCGCGCGCCTGCGCACCGGGCCACTCCGTGCTCGCCTCGGCCCCCGTCCCTCTCCCCGCGATGCGTCTTCCCCCCTTCCGGCGCTCGCCTCCGGCCGCCGTGCCACGGTGCTAGTCGTCGCTGACGGCCGCACCGTCGCCGTCACCTTGTGCCCGTTCGGGCGAGTCCGCCCCCCCCCCCCCCCGCTTCGCCCAGCGCCCGCTAAGGCCCCTGGGCCTATGACACGGGGGCCCCACCCCCAGAACAAAAAAAAGAGAAAAAATATAAATAATAATAATAACTTTAATTAATTAAATAAATAAATAAATAACTAAATTAATTAAGTTAATTAATCCTGTTTAAATTAATATAAATAATTAGTTAATTTAATTAAACAGTAATTAATTAGCTAAACCCTAATTAAACTAAGCAGTGTATGACATGCGGGACCCACACGTAGTTGACCCAGTCAACTGCACAGTTGACTGCTGATGTCAGCATGATGTCATGCTGACGTCATCTTTCCTATTCTGGATAATGTTGATTTAAAATGATTAAATAAATCCTAAAATGTTTAAATCTTTAGAAAATCATATAAAATAATCCGTATCTCGGATGAAAATACTTTTTACATGAAAGTTGCTCAGAACAACGAGACGAATCCGGATACGCAGCCCGTTCGCCCGCCACACATCCGTAGCATAGCAAACCGTTAACATTTCACCTCCGGTTCATCTGTTCGAAAACGCGAAACGCCGGGGATACTTTCCCGGATGTTTCCCCCCTTCGTCGATATCACCTACTACTACGGAGTTGACGACCCTTCCTTGCCAAAGCAACCAGGCAAGCCCCCCC
Organism: Aegilops tauschii subsp. strangulata; assembly: GCF_002575655.3. Taxonomy (NCBI): domain Eukaryota; kingdom Viridiplantae; phylum Streptophyta; class Magnoliopsida; order Poales; family Poaceae; genus Aegilops; species Aegilops tauschii. The sequence goes on from NC_053040.3 coordinate 474,945,540, forward strand.
CCCCCTTGATCACCAGATATCGCCTATTCCTTCTCTATACTGCTTGCATTAGAGTAGTGTAGCATGTTACTGCTTTCGGTTAATCCTATACTGATGCATAGCCTGTCATTGTTGCTACAGTTGTTACCCTTACCTGCTATCCTACTGCTTAGTATAGGATGCTAGTGTTCCATCAGTGGCCCTACACTCTTGTCCGTCTGCCATGCTATACTACTGGGCCGTGATCACTTCGGGAGGTGATCACGGGTATATACTATATACATTATATACATGACACATGTGGTGACTAAAGTCGGGTCGGCTCGAGGAGTACCCGCAAGTGATTCTGATGAGGGGGCTGAAAGGACAGGTGGCTCCACCCCGGTAGAGGTGGGCCTGGGTTCCTGACGGCCCCCGACTGTTACCTTGTGGCGGAGCGACAGGGCAGGTTGAGACCACCTAGGAGAGAGGTGGGCCTGGCCCAGGTCGGCGTTCGCAGATACTTAACACGCTTAACGAGATCTTGGTATTTGATCTGAGTCTGGCCATTTG